>NC_047036.1:35844609-37044609 GCF_011762595.2 Tursiops truncatus
TTTTTGATTGTAATGTAAGTGCCTGACATTAAGCTTTTGATTGCCAAGGCACCCATTTCAGAGGCATCCACAGAATAAACATATTGTCAGCTGCACAACTAAAGAGCCAGACTGCCCCATCCTTGGCCCCCTCTCCCTCCAGTGAGACACCTCCCTGTGAAGAACTTTCCCCTGCAAACTGGAGGGCAGACCTGGTGATTTTTTTTTTGCCATTCAGTGAGCATGGCTGTGCCCTCCAACAAGGTCTTGGTCTCAGCTGGGCAGGGAAGGGGTGCAGGATCTCTTCCCTGAGTACTCTATTTTGTCCCGGGAAAATCTGCTATTCCTGTATGCTTTAGTGTCCTCTTTCTAGCCTGTCTCTTGTTATAGTTGATAATTTGTTGTATTAAACTTCTGCTGTTCTAATTATTGTCTGGTTTCTGTCTCTTGATAGGACTCTTAATTGATAATGAATGAATGAAACTTTAATGTTCCAAGAAGTTTGTTGTCTGTTAAGATGAATGATGCAAACTTTTAAGAAATGACTATATGTGTTGTACAGATATGCTGTTACCTATGATTAAGTGGAACAAAATATAAAGCAGTATGTAGATTGTGTTCTGTGATTTATAAGAAATATTTATATTTGGACATTCAGACAACCAAAATATAGGTCATTCACATGACCAAAATATATTTCTCAGATATATTTGATCTTCAAATATACGTGAGTTCCTGGCTCACAACTCCCAAAACGCTTGGAATTGCCTTTTAATAAGAGCAATGGGAGCATCTTTTGTTAAAATATTTGGTTTTCTTGTCCTCAGTTCCCGAAAATGCTTCAAACCATAAAGGTGAAATGAGTGTCTGGTCATTATTGGTAATAAGCCCTTTCCACCACAACTGGGTTCATGTTAATGAAGGTAACTTTTGCAAAGCGCCTAAGGATGCGAGCTGGTTAGGGTTGGAGCTTTTAGTACCACCCGGATTTACAGGGAGGAGAGAGGGGCTGGAGGTTGAATCAATCACCAATGGCTGGGAATTCCCTGGCAGTCCAGTGGTTAGGACTCCTCGCTTTCACTGCTGAGGGCTCGGGTTCGATCCCTGGTCAGAGAACTAAGACAGACACCACAAGCTGCACAGCATGGCCAAAAATAAATAAATAAAAATCACCAACGGCCAATGAGTTAATCAATCATGCCTATGTAATAAAGCCTCCATAAAAGCAAAAAAAAAGGAGGGGGTTTGGAGAGCTTCTATGTTGGGGAACCAAAATGCTTCCATGTGCTACCGTGCTGGGCCCAAAGCTCCACAGGACAGAAGCTCCTTTGTTCGGGACCTCACCCTATGTATCTCTTCACCCAGCTGTTGATTCATATCCTTTGATATCCTTTGTGATAAATCAGTAATCTGGTGAGTAAGCAGGTTTTCCTAAATTCTATGAGCCCTCTAACAAATTAATCAAACCCAAGGAGGGAGACCATTGGAACCACCCATTTATAGCCAGTTGGTCAGAAGCACAGGTAACAATGTGGGCTTGCGATTGGCACCTGAAGTGGAGGGCAGCCTTGTGGGGCTGACCCCTTTGCCTGTGGAATCTGATTCTATCTCTGGGTAGATAGTGTCAGAATTGAGAGGAGTTCAGTGTTGTTTGTTGGTCTGGGGAAACCTACACACATGTTGGAATTGGGTGCAGGAACGTTTTCATGGTCCTATTTAATGTTTTTAAAAATCTGTGTGGTTATGCGTGGTTAAGCAGTTCCCCAAGTTCATGTAGTTAGAATTCTGACCTGGCGTTTTGGAGTCCAAAGCTCACACTCTTCCCAGTATGCCAGCATTTCTTAAACTGGGTTTCATAGACGTCTGGGGATGTGTTCTCAGGGTCCGTGAGCTCTCCAGACAATGCCTAAATTTAATATTTCATCTCAATGATAATCTTTACATAGACACGTTCTGGACCTTCTGGAAGACCATCTTAAAGGAGCACTTGCAGGACATTTGAATTTTGCTTTAAGTTTATGCTAGTGTTGTTACCAAGTCAGATACTATCTTAATTGTCCCAGGCCAATAAGAAGAGAACAGAGTGGAGTTTCAAAATGGATTCATGCTAAGGGAGGGGCAAATTATACCATCAGGGTTCAAACAGAAAAAGATGGTGGGGAAAAAAACACTTCTTATTCTGAACAGGGTAGTTAATGCACATGAAACTCAAAACCTGCACCTCGAGTATCAGTGCTATATTTATGTTTGGAATAGCGATTTTCGTTTTGGCCAAACATTAACATTAGGTTAAATTAATATTGTTACATTTAAATCTTCTTGGCTTTGTAGTTGTGGTTTTATTTAAATTTTAAATTTATTTTGGTTTTACAGTTGCAGAAGATACATACATAAACACATATATATGGGGTTTATACCTAGTTATATGTTTATACATCAAGTGATGTAGTAAAATAATTTAAAAGTCATCATTGAGAATAAAGAGAATGTTTTTCTTTAAAAGGGCCCATATATGACTGAAATTTGAGAAGATTGCTATTATAAGAAGCCAGTCTGCTTCTCTAGATATAGAAAAGGACATTAAAAAAAACCAAACAAACCTGAACTACATTATAAAGATGATGATTGGGTTTTTTTTAACCAAATCTAGATGCTAAATCCAATAATGTTATTTAACTCAGGGAAATCAGGACCTATTGTTTTAACTAAAGGGCACACTTGGAGAGAAACTGAAGGGCAGATTTACTGGGCACGTCTTGTCTGGCTTCTCAGGAGGCACTCCTGGTGAAACAGAGTCCCAACTGTTCAGAACAACTTTCAAGCACAAATGTATATTCTTCCAACCCTCCTTAGTGAGTCTTCTATGATTAAAACAAACAAAAGATACAGTTTTCTTTTAGGATGCAAGCAGCAAGTCCCTAGCAAGTATCTCTAATCAGGAGCCATCCTGCACTGAGAAAGTAGGTTGTCACAGGAAATGGGAAGAAAGCCAATTTGGGACTTAAGCAAAATCCCCCAACTTGTGTCTGCTGGACAAAGTGGACCCTTCGTCTTTAACGCACAATAAAAACAGCAAGGCCCACAAAGCCCTGGGTTGTGGCTTTAAATAATCTGGCTCTTGGCCACTGGATGATAGACATTTTTATGGAGTCGGAATTGAGTTCTGGGAGCCGGCAGCCACGTCAGCAGGTGTGGAGTATGCCCTATCTTTGAGGAGAATCCAGGGCTTCTAATTATGGGTAAGTCAACTGCTCCCTGATTTATGCAGAATATTTTGGGGATGCCAGTTACTGAGCCATCACATCAAGATGGACACTTCCGGCACCATTAAGAGAATGGAACATTTAATGCCTCGAAAAACAAAATGTATTTCCCAAAGTCCCACACTGCCATGGGCCACTTCCCTATCCCCTCCCTCAGCCTGAGACAATTGCCAGGGCCATGTATACCTCCTTCCCTGCGCTGCTCAGTATTCACTTTCCTCCCTCCCTTCCTCCCTCTCTCCCTCTCTCCCTCCCAACCTGACCTTTCTCCCAGCCTGAATTCATTACGACCTCCCGCAAGGCACCTGAGACACACAGACACTTGAATGGACGTTTGGCACGGAAAGCAGTGGGCTTGCCCCTCAGTTCCACAACTGTTCTCAGGCCTACTCTCATGATTTTAATCCCGACATCACTTATTTTTAAATAAGAAAGCTGGAGCTTCCCAGACAATGTGATTTCCCTGTGACCCAAACTGCCTTAGGAAAAAGCCCCAAGACGAACCCAGAAAGTTACTGTTGGGTCTCCTCAGCTCTTTCTTATCATCACCAACTGTTCCTTTTCAAACACCTCTGTGTTTTGTGGTCCCACCCTCTCTGCCAGAGCTCAGTCCCATGCAGACCTTGGCCTTGGGTCTGGCAGGCTTCCCTCATTACCCTGCCCCCTCCGCCGGCCCCTCCCTCCCTCCTCTCCTGGAGGAGGGCGGCTGCTGCTCCTGCGGCTGGATTATAAAATAGGCCCGGAAGCTGAACGGGGAGTTGTATACACTTTTATTTCAAAGCTTTATGTGAGAAAAAAAAAAAAAACTGCATTGCCAAGACTAGGAATAAAGCCTTAGCTGGTAGACTTTTGTTTAACAATGGGGGTGAGTCCTAAAATTTTAATGGTGAAATTGTCTGAAAAATTTACAGAAACATATAAACTGAAAACCTTTTTGTTTTGCTAAGATAAGTGGCTAGAGATGAAGAACTGTGCTCAGTAATAAAGCTCAGTAGATTGGGGCACTCTATTGGGAGTCATAGAATGATAGCCACCTCCAGAGTAGGACAGAGGCTGGTCTGCTCTAGCTAGTTCTTGCCGGGGAGTGTGGAACCATTGTTGCCAGATCTGACTTTTCAAGAGAAGCTCTAAAATCTAATTCGTATGTGTGTATATATGAGTATGTGTATTTGGAATCTGTCAGTTTAAAAACGTTGGCTCGGGACTTCCCTGGTGGTCCAGGGGTTAAGACTCCGCGCTTCCACTGCAGGGGGCACCCGCTCGATCTCTGGTAGGGGAACTAAGATCCCACAGGCCGCCCGGTGCGGCCAAAAATAAATAAATAACATTTTTTTTAATTGAAAAAAAAATGTTGGCTTAATTTTTCAAAAAGCAGACCAAACAAAACTTACATTTCACCTTTTCTGAATTTAGAGACTCTATTCAGGGTAAAGTTTCAGAAAAGAAGACAGTGGAAGAGTCAAATCAGTCAAGTATTAAATACCTATATTTAGGGTTTCCTAAATACAGTAGAAAAGATTGCCTCCAGTCCAGACGCAGTTATAGTCTCCATATATATGCTAGCAAATCACAATAGAAGTTCTCTTTGATATAATTTGTATGGTTCAATCATCTCCTTTATCCTGTGTCCCTTTGGTTTTCAGTAACCACAGGGCTGACTTTGATCAGAAAGCTTGCAACTTACCAAAACATAAACCAGAGGTGCAGTCTGTCTTTCTTCCAGGAATATGCACACTTGTATTCAGACAGTTCAGCAGGTCAGGGTAAGGGGGAAGACAGTTGAATAATAGGGGCTTTCCTCCAGCCTCTACCCAGGGATTCTCTTAAGATACTATCATCAGAAAAGAAAGCACTGCTCAAAGTTGCACTGGTGGCAAATTACTGATATTTAAGTGCAAATGAGGTTCCTTCCTGAAATTGCCTCTTGGAGATGAGGAATTTAAACCAACGCCACTCTCACGTAGATAATTGGAAATCTGACCCCTAACTGCAGAAGTACCTCACTCCTTCCAGCTCCATCTTGGAAGGCAGCCCCCCTCCTTCCCCTGGAGGCTTAGATAGCCAGCCGGCCACTCACCTTCCGAGGGCTGAAGAGCCACCCAGGCAGCCAAGGCCACGAGAGCGAGTCCTGTCCGCTGCATTCCTGCCTGCCCCAGCAGCTCGACAGCACCGCAGGTGAGCCTGTTAAGATCAGGAAATGAGGCTAAAAGTGCCCTTGGGTGCAGAGAAAGAGCGTGGAGGAAAGCAAGCCAGAAAGCTCCACCCTGGTAGGTGCTAGGGTACCTCTTTCTCATGTTTCTTTCCTTGAAACCAGGCTCTTTCTTAAGACCAGACCTGTGTTCAACCACCTGAGGGATCAGGTGATGTCTGTGGTGATCTGACCTCTGGTGAGATTGCTGTGAGTTTGGAGGTGTGCATCAATTTGGGGACCATTAAAAATAGCTACCTACATGAATTCCTCCACAGTTATAAATCAGAATTTTGCAGTAGAGAACCAGTGATTTGAAGTTTTAAAAAGCTCCGTAGGTGATTCTGATGGATACCTCTATTGAGAACCATTGCGTAAAGGAATCAGTTTTTTAGTAGCTTATTGAAACTGAGTTTCTAGGGACAAAGGTGGCAAGTCATAAAAAACATTATCTGGTGGAAAGATGGGAAAATTCAACCCCATTCTGGTCTTGGTCTGCAGCCAAAGTGTTTCCAGTGAGGCTGTTAGTTTATTTAGGAGAAAGGTAATAAGACAGGTAGAGGGGCTATGCCTGGTAAAAAAGAGCCCCAGAGCAGGTGTGAGCAGGCATGAGGAGGTGTGGGCTGTAGTCCAGCTTTGTCACTAATCAGCTTTGTGAATACAGCTATAGGGTAGGCTGAGGGTAGTTGGGTTCTAATCCTGCCTTTTCTACTAACTGGTTACATAACCTTAGCAAATGTTCTTAACTTTAAATAAGAAGGCAGGCTGGATGACCTCCAAAGTCCTGCCGTGCTTCCTCTAACTGCACTGTCTCATGCAGTAGCTTCTTGTCCATATGTGGTCCTTTAGCATTTGAAATGTGCTAGTCCAAATTCACATGTGCTATAAGTGTAAAATACACACAGAATTTCAAAGACTTGGTACAAAGAAATATAAAATATCTCGTTAATAATTTTTGTATTGATTATATGCTGAAATGATAATATTTGATATATTGAGTTTCATAAACTATATTATTAAAATTATTCACCTGCTTTTTTACTTTTTTTAATGTGACTACTCAGAAAATTCTAAATTACTTATGTAGCTTACACTATATTTGCATTGGGCAGCGCTACTTTATAAGGTCAAGAGCTCGAGGTCAGAATTGTCCCCCAGCTGTCAAGTTGTGGTACTTAACCAAGCTCTAATTTCACTATCAAGAACTGGAGTTATAATACAATAGGAAATGGGAGCTTTGTGGGCACAGGGCTAGGCCAAGAATGGGAAGACCTAGTCATGCAGAGCAGCCGTTCCAGACTCTGCCACTAAGCAAAGGTCTTAAGACTCTTGCTGAAGTTCTCGGCTGCAGAGGTGACTGTTAAGGCCCATGAAGCTATATGCACCCACCACAACTGAGCAGCCTCTGGACCTAGCAGAGGACCAGGTGCTCTGAAGGTGAGTCAGGGAAGCTGCACAGAAATTATGTTCTGAAACAGCCACAGTTAAGAAATTATTTTGATTTACAGAAACAACACAGGTACATAAACATTCAGTCACCAGCCTGCCACTGTGCCTGAAGTTCCTGCCCTAAGAGGCCTTCTTGAGGGTGGCTTCTGTGCAGTAGAAAAAAGCCTCTGTTCAGATGAAACGAAGGATGACTATTGGGTAATAGGAGTGATTTTAATCAAACAGGAAGGCTGGGCTCGGTTTTGATGAACCTGGGATTAGACAGACCCTGTGTACTCTTTCGAGAACTCTTACTTGTTTCTCTATTTAACAGGAAAGCTTCCCTTTCACTGTGTGCCTCTCTCCTCTGCTAGGAAATGTCACCATGGGCCTTCCAGGAAAAAGACCTAGGGACAGAATCTGGACTTGGAGAGCACAGGGGCCCCTCCTTGAGTGTCACAGGTTATTAGTACTTTCCCTCTCCTTCCTGGGGGTCACTGCTGAGATGGTGGCTTGGGTAGTGGTAACCTGAAGACAGTTGGTGTGGTTCGTGGAACCAAAAGCATTAAAGCTTGCACTTGTGAAATTACCACCTTTAGAATGGCAGCCTTGGGGCAAGGCATTAAGTCAGCCTGGGGTTAAAAAGCAAACCTGACATCCACCAGCAGATCAGTTTGACTGGGGTGAGGGCAAAATTGGGATGGGACTTTGTCTGGAGAGAACATGGTGCAAGCTGTAATTATGGGGTGTGTAGGTCTGTGTGTGACAGGGTGTTCACTAGGCAGATGTGGACCAGAATTAACTGGGAAGGAGTTTCAGGAGTGGTATCAGGGCTTCCCTGGTGGCCCAGTGGTTGAGAGTCCGCCTGCCGATGCTGGGGACACGGGTTCGTGCCCCGGTCCGCGAAGATCCCACATGCCGCGGAGCGGCTGTGCCCGTGAGCCATGGCCGCTGAGCCTGCGCGTCCGGAGCCTGTGCTCGGCAACGGGAGAGGCCACTTGTGTGAGAGGCCCGCGTACCGCAAAAACAAAACAAAACAAAACAAAACCGAGTGGTATCAGAGCAACTTTGATTATTTAAATATTGTTATCTGGGCTCAGGGCTTCTACAAAACCAAATGAGGAGGAGCCTGGGAAACGTATGCCTTTAGGACCTAGGGGAAAGGTAGTTGGAGGGTAGAGCAATAGAATGAAACAGTTTGAGTACAATCTAAAACTGTATGGTTTTGTGTTTTCCATTGTCCTTGGCAAAGAATACCAGGTTGCAAACTTAAAAAAAAAAAAAATTTATATATACACTCACACACACACACACACACACACACACACACACACGTGCACATACATATATTTTACTTTACCCGGAAAAACCAAATCGTTTTCACTTTAAAGAGAAGTAAAGTGTGAACCTCCGACTGTCATAAAAATACTTGATGCCATCCAGGCCCTAGAAATGGCCAGTTTGGGTTAGGGAGATGAAGATTTCTAAACAGTAGCTTTCACAAAATAAAATTAATTTCCCTTGAAGATTTGTCTTGAAATAAGTATATAGATTGATATTTTGAAAATCATGTCAACTTTTATTTTTGTTTTATTTTTATTTTTTGGCCACATCACACGGCATGCAGGATCTTAGTTCCCCGACCAGGGATCGAACCCCTGTCCCCTGCAGTAGAAGCGTGGAGTTCTAACCACTGGACTGCCAGAGAAGTCCCCATGTCAACTTTTAAATGTCCTAGAAGAATTTAAAATTTAATGGGCTCCTCCATTAATCTTTGGGTGATGAGAATAATCACCTTTTAACCTCTGTGATATGAAGAGCCAAACAGGGGTCTCTGTTTCAAAACTGAGCTTCAAATACTTTATGGTAGGCTCTGAGTTACCATTTTGAATTTATAAAATTATATTGGGTCCACTGTAAAAAAAATTGGAATATGTAAAAAAATATAAAGAAGGAAAATGTTTAAATATCCAGAAATAAAGTTTCTTAACCTTTGGTGCATATTCCTCCAGTGTTATTTCTGTGCATATTCATTCATTGAATGAACCTTTATTTGGGATCTACTCTTTTTTTTTTTTTTTTTTGCGGTACGCGGGCCTCTCACTGTTGTGGCCTCTCCCGTTGCGGAGCACAGGCTCCGGACGCGCAGGCTCAGCGGCCATGGCTCACGGGCCCAGCCGCTCCGCGGCATGTGGGATCTTCCTGGACCGGGGCACGAACCCGCGTCCCCTGCATCGGCAGGCAGACTCTCAACCACTGCGCCACCAGGGAAGCCCAACATTTGGATGTTTATCTTTTTGATTTTTTATCTGTAAGTATAGTTTATTCTTACAAAAATAGAGTCATATAACACTTTCTGTTTTGTGACTTTAAAAAAATTGAAGTGTAGTTGATTTAGAATATTATAGTAGTTTCAGGTATACAGTATAGTGATTCAGCATTTTTATAGATTACTCTCCATTAAAAGTTATTACTAGATAATGGCTATAATTCCGTGCTATGCAATATACCCTTGTTGCTTATCTATTTTAGACATAGTAGTTTGTATCTATTAATCCTACGCCCCTATTTTGCCCCTCCCCCCTCTGTTTTGTGACTTTATATTAATCAGGAATAGCTCTCCATAGCCAAACCTATGGATCTGCATTGTTGCTGTTTCTTAATAAATTTATTTATTTATTTATGTCTAAGCTGGGTCTTTGTTGCTGCACGCGGGCTTTCTCTCGTTGCAGAGAAAGGGGGCTACTCTTCGTTTCGGTGCGCAGGCTTCTCATTGTGGTGGCTTCTCGTTGCAGAGCGTGGGCTCTAGGCGTGCGGACTTTAGTAGTTGTGGCACACGGGCTTACTTGCTCCACGGCATGTGGGATCTTCCCAGACCAGGGCTCGAACCCGTGTCCCCTGCATTGGCAGGTGGACTCCCAAACACCACCACCAGGGAAGCCCTGTATTGTTTCTTTATCTTGCAAGGGTTTAATAGTATTCAATCACATGGTTTTGCTGTAGTTTATTTACTAGATTCTACTCAGTTTTTGGATATTTAGGTAGTTTGGTTTTTCCCTTTTCTGGTATTTATTACTATTACAGAAATGCTATGATAATAAGTTCTATACACTTTCTTCATTCATCTCAAAATTTTCTTAAATAAATTCTTAGAAATGGAACTTCTCAAAGGGTATGCCCATTTAAGTCACTTTTTAATGTATATTGCCAACTTATCTCACACTGTTTTATATACGTGTGTGCCTCTGCCCTCCAATAGAGTGGGGCTCAGTTAGGACAGGGCCTGTATCTTACTCATCATTATACCCCCAGTGCCTCATTCAGTGCTCAGCAAATACTAGAGGCTTAGTGTTGAATGAACAAGAAATTGGATTATTCGAACAAGCCTTCACTACATGGGCAAAATCTTGCCAATGTGGTCACAGATGTCCACGGTTGGTACTTGTGGCCTCTTCTGAATATCTATAGTCTAATTGGTAATAATATTTCAAATATACATTTCTCAGAAGGAGTTGTTTTCTATACCACACAGAAAACAAAAAAATTATGCATTGAGTTTTCCTTAAAGCATGGAGGACGGTTAGTTGTAAAAATACATATCACCAGGGAATTTGTATGCTTGAAACAAGGGTCAAGGGTGAATGATTGAGTGAGTGAGAGAGTGAGTATGTGATATTTCAGAAACTTGTATTCTTTAGAAATGAGTTAGAACATCTTTCAGCTGAGATGGCTTTTAGGAGAGTCATGCTAGGTCTCTTTCAGTGCCACAGTTTCTGATTTATACTCTTAACTAAATGTTTGATGGGGCTGGGTATCAGGTATGCCAAAGCAAACAGAGCAAAGAATGCAGGACTAAGTAGAAACAGTATAACCTGAGAGCCTCAGTAGGGAATTTCCTTCTCACTGGATTTCTTATTCCTGGTTAACACTGTAGTTTCTGTTCCAGACTTAAATTTATAACTTTTCTTTTTTAGCATTCATGCTTTCCATATATATAAATAATCCAGATTCAGTCCAGTATCATCAGTCTTTTATGATGGTGAGGTACAGAAATATAGTGACTTGCCTAAGATTAGTCAATAAATTGGGAATCAAAGCAGAATAAATACCTCAAGCTAATAAAAACAAAAAGAATCTCCTCAGGAAAATCTGAGAAAGAAGAGCTGTGAGTGATGACTAGTCTTTCTGGATGTTAAAATATATTGTAAATCTACTATCATTAAAAGAGTTACAGTAGACACAAGACACCAGTGCATAAATCCAGAAAATATAACGAGTGAATTTACTACGTAGTAAAGTTAGCATTTTACATCAGGAAAAACTGGATTATTCAATGAATTGTTTGAAACAACTGGTTAACCATGTGAAAAAAAAGTTGAGGCTTTGAATTCCAGATGTATTACATATTTAATGTAAATAAAATATAAAGGTATCCAAAGGAAATATGAACTTAAAAAAATAGAGCAGGAAACAACTTTTTAAGCATAAAACAAGACTCAGAAGTCATAAGGAAAAGAATGAAAAATCTGACTGTACAAAAAAGTGAAATTCTGTCATGGAAAAATAAAACTCTATAAAAGACAAATGGCATAAAGTTGCACGTGGAGGGGGGTGACATTGGTCAGACAACAGACAAAGGGCTATTATATAAAGAGATCTTGTATATCAATAAGGAAGAGGCCAGTGACTTAATGGAAAATTTGGCTGTGGATATGAACATATAGTTCACAGAAATAAGGCTTATAAACATTATTCAACATTATTCAACATTCAAAACTATGTAAACAAATAAAAAGAAAACAAAGTGAGATACATTTTTCACCTATGAGAGTGGCAAAGGTCAAAGTGTGTTAGCAAGTATCTATTTATCACAAGTGGTTAGAAGGAGTGTGATTTGGTGCAAAGTCTTAGGACATTAGTTTGGTAATACCTATCAATTTAAAATGAAGACGTAAGAGTTTGACTATTGGAGTTTATACTACAGACACATGTATGCAAAGATGTAAGCATAAGAATCTCATTGTAGCATTTTTAATAGTAAACTATTAAAGACAAGCTGCATACCTATCAGTAGGGTGCTAGAAAAATAAATCATGGCACACAACACGATGGACTTTACTGTAGCAGTAAAGATAAGGTGTTGTAAGTAAAGGTCTCTGGTCTGTAAGTGAAAGGAAAAAAAAAGTGGAAAGCAGTGGAAAAATAGTCTTTCTTCTCTACTTTGGCAGACTAATGCCCAACCCCATCACACATTTAATTACAGAGTGTAAATCATGAAACCACCTAAGCACTTAAGAGGACCTAGCCTGTCTCTCCTAAAAGCTGTTTCAGCTGGAAGATGTTCTATATTGTTTCTAAAGAATACAGATTTCTGAGATAACATACTCACTCACTGCCCTTGGCCCATGTTTCAAGATATATATCCATATTATATATATATATATATGTACACTATATATATATCCTTGTGTGTGTGTGTAAGAAGGAAATACAGATGCATGTAGATGTTTTCATATGCATAGAAAATTTCTGGAATGATGAGACACAGGTTTTTCCTAGTGGTTGCCTCTGAGGAGGATGAATGTCCAGGGTGGTAGAAAAATCTACTTTTCATTGTATATACTTTTTTATGGTTTGAATTTTTACCAATTATATTTGTTTTTATTGCTGAATAAGATTAGCACAAACTTACTGACTTAAAACAACATCTGTTTATTTATTGGCTCACAGTTTCCACGGGTCAGGAGTCAAGTATGATTTCTTACCTGGATCCTCTGCTCAGCATCTCACAAGCTGCAGTCAAAGTGTCAGCCGTGGTTGCAGTTTCTCCTGAGGCTGGGGGTCCTTTCCAAGTTCCTGTGGTAGTTAGCTTTCATTTCCTCACAGTTGTTGAACTCCTGGTGGCTGGCTTCTTCCAGGCCAGCAAGAGAGTCTGATCTCTAGGTCCTCTTTTAAAGAGCTCTTTTTAAAGAGCTTACCTGATTAGGTGAGGTCCACCCAGGATAATCTCCCTTTTGATTCACTTAAGGTTAGTTTTAGGGACTTTAATTACATCTATTGACTAGAAGCAAGTGACAGGATTCCATGAAGCAGGAGTCACTGGGGTTTTAGAATTCTGCCGAACACACCAACATTACCAACTATAAGACCACCATCGCCACCACAGCAATATCCAATCCTTATGTAGAGCTTATTTCATAGTGGGCACAGTTCCAAACACTTTGCACATATTAAGTCACCTAATGATTAGCGCCATCCTATGAAGTAGGAACTGTTGTTACCTTCATTTTATAGATAAGGAAACAGGCATGAGGTTAAGTGATTTACCCAAGGTTGAAAGCTAGTAAGTATTGGAGCTAGCATTGGAACCCAGGCATTCTATGTTCAGAGTTCTGTGTTCCTTACTACACTATGTATACGTTTTTCAAATACAGTGGTAAAAAAAAGTTTTTGACTGAGGCTGCATAACAAATATGCCAACACTTGTGGCTTAAACAACCACAACATTGGGGAATTCCCTGGTGGACCTGTGGTCAGGACTCCATGCTTCCACTGCAGGGGGCACGGGTTCGATCCCTGGTCGGAAAACTAAGATCTCCTGCATGCCACGTGGGGTGGAAAAAAAAAAAAATCAGCGTTTATTTTGCTCATGAATCTGCACTTGAGGCAGTGGGTGACTCACATCTGCTCCACTCAGCATCGCCTGGAGTAATTTGAAGGCTGGGAGCCTGAATCATCTGGAGGGCTTATTCCCATGCCTGGCAGTTCATGCTGGCTGTCAGCTGGGGACCTCGGTTGGTCTCTGCATGGGTCTCTCCATGTGACTAGTTTGTCTTCCTCACAGCCTGGTGGCTGGCTTCCAAGGAGTATCCCATGAGCAAGAGAGTGAACCAGGTGGAAGTTATATGGCCTTCTATGACTTGTCTTGGAAACTTATGCAGGTTCATTTCTATTGCATTCGATTAGCTGGGGCAGTCACAAAGTTCTACACAGGTTGAAAGGAAGGAGAAATAGACTTTACCTCTCGATGGAAAGTGGCAAGGCTCTGGAAAAGCATGAGAACCTGAAATATTGCTGTGAACTGCCTCTAAATGGGTGATTAATGTATTCCTCTATCTCAGTGCTAGCTTGTACCCAAACCACCCCAATAATTTAGCAATTCTTTAAAAGCATCAAAACAAAGGCCCCGCGATCTTAAATAATAAAACATCAAAGTAATGTCCATCTTTCTTTTTCCTGTGTTTGTGCTCCTAGGTCACCTTTCCCCTTGCATTTCCCTTAGGGTGGAGAACAAATGAAATTTTAAGCTCCCACCAGGTCTTTGCTGCTGGCTTTGAACCTGGATAATTATATTTTCCTTTTTTTGGCTGACATTTCAGGAAAGAGTCCTGAGTTAGGACTGTCAAGGACATGTCAGCGCATATCTTCTAAGAAAATAGGGAAGGGTGAAATAGATATAACTATTCAGTCATTCATTCAACAAAAAATGTACAGGCATACCTTGGAGACACTGGGTTCTGTTCCAGACTGCACAATAGAGGAAGTACAACAATAAGGTGAGTCAAGCGAATTCTTTTGTTTCCTGGTGCATATAAAAGTTATGTTTAAACTATACTGTAATCTATTAAGTATGCAATAGCATTATGTCTAAAAAAATGTACATACCTTAATTTTAAAATACGTTATTGCTAAAAAATGCTAACCATTATCGGAGCATTCAGGGAGTCATAGTAACTACAAAGATCACAGATCACGGGCCACCATAACATATAATAATGATGAAAAAGTTTGAAATATTGCGAGAATTACCAAAATGTGACATAGAGACACATAGAGTGAGCAAATGCTGGTGGGAAAATGGCACCAATGGACGTGCTCAACGCAGGGTTGCCAAAATCTTCAATCTGTAAAAAATGCAGTACACATCTGCAAAGTGCAATAAAGGGAGGTGTGCCTGTATTGAGTCCCCACCTTGTGTTGAGCACAGCTCTAGGGAAAGAGTAAGAGGTGCAGACAGTGTGTTTGCCCTCAAGGAATCCTTGCTGGTGGAGGGAGAGTGAAAGAAAATCAAAAATTACAATGTTAATTCCTGTGATAGGTTCTGTCCTATTCTGTTCCTCAGGGTGAGCCCTAGGTTACTCTGAAGTGGGGCAAATCAAAACAAGCACCCTTACAGGTCTTCGGTGAATCTTCGTCTTGTCTGGGATTGATGCTTCCTAGAACCCAAGTCCTCAAAAAGGAAGGCTGCTCTTGCATTGGTAATGTAGTTCCCAAACTGTGTGCTGAGGCCCACCCAGGTGCTGAAACGAACTCTTAGAGGTGCTGTGGGATATTCTCAATTATTGAGAGACATACAAGGACAACTGTCGGATGCCACACAACTACCACTGTGAAGTCATTTGGATCCAACCAAATAACAGGCACTATTTGGTATTTCTTTTGGCCTAGTGGTATGTTGAAAAAAATTACTGAGACATTAAGGACATCAACTGTAAACCAAGAAAGTTTAGGAACCTTGAGTACCTCATCTATCAATTTTCCTGATATTTCTCTCCGCAGGGAACACATCGTTTGAGCCATTCCTTCTCAGGGGCAAGGCTTATCACCTGGGCCTCCTTCAGGGCCTTCTCCCTGGGCCTTCAGAGGGCATCCTCATTTCCCACCTCAGTGCCCCGTTTCCCTCCCAGCAGCCCTCTCCCCTCAGCGCTCTGCCATTTCACGGTCCTCCGCACCGGCGCCAGCACCTCCCTATGGAAATAATCCAGTCTCTGTCCTCACCAGTGCTTTGAGACTTGCAGATTTTGCATCCCCGTCCTTTCCTCCTCTGCCCAGTTACTGCTGCCCAGCAAAGATGGGTGTGGGGGAGAAGCTGTGCAGGGTTAGGGTTGGTTCAACACCCCAAGATCAATTCCCATGCGAACCCCTGGTGAGATGAGAAAGTCCTAACACTTTCATTCACATATCTCTGAACTGGTTTCTTGTTAATTAATATCCTGGGGCTGCTATACTAAGATAGCATTCGCCTTGCCAAGCATCCCGCATTGGTAACAAAGGGTGCACATCCAGATCTGTTCTAGTTACAAGACTTCTCCTCTGGACTTTGTAGTGGTGGTGGTGACGGGGAGTAGTAGGACCAGGAAAGCATTTAGCCTGCATCGTAGTGTGATAGCCACAAAACAGAGGGAGGCAGAACACTTTACTGAAGTGGAACCCTAGCTCAACCTTGGAGGCTGAATTGAGAGGATTTAAATGATTTACTGATAGGACACACTTGTGGTGAGTCTTGAAGGGAGAGTAAGAGCTACCCTGACCCTGACGCGGGGAAGGAAATGGCTTCCAGTCCAGCATGTGCACAAAGGTGTTGTGGAGCACGGTTCATTCCAGGCACCGCAGAGTCCAGTGCTCCATGTAAAGGGGCCAGACCCGAACCAAACAGCTGCAATCAGCGGGAGAGGGACCACATCCCTGGTTTGCTTAAGGTAGGGGTGATTTTGCTTACATAGTATTTCTAGTGTTTTATTCTTAGATTATGAGTAGCCAGATTCAGAGGCAAGTGGCACCGAGAACATAGGCTTCTTTTTTTTTTTTTTAAATGTTGAGCCTTCTTTCAATTTGTTTTATTTATTTTATTTATTTTTGGCTGTGTTGGCTCTTCGTTTCTGTGCAAGGGCTTTCTCTAGTTGCGGCGAGCGGGGGCCACTCTTCATCGTGGCGCGCGGGCCTCTCACTGTCGCGGCCTCTCTCGTTGCGGAGCACAGGCTCCAGACGCGCAGGCTCAGTAGTTGTGGCTCACGGGCCCAGTTGCTCCGCGGCATGTGGGATCTTCCCAGACCAGGGCTCGAACCCGTGTCCCCTGCATTAGCAGGCAGATTCTCAACTACTGTGCCACCAGGGAAGCCCGAACATAGGCTTCTTATTGCTGTTGTGCCTCTAACCTCCAAAGTTCTTCATGGGAAGGCCGCATGATTACGTGACGGCAGTTAAAACGCAGGAGCCCTTGGATTGAGCTCCCAATTAGAGTCTCCAGGAAAAAAGGCAAACCTGATCATGCCAACCTCAGGCTTAAACCTTTCAATGCTTCCACATTGCCCTCAGCATAAATTCCCAACTTCTTAACAGGTAAACAAGGTTTTCCAGGCCCTAGTCATGGTCAGCTGACTGCCATCAACCCTCACCACTCTCCCACTTCAAACACCCTGCTCCAGCAATGCTGAATTACCTACAATCTGGAGTCTCGCCAGGCTTCTGTAAACACTGTTCCCTCTGCCTGTGGGGATCTTCCCACCCACCTCCCATCACTCTCACCTTCACTGGAGCTCTCCTGCTTTTCTTTTAGTTTCAGGGAACTCCCCTTTCTTCCATAGTGGGACCTCAGAGGCCCTGCGCTTGCTTATTGCAGCACTTAACACGCTGTACTGAGATGTGCTGTCTCTTGTATGTCCCCACTACTAGCCTAGCTGTTCTTTTAATGTAGAGATTGTCATTTTCACCATTAGAACATTAGTTTTTAATTGAAAGCCTACAACACAGCAGGAATACATTAAACATTTGTTTCAGAGCTGACTGAACCGGTGTTATGTGAGGGTAGGTATTGTGTTCATTTTTACCCAAAGGAATGCTGAGTGTTTTACTGGCTAAGAATTTTATGAATTAAAATTTTTTTTCGCCCCCACGGAAAATAGAGAAAGGGTATGTATGAAGATTCAGTAGTTCCACATGGAAAAAATAAAGAGAAGTAACAACCAAAAGTGTTAATAGCAGGGGAGAAAAGGACATTATTATCCCAAGGTTAAACTTAACTCTGACAAGTTGGAGGTCATTTCCCCAGAAACTGAGGATGCCCATTACTAGGACAAGGAGATGAAGGTTATAGAAAGAGCAGGAAGGGAGTCTTGGAAAGCACCTGGCTTATTCCTGATTGGCTTAAAAGAAGACAAATGACTTGTTCAAAGACGCCAGGGCTAGAATCAAAGAGTAAGCGGAATAAATGGCCCCAAAGCTCTCTACATCCTAATCCCCGGAACCTGTGAATGTTACCTTACACAGCAAAAGAGGCTTTGCAAATGTGATTAAGAACCTTGAGATGAGGCGTTTATCCTGTATTATTCAGATGGACCCAATCTAATCACATGGGCCCTTAGAGCAGAGAATCTTCCCCAGCTGTGATCAGAGGGAGACATGACTATGGATGGAGGATCAGAAAGATGCAATGTGAAAAGGAAGCTGACCTGCCATTGCAGATGGAATAAGGGCACCACGAGCCAAGGAGTGCAGGCGGCAACTAGAAGCTGAAAGAGGCAAGGAAGCTGAGCCTCCCCTAGAGCCTCCAGGCGGAAGGCATCCCTGCTGATGTCTTGATTTTAGCCCAGTGAGACCTGTGTGGGATTTCTGACATACACAACAGGAAGATAATACATTTGTTTCAAACCACTGAGTTACAGTAATTTGTTACAGCATCAAGAGAAGAGTAATGTAGGCTACACACATTGTAAGCAGGCCAAATAGGCAGGCTTCCCATCTCTTGTCCATAATTTCTTCTCACTCTTCTGTAGTGTTCTTATCCTTTAGAGATCTTGTGGGAGTTATCTAATCCCATCTCACTTGGGTTGTATGTCGAGGTGGGAGCAGAGGGCTTGCGGAGTGATTTGCTCTGGGTCTCACACCCTAGAAATGGCAGAGCCCTTTCCAGAAAGATTGGCCTGGGGCTCGTGCAACATTTTGTGAGTCCAGATTGACCAAAGGCAGCCTTGTGCCAATCAGTTTAAAATCTAGAGAAACGACACAGTCTTTGCTGGCCATGGAACAGGCCTAACACTGAGAGACTATTGTTATTGACTCTGGGCAGACAGCCACAGAGCTCCAGGAAGAGGGAAGTATGGTATTTACACATGGCTTTCCAAGAGCAGGGCCTCTGCCGCATACATTGTGGTCCTGATAGGATCTCTTATGAAACTTCAAAAAGCTCCAATTACTCCCTGCGATTGCGATTGCGTGAAATAGCTCAGGGTAGCGAGGTTATGACCACTGTCATTTAGATATGCCACCCCTGTATGCGGTCTGTTATGTAACCACTATACCACATTTTTACACTTTATTTAACATCACCCAGACATTTATGGAAAATTTTCTCTGACTTCCACCTTATGTGCATGGTATCAATATTGCTAATCTGAGAACCTGGACAGTGCTTAAATTAAATCAAATGAATATTGAATGAGTAAGGATGTGTGAATTCAGATGGGTGCTTTCTTTGCGAGCTCACACAGGTATTTGAGGAATATCAGAGTGTTAGAGCCCTAATCTGACATTCCCCTCCTTTTCAGGCCATCATGGGGCAGACGGAATTAGAAGGCTGCCCAAACCTTGAAGCAGCGTTAATTAGTGCTGCTGGGTATATAAGCCAAATAACTCCTTGCAAGATCAGTCAAAAGGGTAATATGCTTCAGAAACCCTTTGATTATTATCATGATCCCTGGGAAGTAAAGAAATGCCAAGGGACGCATGTGGCAATGCTTTGGATTTATGCAAAGTGCAAAGTAACTGTGGAGATGGATTATTAACAAGAGTTTCTCAGATCAGTGAAATGCTGTGAACTTCCTGGCTTGTGGCTGGATCTAACATGGGCAGATATTCTGAGGCTCGGCTTGTCTAGTACAATATTTGGGAAAAAGTTGTTTGGCAGCGAGCAAAGTATTATTAAGTACCCAGCCAAAGTTAGATAGTATGAATTGTAGTAGGCCAAGTCAGCATGGATCCGTAACTACTTTAAAGACATGTAATCTAAAGGAGAACTGGGGAAAGCAGGCTGTGGATTATTCTGGGTTGGCTAATTGGATAGCACACAAGAAAGTCTGGGGTATTAGGGTATTGACATAGTAACTTACACACTGCATATGTGGAGCCAGGACAGAATTAAATGTACCCAGAAGCGGGCTGGTGGACCTGCTGACAAAGGAAGGTTAAGAAAAATTAAACATATCAGTAAGGCAAAGAGTTGGCTCAATGAAGAGAAGGGAGGGGAGAAAAATGAAGTTAAACAGGATGTGTCTAGAGCAGTGGCTCTTAAAGGATGGTTCCTGAACAGCAGCATCAATATCAATTGGGACCTTAC
Organism: Tursiops truncatus; assembly: GCF_011762595.2. NCBI lineage: Eukaryota > Metazoa > Chordata > Mammalia > Artiodactyla > Delphinidae > Tursiops > Tursiops truncatus. The sequence goes on from NC_047036.1 coordinate 35,864,579, forward strand.
TGGAAATGCAAATCCTCAGGACGTACCAAGTCAAAATTCTGGGGTGGGCCTCAAGCAATCCCTGTTTTAACAAGCCTTATAGGTGATTCTGATGTATGTCAGTTTGAGAACTACTGGTTTAGAAAAAGGAAACGAAGTTGGAGCTCTCCTAGATGAGCAGTGTCACATAAAAAGGAGGTACAGAGGCCTACTGTGCTGGTGGATGGCTGATATGATGTGATGAGAGTTAGTGGTACAGAAGAAGAGGGGATACTGAAGTCCCGATTTCAGGTGAGTCATCTGATGACTGAGGATAAAATCAAGGGTTAGAATAAAAGGGAAAAAAGTGATCCAGTTGCTCATATCATCAAAGAAGGTGAAACTGAGTCTTAGAGGGTAGCATGTGAGGGTGAAGGGGGTTTGGAACGAATAATGAGATATCAAAGGAAGAAGACAGAATTGTGTTGGATAAATGGTTTAGCTGTGACAGTGAGCAAGTACCAGAATAGCCCCTATTCCTCTACCCTTCAGTTGGGAAAAATGGGAAAAACAAATAATTGTTCCACCAGCCAAAAGAGAAAGGAGCCAAGAAGTATGTGTCTGATTGGGAGAAAGAGGGTGGCTGCCTGGGAGAAGAGACGTCTAAGTTAAAGAAAGGAGGTGAGGATAAATGGGAGTTTTAACCCATACACAACTGAGGTTCTTAGCCCACCACTAAAAGAAAGTAGGCTTGGGATGAGTAGAAAATAGTTCAGTGGTGGAAGTTCTCCTGAGTAGCCAGCATAATGAACATGGCTCAAGAAAACAGTAGATCGGGAGGTCAGATCAGTGAAACAGCCAAGAGAGAACACTAAGTGAAAGGAGGACGTCTGGAGAATGGAGAAAACACACCCGTGCAAAGAAGATACAATGCAACTTTCAACATAAGTTGTATTGAAGCAAACTCTTTCTCTAAGAAAAGGGACAAAATGGCGGCATGGGAATTTGCTTACTATATTTCTAGAGGTTACAACTACAGCTTTCAGAGACCACTTAGAGGACAAGGAACATTTCTGATGAGGTAGGAACAAAGATAAAGATAAACCCACACTTAAAATTTGCAATTACTGTTTAAGCAAGGACTCATGGTCAAAGTGAGTTCCCATTCTAATAAAGTTAGGACGACCCCCAAAATGTCAATGTGACATTCTTAAATAAGGCCTTATATTTTTATGATATTCATTTGTTTAATACGGAGAAATTAAAAAAGGGAAAGTTTTGTGATTTAGTCAGAAAGAGTTACACAACATATATGCTTTATTTCCAGGGATTTCTGAAATCATATGCTTTTAAAAATCTCTACCTTAATCAAATTTACCCCCACTATATAATGTTTACTATTAAACCAACTAAATTGACAATAATTGCTCTCAAAAGACAATAATACATTGTAAGAGCTGATAAATTATAAAATATAACAGATTGCAACCAATTGCTTAACAACAAAAAGTAAAGAGGCTGACCCTTTATAACAATTTACAGAACTCTGTTTAACTTAATGAGAAAAATCTGCTTTGGATAAGGCACTGTTTCATCACTTCTCAGAGATTAAGGCACACAGTCACCAGCATTACAAACACAAATGTGTAAGAAAATCTGAAGACAGCAGCTGGTACAAATGCTACCAAAAACAGGTGCCTTTGGGGCACTGATTGTTATGTCAAAGTATATTAAACTGTGCAAATGTAAAACTTACAGCAACTCAATTTTCCTTCTCTAATAAAGGTTAATCATTTTTAACAGAAGATAACCTGAAAGAACAAAGGAAAAAGCCAATTTCCTAAAACTACTTTTTTGAAAAAAAATTGTTTTGTCTCTTAGTATCAGGCAAATTTTTTTTTTTTTTTTTTTTTTTTTTTTGCGGTACACGGGCCTCTCCCGTTGCGGAGCACAGGCTCCGGACGTGCAGGCTCAGCGGCCATGGCTCACGGGCCCAGCCACTCCGCGGCATGTGGGATCTTCCCAGACCGCGGCATGAACCCATGTCCCCTGCATCGGCAGGTGGACTCGCAACCACCGCGCCACCAGGGAAGCCCAAGGCAAATTTTTAAAAAAATGATTTAACTGGTACAATATTTTAGAATAGTATGTAAACAAATTGATAGCAACTAAAACAATTTTAATGGCACATTCAGGAGTTTACATTTGAAATGACATTATTGGTTAGGTCCTTTTTTGTGGATTTTATGGTTATGAGTCACGTATCAATATTTTGTTAATGTTAATTTTAAACAAATATTTTGTTAAATTTAGTTATGTTTTTCAAAACAGTTAAAACTCCAACACATGAGATTTGAGGGCAAAGATAATGAAAAAATACTACTTAGGTAGAATGTTACTACAGTCAACATATTATAATAATTATTTCCTAAAGTTATTTCTGAAACAATAACCTAGGTCTAATGTTACTGTCTTTTAAGAATATTATAACATAAGTGCACAAAAGCAGTTTCTGCCAGTAATCAAAACTCACTAAAGCACTTGGCAAATTAAACTTCAGTCAGGATCAAAATATATGAAATAAAGAAATGTTAGCATTTATTATACATCTTATAATTAATATAAGTACCTAACATGTTTTTAAAATTCACTTTAATGTTGGCTGTCATTATCTCAACCATTGGTTCTTTAAGACTGCCATATGGTTATCTCAGACATCAATATAATTTCCATGTTTTGAAGACATCACTTGGCTCGTCCCTGTGAAATACATAACAAATGAACAGATGTGAGGTAAAGATGATGTGATTATTACATAAAGCCAAAATGGCAAAGGAGAAGTTTCTCCAAATGGGCATATCCACAAGCCATGGCGAATTGCATCTCGAACATGGTGTGAGGTCCAGGATATAAATAACATCCAGGGAAGACAGCACCATGAATCTTTGAGCTTGAAAAGGTGCATCATAAACTTCAGGGTCAGAACCACGGCGGGTATCACAGTAGAACAGTGAAGGAAAGGTCTTCGTGGAAGAGTAAGAGCAGCCTGCACAGGGAAAGCGGTAGCTAGTATCATTTCCTTCTTGGCAAACAAAATTTTACAGCTGCTTCCTAATATTGTAACCATCTGTTTTCCTGCAGGCTATGGAAATGCAAAGGAAACATTTTCTGTGCCACCTCCTCCAAAAACACTTTGCACTAAAAATGAAATCACGATCTCAGGAACATGTGATTAATTTTTAAAAACTTCCTATTATTTACTTAGAAAAGTCACAATACAAACAGTTTATATCCTAAATATATGGTTAGTGTAAACTTGGACTTTTAAAGAATTGTCTGGGACCTCTAAGAGTACTGAAAAAGTCTCACAACTGAATAAAATATTCTTCAATTAAACTTTTTAAAATTGAAGTATAGTTGATATATAATGTTATATTAGTTTCAGGTGTACAACATATTTTTATTGATTATACTCCATTTAACGTTATTATAAAATACTGGTTATATTCCCTGTGCTGTAAATTACATCCTTGTATCTTAATTATTTTATACCTAATAGTCTGTACCTCTTAATCTCCTTCCCCTATCTTGTCCCTCCCCCCACCCCATTCTTCAATTAATAAATGCATAAAAGGTGAGTATTTTTGTTGTAACCTTTTATATTAGCCTTGAATACTTTCAGAATTTATTTATAACAACATTTAGAGGCAGTATATTATTTTAAACAAGTATTTGAAAGTTGAGTTAAATAAACCAATAGCATTTCTAAACCATTGTAAAAATGTAATCAATATCTAAACAAATGAAAATTTCAGGCTTAACACCTGAATGATCCATGAGTAAGGTTTCATTCTCACACATTCTAAAGGCTAATTTCCAACTAGATAATTTCTAATAAAAATAAAGCTGAAGATAGAGAAGATTGCCTGATTTGGAATCTCCCCACACATCTTCAAAAACACTACAGAACAACGACAAATGAAACTATACCAAGCCCCACTTAGCATAGCCAGAAGTCAGAGAATGCCCAAACTTCAATTACTATAAAGTATTAAACACCAAGTCAGTGAGCACTCTCTCACACTCCCCACTCAAGCCAAAAAAAACTGCATTGAAGAAAGATGAGGGGAAATCTAAGATTGATCTAAAGTTACCACTAGAAAGAGAAAGTTCAACCCAAGTGTGGGGTCCTCGTACATAAGAGCACTAACTACACAGAAAGGACTTAAAAGTGGGCATGATTCAAGGCTCTGAAAAGCATTAGTTTTCCAGGAGAAGATGGTACAAAGGAAGGGAGAGGTAGCCTTTGGAGACTCGGGTGGTAAAGGGAAAAAAGAAGTAGTAAAGGGAAAAAAGAAGTAGTAAAGGCAAAAGTCAGGTTCCTATTTTTTAAAAAATAGAGGACACAACCTTCCCACCACATTAAAAAGAAAATCATCCATTAAAGAGACTGTACCTTGCAACACTGTCAAATCAGACCAACCTTAAACTGGGTATCTTGTAAAGCCACTCCTTAAACCGGTATTCTTTAATTCCCACCTACCCGCTGAACATCAAAGAGTTTATTTATTCTACATTCCTAATTACCTCTCCCTGCTCCTCCACATTTTTAGTTGTTTTATTTTTACTTTGTCAGAACACATAACATTTCTGTATTATGCCATTTTAGCCTCCACCTTTGTTTTTAAGTTATATACCCACAATATATCATGCTCCTCAATAGCAGCGTGGGATGGGGGGCGGGATGGGCTACAGTAACCAGTACTTGGAGGAGAGCAATAGCCTCATGTTGAGATGATTAGCAGTTGTGCTCTGGATGTGTGGAGGGATACTGACTATTCACAATTTCATTTGTGAAGTCTATTTATATTAATAGTTGCTAAGGAAGAAACAAGAAGTTTCTGTTGCTTGCCTAATTTCTAAAATATTCTAATTTCTAAAATATTCATGCAAATTTTTCATTCATAGATACATAATAAAACAAAGACATATCATAAAATTATACAAGTAAAAATAGATATCTTAAAAATAGAAGTAGCGACCCACCACCAGTCCCTCCCATCAGGAAGCTTGCACAAGCCTCTTAGATAGCATCATCCATCAGAGGGCAGACAGCAGAAGCAAGGAGAACTACAATTCTGCAGCCTGTGGAAGAAAAGCCACATTCACAGAAAGATAGGTAAAATGAAAAGGGGGAGGACTATGTACCAGATGAAGGAACAAGATGAAACTGCAGAAAAACAACTAAATGATGTGGAGATAGGCAACCTCCCAGAAAAAGAATTCAGAATAATGACACTGAAGATGATCCAGGACCTCGGAAAAACAATGGAGGCAAAGATTGAGAGGATGCAAGAACTGTTTAACAAAGACCTAGAAGAATTAAAGAATAAACACCTAGAAGAATTAAAAACAAACAGAGATGAACAATACAATAACTGAAGTGAAAGATATACTAGAAGGAATCAATAGCAGCATAACTGAGGGAGAAGAACGGATAAGTGACCTGGAAGACAGAATGGTAGAATTCACTGCCGTGGAACAGAATAAAGAAAATAAGAATGAAAAGAAATGAAGACAGCCTAAGAGACCTCTGGGACAACATTAAATGCAACAATATTCACATTATAGGGGTCCCAGAAGGAGAAGAGAGAGAGAAAGGACCCAAGAAAATATTTGAAGAGATTATTGTCGAAAACTTCACTAACATGGGAAAGGAAATAGCCACCCAAGTCCAGGAAGCACAGAGTCCCAGGCAATATAAACCCAAGGAGAAACATGCCGAGACACACAGTAATCAAACTGACAAAAATTAAAGAAAAATTATTAAAAGCAACAAGGGAAAATGACAAAAAACATACAAGGGAACTCCCATAAGGTTAACAGCTGATTTCTCAGCAGAAACTCTACAAGCCAGAAGGGAGTGGCACAATATATTTAAAGTGATGAAAGGGAAGAAACTACAACCAAGATTACTCTAACTGGCAAGGATCTCATTCAGATTTGACAGAGAAATCAAGCAAGAGCTAAGAGAATTCAGCACCACCAAACCAGCTCTACAACAAATGCTAAAGGAACTTCTCTAAGTGGGAAACACAAGAGAAGAAAAGGACCTACAAAAACAAACCCATGACAATTAAGAAAATGGTAAAAGGAACATACATATCGATAATTACCTTAAACATAAATGGATTAAATGCTCCAACCAAAAGACACAGGCTCGCTGAATGGATACAAAAACAAGACCCATATATATGCTGTCTATAAGAGGCCCACTTCAGACCTAGGGACACATACAAACTGAAAGTGAGGGGATGGAAAAAGATATTCCATGCAAATAGAAATCAAAAGAAAGCTGGAGTAGCAATACTCATATCAGACAAAATAGACTTTAAAATAAAGGATGTTACAAGAGACAAGGAAGGACACTACATATGATCAAGGGATCAATCCAAGAAGAAGATATAACAATTATAAATATGTATGCACCCAACATAGGAGCACCTCAACACATAAGGCAACTACTAACAGCTATAAAAGAGGAAATCGACGGTAACACAATAATAGTGGGGGACTTCAACATCTAACTTACATCAGTGGACAGATCATCCAGACAGAAAATTAATAAGGAAACACAAGCTTTAAATGACACAATAGACCAGATACATTTAATTGATATTTATAGGACATTACATCCAAAAACAGCAGATTACACTTTCTTCTTAAGTGCACACGGAACATTCTCCAGGATTGATCACATCTTGGGTCACAAATCAAGCCTCAGTATATTTAAGAAAATTGAAATCATATCAAGCATCTTTCTGACCACAATGCTATGAGATTAGAAATCAATTACAGGGGAAAAAACGTAAAAAACACAAACATATGGAGGCTAAACAATACATTACTAAATAACCAAGAGATCACTGAAGAAATCAAAGAGGAAATAAAAAAATACCTAGAGACAAATGACAATGAAAACACGATGATCCAAAACCTATGGGGTGCAGCAAAAGCAGTTCTAAGAGGTAAGTTTATAGCAATACAAGCCTACCTCAAGAAACAAGAAAAATCTCAGCTAAACAATCTAACCTTACACCTAAAGGAACCAGAGAAAGAAGAACAAACAAAACCCAAAGTTAGTAGAAGGAAAGAAATCATAAAGATCAGAGCAGAAATAAATGAAATAGGGCTTACCTGGTGGCGCAGTGGTCAAGAATCCGCCTGCCAAGGCAGGGTACACGGGTTCAAGCCCTGGCCCAGGAAGATCCCACATGCCATGGAGCAACTAAGCCCAGGTGCCACAACGATGGAGCCTGAGCTCTAGAGCCCACAAGCCACAAGTACTGAGCCCACGTGCCAGAACTACTGAAGCCTGCGTGCCTAGAGCCTGTGCTCTGCAACAAGAGAAGCCACAACCATGAGAAGCCCGCAGACTGCAATGAAGAGTAGCTCCCGTTCACCTCAACTAGAGAAAGCCTGCACAGCAACGAAGACCCAACACAACCATAAATAAATAAATAAAAGAAATGAAATAGAAACAAAGAAAACAATACCAAAGATAAATAAAACTAAAAGCTGGTTCTTTGAGAAGATAAACAAAATTGATAAACCTTTACCCAGACTCATCAAGAAAAAGAGGGAGAGGACTCAAATCAATAAAATTAGAAATGAAAGAGGAGAAGTTACAACAGACACTGCAGAAATACAAAGCAGCATAAGAGACTACTACAAGCAACTCTATGCCAATAAAATGGACAACCTGGAAGAAATGGACAAATCCTTAGAAAGGTAAAACCTTCTAAGACTGAACCAGGAAAAAACAGAAAATATGAACAGATCAATCACAAGTAATGAAATTGAAACCATGATTAAAAACCTTCCAACAAACAACAGTCCAGGACCAGATGGCTTCACAGGTGAATTCTATCAAATATTTAGAGAAGAGCTAACACCCATCCTTCTCAAACCTTCCAAAAACTTGCAGAGAAAGGAACACTCCCAAACTCATTCTATGAGGCCACCATCATCCTGATATCAAAACCAGAAAAAGATACTACAAAAAAAGAAAATTACAGAGCTTCCCTGGTGGCGCAGTGGTTGAGAGTCTGCCTGTCGATGCAGGGGACACGGGTTCATGCCCTGGTCCGGGAAGATCCCATATGCCGCAGAGCGGCTAGGCACATGAGCCATGACTGCTGACCCTGCACGTCCGGAACCTGTGCTCCACAACGGGAGAGGCCACAACAGTGAGAGGCCCATGTACCACCAAAAAAAAAAAAAAAGAAAGAAAAAGAAAATTACAGACCAATATCACTGATGAATATAGATGCAAAAATCCTCAACAGAATACTAGCAAACAGAATCCAACAACATATTAAAAGGATCATACACTATGATCAAGTAGGGTTTATCCCAGGAATGCAAGGATTCTTCAATATACGCAAATCAATCAATGTGATACACCATATTAACAAACTGAAGGATAAAAACCATATGATCATCTCAATAGATGCAGAAAAAGCTTTTGATAAAATTCAACACCGATTTATGATAAAAAGCCCTCCAGAAAGTGGGCATAGAGAGAACCTACCTCAACATAATAAAGGCCATATATGACAAACGCACAGCAAACATCATTCTCAATGGCGAAAAACTGAAAGCATTTCCTCTAAGATCAGGAACAAGACAAGGATGTCCACTCTTGCCACTATTATTCAACATAGTTTTGGAAGTCCTAGCCATGGCAATCAGTGAAGAAAAAGAAATAAAAGGAATACAAATTGCAAAAGAAGAAGTAAAACTGTCACTGTTTGCAGATGACATGATACTATACATAGAGAATCCTAAAGATGTCACCAGAAAACTACTAGAGCTAATCAATGAATCTGGTAAAGTTGCAGGCTACAAAATTAATGCACAGAAATCTCTTGCATTCCTGTACACTAACAACGGAGGATCAGAAAGAGAAATTAAGGAAACAATCCCATTCACCATTGTAACAAAAAGAATAAAATATCTGGGAATAAACCTACCTGAGGAGGTAAAAGACCTGTACTCAGAAAACTATAAGACACTGATGAAAGAAATCAAAGATGACACAAACAGATGGAGAGACATACTATGTTCTTGGATTGGAAGAATCAATATTGTGAAAATGACTATACTACCCAAAGCAATGTACAGATCCAATGCAATCCCTATCAAGTTACCAATGGCATATTTTACAGATCTAGAACAAAAAAATCTTAAAATTTGTTTGGAGACACAACAGACCCCGAATAGCCAAAGCAGTCTTGAGGAAAGAAAAACAGAGCTGGAGGAATCAGACTCCCTGACTTCAGACTATATTACAAAGCTACAGTAATCAAGACAGTATGGCACTGGCACAAAACGAGAAATATAGATCAATGGAACAGAATAGAAAGCCCAGAGATAAACCCACGCACCTATGGTCAACTAATCTATGACAAAGGAGACAAGGATATACAATGGAGAAAAGACAGTCTCTTCAATAAGTGGTGCTGGGAAAACTGGACAGCTACATGTAAAAAAATGAAATTAGGACACTCCCTGACACCACCCACAAAAATAAACTCAAAATGGATTAGAGACCTAAATGTAAGACTGGACACTATGAAACTCTTTGAGGAAAACATAGGGAGAACACTCTTTGACATAAATCACAGCAGGATCTTTTTTTATCCACCTCCTAGAGTAATGGAAATAAAAACAAATGGGACCTAATGAAACTTAAAAGCTTTTGCAAAGCAAAGGAAACTACAAACAAGGGAAAAAGACAACCCTCAGATGGGAGAAAATATTTGCAAACGAATCAACGGACAAAGGATTAATCTCCAAAATATATAAACAGCTCATGCAGCTCAATATTTAAAAAAAAAAAACCAATCAAAAGATGGGCAGAAGACCTAAATAGACATTTCTCCAAAGAAGACACACAGATGGCCAAGAAGCATATGAAAAGCTGCTCAACAGCACTAATTATTAGAGAAATGCAAATCAAAACTACAATGAGGTATCACTTCACACCAATCACAATGGCCATCATCAGAAAATCTACAAAAAATAAATGCTGGAGAGGGTGTGGAGAAAAGGGAACCCTCTTGCACTGTTGGTGAGAATGTAAATTGATACAGTCACTATGGAGAACAGTATGGAGGTTCCTTTAAAAACTAAAAATAGAACTACCATATGACCCAGCAATCCCACTACTGGGCATATACCCTGAGAAAACCATAATTCAAAAAGAGACAGTACCACAATGTTCATTGCAGCACTATTTACAATCGCCAGGACATGGAAGCAACCTAAGTGTCCATCAACAGATGAATGGATAAAGAAGATGTGGCGTATATATACAATGGAATATTACTCAACCATAAAAAGAAATGAAATTCAGTTATTTGTAGTGGGGTGGATGGACCTAGAGTCTGTCATACAGAGTGAGGTAAGTCAGAAAGAGAAAAACAAATACCATATGCTAACACATATATTTTGAATCTAAAAAAAAAAAGTTCTGAAGAACCCTGGGGCAGGACAGGAATAAAGATGCAGACATAGAGAATGGACTTGAGGACACGGGGACAGGGAATAGTAAGCTGGGACGAAGTGAGAGAGTGGTATTGACATATATACACTACGAAATGTAAAATAGATAGCTAGTGGGAAGCAGCTGCATAGCACAGGGAGATCAGCACAGTGCTTTGTGACCACCTAGAGGGGTGGGATAGGGAGGGTGGGAGGGAGACACAAGAGGGAGGGGATATGTGTATACATATAGCTGATTCATTTTGTAATACAACAGAAACTAACACAACATTGTAAAGCAATTATACTCCAATAAAGATGTTAAAAGAAAATATAAGGATCAATACATGCACTATGCTATACTTTATGTACAGTATCTCATTTAATCCTAGAAATAGCCCTATAAGTTAGGGATTATTTTATAGAGGAGGAAACTGGGACTTAGAGAGACTAAGTAACTTCCCCACAGTGTGCAGTTATCAAGTGGCAGAGTTGGAATCTAATACTGGATCTGCCTGACTCTATGGCTCATATTCTTAACACTACTGTTTATCAATGAATTAGGGAATAAATACAGTATACAGCCTAAATGTTTTTTAAGAATTACAATAGAAATACTTAAATTCTAGATGAATGCACTTATAAATTACACTTTTCCTTTTTTGTTTTTGTTTCTAATTGAAGTACAGTTGATTTACAATGTTGTGTTAGCTTTAGGTATATAGGAAAGTGCTTCAGTTATACACATATATTTATTCATTTTCAGATTATTTTCCATTATAGGTTATTACAAGATATTGAATATAGTTCCCTGTGCTCTACAGTAGGTCTTTGTTGTCTATCTATTCAATATTTTCTATATAGTAGTGTGTATCTGTTAATCCCAAACTCCTAATTTATCCCTTCCTCCCCCACCTTTCCCCTTTGATAACCATAAGTTGGTTTTCTATGTCTGTGAGTCAATTTCTGTTTTGTAAATAAGATCATATCGTTTTCTTAAGATTCCACATATAAGTGATGTCACATATTTGCCTTTCTCTGTCTGACTTCACTTAGTATGATAATCTCTAGGTCCATCCATACTACTGCAAATGACATATTCCATTGTGTGTGTATCTATCTATATATATATATAGATACACACACGCACACACATATACATACACTGCATCTTCTTTACCCATTCTTCTGTCGATGGACATTTAGGTTGCTTCCACCTCTCGGCTATTGTAAATACTGCTACTATGAACACTGAGGTGCATATATCTTTTCAAATTAGAGTTTTCATCTTTTCTGGATATATGCCCAGGAGTGGGATTGCAGGATCATGTGGTAGCTCTATTTTTAGCTTTTAATGGAACCTTCATACTGTTCTCCATAGTGGCTACACAATTTACATTCTCACCAACAGTGTATGAGCGTTCCCTTTTCTCCACATCATCACCAACATTTGTTATTTGTAATCTTTTTCATGATATTCATTCTAACAGGTGTGAGGTGATATCTCACTGTGGTTTTGATTTGCATTTCCCTGATGGTTAGCAATGTTGAGCATCTTTTCATGTGCCTGGTGGCCATCTGCATTTCCTCTTTGGAAAAGTGTCTATTCAGTTCTTCTGCTCATTTTTTGATTGGGTTGTTTGTTTTTTTGATATTGAGCTATATGAGCTACTGGTACATTTTGGAAATTAATCCCTTGTCAGTTGCATCGTTTGCAAATATTTTCTCTTATTCCATAGGTTGTTTTTTTATTTTGTTTACAATTTCCTTTGCTATATGAAAGTTTTTAAGTTTAATTATGTCCAATTTGTTTATCTTTGCTTTTATTTCCACTACTCTAGGAGACAGATCCAAAAAAATATTGGTGTGATTTAATGGCAAAGAGTGTTCTGCCTATGTTTTCCTCTATGAGTTTTATAGTATTTGGTCTTATATTTAGGTCTTTAATCCATTTTGGGTTTATTTTTGTATATGGTGTTAGAAAATGTTCTAATTTCATTCTTTCACATGTAGCTGTCAAGTTTTCCCAGCACCACTTACTGAAAAGACTGCCTTTTCTCCATTGTATATTCTTGCCTCCTTTGTGGTAGATTAATTGAGCATAAGTGCATGGGTTTATTTCTGGGCTTGCTATCCTGTTCCATTGATCTATGTGTTTGTTTTTGTGTTAGTACCATACTGTTTTGATTACTGGAGTTTGCAGTATAGGCCGAAGTCATGGAGCCTGATGCCTCCAGCTCTGTTCTTCTTTCTCAAGACTCTTGGCTAATCGGGGTCTTTTGTGTTTCCAGACAAATTTTAAAATTATTTGTTCTAGTTATGTGAAAAATGCCATTGGTATTTTATAGGGATTGCATTGAATCTGTAGATTGCCTTGGATAGTATGGTCATTTTAACAATATTGATTTTGTAATCCAAGAACATGGCATATCTTTCCATCTGTTTGTGTCATCTTCAATTTATTTCATCAGGGTCTCATAATTTTCTGAGTACAGGTCTTTTGCCTCTTTAGTTAGGTTTATTCCTAGGTATTTTATTCTTTTTGATGTGATGGTAAATGGAATTGTTTCTTTTTTTCTGTTTTTTATATTTCATTGTTAGTGTATAGAAATGCAACATATTTCTGTATATTAATTTTGTATCCTGCAACTTTACTGAATTCATTGATGAGGTTTAGTAGTTTTCTGGTGGCATGTTTAGGAATTTCTATGTATAATATCATGTCATCTGCAAACACTGACAGCTTTACTTCTTTCCAATTTGGATTCCTTTTATTTCCTTTTCTTCTCTGATTGCTGTGGTTAGGATTTCCAAAACTATGTTGAATAAAAGTAGCAAGAGTGGACATCCTTGTCTTGTTCCTGATCTTAAATGAAATGCTTTCAGCTTTTCAGCATTGACTATGATGTTAGCTGTGGGTTTGTCATATATGGCCTTTATTATGTTGAGGTATGTTCCCTCTATGCCCACTTTCTGGAGAATTTTTTAATAATATATATAGAATTTTATCAAAAGCTTATTCTGCATCTATTGAGATGATCATATGGTTTTTATTTTTCAGTTTGTTAATGTGGTGTATCACACTGATTGATTTGTGGATACTGAAAAATCATTGCATCCCTAGGATAAATCCACTTGATTATGGTGTATGGTCCTTTTAATGTATTGTTGGAGTCAGTTTGCTAGTATTTTGTTGATGATTTTTGCATCTATGTTCATCAGTGATACTGGCCTGTAATTTTTTTTGGGGGGGGGTATCTGTGTCTGGTTTTGGTATCAGGGTGATGGTGGCCTCATAGAATGAGTTTGGAAGTATTCTTTCCTCTGCAATTTTTTGGAACAGTTTCAGAAGGATAGGTGTTAACTTTTCTCTATTTGTTTGGTAGAATTAACCTGTGAAGCCAACTAAGCCTGGACTTTTGTTTGTTGGGAGTTTTTTTTTTAATTTATTAATTAATTTATTTAGGCTGCGCCGGGTCACAGTTGCGGCACACGGGATCTTCGCTGCAGCATGCGGGATCTTTAGTTGCGGCATGTGGGATCTTTTAGTTGTGGCATGCAGGCTCGGGCTTCTTAGTTGTGGCATGAGGCCTTCTTAGTTGTGGCATGTGGCCTTCTTAGTTGCAGCATGCGGACTCTTAGTTGCAGCATGCAGACTTAGTTGCAGCATGCGAACTTTTAGTTGTGGCATGCATGCGAGATCTAGTTCCCCTACTAGGGATCGAACCCGGATCCCCTGCATTGGGAGCGTGGAGACTTACCCACTGGACCACCAGGGAAGTCCCTTGTTGGGAGTTTTAAAATTACTGATTAAATTTCAGTACTCGTAATTGGTCTGTTTATATTTTCTGTTTCTTCCTGGTTCAGTCTTGGGAGACTGTACCTATCCAAGAATTTGTCCATCTCTTAGAGGTTGTCCATTTTATTTGCATATAGTTCCTCATAGTAGTCTCTTATGATCCTTTGTATTTCTGTTGTGTCGGTTTTAACTTCTCATTTTTCATTTCTAATTTTATTGATTTGGGCCCTCTCTTTTTCTTGATGAGTCTGGCTAAAGGTTTATCAATTTTGTTTACGTTTTCAAAGAACCAGCTTTTGGTTTCATTGATCGTTTCTATTGTTTTCTTCATGTCTATTTCATTGATTTCTGCTCTGATCTTTATGATTTCTTTCCTTCTACTAACTTTGGGTTTTGTTTTTCCTTCTTTCTCTAGTTCCTTTAGGTGTTAAGTTAGGTTATTTATGAGATTTTTCTTGTTTCTGAAGGTAAGCTTATATTGCTATAAACATCCCTCTTAGAACTGCTTTTACTGCATCCCATTAGTTTTGGCTCATCATGTTTTTGTTATCATTTGTTTCTAGGTATTGTTTGATTTCCTCTATTTCTTCAGTGATTAATTTGTTGTTTAGTAGCATACTGTTTAGCCTCCACATGTTGTTTCTTGCAGTTTTTTCCCTTGTAGTTGATTTCTAGTCTCACAGTGTTTTGGTTGGAAAAGATGCTTGATATGATTTCAGTTTCCTTAAATTTACCGAGGCTTGTTTTGTGGCCTAGCATGTGATCTGTCCTGGAGAATGTTCCAACTTGAAAAGAATGTGTATTCTGCTGCTTTCGGATGGAATGCTCTCTATATTTAAGTTCATTTGGTCTAACGTGTTATTTAAGGCTTGTGTTTCCTTATTGATTTCTGTCTGGACGATTTGTCCATTGATGTAAGTGGGGTGTTAAAGTCCCCTACTATTATTGTGTTATTGTTGATTTCTCCTTTTGTAGCTGTTAATATTTGCCTTATATATTGAGGTGCTTCTAAGTTGGGTGCATATATTTATAATTGTTATATCTTCTTCTTGGATTCATCCCTTGATCATTGTGTAGTGTCCTTCTTCGTCTCTGGTAACAGTCTTTATTTTAATGTCTATTTTGTTTGATACAGGTATTGCTATTCTGGTTTTCTTTTGATTTCTATTTGCATGGAATACCCTTTTCTATACTCTTGCTTTCAGTCTGTATGTGTCTCTGGATCTGAAGTGAGTCACTTGTAGGCAGAATATATATGGGTCTTATTTTCATATCCATTCAGCCACTCTATGTCTTTTGTTTGGAGCATTTAGTCCATTTACATTTCAGGTAATTATCTATATGTATGTTCTTATTCTCATTTTGTTAATTGTTTTGGATTTGTTTTTGTATGTGTTTTCCCCCCTTTCTTCTTTCGTTCTCTTGTGATTTGATGACTATCTTTGGTGTTATGTCTGGATTCCTTTTTCTTTTTGTGTGTATATCTATTAGAGATTTTTGGTTTGCAATTACCATGAGGTTTTTGTAAGAGTCTCTCTCTCTCTCTCTCTCTCTCCATATATATATATATATATGTATATATATGATTGTTTTAAGTTGTTGATCTCTTAATTTCAAATGCATTTTAGATACCCTGCATTTGTACTCTCCTGCCCTCACAATTACTGTTTTTTTTTTTTTTTTTTTTTTTTGTGCGGTACGCGGGCCTCTCACTGTTGTGGCCCCTCCCGTTGCGGAGCACAGGCTGCGGACGCGCAGGCTCAGCGGCCATGGCTCACGGGCCCAGCCGCTCCGCGACATGTGGGATCCTCCCAGACCGGGGCACGAACCCGTGTCCCCTGCATCGGCAGGCAGACTCTCAACCACTGCGCCACCAGGGAAGCCCACAATTACTGCTTTTGATGTCATATTTTACATCTAATTGTTCTGTGTATCTCTTAACTGCTTATTGTGGATACAGATGATTTTTACTACTTTTGTCTTTTAACCTCCCTACTAGCTTTGCGTTTGGATGATTTCCTACCTTTACTGTAGGTTTGCCTTTACCATGAGTTTTTCCTTTCATAATTTTCTTGTTGCTAGTTGCAGACTTCCCTTTTTGGCCTAGAGAATTTCCTTTAACATTTGTTGTAAAGCTGGGTTGGTGGTGCTGAATTCTTTTAGCTTTTGCTTGTCTATAAAGCTTTTGCTTTCTCCCTGAAATCTGAACAAGACCCTTGCTGGGTGGAGTGTTCTTGGTTGTAGGTTTTCCCCTTTCATCACTTTAAATATATCCTGCCACTCCCTTCTGGCCTGCAGAGTTTTCTGCTGAAAAATCAGCTGATAGCCTTACGGGAGTTCCCATGTATGTTATTTGTTGCTTTTCCCTTGCTACTTTTAATATTCTCTCTTTATCTTTAATTTTTGTCATTTTGATTACAGTGTGTCTTGGTGTCTTCCTCTTTGGGTTAATCCTGCATCGGACTCTGCAATTCCTGGACTTGGGTAACTATTTCTTTTCCCACGTTAGGGAAGTTTCCAGCTGTTATCTCTTCAATATTTTCTCAGGCCCTTTGTCTCTCTCGTCCCCTTCCAGGACCACTACAATGTGAATATTAGTGCATTTGATGTTGTCCCAGAGGTCTCTTAAACTGTCCTTATTTCTTTTCATTCTTTTTTTCTGTTCAGCAGCAGTGATGTCCAGTATTCTGTCTTTCAGCTCACTGATCCATTCTTCTGTATCATTTAGTCTACTATTGATCCCTTCTAGTGCATTTTTCATTTCAGTTATTGTATTCTTCATTTCTGTTTGGTTTTTCTTTATATTTTCTAACTCTTTGTTAAAAACTTCTAACTTTTCACTCTGTGCATCCATTCTCCTCCTGAGTTCTTTGATCACCTTTACAATCATTACTCTGAACTTTCTCAGGTAGATAGCCTACTCCACTTCACTTAGTTCTTCTGGGTTTTTATCTTGTTCCTTCGTCTGAAACATATTCCTCTGCTGCTTCATTCTGCCATAGGTTGCTATTTGCATTTTTGTGTATGTGGTAGGTTAGTTACATTTCTCAACTTTGGAGAAGTAGCCTTTTGTAGGAGACATCCTATGCATCCCAGCAGTGCACTCCCCTCTCATCACCCAAGCTATATGGTCTAGGGGTCCCCCGAAGAGGGCTGTGTGGGTCCTTCTTTTGTGTTGGGCTGACTGTGTGGGTGGCCTGGCAGGCTTGGCTGGCTCTTAGTCCAGTTGGTTGCCAGGCCCTGTCTTGTGTGGATGCTGCTGGCTGCTGTTTAGTGGGGCCTGGTCATGAGGCAGCTGGCTGCAGAACTCCATGGGGCCCTGCGGCTAGTGTTGGCTTACTGCTGAGCGGAGTCAGGATCCTGAAGACACTGGGACTATTGCCTACCCACTGGCAGGTGAAGCTAGATCCTGGGGTTAGTGCTGGACTACTGGCAGGCAGAGCTCGTTCCTGGTCTGACTGCAGGGCCCAGGGATCCCAAAGCGTGTTTTGTATCACTGGCTGGTGGGGGAGTGGGGGGCAGTTCCTGACACAGTTGGGTATAGTGTGTGGAGTGTCCCAAAGATTGCATTGGCATGCTAGTGGGCAGGGGCAGGGCCCAGCTTGTCTCAGGGTCAGGTCTGGCTTGCTGTTGGCAGGCTTGGTCTGCAGCCTGAAGGACTGTATTTTTCTGCTACTGGCGTGTGCCCCCTGGTGGGTAAGGCTAGTCTAGATACTAGTATAGGCTTCCTGGTGGGAAGGGCTGGTGCCTGCCCACTGGTGGCTAGAGGTGGGTCTTGGCTCTCTGGTGGGAAGGGCCACGTCTAGCGGTGTGTCTGGGTCAGAAATCTTTAGGCAAACTTTCTGCTAATGGGTGGGGCTATTCCCCACCCAGTTAGTTGTTTGGCCTGAGGCATCATTGGCGCCTACAGGCTGTTGGGTGGGGCCAGGTTTGGGCACTAATGAGCTAAGATGGCAGCCCCCAGCAGCAGTATTTACACATTTGAATATTTCCCAATATCTCTGCCACCAATGTCTATGTCTCCAGGTTGAGCCATAGCTGCCCCGTCTCTCCAGGAGACTCTCCAAGACCAGCAAGTAGGTTTGGCCCAGGCTCCTATCAAATTAACGTTTTTGCTCTGGGTCCCAGTGCACATGAGATTTTGTGTGCACCCTTTAAGCGTGAAGTCTCTTTCCCCCAGTCTTGTGAGGCTCCTGCAATTAAACCCTGCTGGCATCAAAGCCAAATGCTCTGGGGGCTTGTCTTCCTGGTGCCAGACCTCCAGGCTGGGAAGCCTGCCATGGGGTTCAGAACTCTTACTCCTGTGGGAGAACCTCTGCAGTATAACTATTCTCCAGTTTGTGGTTCACCCACCCAGGGGGTATGGGATTTGATTGTATCACGAGTCTGCCCCTCCTGCCCATCTCGTTGTGGTTCCTTCTGTATGTCTTTAGCTGTAGAAGATCTTTTCTGGTAAGTTCCGGTCTTTTTCGTTGATGGTTGTTCTGCAGATAGTTGTGATTTTGGTGTGCTCATGAGAGGAGGTGAGCTCAGGGTCTTTCTACTCCACCATCTTGGCAGCTCTCCTAAATCACACTTTTCACCAACTATTTGCCAGGGTGTGTCACTTAACATACTCATTTAATCCTCACAACAACCCTATGAGGGAAGTAACGTTACAATCCACATTTTAGAGATGACAAAATTGAGACTTAAGGAAGAAAAGTGCTCTGCTGAGACCATATACTAGGATTTAAACTCTGGTCTTCTGATTCCAATCTTAAACAGCAATGTTATGCTGCCTCTACTTATAGCAAAAAAAAAAAAAAAAAAGTTAAAATTTGTCTTTAATCAGGAATTATTGATTCCTTACTGATTAAATTTCTAAATAAGTGAGACAACCTCTGAGAAGTACCTGGTGCGGGACTTGACACATACTGGGAAGAACAAAAGATCATTTCTTATTCATTCAACACATGTTTACTGAACACCTACTAGGTAAGCCAGACAGTGTTCTAGCCAGTGGTGAACAAAGCTAAGTCCTTGCTCTACAAGTTTGTATTTCTTTCCTGATGTGTTTATAGATCATAACTACACAAACAGTAGGTAAATCTGTTGACACTTAGAAAATATTATCTGAACTGCCATTTTAGGCTTAAATACTAATAGGTCACTGTATAAGCTATACTAATAGGTCACTGTGTAAGCTATACCCCTAAAGCCTCAATGAAATTCCTCAATTTCTCCACCAGGGACTGTGTCCTGATCAGCCTGCTGAAATGCACACCTTGGCCTCAAGAGGGACTTGAGGAATGAATGAATCCATTACAGTCATTCCCCAGGCCTAGGAATCATCTTAAAGCTATTCAGCTGTTATGGAGCACATAGGCACGCTTCATATTAACTGTAAAACATGAAAAATAGGGGAAAATTTTAAGTGTGGTCCTAAAGAAAGAACCTTGATACAAAAAGGACTAGGATGGCCTTGAGAATGACCCCCATTACTTTAAAGCAGTTAGCTAATCTTTCCTTCAAGACTTGGGTAATGGATAAACAACAATATCCTATTTATAGCACAGGGAACTCTATTCAATATCCTATGATAAACCATAATGGAAAAAAATATTAGAAAAAAGAATGTATATATACATGTAACTGAACCACTTTGCTGTACAGCAGAAATTAACACAACATTGTAAATTAACTATACTTAAATTAAAAAAAAAGAAAAAGACTTGGCGAAACACATCCTCTGTAAAGCCAGAATGGAACTCCTTCGGTACAATTAGTGAGCCCTTGCTCTGGGTGCCTCCACGGCACTTTGTGATGCCATATAATGTGGTCAGCAACATGTCTGTGCCCTCAGGGAAGTACTCGGTGCTCAAAAAAGTTGGAAGAATGGGCTTTCCTGTTTTAAAATAAGGCTAATCTTCTCTAGCTCTAAGTAGAATGATGCTGTGAAGATAAATGAAATGATGTTAAAAAAAATGAAAGACCAGAAAAACTAAACATATAGGTTTCTTACCTTTAAAGATAGGGATCCAGCTAGAAAAAAGTGGTCTATATCAATAACAGAGGCTAAAAATCCAGCTAAGACGATTTCTCCAATGTCAGTCTTCTTCTTGATTCCAATGACTATTGCCCATGACCACATGCCAATCACGCAATGTACTGAATTATCTGAGAGTGCACGAAGCCAGTCATTTCGTTGAATTATGGAAAACTGAAGAAGCCTGTCAGCTACTAGGCAGAAAATGCCCAGACCAAGGCTGGAAATAAGAGATTCAGTGCTACAAGACTGGAGTAAAGCATGGGTCTTCTCAGTCTCAGATGCCATCACAAATGGTATGTCAGTATATGCTAAAAGCCATCAGGAAACAAACAGCTTATTCTTGTTTACATTCCCAGTCACCCTAAAATAGAAAGCAGAGAAAATGAAGATTATGGGCTGCCATTATAATATATAAACAAAACAATATCGAGAATAATTTTACAAGTATAAAACCAAGTTGTAAAAACTGGTATTTCTTTTTTTCTTTAACTGTTATCAGTAATTTCATTTTATTTTTTCCAGCTTTAGTGAGATATAACTGGTACATAGCACTGTGTAAGTTTATCTTACACAACATGATGATTTGATATACATATGTATTGTGAAATGATTACCACAATAAGGTTAGTTAACACATTCATGACTTTACATGGTTACCTTTGTGTGAGTGTGATGAGAACATTTACGATATACTCTTAGCAACTTTCGTATTAGAAGAAATGGTATTTCTTACATTTATATATAATATGCCATGTGGCCCAAAGAGAACAGATTAGCTTTGTAGGAACAACAGTTTAGATGGTAGCATGTATCAAGGGAAATTTAAGAAAGCCCACTGACTAATCTTCTACTTTGAGGTCATCAAATAGTTCTTTCTTTCAGCAATGTGTACTACACAGTAGTGGGGATCCAATGCGTCTGTGTACCCAGCAACTGCTTTCCATACTTTCTCTGATAAGAGCATCCACTTCCCTTGGGAAAACTGCT
The DNA here is from genome assembly GCF_011762595.2 of Tursiops truncatus. Taxonomy (NCBI): domain Eukaryota; kingdom Metazoa; phylum Chordata; class Mammalia; order Artiodactyla; family Delphinidae; genus Tursiops; species Tursiops truncatus. Next base: position 35,885,902 of record NC_047036.1, read on the forward strand.
CATCAAAATAGCCAAACTCTGGAGCTGACCAATTAGAATTCCCTGTATCCCTTATTAATAGTAGTGATTAACAAGCAATTACTAATTAGTAATAATTTTATAGTAGTGATTACTCTGCTTATGAAGGTGACCCCAGCTGGGCCAATCAGACTCCCTTCCAGAATTTTCCCTAGTGGAGATGATGGGGAAAGTTCTTTTTCTTCTTACAGACCATGGACTCCACTACATGGGACAGCCTAGGAAAAAAGAATCATAAGGACATCAAGTACTCAGGTCCAATCTCTAAGGTTCTCAGAGCTGCCCTGGTTCCTGCAGCTCACCTTTCACCTTCCATGAGCTACCTCAGGATTTTCCCAATAAGCCCCCTTTTCCTTTCTGTTACCTCTAACCAAAGAACCTTAACTGACATAAAAAGGCAATCATAATTCTGAGTGCTTGCCTGGCATAGAATATTGAAATCACTTATCTAGTTAAAGTTATCAACGTGTGTGATACCTGAAGTTTTTGTATTGTTTTGTTTTAGTTCTGAGACTTAAAGAATAACTAAATGATTTATTGAGAATGATTCAACCTCCATTCTGTAATAAAAACTATGCATAGCTCATTGTATATATTCTAAAATTTATAGGGAAATGCAAAAGATCTAGAATAGGAAAATACCTTTAAAAAAGAACTAAGTTGAAGGACTTACACCATCTGATTTCAAGTCTATTATAAAGCTACAGTAATGAAGAATGTGGTATCATTATGAAGATGGACAAATATATCAATGCAACAGAATAGAGAGTGGGATCACAAATAGATCCACACATAATGGTCAATTGATTATCTGACAAACATGCGAAGGAAAGTCAATGGAGCAAAGATATTCCTTTCAACAAATGGTGCTGGAACAATTGGATAGCCATATGCAAAAATAATGAACCTCAATCCATACCTTCCTCCCTATACAAAAATTAACTCAAAATGGATCACAGACCTAAAAGTAAAACAAAACTGTAAAACTTCTGGAAGAAAACACAGGAGAATATTTTTGTCCTTGGGTTATACAAAGAGTTCTTAGTGTCAGTATCAAAAGCGCCATCTGTTTTAAAAAGTTGATATACTGAATTTCATCAAAGTTAAGAACTTCTGCTCTTTGAAAGACAATGTTAAGAGAATGAAAAGACAAGACACAGACTGGGAGAAAATATTTGCATATCTCATATTTGATAAAGGATTTGTACACAGAGCAAAGAATTCTCAAAGCATGATAACAGAAAAACAGACTGATACAAAGTTGGGTGAAAGATCTGAAAAGGTACTTTACAACGATGATATACAGGTGGTCAAGAAGCACATGAAATATGTTCAACATCATTCATGATTAGGGAAATAGAAACTAAAACCACAATGAGATTCCAAACATAACTATTAGAACTGCTAAAATTTAAGACTGACCATTCCAAATGTTGACAAGATGTGGAGCAACCAGAACTCTCATACACTGCTGGTGGAAATGTAAAATGATACAACTTTCCAGTTTCTGAAAAAGTTGAACATACTCCTACCATATGACTCAGTCATTCTATTCCTAGGTATTTACCTATGAGAAATGAGAGCAAACATCTGCACAAAGACTTGCACATCAAAGACGTGCACATCAATGCTCATAGCAGCTTTCTTTACATTAGCTCCAAGCTGGAAACAACCCAACTGGATAAACAAAATGTGGAAAAAAAGAAATAAAAAGAAACCAAAACGTGAATCATACAAAAACATGAATGAACCTTAAAATAACACTAAACCAGACCAAAAAAAAAAAAAAAAAGATTACATAGTCAAAACCCATAGAACTGTATAACACAAAGAATGAACCCTAATGTAAACTATGGACTTTAGTCAATAATAATGTATCAATATTGGTTCATTAATTGTAACAAATGTGCCACACTCATGCAAAAAGTTAATAGGGAGAGATGTGTGCAGAGGTAGAAGGAATATATGGGAACACTCTCTACTCTGCTCCATTTTCCCGTAAACCTAAAACTATTATAAAAAAAAAAAGGTCTATTTTTAAAAAGTAAGTAATTGAAGCAAGTATGTGAAAATGTTATAATTGTTAAATTTAGGTAATGGATATACTTTAGTTCATTATACTCCTTTTATGTTTGAAATTTTCATTTAGAAATATTGTTTTAAAAGAGTACATAGTATGATTCCATTTATATACAATTCTAGAAAATACAAACTAATCTAAGTGACAGAAAGCAGATCAGTGGTTGCCTGGAGACCGGAGGGGCAGGAAGGATTCAAAAGGAGCATAAGGGCTTCCCTGGTGGCGCAGTGGTTGAGAGTCCGCCTGCCGATGCAGGGGACACGGGTTCGTGCCCCGATCCGGGAAGATCCCACATGCCGCGGAGCGGCTGGGCCTGTGAGCCATGGCCGCTGAGCCTGCGCGTCCGGAGCCTGCACTCCGTAACTGGAGAGGCCGCGGCGGTGAGAGGCCCACGTACCGCAAAAAAAAAAAAAAAAAAAAAGGCAGCATGAGGAAACTGGAGGGACAGATACGTTCATCATCTTGATTGTGGTAACAGTTTCACGGTTCATAGTCTCATACCCACATCAAATCGCACATTTTAAATATGTACAGTTTATTACATGTCAATTATACTCCAATAAAGATGTTAAAAAGTTAGAGAAAACATTTTATTGTCAGTAACAGTAGCAGCCTTTCATGTAAAAGGAGCATCTGAAAACAAGAAAGAGATTATGGGGATAAAAAACCTGATGGCCCAAATAAAAGTCAATAGAAGCAATGCATAGTAAAATGTATGCTTCAAAAAACACAATTAGTGAGTAAAAATACTTTCAAAGAATTTTCCCAAAGCTTGAGGGAGAAAAAAAGGACAAAGAGGTGGGCATTGAAAGAAAAAACAAATTCAAAAAATAAAGAGAGTTTTGAAATAGGAAAGTTGGCGCGGCTGCGGGATCCAATTCTGGAGACCTGCTGTTGGCTGGTATCACATTGTCTTACAAAGTGGTAGAGGACGAACTGGCACTATTCGATAAAAGCATAAATGAATTTTGGAATAAATTCAGAAGCACTGTCAGTGACACCTCCTGTCAGATGGTGGGCCTAAGAGATACCTACAAGGATTCCATTAAAGCATTTGCAGAAAAGCTGGCTGTGAACTTAAAGGAAGAAGAACGAATGGCTGAGATGTTTCTGGAATATCAAAATCAGATCTGCAGGCAGAATAAGCTCACTCAAGAAAAGAAAGAGAATTTGTTGAAGTTGATTGCTGAAGTAAAAGACAAAAAGCAGGAACTGGACGCACTGACTGCAGATATCCAGGACCTTAAGGAAGAATATGCTAGGAAGAGGGAAACTATTTCCACTGCTAACAAAGCTAAAGAAGAGAGGTTGAAAAGGCTACAGAAATCTGTAGACCTGTATACAGGTCGACTTGGACTAGAAATTCGAAAAATTTATGGTGATAAGTTGCAGTTTATATTCACTAATATTGACCCTAAGCATGCTGAGAGCGTATTTATGTTTTCCCTGAGCCTAAATGAAGCAAGGGACTATGAGGTGTCAGATAGCGCTCCTCATTTTGAGTGCCTAGCAGAATTTCAAGAAAATGTAAGGAAGACCAACAATTTTTCGGCTTTTCTTGCCAATGTTCGGAAAGCTTTTACTGCTATTGTTTATAATTAATGTATAAATAGTATATAAAAACCGTTAAAAAAATAAAAATATAGAGAAAATCCTTAAGAGTTTCCACGTCCAAAAAAACATCATCATCAACAACAATGGTTATCTGCAAAAGAAAGAGAATGTGATTAACATTAACACCAAATATTGTGGGACAAAAATTACAGAGCTCTGGGAGAACAGGACTATGACAATAGGGTTCTAAACGACTAAATTATGACCCCTACGTGACAACTGCAAATTTTAAGATTTTTACCTTAGAAATTATAACACTTTTATATATGATTTCTGGGGAAAAAATAAGGAGCAGCACTTCTAAATTTCTAGGGGAAAAAGAGAGGAATACAGAAAACTTGCTCAATATAGCAAAACAGAAAAAAAAATGAAGAAGAAAATTTTACTCCCACCCCCACCCACCAAAAAAATAAAAAAGGAAACAAACACATCAAACACAAATACTATAATATATGTGAATGTATTAAATTTCTCTATAAGGAGACAGATTGGAATAGAAGTAAACATCTCCCACGTTACTGTTCATAAGAAAACATCTCAAACAAAAAGTCTTAGCAATATAGAAAATAAAGAGATGAGAAAATACATACCTAGAAAACACAAACAAAATTAAGCAGCTGTGGTAATACTACCATCAAACACAATTTATGGCAAAAGACTTAGTGGGACTAAAAGGGATAAAATATTCAAGTCATAGTAAAGTTAGATAAGAAGATGCTTACATGTCAAATCGTGCTTACATGAATGAGGTCAAGTAGCAAAAAAAAAAGATATAGATAGTCTGAATAATTTAATTACAAATTTTATTTCATATACAGGTCTAAAACTGTGTATATTACATAGAATACACATTATTTCCAAATGTCTGTGGCTCATTTATAAAATTTAATTACACATTTACTCATCCACAAGAAAAACTTCAACAAAATCTAAAAAGTGGAAATGTTCAGGCCAAATTCTCTGACCACAATGCAATATATAATTCATCACTTTTAAACTGCTTAAAAGAAAAATAGTGACCTAATTAGCTCAAAGAAACTAAGCTTAAATGGTGGTGCAAATAATTCTGTTAGAGCCAAAAGACTTGCTTACTTTTCAAGTGTTTATGCTCTGTAAACATTTCAGGAAAGAAGACAAAAGCTCAGAGAGCAGACTTTGTCTATCTGTTCACCACTATCTTTTAGCACACAGTGGATGCTCAACAAGAGATTATTGAATGAATTAAATAAAAATCATCATACACTGTATCTGTTATCCACCAGGTATTGCCTATTAAATGATTAAATGGCATTTAGTAAAATGTAGCATGTGTTCCTGGAAATCTCCATTTTTAGCAAGTGCGAATACCAGGTAATTCTTATGTTCACTAAACATTAAGAACTGCTAGGTTATAAGAAACCAAAATGAATGAAAACCAAGAAACATTACCTTTAAAGTCAAAACAGTACAGCTATTAATAATATTGTTCTGGCAGTTTTAATCAATGTAATGAGGCAAGGAAGGGATAGAGGGAGGGAGAGAGAAATGTATCATTACCATATCAGGAAGAAAACAATTACATTAGTTTGTAAGTGAAATGACTGCCTATCCAAGAGAATAAATTGAAAATTGTTAGAATTTAAGTTGCAAAAGGCGGCTAATTCAAGATAAATTATTAATATACCAGCAATAATCATAAGGGGAAAATACAGGAAAATGAACGTTCACAACAGCAATAAAAATTCAAATATCAAGGAATAAACTAAACAGGTAATGCATGTGAAGAAAATGTCAAAACTGTACTTTATCAATCAGCTATTTAGAGCTCTGTGCTATTTAGAGCTTGTGCTATGTTAACGCATCTAAGTTGGAAGGACATTTCCGAGAATCCCCTTCCTTTTATAGTTCTTTGTAGTGCTGGCTACAGGAGACACTGTACATGGGACTTGGAAGGCAGAAGTGAAGCAGCCTCATTTTTTAACTCTAAAGGTTGGTGCTGGACGCACCATGGAGCTCGCACGTCTTGCTGCTGATCTGTCAGCTCACCTTGCTGGCATGAGCAAGCAGCTAGGCCTGCAGCTCCTTCAGCCTTCACCATATCTTCCTTCAGCTTCTCCAAATCCTGGGCCTGCATGTGCAGCCCCAAGGTCAAGAGTGCCAGCCTCTCCTGCAGGTCACCCACAGCATCAAAACTGGATTTGGTGAGAGGCCAGTGCAGGTTCCATTCTGTCCTTGTTCTCATCCACATCTACCTTCCCCTCCCGACTTGCTGCAGCTTCAGGTTCAAAAACAGACTCAGAGGCAACGGCCTGCAGCGCCTGCCCTCCGAGCCCCACGATTACAGCAGGTCTAAACTTCTTATTCCTTAGCACGCAAAGTAGTTCTGTTCCTTTGATGGAACTTTACTGATACAAGAGCCAGACCATTTTGCTGAGGAAGAAGACAACATGGATGGTATTATCCTCCTCAAATTAATCTATAAATTTAATGTAACTCATCAAAATCATAAAAGGGATTTTCTTTTAGCAACTTCACAAAACATTTTCAGATTGGCATTCGAAAGAGTTAATGCCAATAAACTTGCAAAAGCAGAGTAATATGAATACTGAAAGGTAAATGCAAAGTCTGAGACAGGTCAAGTGTGTGTTTGGGGAAGGCGGAAATGTATGTAGAATTCCAAATTGGTAAGGAACAATTATTTCACTCAGATCCTGTGTCAGGTAGGGTTCTTAAGTGCACGGAAGAGAAAGGACTCTAAGTAAAAGCAAAAACCATTAAAAGGATATTGGGAAATCACAGACTTGCCAGGTTTCAAGAACCAGGCTTCAAACTCTGCCTCAAGCACCTCAGTGAAAATGACACCAGACACCTGTGGTGAAGACTTCTCTGCCCCTGAGCCCAGCTTACACTGCCTGACCCCTCACCACATATTATCATTGGCATTGCTGCTAGTACTGCCCTATCTGCTGCTGTCATAAAAGATTCTTGGCATATTTGTTTCTTTGCTCTCAAAACTTGGAGTTGAGGGCTTCCCTGGTGGCGCAGTGGTTGAGAGTCCGCCTGCCGATGCAGGGGACACGGGTTCGTGCCCCGGTCCGCGAAGATCCCACATGCCGCGGAGCGGCTGGGCCCGTGAGCCATGGCCGCTGAGCCTGCGCGCCCGGAGCCTGTGCTCCACAATGGGTGAGCCCACAACAATGAGAGGCCCGCGTACTGCAAAAAAAAAAAATAAAAAAAATACTGATAGACATAACTATATAAAAATGTAGACTTCTGCATGTCAAAATTAAAGACTAATAAATGGAGGAAATTTTGAACATTTATGATGGAGAAAGATTAGAAGCTCTACTTTACTAAGGGCTTTTAAAACTAACAAGAAAAAATACGTATCCCAATAATAACATGGCAATGTCTATGAAAAGGCAATTTGGAAAAGGAATAAATACAAACGGTCAAAGAAAACTATTAAAAGATTTCAACTTTATTGGTAATCAATTGAATTTAAAACAATGAGATTTCAACATAAGATCGACGAAAGATTGCTAATGATTTGTTTGTGGTGGGGAAACAATCACTCAGTATTAGCAGTTGTATAAATTGGTATAACTCTTCTAGCAGACAATTTGACAATATGTATCAAAAATGATTAATAAATGAGCAAACACTTGACTCAGGATTTCCAATTCTAGGAAATTATCCTAAGAAACGAATTAGATAAATACAAAGAGTTACACATGGATGTTCAGCACAGCATTGTTTATAATAAGGAAAAATTAGAAACTATGTGTCCAAAATACAGGGCTAGTGAAATAAATTCCATACAATTATGCAGTCATTAAAAAAATACTTATTCCCATATTTGTTGACATAGGAAATGCTCAATAGATACTAAAATTTAAAAGGTAGCCTAAAAATAATATGTAAAATATTACATTTTTGTTAAAAATATGTACATATGCATAAAAAATCTGGAAGGCTGTTCATTTGGCTTATCTCTCACTAGTGGGCTTACATGTGATCATTACTTTTTTTCCCTTTTCTTTGATTTCATAAAAATTTTTAATGTTACTATCATGAAAACAAAACCAATAAAGCTCCTTTGAAAAGTTAGAAGTAATTAATAACTCAGACCATGATGCTAAGCTCAGTTTCTTAAAGTATAATTTTTAAAAATGTAGAAACATATTTATAACATTATAAATATTAATAAAATATTAGAATATATAACATTAATAAACATTAATAAAATTGTATGCAAATCTCACGTCAAATTTATAGTATAATATAAAAATAATGTATTTACATTTATGTATTAGTTGGTACATGAAAAGCCTGTATGAAAGATTTCTGTATCTCCAGATGAAATAAACTTATGCAGGTTCCTTTAAGTTTTTTTATTAGTGTGAAGAATACTTGCTTTGCAGAGAACAACTATTTTGTTAATGACAATGGAATCTAAAACCATCCTCAAATTCTTAGTCATTTGGAAAAATGAAAATTGTTCTCTAAAGCACTAAGATTGAGTTATAGTCTACAGATTCTTCCAGGATTAGGAAATAATGATTTCAAGATACTTTCAACCAAGAGATATGACCAAAATGCAAAAGAAACCTCCAAGGTCATGAATCCTTTCCATATACCTTAGGATTTATAGTTCCACACATCATGAATCAGGTCTCTGCTTTGCAAAGTAAACATCTGACCCCTGAATGGATAAAGAAGTCAATGTGTTTAAAGGCTCAGTGCATATAATTTTAAAATTTATAAAATATTCCTTTGAACCAAAGATAATATCATTATCCCCTTAGCTGGATGGGAACTGGGACACAGAAAGCTTGAATTAATGACCAAGCCAGAGAGGTATAGCCGCAGAGCAATATCCCCCTCCTTCGGTAAGCCGTGGCCTGTAAATTAGCCCTAAGAAGAAAGAAGGCCAGTCAGATGGATGAGTTGTGAGGAGAACGTAGGCTGGGCACAGTATACACAGAGGCCTAACAGAAAAGCTCTTCTGCCGCTCAAACTATGCTTCTGTATGCATTTAATTGCAAATTTATTGTCAAGTGTCATCCTAGAAAGCAGACAAAAGGTCATTATACACCTAATTGCAAATTGCATGATGTCTCTATAAAGCCATTTCATTACATCCATCTTCTTTTACTCACTAAACAATTTTTGTCATCACTAAATATATTTAAATGTACTCACCTAATGTTTTACTCGATGAGTTCAGATACAAAAAAGGATCGAGTAGCTAATTAAGTGTCATGAGCAAAGTGAAACATGAAAAGATCACTTAAAGTATTTAAATGATGATCCAAATTTAAAGCGACATGAAAAAGAAAAACTTACTGTTTTCCAAATGTCTATATACTGTAGTAGTTTATGAATAGGAACAGATACACATAATGGGGCAGCACAAAATGCATTTTAAATGGAAAGTTTAAACAGCTTGCTTGATGAGAAAGGAACAAAAAGCTCACCTGGGCGAACTCAGAAGCAGATCCTTTCAGCCCTAATCAAGCCTACAGATGCCTGCAGCACTGCCAACATCTGGACTACAACTTCAAGAGACCCTGAGCAGAACCATCCAGCTAAGCCTCTTCCAAAAGTTCTGGCCCAAAGGTACAGTGAGATAATAACTGTTTACTGTTTTAAGCCTCTAAGTTTTGGGGTACAGTAATTTGTTATGCAGCATGGATAGCTAAAACAGTAATTTCTCTTTTCAAGAAAGGTATAATTATGGTCCCAGAAACACAGTTCCGACATCTATTCCACTCCAACTACTGGTGCAGATATTTAGAGTAGATTCTGAGTATGAGACAGTAATTTAATAGTTGTACTTCCTCTTATTTATTGTCTCTGACTAGAACACCTAAGTGTCCCATTTTTCTTCTCTCTGCTTCCTTTTTCCACTTCCTGCTCCTCCCGCATAAATAGAATGGACTCCAGAACCTCTTAAACTGTAAAATACCTTTATTTTACATATTCACTTTTGTTGGGTAAGTTCATTAAGAGCAGTAATTGTAAGTTTCTTAAACTTGTCATGCATGAAGTTAATGTGCTCAAGGTGTTTAATATTTCATTATACTAATACAGGGGGTAAGCAGGTTAGCAATCCTCAGCCTGTGAACTGAAGATATTATTTGGAATGATTTCTGCCATAACAGCCAGTTACCCAGATCATAAATGCCTATGACTTGCGGGAGCCATTTTCGGCAATGGCCAAACTCTGCCACGCACCATTCCTATAAGAGTACTATGCCATCAACTATGGGGTCTTCAAAGTATACTTAGCAGTAATCCTCCCTTTCCTTAACTCGACAAACACACACTTAGCCAGTTACTTTACACACTGTTGTGCATTGTTTGTTAATAATCTCTGACGTTATTCCTACCAAAAAAATAAGAGGTAGCAAATTCCCAACAGAAATGTCCTTTTCTGCTTCACCCCTTCTCCCCCACCCCAAACCCCATCACAAATATTTACAAAAACCTGAGGAAAAAGCACCGTCTAGAATCCGAAAACTGCCTTTATTATGCTTTACAAATAAGTCCTCTTCAATGAACTGTAGTTGCTGTGAAACTTAATATATATTTACTTTCTTTAATGCTATAGTACTCAAAGCAGATGCCAAATCTAATTCAGCTAATTTGCAAAGAAAGGAAACACAAATCTTGTTCACTTTCACGGATATTCTTCGTAACCTGCATGTAAAATGTTTCTTTCCTATGACCATTATAAATACATACGATTCTGAATTTCAACAAGTCTTAGCAAATTCCCAAAGTCATTCTTTCCTAAGGTTGGCATGATTCAATAATTTTTAAAATGTCGATTAAGAAAATAGGTGGAAAGCCCTGGCGTCTGCAGGGAAGGGAACAAGTTACAATCTCCACAATCACCCCTCCCGGGAGCCTGGGCGCCTTAAGGGCCCTCGTGGCTGGTAAGGTGGCAATGGGCAACTCTGGCAAGATCGCCGGCAACCCGCCCAGAGCCAGGGAAACGCCAGGGGCGCGAAGCCTAGGCGAGGGCTTGACGCCCATGGGATCTATAAGGCGCGACGAAGCAGGAGGGCCGTGCAGGGATCGCGCAGATCCCGGAGACACCGGCCAGTGTCTGTCGAGCACACCCCGCCTGCTCTCGGGTCCCACGCGACTGCCGCCCCTCCACGCCTTCCCCATCGGGAACCTGGTTCTTCTAGACTTCAGGTTCAGGTGGTCCCCGCCTCCGGCCTGCCACCTCAGGACGCAGTTTCGCGGCGTCCATACAGTCACCCCCCGACCCGGTCCCTCGCTGAGAATCAGCCGCACCCACCATCTGCTCCCCCAGCTGAAACAAGCCAGCCGCGCGAACGGCGGCTCCACCCCTCTACACCCGCTTCCGTCGGTACCATAGAGACGCCGGCCGCGGGCCTGAGCGGCTCTAGCCCGCGACGCAGGCCGAGAGGACGCCGGGATACTGGTTCCACTCTAAGCAGTCAGGAACGCGGCTTGAGGGCTCTTAAGACGAGGGGTTGGGTACCTCGAGTTCCCCTACCGTCGTGCTCCCCAAAAGGACACATTTGGGACGACGGGTGGGGAGTGAAAAGTGCCTTGTTGGTTCCCCTCTCTCGACCCTGAGGATTCATTCTCGGCTTAGCCGGCGCCGTCCACAGCGCACCCACGCGGCGGTGGGAAGCCGGGGACGCGAATTAACCTCACCGAATATGGGACGCGCGGGCTTCTGCCCAGAGGTGCCGCCGGCTGTCCCGGAGATGTAGAGATGTTTCCGACTTCCTGCATGGGATCCTTTAGGGTGGGCGTAGGAGAGAGTTTTTCACTCCGCAAGACCGGGCGACTCTGCGGACCTTACGCTCCTCTGTGGCGCTCCACCGCCCCCTTGGGGAGCTCTTGATAATTACTCTTTGGCGCTGTGCGGTATACGTTGGGGGCAGCTTTTTCTTGTGGACAGCAGTGAGAAGGCTAGAACGCTTAATCATGACTACTGAATGCCCAAGAGTCGGAAAAAGAGACAACATAAAGGGTGGCTTGACTCTGATTAACTGGACGGACAAGGTGCAGCTTGTGTAGTGGGTCTGTGGCCAGTTCCCATCCCGACTCCCTGCCTCGGAGTGGTGGCTGCTCTGTGAGCACCAAGGAGACATGGAGCTTGACGTGGCTCTAGTAAGCACTGGGCGAAAAGCGGGGACTCAAAGAGGAAAATTTCTTTCTCCTTCCTACCTGGTTTCTCAAAACAAGTGTTGGATGTAATGCAGGGGCGGCAATGGGATTATATTAAGTACATAGTTGAAGGAGACCATAGAGAGTCCGAATCTTCTATCTCGAGCAAACTTCTAGGTCTTTCACGGAACCTTAAAGTGTGGCTGAGTTTCTGTTACAGAACTTTTCATTGCTTGTCACACTCTTGGTTCTTAGCCAACGGGAAAGACTCAACTGAGGGAGGAAATTATACATGTTTTACCTGCACAGCTTAAAAGCTTATTAAAAATATTACTGAACACATTAACCACAATACTGGGTGCTTTTAGTCATGTTAAGAACAAATATTTTCTGTCTGAATGCAGTAACAGTTTGGCATTACCCTTATGGCAGCATGGGTGCATTTCTTATAGTCTAGGCTTTCTAGAGTTATTTAGGGACAACATAGGTGGTTTCCTGCAACCAAAACAGAACTTAGTTATTTTCTCTGTGGGCAGTCTGCTGCCCAAAGGGACTGTTCATTACACAATACATACTGAGCGCTCTCAATATGCCAGGCACTATGCTTGGTAATAAGACTATAAAATAACTTTATGGAGCTCAAGTTCTAGTGGAGGATACAGACCACAAAGAAGTAAGCTGAATGACTGAAATATGTGTTCTAAAGGAAGTAAACATGGTGATGTAATAGTAACTGGGGGAGGCCCCTCTGAGGCAGGGATATTTGTGCTGAGACCTGAAGGTGGCAGGGAGCCCACTGTGAGCTAAAGAGAGCATTGTGCCCATTCAAATTGCTTACATTACCTCTCCTAACCTACTACACTCTGCTTGCTTTGCTCTCTATTTTTCTCGTTGTTTCCTCTGTTGCTTCTTCTCTTTTATGTGAAGAGACTGGTCTTTTCAAGAAATCATAAGTTAATTTGAACATTTCTGATTATGTCTGGTATAATCTTGAAGTCTTTCTAGATGTATGGTTTTGTTCTTTCCCAAGAGACAGGTGTAATACATAGCACTTTTGGTGAGCTCATTCCTCTTTTGGTTTCGTACACTTTGTAGCATAAATCTTTGGAGATGTTCAAAACAAATGAAAATATCTGGTACATGAGATAGTCCAGATAAAATTTAGTCTTAGCTAAAGTGCTCGATTCTTAGCTTGAAGCAATATTGCCCACATTAAGGTTTTTTGTTTTGTTTTTTTAAGATCTAATTCTCTTTTCATGGTTCTACTGAAAAATACTTGGAGTAGAGAGACTAAATAGCAAATGATCAATGTACACAATTCTGCATAAGTAAAATGAAAGAAACTTGATTAATAGTGAATGCTCCACAAGACAAAACAGCAAAAACTACAGTTTTATAAAATTTTTTCTCAAATCTGAGATAAGAAATTGTTCAAATTTTTAAAATAGTTCTTTATTAATAAAATATATATTTTAAAATTTACAAGTTAGGTAAAATACCTCCAAAGTTAAATGTCATTTCTCATAAAATCATTGTACAGAAATCATGTATATAATTTCTTGGCTTTCTAGTAATTTTCTACCAGTCACTTGAAATAACATCCTCAAGGTTTAATAATATATTGTAATAATTCCATATTTCACCTTTTAGAGTTTGATAGAAGACAGTCAATATCCTGAAGGATTTCAGAGGTTTTTTTCAATGCCACTGATACACTCTTTTCATTAACTTCTTTTAGCAAGTCTTCTGAAGATTTTGGTTTACAATGATCCAAAGACTGTTCATTTTTCTTGTTAGAAATCTGGCTTAGGACACCACTGTTCTCCAATAATACTAAGTTGCTTAGTTAAGGAGCTTTTTCCCCATATTTTTCATTATAATTGTTTTTAATTCAGAAAGCCTAGCCTTCATATTAAAATATTATTTCTCCATTGGGAGGAAGATCTCTTGGATTCACAATAGAGTTGGGACTTCAGAATTTATCAAGTCTATCCCTTATAGATGAAGAAACTAGTTAAGACTATAAGAGGGGGAAACAAAAAAAGAGTATGTATGTCTGTATTTGGATGGAAGTTTGGTGACAGGGAGGAAATAAAAGAATTAAAACCTCAGTAACATTTCTTTAAATGAAGAAGTGATATGGGAATAAAAGGGAACCAAAGTAGGGGTGAGAGGAAAACAAACAATCTGTGTAGGGTATTTTTAACTTAAAACATCTAGAGTGAAAAGAATCTGTCCTCTGTTGCAGAGCTACTTTATTATTTGAATAGGATTATGGAAAAATAACAGGATAAAAGAAATTTAGATGATTGGGATAGGAATGTACAGAACAAAAGGTTTAATAAGAAAAAGAAGTAAGAGTCCAGTCCAAGTTGGTGATGTAGGAGGTTCCTGAACTCACCTCCTCCCACAAATGTGACACTGAATCTACAGCTACACATGGAGAAATTCTCGCTGTCAGAAATCCAGGAACTACCCGAGTGACTCCTATACACTGAGTCAATAAGAATATATCCACAATTAAACGGGTAAGAAAAGTTGAGACACACTTTCAATATAAACCCCACCCTTAGCACAATAGGGGGGAACTCACAATTCCCAGCTTCTTCCTGAGGAGTAAACAGTTTGCCCCAAGATCTAATGCTCCAACTTTTAAGACTCCTAAGTGTGGGACAGGCCCCTAAAACTTCTAGTTCTGAGCAGACAGAAACACCCATCTCCCAGTCTTTCCCTCAAAGAGGGCTATTTGCATACTTTAAAAGCTGCTGCCTGAGGTATGCCTATTTGCATGTTTTAAAAGCTTCTAATTTAGCACGTGCCTAGGGGCTGAATGTGATCCTCCCTGGAGACTCAGGAGGCTGGCAGATGATATCTCCACATTCTTTCTCTGGCCTACTCAAGGTTGCTGCTTTCTCCCTGGAAGGAGCTTATACACAAAAGAAAATGTCAGTGAAACAAAGAGCTGGGTTTTTTTTTGCAAAGACAAAACAGACAAATAGTCTAGCTAAAGCTAGACTTAACAAGAAAAAAGAAAACTCAAACAAATAAAATTAGAAATGAAAGAAGAGAAATCACAACCAATACCACATAATACAAAGGATCATGAGAGACTACTATGAACAATTATAGGCCAAGATATTGGACAACCTAAAAGAAATGGATAGATTCCTAGAAACATACTGAATCCAGGCTGATTACTAGTAAGGAAATTGAATCAGTAATCAAATACCTCCCAACACAAATGGTTTCACTGGTGAATTCTACTAAATATTTAAACAAGAATTAATACCAATCCTTCTCAAACTCTTCCAAAAAATGGAAGAGGAGAGAATATACCTCAAAACTAATTTTACGAGGCCACGGTTACCCTGACAACCAGAACCAGATAAAGACACTACAAGAAAAGAAAATTACAGGCCAGTATCTCTGATGAACATAGATGCAAAAGTCCTCAACAAAACATTAGCAAACCAAATTCAACAATATATTAAAATGGTCATACACCATGATCAAGTGGGATTTATTCTAGGGATACAAGGATGGTTAAACATATGAAAATTAATGTGGTATACCACATTAACAAAATGAAGGATAGAAATCATATGTCAATAGATGCAGAAAAACACTCAACAAACTGGGTATAGAGGGAACATACCTGAACATAATAAAGGCTATATATGATTAGCCTACAACTAATATCATATTCAACAGTGAAAAGCTGAAAGCTTTTCTTCTAAAATAAGAAATAAGACAGTAATGCTCACTCTCAACCCCTTTTATTCAATATAGTACTGGAAGTCCCAGCCAGAGCAATTAGACAAAAAAAAAAAAAAAAGAAGAAGAAGAAGAAATAAAAGGCATACAAATCAGAAGGGAAGAAGTAAAGCTGTCTCTATTTGCAGATGATATGATATTATATATAGACTCTGCTAAAGGCTCCACCAAAAACCTGGTAGAACTAATAAATTTAGTAAAGTTGCAGGATACAAAATCAATATAAAAAAATAAGCTGCATTTCTATACATTAATAATGAATTACCTGGGCTTCCCTGGTGGCGCAGTGGTTAAGAATCTGCCTGCCAATGCAGGGTACATGGGTTTGAGGAAGATCTCACATGCCGTGGAGCAACTAAGCCCGTGTACCACAACTACTGAGCCTGAGCTCTAGAGCCCATGAACCACAACTACTGAGTGCACGTGCCACAACTACTGAAGCCTGCGTGCCTAGAGCCCATGCTCTGCAACAAGAGAAGCCACTGCAGTGAGAAGCCCGCACACCACAACAAAGAGCAGCCCCCGCTTGACGCAACTAGAGAAAGCCTGCGCACAGCAATGAAGACCCAATACAGCCAAAAATAAATAAATAAATAAATAAAATTTCTAAAAATAAATAATGAATTATCAGAAAAAGAAAGTAGGAAAACAATTCCATTTACAATTACATCAAAAAGAATAAAATACCTAGGAATAAATTTAAGCAAAAAGGTGAAAGATCTGTACATTGAAAACTATAAAACATTAGATGAAACAGAATAAGACACAAATAAATGGAAAGATATTCTGTACTCATGAATTGGAAGAATTAATATTGTTAAAATGTCCATACTACGCAAAGCAATCTACAGATTCAATACAATATTCAATGTATTGAACAATACAAAATTCTAATGGCATTTTTCACAGAAATAGAACAAACAGTACTGAAATTTGTATGGAACCAAAAAATACCTCAAATAGCCAAAGCAAACTTGAGAAAGAAGAACAACGCTGGAAGTTTTCTGATTTCAAACTATGGTAATCAAAACAGTATGACATTGGCAAAAACCAGAAATATAGATCAATGGAACAGAATAAAAAGTCCAGAAATAAAGTCACGTATGTCTGTAATGGTCAATTAATTTACAACAAACAGTCAAAAATATACAATGGAGAAAGGATAGACTCTTTAATAAACGATGTTGGGAAAACTGGACCTCTACCTTACACCATACACAAAAATCAACTCAAAATGGATTAAAGACTTGAATGTAAGACCTGAGACCATAAAACCCCTAGAAGAAAACATAGGGTGTAATAAACTCCTTGACATCAGTCTTGGCAATGACTTTTTGACACCAAAAGCAAAGAAAACAAAAGCAAAAATAAACAAGCAGTACTTGTCAAACTAAAAAGCTTTTGCACAGCAAAGGACACCTTCAACAAAATGAAAAGGCAACCTATGGAATGGAAGAAAATATTGCAAATTATATTTCTGATAAGAGGTTAATATCCAAGATATTCAAACAACTCATACAACTCAATAGCAAAAAAAAAAAAAAAAAAAAACAATTAAAAAATGAGCAGAGGAACTGAATAGGTACTTTTCCAAAGACATACAGATGGCCAACAGGTACATGAAAAGGTGCTCAACATCACTAATCATCATGGGAAATGCAAATCAAAACCAATGAGATATCACCTCACACCTGTTAGAATGGCTATCATCAAAAAGATAAGACATAACAAGTGTTGGTAAGGATATGGAGAAAAGAGAACCCTTGTGTACCTTCGTAGAAATATAAATTAGTACAGCCACTGTGGAAAACAGTATGGAAGTTTCCTCAAAAATTTACAAATAGAACTACCATATGATTCAGCAATCTTACTTCTGGGTATATATCCAAAAGAAATGAAAACAGTCGGGGCTTCCCTGGTGGAGCAGTGGTTGAGAGTCCACCTGCCGATGCAGGGGACACGGGTTCATGCCCCGGTCCGGGAAGATCCCACATGCGGCGGAGCAGCTAGGCCCATAAGCCATGGCCGCTAAGCCTGCACATCTGGAGCCTGTGCTCCGCAACGGGAGAGGCCACAACAGTGAGAGGCCCACGTACTGCAAAAAAAACAAAAACAAAAACAAAAAAAAAGAAATGAAAACAGTCTATTGAAGAGATAGCTGTACTCTTTTGTTCACTGCAGCATTTTTCACAATAGCCAAGATATGGAGACAACCTAAGTTGTTGGATGAATGGATAAAGAAGATGTGGTACATATATATACACACAATGGAATACTACTCAGCCATGAGAAAGAAGGAAATTCTGACATTTGCAACAACACGGATGGACCTTGATGGCATTTTGCTAAGTGAACTAAGCTAGACAGAGAAAGACAAATACATGGTGTCACTCATATGTGGAATTTTTTAAAAAGTCAAACTCATGGAAACAGAATGTAGACTGGTAGTTGCCAGGGGCTGGGGGTGGGGAAAGAGGGAGAGGTTGGTAAAAGCATATGAACTCTCAGCTATAAGATGAATAAGGTCTGAGGATCTAATGTATAACATGGTGACTGTAGCTGATAACACTGTGTTGTATGACTGAGGTTTGTTGGGAGGGTGGAAATCAGATGTTCTCACCACCACCTACCCCGGGAGGGTTGGTGAGGTAGAGGAGAGGAGGAAGATAGATATGTGAAGTGATATATGTGTTAATTAACAAGATAGGGTGATCCTTTCACAATGTGTATGTGTGTCAGGTCACTATGATATACTATTTAAGTATCTTATAATTTTTTCAATTATACCTCAATAAAGCTGAAATTTTTTTACAAATAATAGTATATAAAAATCCTACAAATTTAAAAAAAGAAAGAAGTCAGAGATAGTTCTCAGTTATAATTTAGAATATAATTATATAAGAGTGAAAGTCTCCATAGGACATCTTAACCCCAGTTCACTGTCCTTTGCTGAGTTAAACCCAATGAAAAGTACAAATGCTAACATGATGTACCTCCTATAGACAAGATACATCTTAAATTACAATCTTAAATATTATTCAATAAAGCTCTGTAATATATAAGTATGAATTAATATAAAGTAGAGTCATGAATTAAGCCTACAATGGAAAGAGAGAAATTACGCAGGACAATACATTCTGTTTAAAGGATACAGTTAAACTTCTGTATCTTTTCAAGTTCAGAAGCCACAGACCTGTGCAAAAAAAACCTCATGCTAGTTGTCTGATTCTTTTATATCCACAATATTTCAAATGAGCATACTTAATTTTTTTTCATAAAGGTTAGAATTTTTGACATAAGAACCTAGAGGTTAAGAATTCTCTTTATATTGGCTTTATTTAGCAACAAATCACCTTGATTCAACTGATGCTTACTGAGTGCCTTTCATGAGTAAGGCAAGTGAATAAAAGTCCTCCACCTCCAGGACTTCTGAATTAAGTATTGAGGTTTGAAGGTAATGAGCCTTCCTGCTACAACTCAGTACTGACATGGCATATCTTCTACTTTCCTCCTCAAGGTTTACTAAAACTTTAAAAACCTACTAAAATCTCATCACTTCTATGAAAGAAATACTCTCTCCTTTGAATTCCTACAGCAGTATGTTAATTAATCATAAACTTCTTTGTAATGCTTTCTCTTGAACTATTTAATTTTCTGATCTTCATACCTAGATAGTTTCTTTGGAGGAGAAGGGATCTTACACATATAGTTAAGACCTCATTTATATGGAACTCTTAGGGAATGGACGGTCTCCAGGGCCAACTTTTTATACGACTGAATTAGGTGTCAAAACATAATGACTACTTTCTATTAAATTTCTTCTGGAATAGACTACCATTTCACTGTTTTCTTAAGCACAGTATACTAAACATTCTCTTCTTGACTTGAAGGGTTAATATATGAACATCAGCCCTTACCATGTTCCACAGAAACAGATATTGGGGCAACTGGTGTGGGATAGAAGGCTAAATGTACACAAATCCAGCAGAACCTCTTACGTGTGTGTTCTTTGTGTTTTCCCTCATCACTAGATGAAATATGAGCAGTGGCACACAACTAGAAAATAGTGTAACTGGACTAGCTTTGCAAAATTAATGAGGACATTCATGCTAAAACATCTCTTTATTCAAGTCACTAGAAAAGTCTTTTCACAGCTCACAATAGGGTATACGACTTGTCTGCTTTACTGGCAGACAATGGACCATACACAATGGACCACATGCACCTCATCAGCCTGCACTCTTTCCTTGTACTACAGCCTATGAACGGAGAATAAAAGAGACCTTTCATCATTTTAAGCATCCGTAGTAAAAACCTGGATGTGACTTACTCCAAAACCCGCCGACTCTTCATCATTGCAAAACACACTCCCCCTGCCTTTTTTAAACATGAGACACATTTTCTGGGTACACCCAGAACCGTACAAACTACCTTTAATGCTGTCACTCATATGATAAACCAACGTCTTATAAAATATCTCCTGTACTATTTTTTGACAAGCATTCCTATTAAAAAGTTGAACGAGTAAGCTAATAATATAGGGTGAGTTGGAAATAAAATATTGAAATACAATTTAGGTAGCTGTATATTATGTTTACAGCTGAAATACAATTTAGGTAACTGTTTATTATGCGATCTCTTCTCTCCCTTCAACCTATCCACTTTGACAAGAAAACAAGAATCATCTGATTCTGTGGAGATGTCTTAGGCTTTGGGAGGGGAATGGAGCTGTTCAAGTGCTGTATCTCCCCTCCCCACTCCTCAATTCCTGTCTCCCCTCTGCTCCGCGTTGCTTCCACCCATAGCTGCTTTCACCAATCTGTACTTCTCTTACCCCCTCACTTCTCAGTTTGTCTTGACAGTTATCCTCTTCTAAGCTTTCACATAAAAAGCCTAGCATTTTACAAACTTTGCCAGCTGAGCAATGATGAAGTAACCAATTTTATAGCCATGTACAATTTCCCTTTCTTCCCAACTATGTTTTTTGCTAGCTATTAAGGCAACTTTTCTGCTCCTAAACTGTAGCTGAAGAGCGGGACCTGGAAAGCTGAATCCTTAAGATATCTGGATATTCAAATAACATCTACTGATTTGATTGTACCTCTTTCTCTAAGTAACTTAGGAAAAGGTGATAAGAATCAAGCTTATTGTATATATATTTTTTCACCATGCACCATGCACTAAGACACCTTACAGCTTACTTTATTCTTTTTATTTATTTATTTGGCTGTGCCAGGTCTTAGTTGCGGCACGCAGGATCTTTAGCTGCAGCATGTGGGCTCTTAGTTACGGCACGTGGGATCTAGTTCCCTGACCAGGGATCCAATCTGGGCCCCCTGCATTGAGAGTTCGGAGTCTTAACAGCTGGACCACCAGGTAAGTCCTCTTACAACTTACTTTAATTTAAAGCTTCCTAAATTGTTCCTGATATCCTTCTTTTCCAATATAATCAGATTATACTCTTGCAGTGACACTAACCTTCCTAAGGCTCTTTCTTCCTGTCATTTTTCCATATAGGAACTTGTAATTCTATGAAGTCTGAACTCCTCTATTGATTACAAGGTCTATTCCTATCCATCAGAGTCACACTACACCCAAGCAGGTAAGTGTCTGCTCCATAAAAACTAACTTCTTACTATCTCCACAAGCCAAAATACCCTTTTTTACCTCTGCCCTTGCTTCCTCCCTAAAATGTCTTAATTTCCCTAAATATTCCTTCGGAGCCCAGTTCTAGTCCCCTACACACTGAAAGGCACACAGGAGGGACTGAAATCTTGCTTTATTTGTTGATTTATCAATTAATTTGGGGGAGGCAATTAATATAATAGAAATTATTTAAAAATCAACTTTTCCTGAAAGCTTGTTATGTTAGTCAACATTTTATTTCCTTTAATATTACTAAGATAAAAAAAATATATATCCTCTAAATTTTTCCATAAAGTTTTCAGGATGAATTTATTACACTAAAAGAGTCACCCATTTTGATATGAAGTTTTCAAATCTTCAGATGAAATATACTATGATGAAAGGTAATAAGTGAGATATCCAATTAAAGATATTTTCAAGATTTAAGCTATCAAAACATCATAGGAGTTAAATATATTTAACTAAGTTTTTTTGGGAAAAAGAGTCAGTTTACCTTTTAACATTTTAATTTTTGAGGATTACTTGGCTCTTCTACACAGATTAAGTTTAAAATAAATAGAAATACCAGTTTTCTTCCGGAACAGAAGATGAAGGATGTGTAGGCATTTCTTTCTGACTAGTCTGGGTCAGTCTTCTGCACCATGATATTACTGTTGTCACATATCTAGATTGAATACATTAAGACAGATATTTGAAAAACGAACTTGTAGAATATTTATAAAAGCATTTAAAAATTGGAAAAATCATTAAGATGGTTTGGGAAAAAAGAATAAAGAAAAAATTCTAAAGTAGGGCAATTTTTAAATCGTTTTCATTGGAAAAAGAAAAAGCAAGTTTTTCTCATTCATCAGGAATAAGATGATTTACTCACATATATGATTAATAAAGATGAGATTTAAGAATCAGAACACAGGTTAACACTTGGATTTCATTCAAAGTTCTAATACCTAAATTCTCCTTTTAGTTTTTCAAAGTAAAATGAATTTCATTAAATTTTATCATGAAAATGTCTTTACACACAAGACTAAGTGAGCATTTGCTTTCTAAAATTTAAACCAGAACACACCTGTTAATGCACACACACACACATCCAGAATTACATATAACTCATCAAACACACAAAACAAGTATCAAGTTCAATAAAACGAATGATTTGGAGTGACTGGCTGAAATAAATAGTTAATGTTTGCTAAACAGACACTATCTTTTGAGGCAAATTATTCAAACTAGCAATGAATGTTGGAGCATTTAAACCAAAATGCAATAACTCCAAACAGAAAAATAAATTCAAGAGGTAAAAAAAGCAATTGTTTTGTGAACATCCTCAAGCAAAATCACTAACATGTCAAGAACATCACAAAGAGAATGATGATTATAACAAATTACATAAGCCAAAAGAGAAAAAGTATATTCATAAAAAGCTGATCTCAAGAATCTTCTCCATTTTAAGAATAATCGTTAGATAGTTTGTTTTATTTCACTTTACAGAAATAATACATAAGTTTAGTTATTTGTGGCTGTAAGCCTTAGTTTAAATTGGTTAGGGGATTAATTAGTTAACTGGTTAACACAGCTGACCACAGTCCAACCTCCACAGCAAGCCAGTTATATCTATAACACATTTCTTTTGAAAAATCACTAGAATACAAATGGAAATGATTAAAGCTGACCTGATCTATTTAGTTATGCTAGAGACCAATATAACTGTAAACCCTGAAACCTGCTGAGGAATTCCCTGGAGGTCCAGTGGTTAAGACTCTGCGCTTCCACTACAGGGGGCGTGAGTTCGATCACCAGTCGGGGAACTAAGATCCCACAAGCCACACGGTATGGCCAAAACAACAAAAACAAAAACAATGCAGCTACTGAAACCTGCTGAAATGACTTTATGCATTTTCCACATGGAAAAACTAAAAATATATACAACATTTAAATAATGTTTTTATGCTTCCTCTCTAAAAGGAAGTTGTTTACTAACATGAAATTATTTTTTTAATTGCTTTCCAGTACCTTTCATATGGTCCAGGGTGTTGAATCTGAATTAACTGATTTTGTCCATCAGGAAAAGTTAACTTACACCAACATAAATTGAGACCTCGATTTACCTTAAGAAGCAAGGAGGAAAGGAAAGTTTTAGTATTCTAGAACTGAAAAACAAAACCTTCTTTTTAATTAATTTTCAGTTAAAAAAAAAAAAAAGTAGACGAATCATTAACACTTTATTTTGACTAACTTAAAAGTTTTGTTTTACATGGGATATGGGTATTATTTAACCACCACCCTTATATAGATAATTATCAAAAGAACAAAAATACTAGTCCCTCTCTCTATAATGAGTTACATTTATAAAAATGACGATTTGTCACATCTTTCTGATTTCTGCTAGGAAATCCAATGAGATCAGTAAAGCCTCTTGACAGATTTTATACTTCAAAAAATAGAGATACTGTGGTACTTCATTTTCTATTTCCACAGATTAAAAATAAATAAATAAAAAATAGATTTCAGTCTGAAGTATAATTACCTGTCTCTTTTCAATAAGAGAGCTGAAATTCCAATTCAGGGTTAGAGTAATGCCATCTAAAAAGACAGCATGTACTTTGTCATCAGAGTATGCAAGAAATCTTCCCACGTTGGGTATGAACGATTCTCTCAAAAGCAAAGGCAGTATATTGCTATCATTTATCCCAGGTACCTAAAACCAGAAAATAAAAATAGCAGGAAAGACAGTTATCCACTAATAAGATTGAAATGATTAATGAACACTGAGGCAACTTCAGATTCTCATTCAGAAGTTGAATATTGTAGAACCCTTATGGATGTTTTGACTTTTCCAGAAGTGGCTACCCAAAAGAGTCTATTGTAAGCAGATTAAGTACTAATACCTTTGGAAAGTCACCATTCTGCTGAACTTTACATAGAAAATGGACAAAGATTAGGAACTACAGCAACATATAGGTTTATAATCAAAGCAGTATAGATACAGAAATCAAGGTCTGAGAATCACTTCCTCCAAGTCAGCATTAAAAAAAATTTACTTTTACAGTTATGGAAATAGAATGAATACTGTAATATGTTTCAAAATAACTATGTTTTCACATACTTCAAATCCAATCAATTCCCCTGTCCTACCCCTCTAAGAAAAAAGAAACAACAAACTATATACAGTAAAAGTATAACATAAAAGCCCAGTTTTGCAGTGTTTATCTAGTAAATGGATTTTTTAAATAAACCAGTATTAATATTACAAAGACTTTCTCACATGACTTAGATGAAAGTAATTTGAACTTATATGTATGTATACAAATAATAAAGCAATTAAAAATATCTTGCTTTTAAAATAATTTAAGATACCATTTTCCAGCAGCATATATGATAGTTATGGCTTAAAGAAAGCTTCATCTTGGCACAATGCTGAAGAATTCTGTGAACAAGAAAAATACTACTTAAACATTTGCAAATAATGTCATTTTCCAATTCTAGCAACCCATTCTCACTGCTATACAACATTTTAGGCAAGTAACTCGTTTCCACAAAAATACGTTTGGACCTCTTTCTTCCTTAAGCCCCTAGAAGGGAACTACTACTGTTGCTTCCCTTTGTGCTAATCTTACATCATTAAGGTTATTCCTCTAATTTTTAGCAATGAAATGACTCCAAATGGAGAGGATTTTCAGAATTTGCTCCTTTTTAAGAAGTGACAGATTCACAGCACCTGAAAGGTTTAGCATAGTCTAAGAGTGGTGGGGATGTGAATCAAC
The DNA here is from genome assembly GCF_011762595.2 of Tursiops truncatus. Taxonomy (NCBI): domain Eukaryota; kingdom Metazoa; phylum Chordata; class Mammalia; order Artiodactyla; family Delphinidae; genus Tursiops; species Tursiops truncatus. The sequence continues at coordinate 35,910,934 of NC_047036.1, forward strand.
TGTCCCTAGAAAATCAAATGACCAGTTCTGCTCCTTCAAATCTACTTTAGAAGTTGCTTAAACATAAGTTTATAAAACAAATAATTTAATTCAACAATCCACTTTCATTCCTCTCGGTGCCACAGACTGATTAATGAATTAAAAAACATGAACCAAAGAACCAAACTACAGTTCACCTTCTGTTCATTCTCAGAAATCGTTATTACTCCTAGGATAATAACGAAGTATGAAAATTCAAATGTATCATCAAATCTTCAACTTGATTCCAAGGAACAATAATGATGCCACACTTACCTAGAGAAAAGGCACTTATTTTCTTCCAGCAGTTGCTTGCCATATGTGGATGTTTCTCCATATTTAACTTCAAATTTCAAAGCCAGAAGTACTTTTTTTTTTTAAATAATTGGGATTTTGTTGTTGCTGTTCTTTTAATCTTTATTTATTTATTTGGCTGTGCCGGGTCTTGGTTGTGGCACAAGGGATTTTTGTTGTGGTATGTGGGATCTTTAGCTGCGGCATGCAGGATCTTTTAGTTGTGGCATGCAAACTCTTAGTTGCAACACGTGGGATCCAGTTCCCTGACCAGGGATCGAACCTGGGCCCCCCTGCATTGGGAGTGTGGTAGCCACTGGACCACCAGGGAAGTGCCAAGAAGTACTCTTATAATGACATTGTGATCACTTTATTTTATAAATGATGAGACTAGAAAAGTTGACAGATTTTACTAAAGACATTTCCACTGTACCCACCAATTCTTAATCTTATCTGAACCACTAGAAAATGTATCAAGTTTCTCAGACACATAACACTTGATTCAGTTGAATGTGAAGCACTTACCTGGTTGCCTGTTTAATTAGAGAACAAACAGAAAATGGACTTCCTGGTCTATCTGGAGGAAGGTTATTTACTGAATAAGTTTTCTCTTCTCTCTGAAAATTAGTTTAAAAAAGATTCAATAATAAATTTTGGCCATTATTACTTAGCTATTTTTTTCCTTAAAATACGTATTTATACAGTGAAAAGGCAAGCAGTTATTTTAAGTTAATCAACAGCCCATAAAAGGTAACTTTAAAAGGTATTTTATGATGCTTTTCCATTTTCCCTTTTTTTTTTAAAAGTCTAGAATTCCTCCTATCATAAGTTATCCTACTCAAAAATTACATTCTAATAGCCTATAACTTACTGCTCAATTTAAATCTTGGCTGTACTCAAATTAACGAACTAATTTCCCTGTGCATTAACAGGAAACCTACCATAAGCCCCTTTTTCCCTTTAGACAGGAAAAAAAAAAAAAAAAGGCGGCGGTGGCTAAATAGGCTTAAAAAACTGTTTTAATTACTATTTTAATTGAATGACTATATCATTTTCTTGTATTTTATTAATGGAAGAACAATTGCTAGTTTGTGTAAGACAACATTATTTACAAGCTCAACTTCTTGAATTAGAAAAAAATGTTGTTTTGTTATTCCCTCTGAATTTCCTTTCTGAGACTCTTTCATGCTAGCGTTTACCAGGACTCTGTCTCCAGCCTTCTCTTCTGATTTCCTGTTTCTTCTTGGGTAATCCCAGGAGGGTCCAAAACTGTGTGCATAATAAATATCACAACAGCAACAACTAACATTTATTAAACAGATGATACTATGTGCTAGGTGCTATGCTATGTAGTTTACAAAGGATTATCTCATTTACTCCTCAAAATAATCCTGAGAGATATGAACTATTAATGTCTATTTTTTAGATAAGGAAACTGAGGCTTGAGGGCTAAGTAGTAGTAGAGGTCTGAATTGAACCACAAGAGAGTGTTGCCCATACTCTACCATCAGTGAGAGAAAATAAGCTTCAGAGTCGGAGCTGGATTCAAATCACAGGTGTGCCTTTTACTACTATAATGATGGGCAGGTTATACAAACTTGTGTTAAGTCTCAGTGCCTACAACCTATGAAATGGAGATACTACCTACCATCCACATTGTCCCGAGGATTAATAAAATAATACATATATAAAGCAACTGGGACAGAATTTAGTCTATAGTACGGTACTCAAAAAATAATCTCTCCTCTTTTATCCTGGACTGTAGACTTGAATATCTAAATCTCTACCGGATATTACAAAGACATTTCAACTTCAACATGTCAAAATGAAATTACCTTCCCTTCAAAATCTGCATTTTTTTCCCTCCCTCCTACTTCATATTTACCTCTGGTATGTCAATCATTACATGTTATTCCCTCTTCCTAGAACTCAGCTCCCTCCCTCCATCGCCTCCCTTTGTCTGACTAACTCCTACTTTTCCTTCAGCATCAGGGAAGCCATTAAGGAGGTCCCATACGCTAGGTGAAATCCCCTAGTTATGTCTACAAGCACAGAAAACCTCTATTCCTGCTTCTTGGTTTCCATTACAATTGCAATTTAATGTTTTACACTTAATGTTGGTCTTCTCTGCTAGAATGGAGCTTCGTGAAGGTAGGGGCTGAATCTGTTTTGCTGACCTCTGTATCCTCAGCATTTATGAGCACAGTGGGCTAAGTCACATGGTAGTCACTCAAAATATCACACCTTAACTATTTATGTCCTTCTCTATCGGATACTGAGTCCCTCGAAGGTTCTTGTCTTTTTCCACTGCCTAATTTCATCAATTCTAAAATGCTTATTTTTCACAATTTAACCTCTCTGAAATAAAGATGCATCTTACAATTAAGAGTTTCTTTCAATTACTATCAGGCAGATGGGACTGAACTATAATAGAATTTAAATCTTTTATGGAAATCTCTTGGTAAGTTCAAAAAATGCCATCATCAATACACTTTCGGTTTAAAATTTTTTTTGGTTTAATCCAGTGCCTGGTACCACCACTCATTGATTAATTCAATAACTTGGCATCATTTTCAACTCCTTCCCCATCCCCAATATCCCGTTCAGTCATTAGTTCTGAATGTTCTGTCTCCTTAAAAGTTCTGTCTCCTTAATATTTCTTGGGTCCATTCTTATCTTTCCATTCTCATTACCACTGCCTGGCCCTAATACTTCCTTCTCTGCACTACTATACATGTCTTCTAACTGGTTCTACAGCTTGAAGTGCCACTGCTTCCCCATCTCAGTTCATCTTCCTCTGAAAAGACCTAACAAAAATATGATGTCACTTCCCTACTTAAATCCTTCAGTGGCTCTCCAAAAGCAATAGGGTTTCTCATGCTCCATTAGTGAACTGGCTCAACTTGGTCTAATCTCTTCTGTGGACATATCCCCCACCATTCTACCTCTGTTTTAGTCTACTACAGCCTACCACAGCATTTTCATTTCCTTCAACATTCCATACTGGCCCCAGACTCTTGCCTCCAGTTAGATGACATTTATCTACTGTTCTATGCACTAGCAAAATAGTGTGTTGAACAAGACAAGGCTTACCTCTAGGTGGGTTAGTTAGTAAACAAACACTGATCAATATGAAAATGTCACAAAGTACTAAATGCCAAGAAGAAAAAAAGAGGGTACCTTGATAGGGAGTGTCATAGGTAGCTTCTTTAAGGTGGATAGTCAGGAAAAGCTTCCTTGAGGAGGTGGCATTGAAATAGAAATTCTAATGACAAAAGGCCAGCCATGCAAAGAGTTGAGCAAGAACAGTGTTCCCTTAGCTATATGCTCCTCTAACATCCATCCCTCTTTTGCATAACTCCTCCTGCCATGTCTTCCTCCAGAAGGCTTTCCTGGAGCCTCCCAAACAGGGTCAGGTACCCTTCCTTATGTGGACCCAAAGCACCAAGCGTTTATCTCTATGGAAGCACTGTCAGTCCCTGTCAATCTTTCCTCTTTAAATTTTTAATTATACAAGCAATGATACATTACTACATTTTGGGGGGGGGGAAGAGTTCAAAAATATAAGATTTCAGCCCCTCCCGACTCTTCCTCCCTCACAAAATCCCAGATTCCTCCCCAAAAGTAACCACTTCAGTTTAGTTTTTATCTGCCCAGATCTTTCCCTGTGCATTTACACGTGTATTATATACAGTAATATAATTGGGTTTGGGGTTTGTTTTTTGTTCTTTACACAGAAGATATCATTGTACATCTTCTCATGCAACTTTTTTTTCACTCAACAGCATTTTGGAGATCTTTCAGTATCTGTCTTTCTATGCGTCTACATCTTCCTCATTCTTTTAAACTGCTTCCAACATTCCCACGACCTGATCACCACAGCTTATTTCACCATTTTCTACTGATGAACATTTAGATTACTTCCAGTTTTTCACTACTACAAACAAGACCACAGTCCACATCCTTGGCCATGCTTCTTTGTATATATGTGCTCATAGTTTTCTAGGATAGATACCTTAGAAGCAGAATTTCTAGCCAATTTTACTTGGTATTATCAAGTTGGCCTTCATGAAGGCTGAATCAATTTACACTCCAATCAACACTATGAAAGCACCCCTTTCCCCCATACCCTTGCTGGCAGTAGATATTATCAACCTTTTGACAATTTGATGAGTGAAAAATATTATATCATTGTTATTTTAATCTGCATTTCTTTGATGCAAGTAGTAAAGCTGAACATGTTTTCAAATACTATGGGTTACATGGCATAATCATTCTTATCCTTTGCTCATTTTTCTGTTAGGTTTTTTTCTGGTCTTTTTATTAATGATTTATAGTGTACAATATTTTCTTCCAGGCCTTTGTCTTTTTTACTTTATCTAATTTAACAGAAGTTAAATATTTAAAATTTAACATACATTTAAAAATTTCAAGCTGATCAAACTTTCCTTTATGCCTTCTGGTTTTGTGTATTGTACTTAAGAAGGCCTTCCCTATCACAACACTATAAACACCGTCCTCCTATTTTCTTTTAATAAATATGAAGTTTGGTTTCTTACATTTAGCCCTTTAATCCACCTGGAATTTATTTTGGAATATGGGCTAAAGTAAGGAGCAAACAATTTTACTCCCCAAAGAAAGCAAATTGTTTCCAAATCTTTTCACTCAAGTGGACAGAGAAGAATGAATGTGCTGCTCCCTGGGGTCTGAGTGTGTGAGGCCCACAGCAGCCCACCACAAGGCACAGCTAACTTGTCTGGAAGTTTTGTTTTATCTCCAAAGCACATGTGATACGTTTGCTTCAGTATAAAAATTATCACCCCCTCCCCACGACACCTTTGAGTAAAACTGAAGCCCCAGGAAGATGTTCTGTATTTGCCTTGTAGTTGTTTGAACTCTCGATACATAGCAGTCAGTAGTGTGGATGTATATGCATACCCATTCTATTTGCCTGTTTACTGAATCATCTCATGCACTACACACGTGCGTGCGCGCGCGCACACACACACACTACTGGTCATGCTTTCATCTCATTTGCCTGTTTGCCTGACTGACTGACTACTAGACTGTGAACTCTTGACTGCAAGAACGCTTCATCTTTACCCAGTGCTTAGCAGAGTGCCTGCCTATGAATGTTCAATTAATATTTATTGAATAAATACTTTCCTACAAATAGACTTCAGCAGGGAATCTGCTCTAATATATGCTAAAATATTTATGAATAAAATGATACTTGGGATTTACTTAAAAATAAATAGGAAGTGGAGGGGGCAGTGGGAAGTATAGATGGAACAAGCTGGGTAATGGGTACATGAAGGTCTGTTACGCCAGTCTTTCTGCTTTTGCATATGTTTGAAATTTTTACTAGTTAAAAAAAAATCTGCTCTAGTTTTAAGTCTTCTTCCTAGCAACCGTGATAATCTTATCACTCAAATACTCTGTAATAGAGAAAGAAAACGTATTATGTTCCATCCTGCGAAGCAAAGCTGTGTGATACTATAGTAATCCCTATAAAAGGGTGGATTTCAAATGTCAGACTGGGAACAAGCAAATCTAGACTATCAACAAAATTTCCACATGATTACATTTTGGTCTGATATATTAAATAGATCATGTTATGTTTCACTGTTTTCAACAACAGAATGATCCTGTTCAATGTTCTAATTGTATATGAAGATTTAGGAGTTAAGAGGTGTTTTATATATGCAAGCACTTGTATGTGGAGAGAAAAGAATGTGCTTTTTAATATGCAAATATTAATTCAAAGAAGTATACTGATTCCAAATAATATTGCTGGTTTTAGTGTTTCCTATTGATAAATTCTATGACAGAAGAAATTTAATTTCTGATTTAAAAACAAACTGCTTAGGCAAATGGATGACAGAATACTGGATGAGAATACAGCAAAAATAAGGCAGTTAGTAATTACTGTGCCAATGCTGGCAGTAAGATTATATTAATTCTCTAGACTAAGAAGTAGTAGCAAGAAATTTTATAGAAGATCAAATTTCCCATATATATATATATATATATATATATATTCAGAATTATTTATAAACAGCCATGTACCAAAAATCTTCTTGAGCTGAGACCTCATTGTCAACTTACCTCTTCTGATCCTTCTTGAATGGAATAATATATAAAATAGTTTCCCAAATAAGCTCCTTCTGATTTGAAAACAGATCCATCTCCAGGATAAACCTCTATTGAGTTCATATTTTTGTGGGTAAGTCTAAGGAAAAGAAATAATCATTAAAAAAATATTTTTCTCATTGAGATTAACATATAGATGATGGCAATCATATTAAAAAAAAAAGGTAGTATGAGGGGTTTTTTTGCCTATCTAAAAAAAACGGATAATTTCATACTCTGCACATCAACCAGCTAAATTAATTTTTTTGAAAAAAATAAACAGAACACCCAGAATTGGTTAATGTATCTATTTCAACTAAGCTCAACTTCTAGAAGTCAGGCATCTTGTCTTATCATCCTGGTATCCCACTGCCACTCACAGTGGCTGGTACATTATAGTCATCAAAGCAATGCCCACTGCATAGGAGTTAAATATGACAACTCCAGAGCCTAAAAATAATATTATTCTGTAAAAATGAAACTAGTAGAATCAATACCTGATGGATGAGGTTAGCCATGTGTAAAAGGAGCCACCCCTAAGAGAAGGTGACTGTACCTGGAGCAGCCAGGTACAGTCAAGGTATTGGGTATATAATTTATAAAAACTTAAGCCAAGTCAATTTTATCGAAACATATATGAAGAACATATTGTCAGAAGGGGGTGGGTTTAGGTCTCATTTGTTTATTTTTGTTTTTATTTCCATTACTCTAGGAGACAGATCCAAAAAGATATCACTGCAACTTATCTTTTGAACACTCTTTGGAGTGTTCTGCCTATATTTTCCTCTAGGAGTTTTATGGTTTCCAGTCTTACATTTAAGTCTTTAATCCACTTTGAGTTTATTTTTGTATATAGTGTTAGAGAATGTTCTAATTTCATTCTTTTACATGTAGCTGTCCAGTTTTCCCAGCACCACTTATTGAAGAGACTGTCTTTTCTCCATTATGTACTCTTGCCTCCTTTGTCATAGATTAATTGACCAGAGGTGCATGGATTTATTTCTGCGCTTTCTATCCTATTCCATTGATCTATATGTCTGTTTTTGTGCCAGTACCATACTACTTTGATTACTGTAGCTTTGTAGTATAGTCTGAAGTCAGGGAGCCTGATTCTTCCAGCTCCATTTTTCTTTCTCAAGATTACTTTGGCTATTTGGGGTCTTTTGTGTCTCCATACAAATTTTAAGATTTTTTTGTTCAAGTTCTGTGAAAAATGCCATTGGTAATTTGATAGGGATTGCAATGAATCTGTAGATTGCCTTGGGTAGCATAGTCATTCTAACAATGTCGATGTTTCCAATCCAAGAACACGGTATATCTTTCCATCTGTTTGTGTCGTCTTCAATTTCTTTCATCAGTGTCTTAGAGTTTTCGGAGTACAGGTCTTTTGTCTCCTTAGGTAGGTTTATTCCTAGGTATTTTATTCTTTTTGATGTGATGGTAAATGGAATTGTTTCTTTAATTTCTCTAAGTTTCTCTAAACCTAATTAAACTTAAAAGCTTTTGCACAGCAAAGGAAACCATAAACAAAACGAAAAGTCAACCTATGGACTGGGAGAATATATCTGCAAATGATGCTACTGACCGGGGATTAATTTCCAAAATATATAAACAGCTCACACAGCTCAATATCAAAAAAACAAACAACCCAATTAAAAAATGGGCAGAAGATCTAAATAGACATTTCTCCAAAGAAGACATACAGATGGCCAACAGGCACATGAAAAACTGCTCAACATTGCTAATTATTAGAGAAATACAAATCAAAACTACAATGAGGGTGCTTCCCTGGTGGCGCAGTGGTTGAGAGTCCGCCTGCCGATGCAGGGGACACGGGTTTGTGCCCCGGTCCAGGAAGATCCCACATGCCACAGAGCGGCTGGGCCCGTGAGCCATGGCCGCTGAGCCTGCGCGTCCGGAGCCTGTGCTCCGCAACGGGAGAGGCCACAACAGTGAGAGGCCCGCATACTGCAAAACAAACAAACAAAAACCCTACAATGCGGTATCGCCTCACACCAGTCAGAATGGCCATCATCAAAAAGATCACAAATAACAAATGTTGGTGAGGATGTGGAGAAAAGGGAACCCTCCTACACTGTTGGTGGGAATGTAAATTGGTGTAGCCACTATGGAGAATAGTATGGAGGTTCCTTAAAAAACTAAAAATAGAGTTACCATATGATCCAGCAGTCCCACTCCTGGGTACATATCCAGAAAAGATGAAATCTCTAATTCGAAAAGATACATGCACCCCAATGTTCACAGCAGCACTATTTACAATAGCCAAGACACAGTAGCAACCTAAATGTCCGTTGACAGATGAATGGATAAAGAAGATGTGGTATAATATACAATGGAATACCACTTGGCCTTAAAAAAGAATGAAATAATGCCATTTGCAGCAACATGGATGGACCCAGAGATTATCATACTAAGTGAAGTAAGCCAGACAGAGAAAGACAAGTATCATATGATATCACTTACATGTGGAATCTTAAAAAACAAAACAAAACAAATGAATTTATTTGTAAAACGGAAATAGACCCACAGACATAGAAAAGAAACTTGTGGTTACCAAAGGGGAAAGGGCAGGAGGGATAAACTGGGAGTTTGGGATTAACATATACACACTACTATATAAAAAATAGATAACCAACAGGGACCTACTGTATAGCACAGAGAATTATACTCAATATTTTGTAATAATCTCTAAGGGAAAAGAACCTGAAAAAGAATATATGTATATACATACACACACACACACATATATATATACACACACATACATATATATGTATAACTGAATCACTTTGCTGTACACCTGAAACTAACACAACATTGTAAATCAACTATACTTCAATAAAAAATTTTTTAAATAAAAGTAACAAATAAAAACAAACAAAAAAAAAAGAGAAAGGGGTGGTTTTCATGCAGGAAAAGGAGACCCCAAAGAACAAAAATTTCACAGATCTCTTCTAGCATTATTTACAGAAGTGAAACTCTGAATCTAGCCAACACTAGTATTCCAGTCACTAGCGAGGTATACTATGTGGTAGAATAGGGATAATTCAATAGAATAGTGCAGACACAGAGGAGACATTCAGTGAATATCTGTGGCATGAATGGTGGCTGAAATCTCTTCTAGGCTAGCTAACTTCTCCTCTAATTCCATGCTCAACAGGCATCCTTCTGACATGACTAATTCAGATGACTAGATCCCCTATTGCTTGGAAGGGGTATCCTAAATAACTGGCAAAATATTTCATTCACAAGCAAAACTAATTCCTCATTGGCTTTGGAGTTGTCACAAAAATCTTGTGAATATGGTTAATGTGAATTAGTCACAAGACATCTATGTGGACTAATAAAATTATTAATTAAATTTTATTCAGTTTTAATTAAATTTAAATTTAATTTAATTTAAATTTTATTAGTACACATAGAGATCTGTAAAACTCAGGGCCAAACACAGGAGAATGGTGGCCCCAGGCAAAACTGTACTCACGGGGGAGTCTATCCACAAGGGTAGTCCTATACCCTCTGTGACATTGCTAAATAGCTCCAAATGCAACACAAGTGCCTTACCTATAGGTAATACCCTTGTACCAAACCACTTTCACTAGTTCAGGATAGGAATATTCTTCTTCAACAAACTGTCTCTGTGAAAGTGAATCACAAAACTCCCACCTGTGAAGGACAAAATACAAGCTATTAATTCTGGTTGCCTAACATAATTACCTTTAGAAGTGAACAGAACAGTGCTACTGTAGTAAGATTTATTTCTTGCTTAAGTCATTAGATCAAAGAAAAGTAAAAATTAATATGAAAGTGCATTAATGAAATTTAAAACTACAGTTGACCCTTGAACAACATGGGGGTTGGGGGCACTAACCCCAGTGCAGTAGAAAACTGAGTACTGTTATCTCTGCCTCAAAAACAAAGGAGTTTATAAATGACTCACCCAAGGGCAGGTAGCTGAAACAGTTTGGATAAAATCAGCACTCAAACCCTAGTTCTGTTGATTCCCCAAATTGTGATCTCTAATCGAACACCAACTTTCCCCCCATACTTAGTTCATTTAAAGATCTGAAAAATAAAAATACAGCACTATATTTATTGAAAAAACCTGTGTATAAGTGGACCCACACAGTTCAAATCCGTGTTGTCCAAGAGTCAATTGTAATCTTATTTTTCCATGTATTTTTCTTAGTATTTTTAATAATCTCATTATTGAATCTCAGCATAAATACATAATTTTAAGTTTCACTAACCTTTAAAATTTAGGATTCAAACAATAAATATTTACTGAAATATCTATGGTGAGCCAGGCACTGTGCAATACACACTATGGATATGACACCCAAGAAAGCAGACATGGTCCCTGCCCTCAACGGAGATTCTATCTAGCAGGGACATAAAGTAGTAGATACTGAACATAAAGAAAAGAGAATTACTGTATGCTATGGGATTGTATAGAGCCTAATCCAATCTAGGGACTTCAGAATAATGACCCTAAGGAAGAAAGGCTTATTTATGCTAAGACCTGAAAATGAGCATAAGTTAGCGAGCTGAGAGAGATAAAAGGAGTGTTCCTGGCATGGAAAGAGTAGGTGCCGTGGTAAAAGAAAGCTTGGGCAAGAATTCTATGGACCGCAAGAAGTCCAGTTTAGCAAGAGTAGAGAAAGCAAGGGCAAGAGTGGTGAGGATTACAGACCCACGAAAAGACCATATAACAGAAGGCCTGTTAAGCCATGCCTAAGGATAATGGATTTCAATCAAGGCCAGTGGCAAGTTATTGAAAAACTGTTAATTTAGAAGCATAAATCTCTTTTGATGTGTACTTATAATACCGGAATTCCCAATTCTAACTACATAATCATGACAAGGCTAAAAATCATTCCCATTTTTTGTTTCCAATAACAAATATGTACTCAGAAGACTGCCTGGGATCATATCCCAATTCTACAAGCACTAGGTGTGAGACTGTGCTTGAGTTATTCAACATTTCTGTGTCTCAAGTTCCTCTACAAAATGGGGTTGGTAATAGTACCTACCTCATAGGGTTACTATGAGGACAAAATAGGTAAAGTATAACCATGCCTGGCACAAAGTAAGTGCTCTGTGTTAGCTATTATCATTATTACTACACTACTCATGCAGAGTTCATGTTACAAATCTATAACCATGAGGCTATTCATTTCTTAGTGAAGGTAAAAGGTCTGTACCTAGCCAGCCAGAAGCCTATCCATGTTTATCCCTGTTGAAGATGGACACATTTACAGTCAGTTAAGCAAAGACAAGGGTGTCCTCTGAGGCTATGTATGAAAGAAGGAACCCATGATCACACACGTCAGGTCCATGCTCCAGCAACAGAACTAACAGGTTCCACTGAGCAGCAGCAGATGTTTCCCAGGGCTTGCTCCCACAGAGCTCTGTGCCGTCACTTACCACACTTTAATAATCTTTCCAGTGATAGTGACCCTTACTAGACTCTAAGCTCCTAGAAAGCAGGGACTCTTCATCTCTACAGTCTCCATGCTTAACAAAGTACCCAGTGTAGTCAGCCTTCCACCAACATCCAATGCATGGATGTGAAGTAAGAAATATAAGCAACACATTAGCTGGGGACATTATTTACTATCCGTTACAAGCAAAGTTTTAGATCAACTGAACTTTCCTTATGAATGGTATCAGATGATTCCGAAAGAAAAATGATCCTTAGGTAGGTCTGGTTCTGACAAAAGCATTAGGACAAATAAGTCATTCTTCCATTACCTGTGCAGGTGTGGGACAGGACAGCTTAGTAACAGGGCCCTGGGAAGAACAGAAACTTCTTTTCCTCTTTCCTCAGAAACGTCAGAAGTTAAAATTCTCTTCTGGGTGATATCTGCATCAGTTCCAGACATATTGCTGATTTTATTATGAAAACGAAGTGCTAAAGACAAAGGATATTCCCATTCCTCCGGACAGGAGGCCACTGACCAGCACTGCTTTACCCACGTGTATACACACGTGTCTTTTGTCCCAGGTGAAGACAGTGCCTCCCTCCCTTCAGTTCCATTTACACAACTCTTCTCTAAAGGTTCTTTGGATTTCGTGATCTGATAATAAAGTTCATTTTCTTTATTCTTCAGTCTCTGTCCTGAAAAACTTCCATATGTACAGATTTTGCCAGCTTTTTCAACTAGTTTGTCCTTTTTGGCTTTATTATTTTTTTCTGACAGTACTATAGATGAGTCTGGCTTCTGGCTTACTTTACACAAAAAATGTACTGTAAATTCATGCTGAGATTTGGGCAGGCAAAGGTATGCGTGACCGTCTAAAGATGATATCTTCACGGTGCCACTCTGCATACATATCATGCCACCATCAGTATCAAGATCGGGCCATCTTACTTCTGAGATGTCAGTGAAGATACGCTGAGTTGAGGGGAGAAAAAGGGATGGTATTTTCTGTTAACAGTCCAATTTTTCCATACATTTGATACTTACATATTACTTAAGAAAGCTCTTAAAGTTTTGTGTTCTACTACCTAGAAAGAATGAAAAATGTCAGCCTATATATGGTTTTCCAGAGAGCACTTGATATTGTTAAGATTATTTCTTAGAAAAGTAGACATAAAACACACACACACACACACTCTCTGACAAAAAGGACAGAAAAGAAGAAAAAGAAAAATCATCTTGGTTATATTTAATGTTAAACGTATTTTGATTTAAAGTGTACACTGCATCAGAGATAAATAGATTTGCAGCCTCTCTCCAAAAGTCTACTCTGAAGAAGAATATAAATGAGGGAAGACCAGCACTACTGTATGAAAAGCAATCATAACCTAAATGGTATGGAACCAGCATAACAATCACTGACAGAACAATTTAGAGAACACAGAAACAGACTCAACCGTATCTCAAAATGTTACATACGATAACATAAGTTTTTCAAAACAAGGGGGGAAAGGGAGAATTACATATTTAATAAATGGTACTGAAATGATTGAACAGCATTCGGGAAATGCTACCTCAAAGGATTATCACATGGACTAAACAGGATAACATGTATAAGGTACTCGTCCTACATAGCACCAGGTACAGCACACACTAAATTCCGGGTGCCTTAAAGGGTAACATTTAAAAAAATCGAATTACTCAAAGGTAAACTGATCTGGACCAACAGCAAACAGATTCATAACAGGTAACAGTGCCTGTTGCATCTTTTCATATAAGATAAAAATGCAAGTGTCACATAACAGTCTTTTAATCAGTTAAGCTTTTGCCAATTTACACATTTCACCTTCCATTTATATAAAACCTTAGATTTACGAAAACTACTGTCAAGAAAGCCTGGTAAATTTACAGTGCTATCTATGTGTACAGATGTTAGTGTGCTAAAATTAAGGGAAGTATTCATACCATTTGCAGCAACATGGATACAACTAGAGATTACTGTACTAAGTGAAGTAAGTCAGAAAGGGAAAGACAAATACCATATGATATCACATATATGTGGAATCTAAAGTGTGGCACAGGGCTTCCCAGGTGGCGCAGTGGTTAAGAATCCACCTGCCAACGCAGGGAACACGGGTTCGAGCCCTGGTCTGGAAAGATCCCACATGCCGCGGAGCAACTAAGCCCATGAGCCACAACTACTGAGCTTGTGCTCTAGAGCCCGTAAACCACAACTACTGAGCCCACGTGCCACAACTACTGAAGCCCATGTGCCTAGAGCCCGTGCTCTGCAACAAGAGAAGCCACTGCAATGAGAAGCCTGCGCACCGCAACAAAGAATAGCCCCCACTCGCCACAACTAGAGAATGTCCGTGCTCAGCAACAAAGACCCAATGCAGCCAAAAAGAAAATAAATTAAAAAAAAAAAAAAGAAAAAAAGAGTCATGTACCCCAAGGTTCATGGTAGCACTATTTACAGTAGCCAGGACATGGAAGCAACCTAAGTGTCCATTGACAGACGAATGGATAAAGAAGATGTGGTACATATATACAATGGAATATTACTCAGCCATAAAAAGAAACAAAATTGAGTTATTTGTAGTGGGGTGGATGGACCTAGAGTCGGTCATACAGAGTAAAGTCAGAAAGAGAAAAACAAATACCGTATGCTAACACATATATATGGAATATATATGGAATCTAACACATATATATGCTAACACATATAAATGGTTCTGAAGAACCTAGGGCAGGACAGGAATAAAGATGCAGACATAGGGAATGGACTTGAGGACGCAGGGAGGGGGAAGGGTAAGCTGGGACGAAGTGAAAGAGTGGCATGGACATATATACACTACCAAATGTAAAATAGATAGCTAGTGGGGAGCAGCCGCCTAGCACAGGGAGATCAGCTCGGTGCTTTGCGACCACCTAGAGGGGTAGGATAGGGAGGGTGGGAGGGAGACGCAAGAGGGAGGGGATATGGGGATATATGTATATGTATAGCTGATTCACTTTGTTATACAGCAGAAACTAACACAACATTGTAAAGCAATTATACTCCAATAAAGATGTTAAAGGAAAAAAAAAGGCAGAGAGAGAAACTATATAACTTCTGTGTCTCAATGTACAAAATATCAAAACACCCTAGTCTGTGGAAATATATAGGCCTGTGTTCTATAGCAACATGTCTATGCTCAAAGTGTCATGAAGAAAAAGACTAAATATTAAACTACCTGTTTGTAATTACTTGTCCTCAAATATTTGTTTTAAAAATGAAGTTTAAAAAATATTACCATTTTCCTTTCAGAAGGTATGATGCTTTCAGATAAAAAAGGGCAAGTAGCAAAGGAGTTACGGAAATCTAGGGCTCGCTGTAGCTGCTCCTACAAAAAGAAATACAAAGTAATTTAAAAAAATGATTTGAAAATCAATTTAGAATGACAGTAATCCGGAATACTAACTACTTTCCATATTCTGGCCACCTCAACAATATTTTAGTATTAAAAAGGGTAGTTTTTGTGTCATCTTTACTTACTCGGTACGTGCTAATAACAAAGTGTGTCCTTTGGCGAATTCTTTCTGGTTGTTGTAAAGGATGTGCTGAAATAGGAGGTGCTTTTTCAAATAAAAATTCAGAGCCACAGGGAGAAAGCTGCAATCTGGAACCATCAACATATTGTACCTCCACTGAGTCATCTTCATAAAGTACTATTTGCACTTCAGCCGCCATTATTGTGACTATGGCTAAAATGTCCTTCCAAGGCAAAGGCTGAGGAAATAAGAAATACAGTAGCACCAAATAGTTCTCGTCATGTACAAAAGTTCTATCAAAATAAGTGAACATAAGCAAAACACAAAATTGCCATTGCATTTACTTTTGTTGAATGAAAAGTGATTATCTTGCTATACACGCTTATGTGATCTGAATGCCTTCATTAACCCCAAGGGCTCTACTTCAATGTGGAAGATAACTGAGAGGGAGATGGCCCACCAAGTTATAAATGCCCTTATCATTTTAGTAGCTTTAGTAGCATCTGAAGTTTAACTTCTGAAGATTGTATGCTCAGTATCTCATTTCAAATAACAAGCAAATTCCATCTTCGCAAAAAGAATACATCAAATCATTTGTAGGACATGTAAAAGGCAGGCCAAAAGTAACTATTAGGCCTAAGGGAAAAGAACACCTGGATTCTTGCCCCTAGCCTGGCATTAAGGAAGTAGATCCATGTCACGACTCAGAAAGCTAATTAACCAGCTAGTGTCTTAGATTCATCCTTATTTCATTGAATTCAATTTTCTCTTCTTTACCTCTGAAATGTCTCTGTATTTTCACTTATGCTTTCCATATAGGTGTGACGGAAGGGGAATGGAGGGCTGGGTTCCAACTCCACTAGCTCATAGCTATAAACCACAGGTTGGCTGGGTTGGTTGTTTCCTTATTTGTAAAACGGGGGTAACAGGATCGTTGTGAGGATTAAATGAGACAACATGTATGACAGTGCCAGTAGTGTGAATGTTGCCTTGTAGGAGCTCAGTAAATTTTATGATTCTTTCTAAAACTAACTCCATCCCCTTCTAGGACATCATCTCCTTCTGTTACTCAGGTGATAAAGTTTCACCTGTCAGAAAAAAAAAACTTTCCATGGATACCACTTTCCCCAGTTTACCTCTATTTCCTACCAATAAACTTCTCAGGTATAGTATCCACTCAGTGTCAGCTTTCTCTCCCAACAATCTTCGATGAATTGCAATCCAGCTTTCTCCTCCACCTCTCTACTGAAATTGTTTCACAACGGTTACCAGTATCTTCCTATACCCAATGACTTCAGTCTTCACCCTACTAAACTGGTCAACGTGTGACAATGTTGTCTATCTTCCCTTGCACCAAACTTCCTTTTCCTCTGCCTCTTATTTTTTTAAAAAAAGGGTGGGGGGTGCGCCATGGTCCCTCCTCCACCACCCCATCTATATCTATTGCTCTTTTTAGTTTAATCATTCCTTTTCTTCACCATTCTCTCAAATCAAGGATTCATCAGCACCTGACCTTAGTTAGTCCCCATTTCATCTCTTCTTACTAGATACACCCATGTTGCTTTTATGCCCACCCTTGCTTTTTAAAAAAAATCTTACCCCTTTTCAATGTATATAATTAGCTACATATGATATAGCCTATAATCTTTTGCAGAATATGTCAGCATATAAGTAAATATTAAACCAATATTAAATGATCTCTCCTGAGGAAATTCACACAACTTTAATCATTTTCTTTCTCTAGAGAACTTCCAAATCTACCTGACCTCTCTCCAGAGCTTCCAGTTGCCTGCAGGACCTCTCTTCATGTCCCTGTTCCACAGATACATCAAACTCCACATGACAAAAATGGAACTTAATCACTCCCACCAAAAGCAGACTTCAGTAATACCCCCTAATTCACTTTCACTCAACTCCCTGGAGGCCAGTCTACAAACGGTAGCTAGAGGGACCTTTTAAAATAAAAATGAGATCTAACCCTTCTTGACTTACAACCCAACATTTGCACTTAGATAAAACCTGAATAATTTTTTTTAATTAATGTATTTTATTTATTTATTTTTGGCTGCATTGGGTCTTCTTTGCTGTGCACGGGCTCTCTCTAGTTGCAGCGAGCGGGGGTTACTCTTCGTTGTGGTGCGCAGGCTTCTCATTGCAGTGGCTTCTCTTGTTGCGGAGCACAGGCTCTAGGCACGCGGGCTTCAGTTGTGGCACACCGGCTCAGTAATTGCGGCTCACGGGCTCTAGAGCACAGGCTCAGTAGTTGCGGTGCATGGGCTTAGTTGCTCCTTGGCATGTGGGATCTTCCCGAACCAGGGCTCAAACCCGTGTCCCCTGCATTGGCAGGTGGATTCTTAACCACTGCACCACCAGGGAAGCCCCAAACTCAAATTCTTAACCACAGCCTATAAAAGCCATACAACCTGTCCCCATCTACCTCTCCAATGTCATCTCCTAACCCTCTCCTCCTTGTTCAGGACAACTTAGCTACGTTGGCCTTTTTAATGTTTTTTTAAGAAAGCTGTATCACATGTCAGAACATTTGCACTGTTCCTTCCGCCTAGCATGTCCTTTCCCTGGCTCATCACATCGCTGGTTCTTTGGCACCGTTAATATCTCAGCACAAATATCTAACTTCCTCAAAGGCCTAACTTGACCAGTTAAAGTTGTTCCCAACCATCTCCCAATCACTTTTTAACCATTTCATCGTTTTTCTTCACAATATCTATTACTATCAAAACTGTTCTATTTATTTACTTGCTTTTAGTCTTTTCCCACTAGGACATAAACTCAATCAGAGCAGGGCCCTCATCTGTCTTATTCACAGTTCTATCCCTGGCACCTAAAACAATACTTGGCCAATAATAAGGGTGCAATAAACTTTTTTTAATGATAAATATATAAGTAATATATAAGAATATATAAGTGAATTTTAAAATTCTTGCTCCTCCTGAATTTGCAATTTGAGTTAATGGCATCTCAATGTTAGCAATATTTGATTTCTCAGTGTTTCCCTTTACATCCAAGTAACAAGTCCTGTTGATTTTGTCAGTCTCCCCCATAAATCTGGCTCCTCCTTTTCCTATTTCAGGCCTCAACTTTCCCCTCCATTCCTGTAGACTGTCTGGGACCCTTATCCAATTTTTCCCCTCTCCAATCCATTTCCAGTACTGCCCTCACAAGTAACTTTCCACAACCCGACCATACCAACCGCTTTACATCACTTGTCTACATACTTGTTAAACGGCAATAAATATATTTATATTGCAGCTATACGTATCATATATATGCATGATATCAACTTGCTATTTCTGAAAAAAACAAGTGCAGATACACAGTTGGAAAACATATTTTCTGATAACAACTGGAAAAAGGTCTTTATCTTTAGCCAAGTTTTCTTTTTTTTTTTAACAGCTCATTGGGGTATAATTGTTGTTTAGATTATTTAAAGAATCAAGCATACACAAGAAACAGTAGAAATGTCTAAAGTTCTTGGCATCATAAAAAAAATAATCCAGCTCCAACCTAAATTTCCAGCGTCATCTCTACTGTCTTATTCCTGTTTGTGTTTTCACTACCCAGCACATTACGTCCGAGTACATTTAACGATCAAAAAGCCACAAGTTTGTTCTTGACATAAACGGGAGCCTCATTTTTCAAAATGCGCTATCTAGTTACAGAAAAAGCCTCATCAAAACAACAACCAACATCTTAAACTCACACAGCAAGCAGTTCTGAGCTGAAAAGTCGTGGAAATGAGGACAATCAACGGCCCTTGTGCTTTTAATTTGCCAAAATGGTCGGAGTAGAAACGTCTGCGCCCGCCCACGACTGCTTCTCGAGGAATTTGTTTTGAGTTTAACAAATTACCAGCAAGTTATGTTTCTCGATGAAAGAAAACAATCATAACCGAGAGGAATAAGGCCACAGGGAGAGTATTTGGCGGTCTTTCGTCGAGTCAGAGGAGCGGAGGAGCAGCGGCAGCAGCATCGACAGCTCTGACCCCGGAGAGGAAGCGAAGACAAACAGCTGCGATTCAAACCTTCCCGCATCCTAGAAAAGCCGCCCCACTTTACAAATGAACACCGGAAGTCCCGACCTGACCGCGCCCTCCGCTCGCATCGGGGGACGGGACCGGAAGTAGGGGAGGCGGGGGCTCCCAGTCCGGAAGCTGGTCCGCTCCTCTCCGGTTTTTACTTCCGGTACCCCACAAGGAGCTGGTCTGACCTGGTTGTTTCAGACCTGGTTGTTTCAAACCTGGTTGGGACTTGCATTCTGATGGTCTATCCGAGGTAGCTACAGAGGTATAATTTAGTGGAGTAATGGTTATTTAAATAATCTAAGCAATTATACGTCAATAAAGCTGTTAAAAAAATTGGGCAAAGGTAGAGACCTTCTTTTCCTAGTTTGGTATCAGAAAATGACTTTCAACAGTTTCTCTGCACCTTTTAAATCTTTTTCTACAATGTCAGGTGGACGCGTCTGCTATATTTATTTATTTCCATTAAAACAAGTATTTATGGAGAGCCTTTTACGTGCTGGGCGTGCTGGGGATAAAGCAGCGAATGAGACCCAGGGTTGAGGATGGGGGCTAGAGATTAACTGGAAAGAAACGACTGGACAATAATTTGATCACAGTTGTGATAAGTGTTCCTAAGATAAAATACAGAGGTCTGTGGGAGTATATAGTGGGCAGACTTAACCTAGACTGAAGAAATATTTTCACTGAAATCCAAAGGCTAAGTAGGTGTTAGCCAAGTAGAGGGGGAAAGTGTTTCAAGCAGAGGTAACAGCCTTGTGTTAAGGCTCTGAGGCCCAAAGGAAAGATCTGGCCCCTTAAAAGGGCTGAAAAAAAAAGCCAGTTTGGTTTAAGAATGATTAAAGAGAAGAGAGAGGCACTTCTTAGGGGAGAGAAGCCTGAAATTGGGCTATAGAGGTAGGTAGTACAGATTTATGAATTATGGACTTTATCTTAATAGCAGTGGTAAACTATTACAAGAGCTTTAAGCAAAAGGTGGCAGCACTAAGGGATTGAAGTATAGCTCCTTAAATTCATCTCCATTTTTAAAAGTCTGATACGCAAATTGACCTCAATCTTATGTAAAGTGTAATAAGGGCATCCTCAGACAGCCATGTTTTCATTGATCTGTAACATCAGTTTTATTACACAGTGCTAACTTAGGTCCTATCCAACTCCCACCTTTTCCCCCTCCAGTGTATAAGAACCTCCTATATATAAATTCTGTCTACTACAGAGGGGTTTTGTGGTGCTTTTTGTACTTTAGAAAAATTCCTGGAACTGCTGAATAGAGAGTGGATTGTAGGATATGAGAACAGACGTGTGGAGCCCAGTAAAAGGCTTTTGAAAGAGCAACAGGAGAGATGACGGCAGTTCAGACTCAAGACTGGACAGTGAGAATGGAGAGCATAGCTCCAAGAAATATTTAGGAGATCAACTCTTTGGTCTTAGGGATGATTTAAGAGTAGGAGTTAAAAACAATTCCAGGGGTTTCTGATTGGGGAAAGTGAGTAGGTGTCAGTGCGATCAACGAGGGGGGAATGTAAGAAGAGTAAATTTAGGGAATAGTATGACAAATTTTGTGAGACCTCCCAGTGGAAACAAATTAGTAAAGGTCTAGAATCAGGAGATTAGAAATAAATATGGAGGTCAATGGTGATAGATGCTAACTGAAGCTTCAGAAGATGAAATAGTCCAAGGATATTGTGACATGAGAAAAGAATGCTTAGGACTGAGCTTTGAGGAACTCCAGTTCTTACAGATTCGGTAAGGGAAAAGAATCCCCCCAAACACTGAGAAACAGCACAAAAGCTAGAAAGCAAGCTATTGTATTCTAGATGCCTGGGTGTATTCAATTTTGGTGTCTTGCCTAGAGAACAAGCTAAAGAATGAAGTCTTTATTCAACTTAATGACATGGACGTCATTATTGACTAATGAGGTCTGTTGTATATAGTGGTGGCAGAAGCTATAGTGGGTTTGAAGAGCAAATGGGTAAGGAAATGGAAAAAAAATGGGAAAACACTTGAGAAGTCTGACTAGGAACCAAAGATAGGACTGTAATTGGAGAGAAATGTAAGGGCCAGATTTCTTTTGATGAGAGGAATGGCATGGTCAACAGCTCATGCAAAGGGCCGATGCAGAAAGATTTTTTAAAAAATTACAGACCAAGTAACAATAGAGTTCATGAGAGTGAGAGGCCATGGGATTCAAGCACATGTTGAATAACTGGTTTTTAATAGGTGGAGGGATACTTCTTATACAGGAAGAGGAGGAATGAAGTACATGCAGATGCATTTGTATACATTTGTCTGGTGGCTTTTTTTTTTTTTTCCGGTGAAGCAAGTCTTTAGGGAATAAAGGGGCAAGCAGAGTAGAGAGGGTTTGAATTAAACAAGAGAATGAAGAAATGTAAGATTACAGGCAGCACTGACAGCCTAAATGAAGGTGGTGACTATGAATTTATAGCAGTACAAACCTACCAGAAACATGACCTCCAGATGCTTGGATGCAGCAGCAGTGTCCAGTTCGTCCAGGGCTGGCATTTTGCTAGGCTTACATAATACAGCAGTAGCATACATGACCTTAAATTATTTACATCTGCTAAAGTCTAGTCAGCCAAAGACCACCAGACTCAAGCCTGTAGTCTGACAAAATATTTGACATGTAAGGAAGAAAGCACACTTCAGAGGAAACACAAATGGTGCTCTCCACAGGGGGAGGAGGGCGTCATCGTTGTAAGGTT
This sequence comes from Tursiops truncatus, assembly GCF_011762595.2. NCBI lineage: Eukaryota > Metazoa > Chordata > Mammalia > Artiodactyla > Delphinidae > Tursiops > Tursiops truncatus. The sequence continues at coordinate 35,933,118 of NC_047036.1, forward strand.
TGGGTTCCTGCTGAAGAATTCTGAGGAAGCTCTAAGGGAAGAGACCACTTCCTGGTTGGATGCTGTTTCTGCACAGGATTAGAAGCAGGGTTTAACTGCTGTTATCATGAGGTGAGTGCAGTTTAGCAATTGGGTATCCCCAGTAAAAGATGGGTGAGGATAGCAAAGCAGGTCTGGAGACATCATTGTTAACAGAGCAGCGGTCACACAAAGAGGTGGTCATGGCCTTGGGGAAAAATGTTTCCTGTTAAATTTGCAGCTGGCTTTACCTCTGTCTGTCCTCCCAGACTGATTAATAGGCAGGGCTACTTCCTTCTTTTTCAGTATGAGCTAATTTTCAGTCCTTCAGTCCTGGACAGGTTTTTACTCTTTTACACCAAGCATCCTCTCTCGATAAATGTGACGATTTTTTTTATTAAACAAATTACAACTTAATCCATACTCTACTGTCCTCCCTACAGGTAAGATTGAATGAAATACCTAATCATAGAATTGCCCCTGCTTTCTGACAGCATCTAAGCTAGTGTACCTCCGGTTTCTTAGGCCCTCTCCCAAATTATCCAACCAAAGCCCAAATCCTATAAGTTCTTTTGAACACCCTCTTACTGACATACCCCACAGTTCCGCATGGTGTAAATTCTGCCTCACGACAACAAGTACTAAACCCAGCACATTCAGGTACAGGTATGGTCCTGATAGTCTTTGGCTGAAGAGCACTGACAATACAGAGGATCTGAGTTGATGACACAACTGCCAGGTTCAGACTAATATTTGCACTTTGTTACCAGACACGAGACTAACATTCACTGGCACCTTTGTGTCCTTGCTCATTAAAGATCTGTACTAATAGTCCCTGTTACAAAAGACTTACTGATCCATATTTCTGTTGAAGATACGGCAATCCTAAAGGCCAACTATCGTGGCACACGGCCAACTCTTCCTTTCAGTATGTACTGTTGCAGCTTTAAAGCATGTCCACACATTCTTTGAAGGCCTTCTATCTGATACAGCTTTATAGCAAGCGTCTCACTTAGAACCAAGACACTGTAGCAGAAGTAATGCTGCACGCAGCTTCCAAGGCAGCTTCTTCCAGGTCTTTTGCAATGGCCCCTCAACACCCAGCTGCCATGTTGCAAGAAGCCCAAGCCATGTGGACAGGCCTTGTGTAGGTGGGTCTGGTCGAGTGATGGCTTCAAGTCATCTCAGCCGGGTCATCAGCCATGTGAGTCAAGACGACTCCAGATGATTAGAGCCACCAGCTGTTGGAGCCACCCCTCGTCCTTAGTTTTCCCAGCCGAGGCCTCAAAACACTGCAGGATAGAGAAAAGCCACCCCTATTGTACCCTGTCCAAATTCCTGAGCCACAGAAGCATGAGCATAATAAAACGCTTATTGTTTGAAGACACTAAGTTTGGGTGGTTACTTAAGTAGCACTAGTAATTGGAAAACACTGATCCTGTTGGTAGCTGTTTTGAGTACAGCAGTAGTTGGTGACAATGAGCTAGCAGATAAACTGGGTGGTTATGCACAGAGTGACTGGGCAAAGTTTAAAGTATATTCAATTAGCATATTCTTGGCCCCAGTCTAATGTCGGGCCCCTTCCCTACACCCCCTTCCCCCTATCCCTCAGACTTACAGTGAGCACAATCTTTAGAGAACTGCAGATTAAAGTACTAGCCACCATGTTAGGAGCCATTTTGAAAAAAAGAATTCTGACTATTACAATTTCCAAAAGCCCCAATTACATATATATTTCTCTTTTATAATAAGGACACTAAAGAATTTTAATGTTTTATAATTGCTGGGTTTTTTCTGAGTAGATGTATATGTTATTGAAACTCTTGTTCAAAGAATATCTTCTATCCTAGTATAGTTTCTCTGATTTCAAATCTGAACTTTATGATGTCATGTAAAAAAGTTCAACAGAAACTCTTTAAAATACCAGGATACCACTCCAAAAACTTAGAGGAAACAAAACTATTTAGATTTTATTTTTAAAGTCTAATTTTAATCCAGACCAAACAAACAAGCAGAAAAGTGAGAAAGCTGATTGTATAGGCAGACACAGATGTACCAAATGTAAAACAGTGGGTTATTAACAGAACTATTTACATGCATATTTACAAGCAATCCTTTTGTACATTAAGTTTTACTTTTAGTTAGTTGGAAAAAGATTTTTGACATTGGTAAAAATATTAATTAGGTAGGGCTGAGGTGGTACCACATTATAGTAATAAAAGTATTAGAAAAGTGATTCTCAAGGTATAGCAATTATAAAGCAGATGAAAACTTGAGTGACAAAGATCTAGTAAAATTCTCTAGTAAAAAAGTCAATGCAACTCATGCTATAAAACAAAAATGAGAAAGTCATATAAATAAAGCAGAATAATGTTCCAGGCTTTAGGGTAGTGAGGTTAGGTGAAAAAAACCAATTCTAGAATTGCAGTAAATCCTCAGTGAAGAATCTTGGTTGTTTAGTTGGGAGTTCTTAGTCTTTTTTTTTTAAGCCATTTTAAAAGCCCTTGGTCTCAAATAGCATCTGGATATGTGAATCAGTTGTTAATGATATATTCTAAGACTTCAGTGCTAAAGATATTCATGATTCTGATTCATATTTGAAACTCAATTCATTGAGACACTAAATGTAAAACTAAGTGAAAGCTATAATACTCATATCTAAAAAAGGATGCTACATTTTGCAGTAATATGTATTTCCAGGCTAAGAATTTTTCCCTCAAGGAAAGTAGAATTTAAAGGATAAGCTTCTAACCAGCTAGCAAAATTTACTTTCGACATTTTTCATTTTTTTCAAAATCGATTTTATTGCAGCCAAAACAGTGGAATTAACTGTACATAATAAACTATTATATATATATACACATTTTAAGTTATAGGGAATAAAGTTTATTTTGGCAGAGAGTGTTAAACAAAATTAAAGTTGCATACATTAGTAACATAACTCAACATCCTTAATTTGGTATAAGTGTGACACATTTTCTTGCTTTCCTGTGTTCTGCTAAATCACCATAACCTAAACTGCTTTATAAAATTGATATGCTGAAATTTAATTTTACTGTTTTCGCTTACGCTCTGATTCCAAACAAAACTTTTCATAAGCTTCTTCTATCTCTGGGTCCATCTCATCATCAATATCATCCAAGTATCTGTGAAAGAAGCATATATGACAAGTTTAATGTTTTTTAATTCAGAAAATGTCTAAGATACTACGCCATGAAAGTAAGTATGTGTCTCCTCACCCCCCCCCCCCATGACCCTTTCTACCAACATGTGACAAAACTATCTTGCCAATCCTACCAATTGCTGATGGGTCTTTCTCCTTCTTCCTCTCTCATTTCTAGTACAAGGCCATATGTTGAAATGCCACAAGTTCATTAGGGCAAAGAGAATATAATGCTTACCAAACAAAACTTTAGAGGATAACCTGAAATTCAATGCCAAGGGCAACTTTAATTTCCAGTAGTATACTCTCGGCAGGGCTGAACCTTCCTAATTGTGCTTGGAAGCACATCCCTGTATTTTTTTCTATTAAACTAGTACATAAAAGTATGTTAACATTAGAAAATCTTACACTGACTTATAATTAAAATGTTACTACTTAGAGACAGAATAAAGGTGGTTCATTTTTTTTTTTAAACCTACAACACATGAGATGGGATAAGAAAAACTGAAGCCACAGACTTAATTTATTTCCACTCTCCACTTATGAAGAGGAGAATCCAAGTAGCATGTCCAAATTCACATGAATTGTTAACAGAACTGGAACTAAACCTCGTAAGTTCTTGGTCCTTCCATATACAAAATGCAGTACGGTCTAATGATAAATGAGTAATACAGTAAAAGTTTATTTTATTACAAAGAATGGCAGATGAAGATTGAGAGATGAGAACAGGACTATAATTTATATATGTCTATCAGTCCAAACATTTTTATATAATTATCTATGTTTTAATTTTAATCGTTTAACAGCTAAGCTTTGAGCCTTTTACTATGTGCCAGGGGGCTGTCTCAGTGTTTATGTATCTCATTTAGTTCTCAAAAAAACTCAAGGAGGGGTCTACTATTCCTATTTAATAGATGGAGAAACAGGCACAGAACTTACCTAAGATCTTACAGCATTAGTTACTTATTTAAAGTCTTGGGTATAATAATAGTATTTATTTTATAAAAACTAATTGTTTGAATATGCTACATTAATAGTTTTTCCACCTTAACTATATTTAATTTTCAGAACCATAGTGTTTTCTCTAATATGATTTTCTGAAAATTTTTGGTAAATAACTACTACATATATACCACTATAACACCATTAAATCAAAATGCACATTCTTTCATCACCTTTTCTAGTCTAAACTCCATCTACAAACTGTGGCCACAGAAATTTCACAAAGAAAGCGGCTAAAGATGAGAATTCCCTGGCAGTCCAGTGGTTAGGACTCCACACTTCCACTGCAGGGGGGCCGGGTTCAATCCCTGGTTGGGGAACTAAGATCATGCTGGCAAGCCACGCGGCATGGCCAAACAAAGCAAAACAACCCCCCCACCAATAAAAAAAACCCAAGAAACAACCCAAAAAACCCCAAAAAAGAAAGCAGCTAAACAGAACTTACGGATCACCAGCCCCTGATAAATCTGTTCCATTTTCTTCATAATCTGGAAAAAAGTCTTCTCTTTCAAGTAACTCTTGATATTTCTCTTGGTAATCTACAAAAAATGAAAAATTTTAATGCTGAAAAATATTCATATGAAATGGCCAGTTATCCCTAAAAATGTTTTTAATATTATGGCTTTTCATTTAAGCAGATACATTTAAATAACAGCAAGGTTCCAACTACATATTTAAGAATATCTTTTACAAAACTTATATTCTAATTGGCTTGCTTTATCTCTCCCCGCCCCCAAAATACGCTCATAAATTATACAGTTGGCCCTTTAGGGTCACTGACCCTCCACACAATCGAAAATCCACATATAACTTAGCCCGCCCTCCTTACACACGTTTCCTTTGTATTCGCGATTCAACCAACCCTGTGTAAGTACTGTAGCACATATTTAGAGAAAAAATCCACATATAAACAGACCTGTGCAGTTCAAACCTGTGTTGTTCAGGGGTCAAATGTATATTTAATATTCCTCTAAATATAAGATGGAAATCAAAGCCACTATGAACATAACAGAGTACATTTCACACCCAGTGTGCATGCTGTTTACATTCTCTGCTGCTTCTTTCCATCAGACAAGATATTGTCCTAACTTGTTGGGGAAGAACATGTTTCTTCCATACTACTGTTTTTCCTTCCACAAGGAGGGATTTCAATCAAACCTCCTAGTTTCTGGCTCCCCCATTACTCCTTCCCAAGGAGGTAAAGTGAGCTACCTGGCTGGCAGGTAAGAGCCATCATTGCTTGAAGTTTCTCAATCAGAGGAGGCTAACCTAGCAAATGTTCTGAGCATAGGAGATTTTCTTTTCTTCCCTCTCCTTAGAGACAGCTGGAACGTAGATACCTGATAAATGTTTCAGCTATACTAACTTTCCCTTGGTTGGGCTCTTCTAAGGCAATAACAGGTGATATTATAGCTCTCCATCTGCCAACTGTCTTAAGCAGAGTTACCGAGTATCTTTTAAGATTAGCATGTGTGTATGAAGTCCTTACCTCTGAATAATAAAATGGGTCAGTGTATATTAAAACTAGTTATCTTACAATTAGTTTCTTATGAACAACAGCTACCTCAAATTTTGAGAGGATGATGTAATTACATTTAACTCGATAGAGACCATGTTTTTCCAAGATTGTCAGTCTCTATAAAACTCTAATTCTAGCTTAAAGGGTTAGTGATATTTTGATACCCAATCTTGGCAATTTGGAGACAATTTTAACTATAAAACCTTCCTGCAACAAATACTTAAGGCAACAGATAAAACATTCTTTTAAATGTACGAATGAGTTCACACACACACACACACACACACACACAATCAAGTCACCAGATGACAGAAACGAGAAGGGAACTGAAAGCCATACATAACTACTGCAGCTGGGAGGCTGATAGACCAGGTGGTATTATGAACAAAGGGTTTCGATTTTAAAACCCACAGAAGGTCAGAAAGCAAGGCCTTGAGTCCATGTGAAACAGAGAGATGGAATTCATGCCCAAGTCCATCCCACCAACACAAAGGCTGAACATTCAAAGAACTGGTATTGCAAGCAAAAGGTGAACCAAGGAAAAACAAAAAACACCTCGGTGGCAAAGGGAGATGGCAAAGAAGCTTGCTTGTCTCTGCCTGGGTTTGGAGTGAGGACAGAAGTACTCTGAAGAAACTGGTTCCCCAGAGAATTTTTAACAATGGGCCTGCACTTCAAATTTCTATTATCCACATAAAGAATCCCTACGACAAGAAAATAGAAACTTGTTCCAAGCCAGTATTACCGCTGTGGCTCCTGGCACAAGCAAATATAAACCCCCCTTTGGAGAGATGTTCCTACAATCCAAGCCACAAGTTTTCATAAACAAAAACAAACAGGCGGTTAAAACGCTGGAGCTGTCATGAAGGGCCATAGTATATGCAACTTAACTTCAAATGATTTAGAAAAAAAAAGTGAGTGTGGAGAGAACAAATAATAAATGGAGTAAACTGTTGAAGGTACATCTGAGTAAAAGGTAGATGGATGTTCTTTGCACAGTTTTTACTTTTATAACTTTACTGTAAGTTTGAAATCACTTCCACAAAAAAAGTTTAAGAAAGACAGTTAAATATGAGACTGCAAAACAAGAACACAACATAAAGCATTTTGTATATGACAATTAGAAATAACAGGGTTAGAATTAAAAGAAAACAAAAATATGAAGCAAAAATAAGCATGTTTAGAATGATGAGAAAAAAAGGACTCAAAACTTTAAGATCAAGATACTTTGAACAAAATGCAGAAACAAAATTCAGTTTGAAAACCAAATTGAATTTCTATAAATAAAACAGCCACTAGAAATAAGTAGGAAAAACAGATTGGACAAAGATGAAGATCGAAGAACCAAAATGAATCAAGGTAGCCTCAAAGAATAAGGGACGAAGGGAAATTTGTCTCACCAGACATAGCAAGATTTACAGTAGGTAAGAATAATTAAGAATGCAGTATTGGTGTCAAGACAAACAAGAAGAAAGATCCACATTCATGGACACAGGAATAAGACACAAATCTACAGGGAGTTACATGGTACACAGAGGAACGTTTTGTCCAAGAGAGGAAGGATGACCTGTTGCTGAGATGAGTAACTATAGAATATTTAAGTCCTACCATTTACCACATATAAAAACTAGCCAGATGGATTAATCACCTAAATATAAAAAGCAACAAGGTTTAGAAGACAATGGAATTTGATCATAGTAAGGAAACTAAGTCACAGAGAGCACAAACAAGACTTTAACACTCAAAGCTTCTAAGTGACAACACATGAAATGGAAAGACAGCACATACTAGGAGAAACTAAGGATCACTTTCCAGGCCATGTAAGTAATTACAAATCAGTGAGAAAGACAAATGATCCAACAGAAATACAGGCAAAGGACACAAACAGGTGATTCTCAAACAAAGAAATCAAGAGGTCAATAGAAACATGAAAAGAAATTCACTACCACTAGTAGGGAAATAAAAGTTTACAATTTCATACAAACAGACTGACAAAAAAATAGGTCTGGTATCAATAAGTGTTGCCAACAATGGGAAATAGGAACTTTCACATGTTGCTGGTGGGAATATTAAGTGGTATAATCATGATGGAAAGCAGTTTAGCAACATTTAGTGAAGTTGAAGATGCATATAGCCTATAATGTAACAATTCTACTTCGTTACCCTAAAGAAGTTCCTGCATGTGCACAAAGATTCTTAAAGATGTTTGCGCAGCACTGTGGGTAGTAACGAGTGTGAACCAACCAACCATCCACAAGTGGGAGGGGGTCCATAAACTGTGGTTTACTCTGAGTAGGTTATTATTTGGCATTTAAAATGAATGAACTAAACCTATATATATATCAATCAACATGAACACCAAAAATACTGAATAAAAAATAAGTTGCAAAAAGATCTGCACAATAAGGCACCATTGAGGTCAATACTGCTGTGTATGGCAACACCTATCATTCACAGTCATACATGAAGTAAAAAGACAGCACAAGGACACCAATGTCAGGACGGTAATTACCTCTGTGGGGGGAAGTTATGGAAGGACTGGACTTGAAGGTGAGGTATCAATTATAGAAACAGAGAATGGTTATTACTATCTATAAAGGGTTTTATTTCTTTGAAAAGACCCAAAGTATATATTGATAAGTGAAATTGGTTCAATCTTGACAGTGAATCAATATGCCCTTTTTTGTGTGTGGTTTTAATATTTTTGAATATTTCATAATTTAAAATTGAGAAGTTAAGCGGTTCTTCTTTCTACCCCTTTGTGCTAGAGGCACAGGACAGTCAGTGCCTGCTATCCAGAGGAAACAAATGGGAAAATTCTGATAAGCTGGTTGTAAGTTTGTTCAAAGTGGGGAAATGTTCTCTTGCTCACAGTGCAGTTCTGTTGATCACAATTAAAGCACTCATTCTATAAAACGGCTCTTTTCTGGGAAGGGAAGTGTGCAGAGATTTAGATTTTAATTAACTGACCCACCAAATATTAATAAGATTCACAATTTTTAGTATCTGCAAGTATTAACCTGTACCAATGAAAGCTGCTGACTATATAGTGAACTATATAGTATAACTACCCCTTCCGCTTTAACTACCTGAAAGTTTAGAGTATAAAAACAAAATATTAGAGGAAATATAAAATAAAAATGCTTGCATTTAATTGAGGGATTCTTCCAATCCTTCACTGTTAGGGTGACAAGACACTATATACTGAATCAAATGTTCGATGTGAAATGGTTCCAAGTGGTAACTGTAAGAATATTCTAGTGAGACAAACCTTTACCCTATATTTTAGAACGATGTGAACTCTTCAAAATGCTACAACTTTGTGCCAGTGAGGGTATGGTTTTCTGTAATTTACTATCTTACCAAAAAATGGTCGGAAAATGACTGAGACAACATACCTGGATCAGCGGCAGTGAAAGGAACACCATCAGATGTATAAAATGTTGGCTCATTCTAGGAGGAATCAGAGCGATTAAAACATGTTATCATTTCAGAATTGCTTTTTTAAAGCACATTAATTGAGCATGGCTGATTTCATTCATCTGTACCTGATAATACAAAAACAAGCAAAAAACTAAATTCCTAGCAGCCATTTTCATTTCACTGGGAAAGTCTATGGTCTTCAGATTACTATTCTATTATCTCAAGTTCTTGTGGGTCTAACCCCACCGTCTGCCGCCTGTCACACCCTTGGTGACTTGGTGCGTCGTCGTGCACTGTGATTTAGTGTCAGCTGATTTTTACTTGTGGTTCCCACCCCCTGCAACCATTTTTTTCTTTAAGTATTTCCAAGACTGGATTGTAAGAGCATTCCTCCATAGTTTCTTTCTGTTTGATCCTGTCGAGAGCTTCAGGGCATCACTGGCCTGGTAATCATTTTCGTTTTCTTAATTTACTTTACTACAAAATGCCAAGTAAAAGTTTGAAATGCAGGCCTTTGATCATGAATTCTCTGGAAAAACTGCTTTGAGGAATCCCTACACTCACCCAAGTCCAAGTCAAACCTTATTCATTTCCCTTGCCATTGAATGGCTCTTTGTCTAGTCTACCCTTTCACTGAGGATTCCTTCCATGGCTGCCATGTGACTCTAAGCCAGTGAAAAGAGTGATTAGGTATTAAATTCTGAGATAAGTTTATGTAACTTATCTACAAATTGCCAAAATTGAATTCAAGCAATAACCAAATTTAAAATGCAAACACTGGCATACCATAAAATAATTAGGATCATTTTCAGGTGTTGCTTCCCTGTATGTTGAAGTTGCATGGACTCTACCCCAGTTACTTGACCGGAGTTCTACAAGCTTCAAGAGCATCTGTTTTACATCTCTGCAGACAAAAGTTGAAAATGAGTTAAAACGAGCAAGTGTCATTGTGCTCTAATATATCACAGATGCCTAAAACGTTGTTTCAAAAATTTAACATGCTTTGATATTCTAGACATTTCCTTTAATAACACAAATTTATCTTTTAAAAAAAATGCACATCACTCCTTTACTATACTGATCTGGAAAAAAGGATCTAGTACAGTTATGCTCAAATGCGTACTGGGCCCAAGTGGCAGGCCAAGCAACTGGAACATGATTCAGAAATCTGGCACAGTGAAAGACACACTTGGACGTGATCAAGAGGCATTTCACTACCATAAAATAATAAGGCAGCGGAGGGATTCTAACACGTGAGAGGATGAACTCCTACACCTTGGAAATCAAGGAGCTTATCCCATGTTGGTGTAAGGAATGGCTCATTTTCTGATGACCACACGTGGGAATATTTCAACAGTCATCAGAAACCCCAGAAGGTTTTTTTTTTAATTATATAATTTTAAAATCTACAAACAATAAGTGCTGGAGAGGGTGTGGAGAAAAAGAAACCCTCCTGCACTGTTGGTGGGAATGTAAATTGATACAGCCACTATGGAGAACAGTATGGAGGTTCCTTAAAAAACTAAAAATAGAATTACCATATGACCCAGCAATCCCACTACTAGGCATATACCCTGAGAAAACCATAATTCAAAAAGAGACATGTACCACAATGTTCACTGCAGCACCATTTACAATAGCCAGGACATGGAAGCAGCCTAAGTGTCCACAGACGAATGGATAAAGAAGATGTGGCACATATATACAATGGAATATTACTCAGACGTAAAAAGAAACGAAATTGAGTTATTTGTAGTGGGGCGATGGACCTAGAGTCTGTCATACAGAGTGAAGTAAGTCAGAAAGAGAAAGACAAATACCATATGCTAACACATATATGTGGAATCTAAAAAAAAAAAGTTCTGATGAACGTAGGGGCAGGACAGGAATAAAGACGCAGATGTAGAGAATGGACTTGATGACCCGGGGAGGGGGAAGGGTAAGCTGGGACAAAGTGAGAGAGTAGCATTGATATATATACACTACCAAATGTAAAAGAGATAGCTAGTGGGAAGCAGCTGCATAGCACAGGGAGATCAGCTCGGTGCTTTGTGACCACCTAGAGGGGTGGGATAGGGAGGGTGGGAGGGAGACACAAGAGGGAGGGGTTATGGGGGTATATGTACACGTATAGCTGACTCACTTTGTAACACAGCAGAAACTAACACAACATTGTAAAGCAATTATACTCCAATAAAGATGTTAAAAAAATTAAAAATTAAAAAAAAATTATATACTTTTTTGTAAAAGTAAATACAACACATAAACATCCAGGATTGATCCCAATCTTCTGCAGGCAGGGAGGAAATATTTGTTTCAATCGCCACGCATATTACATTCATTCTCCACTGGAATGACTACAGCCACCCAGTCACCTGACTACAGAATAATACAGGACCGGCCCCTGGGAACATAAATAGGCTCTCTTGTTTTCCCTCATTGGTCACGCCTAACATGGTTCCCCCAACCCTTACTCAAGCAGATCCTTAGTAATAGACAAAGCATTAGCAACCCCCCGCCCCCGAATTACTTCCTGTCCACCCTCTTGGACAAGTCTTCCCTTGCTTGGACTGACAACCCTGCCCCAGAGGTGCATTCTGACTAGACTGCATGAAGGGAGTGGGTCCAAGAGAAAAAAATGGCTAATATGAAATTGGGAGCCACTGGTCCCCATCTGGATCTACAACTTACAGATGCGGTCAGTTTGATATGTGTAGGGGAGAAGTGCAGAGGAATGGGATGGGCAGGGAGGGTGTCCTTGGGAGTAGTTTGTCTGCTGCTCGCCCTCCCTTCTTGGCCTTGCCCTGGGCAGCCACAGCGTCCATGGCTTTACACACAGTCTCCTCATCCCCCAGGAACTGCACAGGCGTGATGGGCTTCATGTTCTTGTCCAATTCACGGTCAGCAGGCTCAGCTCCATGATAAGCTCTTCGGAGACCCTCTCTGCTTGACAATGCCCCTGGAGGCGGGTGCCGTGGGCTACAGCCAATACCCGTTTCCCCTTCTTGATCTGGGAAACTATTTCTTCCTTCCAAAAGGGCAGAGCTCTGGTAATAGTATCCTTCAGACTCTCATGGGAGGGTAGCTAACCTGCAGTGAGGTCTCCATGACTTCGATTCTCACTGATGCTGCTGTGGAAGGGATGACTGGGCTCCACTGGAGGTAGTGGGACTTCAGAGGAGCGCCTTCAGATCTTCACTGGGCCTCGCTGCGCTTGGCAGTGGTTTCTGCTTTACTGAGGCCAGAGCCCTCACTGCCGCCCACTGAGGAGCCTGTCCTCGCCTCTGAGAGCCACATTTGGTCAACGGCACCCAGCACTGTCCAGAAGGTCTGACGTGCTCTCTTACGCACTGAGGTGAAGTCTACATGCTCGCAGCCCACTGCCTGGCTCCTGCTGTCTTTTTTTTTTTAAGATAGGCTTGAAATTTATTCCATGTAACTGTGGCTATATATGGTTCTTAAAGGCAGTGCGATCCTGCTAACACTTTTATACCTCCAACTGGACTTACAGTAGTACTTTACCCAAATATTTATTGAGCTTAAAAGTATTAATCATTTTATTTTTAATGGACTCATATTCCCCCAGGAATATCTTAACTTCTTCCATTCATAAGCATAATTGAAGAAAAGTGGTTAGGTGAGCAGAAGCCATAGGTAAAAAAAAATTTCTGTAGATCTATAAAGAGTATTCTGATGAAGCACAACAGATTAAAAACAACCCCAAAGAAAAAGCAAGGAATTGAGATCTACTGGCTGTCTATATTACTTCTTTTCCTACCTGCTGCAATTTGCGTCTAGGACAACATTTTCAATTCTCTGAATAACTTCTTCCATATCAGTCTTTCCTTTTTCCTTCCAGGCATCTTCTAAAACTGACCCTGTCAACTAAAAAAGCAAGTATCAGTAAAATAAAGAATTCAATAAAGTACAGAAATTCTAAAAAGATATTAGTAGTAGTTCAAGCATTCTTTAAATAAGATGAATTTAGCAAGTTAAATATTCCTAATTATTTTCTACCATCTAATATTCAGGAATCGCTATACTTTTTCTTGACAGGGAAAAGGAATGAACTATAGCAGAAGTTTAATCATAGGCTTTATATGCCAATGACTGTATGGCATGTTTGCTATATGACCAAGGCTATAAAATTTTAATCAACATATCACTTTTTGAAATATGCAACATCCAACAAGTGTAGAAACTCAGAATTTAAAAAACACAATCAGGAAAAAATGAGTTAAGGATATAAGCAGGTAATTCACAGAAACTAAAAAAATGGCTTACAAACAAAAAAAGGCTTTAATTCACTAGTGATTTTAGTCACAGAAATGCAAATTAAAATGAGCTTTTTGTTTTTACTCATCACGATGACAAAATAAAACCTAGGATTGATTCTCTCCATCACTGATAAGGATATGGGAAAAGAGGTATACTCATTCACTGTTGGTGGGAACACACTCTGGTTCAGCATTTGGAAGGGAAATTTGGCATTACTTATCAAATTAAGGTATACATGCTCACTGAGCCACCAAATCTATGGGTAAGAATTTAAGTTACATAAACAACTGCATATATAAAGATACAATGAAAGATTACTGACAGTGCGACAGTGGCTAAACTGAAAATAACTGCTCAAGGATGGAATGCATAAGCAGTGTGCATGCATACAATGGAGCACTGGGAAGCTACTGAGGAAAGAGCCGAAATCCAAGACCTCCATTTGGTGGCGAAAAAGCCAGCCACATCAGAGTAAGATCTTACGAGAGCACACATGCAGATAGAGGAAGGGAAAGAAAGGGACTTTACGTATGGAGCGGAGTGAAGGACTTCCATTTTTCACTTTTAAATTTCTTATATTAAACAATAAGTATATATTGCCTTCCCAATATTAAATTTGAGAGTAAAGTAAAATGTCAATATTTAACTTACATAACTAACTCTTGGATCTATTTGTGCATTATATGTACTTTCCTTCCCCTAAATTATACACTAAAGGGATGAAACAGTTACATTTTAAGAAAAAAATAAGTAAAACCTACCTTCAGTAATTTTACTGCACAAATTAAGTTGTCGTCCATAGGATTAGAAAAGAGGGCATTCAGCAACTCCCGAAGACCGACCTGAAGAATGTCTGCCCTTGTAACCTGCCCATTTGTTCCTTTGATCTTTTGGGGAGAAGAAAATGAAAAGCAACTATGCCAAAATATAACACAGATATACAAATGGTCTAACAAAGTGCTGGCAAAATAAGTGTTTTAAGTTAAACAATACAAAACATATGGTCAGGGTCTTCCCTGGTGGTGCAGTGGTTAAGAATCTGCCTGCCAATGCAAGGGACACAGGTTCGAGCCCTGGCTGGGGAAGGTCCCACATGCCGCGGAGCAACTAAGCTCGTGCTCCACAACTACTGAGCCTGCGCTCTAGAGCCCGCGAGCCACAACTACTGAGCCCACGTACCACAGCTACCGAAGCCCACACGCCTAGAGCCTGTGCTCTGCAACAAGAGAAGCCATGACAATGAGAAGCCCGCGCACTGCAACGAAGAGTAGTCCCCGCTCGCCACAACTAGAGAAAGCCCGCGCACAGCAACAAAGACCCAACACAGCCAAAAATAAATAAATAAATTTATATATATATAAAAAAATATATGGTCAGGATAATTTAAGCCTCTTTAATATTACCGCTTCATAAAGCAGTCTCTAGCCTATTAACACCTTTTTGGGAACACAGAGCTTTTTTCTGCTTTTTATACTATTTAAAAATACTCTAACTTGCATCAGAATATAACATGTATCTCAGCTCTCTGGCTTGAAGAACTGTAGGTTCAGGAGCCATGCCTTATCTTTATAACTCCCACCACACATATCATGACTTCTACATAGGAAGTTCAACTGCGTTCTTAAAGTGACAATTCATTTAAGGTACATTTTATATTGGTGCTCTTATTTGGCTTATACAAAAATAAACTGAGAAAGATTACGGCATGAGATTTTTTTAAAAATTAAGGTTATCTGTGGTAAAAAGGGATAGTAAATTAGGCACGAGATTGCACAAAGACCTTTTAGATGCACTGACTGAGATGTACATTTGACGGTGGATTCGTGTGTCTTTTCAGTGGTATTTACAATACTAAGTCCTCAAATCAGAGTTTAAGAAGGTATACCGATATCTGGGACTAACTAGTTAAAAAAAAAAAAAATCAAGCAAATCCATTACAAAGTAATATTCAGCACTTAATGTTGCCTCCCAACAAGCATATACTCAAGTATGCCACCAATTTAGCTGTAGACTTTGTACAAATACATTCTATATAGAAGATTAATATATAAAATAGGACCAAAAAGAACTACTGTAGGTGAATTAGGTGAAAAAAAAAACCCAAAAAACACAGAAACTCTAGTCTCTCCCCTCTTCAAAGTTTTATGCTCTGCAAGGCAAGTTGCTTTTGGGTCACCATCTGAAAGTCAACATACTAAATGTGCTAATATTTATGATACAAGGATTCAAAAAGGTGTGACTGTCTGTATTCCAAAAGCTTGAAATCACATGTAAACCATGGCTTTCCAAAAGTACATAGCTTAGTAACTATCTCCCAACACTGCCCATGAACAGGAAGACAAAATGGTACATATGTTCCATTTGAGGACAGATACTATCATGAGTAGGTACTGAGACTATTTTCTTTATCTCCCATTTCACTCTTAATGTTATAAAAGAGTAAACACAAATTCCTTATTGAGATCAATTTATATTCTCAGGCTTTGTCAGTACTAAAAAGAAAAATTTCTCCTCACCTCCAGGTTAAGATAAAGTTCTCCCAGAAAGAGTACAAATGCATGGAATCGTTTTCGAGTCACTTCGTCCCCTTTTGCAGCTTGATCTTTAACTTCATATTCAGTCCGACATCTAATAAAGACATACCTTTTGTAATCTCACATTGCTTTGTTTTTTAAATAGTCAAACAAGATGACCATTTGTCAGTTTGGTTGTTCACAAGCAATACAGAGGCAAGTACAATGCACCAACACTCTGATTTTCTGTAATAAAAAGTGTTCCTGTCTATTGTAGCGATCAGAATATGTACTATCTTTTCATACAAAGATTCCTAGTTTTAAGAAACTGATAAGAATAGTTGAAAATAAACCTATTACTAGAACAAACTGTAACAAGTTACAGCTACATAGATTTCATGAGGTTCGTTGTATATTGGCACTAAAAAACAAAACAAAAACCCTCACTGCCTCACCTTATTTATTGTCTCATAGGCTTTTTAAGAAAGCACTGTTTTTATGCGAAGTATCCCTAAAATATTCTGCTCTTGCTGAAATACGAACTTTGAACAGAGCTTTAAAAAAGATATATAAATACAGGTGACGTCCAACTAAGCTGAAAATGAATTCTTATTAAGCCCATTATTCTTAGAATTTCTATTATACGAATCAGAGAAGTGAAGTAAGAGGAGGAAGTCCCCAATTGAAACCACACAGAAACATAGAAGGCAATTAATCTGGTCTTTGTCTGGGTCTTTGTTTCTAATAGAGACTAAAGGAGTCAATTTATTTTCCCTTGTTTGATTTCTCCCTGACTTGGTGCATTCACCTTAGAGCTTACATAGCTCTTATTATCTAAAATAATCACAATAAGCCTGTCATTGTCTATACCAATGAATTATGGTGTCAGCTGTTACTAAAACGGATTTTTAAAATTTACTTTTAATGTTCACCATTTTGGTGTTAAGATTTTTTTATTTTTATTGATAAGGTGTAAGAACATTCTAGAAAAGTCATGCGTTTTATAAAAATGATTTTGATAGTTCTCCTTTTAAAGACCAAGGGAGCAGCTTATGAAGGCTTAATGGCTTTCATACCTGAGGTACCAATTTAAAAAAATTTTCAAAAAGAACCTAAAAAGTCATTTCTTGTCCAAGAATTTACCTTGGTTCAGTTTATGTATCAATCATAAACCCAGCTTAGCTTATTGTGCCAATGCTTACAAGCTGTATTAAATGAGCAACATCTGCTGTTTGAGTCAGACATGGAAAGATATTGGTCATCTTCTCATACATATTAATTCCTCATCAGAAAAAAAGTTGGGATATCTATAAATAGAACACTGGTTAATAATGGAAAGGATCAGTTAATTAATGCCAATTCAGTTATCCAAGCACCTTGTTGGCTGCTTTCCTTTCTGTCTTTCCTTTTATGACTTTTCAGGTAAGAGCTTCGATGAAATGACCTTTTTGTTTTATCAACGCCATTACTATTAGATTATATATTAATATATGTTAATGTACGTACAAATGCAAATCCCTACCCTTGTACATGGTTGATTATCTAGGTGAGAGGAAAGACTCTAAAACTTTAAGCTAAAGACTTTCAATTATAAAAGTAATACATGGCTATTTCAAAAAGGTTAAAACAGAAAAATATAAAGAATAAAGACACTGCAGCCCAGAAATAACTGCTGTGAAGGTAACTTCTATCTGTTTCAAAGTATTCTACATTTTTAAGTTAACAGAATTATGATCTTTTCACTTGTTATATGATTAGTGTTTTTCCATGTTGATAGCTTTGACAGTATCCTAGTACTAGAGAAGCACACACAGGGGATACAGAGTCAAAAGAGCCAGAAGAGTGATTCTCAACCATGACTACATAGTAGAATCACTTGGGGAGATTTATAAACCATGCCCACACTCTCCTTCAGTCTAATTATATCAGAATTTCCAAGACTGGGGGCTTAGCTCCATTTTAAGTCTCTAGGTAACTCCAAGGCAGAGCCAGGGGTGAGTAGCACAAGGGAAGATAAGCAAGCCTTTCTACCATCCTACCTCCTCAAAGTGCCAACTTTCACATCTTTCCAAAAGCTATAATTTGTACTTTAATGATTAGGTAAGGTTGGATATTTCTGTAACTTTGTCATTTATATTTTTCCAAACTGCACCTATCCAGAGTCATTCCAAATACTTCTATTAAAAATAGAAATATTTCTGGCCTTTTTCTTACTCATTCCTAAGAGGCCCCTCTTTTCATATTAAATAAATGAGCTCACTGCCATGTTGTTACAAATGTCCCTATTTTTACTTCACTTCTTATAAATTTATGACCCCTCCAATATTATAATCTATATGAAATTAAGTTTAATCTCTTGTTTTAGGGCCTGTAGGTATCATGTCTTGCTTAAAATGGCTTTACTAACCTAATATTTTTGTTTGTCATTTTTTCCCCTAGTATTTGCTGTTTCAGTTTTATATCTGAAATATATTTTGGTGTAAAGAATGAGACAGGAACCCATCTTTGTTTTTTTTCTTCCCAAATGACTAGCCAGTTATGTCAGCAGCACAATTTGTCTTTTACTTATGTATCTGAAGTGTCACCTTCGTTAAAAGCTTAATTTTCAAGTGTCTCTGGAGTGTACTTTTGGAGTCTTTATTCTGTTCCAGTGCAGTTTAACCACACGATGGAATACTTTGCAACCATTAAAAGTATCTTTAAAGAACTAACAGGCAATCTCTAATAAACTCAAAGACAACCTTGTTATTGAATAAAACAACTCAGATTATAAGAAAATTCATTTCCCTACATTAGCTCATTAATTCAATGTCATCCCAAAACATAAATAAGTAACAACATTTGTGTAATTTCACATGCTGATTCTAAAGTTCAGAGAAAATAAGCATGCAAGAATAGCAAAGAAGACTACACACACACACACACACACACACACAGACACACAAACGAATGGGGAACTAACTAGACTAGTGTGAAAAAATGAGAGTTTTTTAATAGCCTGGTAATAAAACAGGAAGAGAACAAGTAATGAATGGAATAGAATGAAAGTCCAGAATCAATGCAAATATAAGGATGTAGTGTGATAAAGGCAGCAGTTCTAATAAGGAATGGATCATTCAAAAAAGTGGTTAAACATGTGGCAATAAATGAAATTAGATCCTTACTCAAGTCAAAAGTACTAAAAAATATGTAAAGTGACCATTTTTAAGATCTTGGAAAAGGAAAAGACCTTTCTAGGCACAAAACCAAAGGCAGAGACCATCATAAGAAAAAGGCATATACATGACTATAAACTTAATACTATACAAGTAAGAATGGTCTGCCCTTGGACTTCCCTGGTGGCGCAGCAGTTAAGAATCCACCTGCCAGGTTTCCCTGGTGGCGCAGTGGTCAAGAATCCACCTGCCAATGCAGGGTACACGGGTTTGAGCCCTGGTCCAGGAAGATCCCACATGTCACGGAGCAACTAAGCCTATGCACCACAACTACTGAGCCTGTGCTCTAGAGCCCGCGAGCCACAACTACTGAGCCCACGAGCTGCAACTACTGAAGCCTGCGTGCCTAGAGCCCGTGCTCCACAACAAGAGAAGCCACTGCAATGAGAAGCCCGCTCACCACAACGAAGAGTAGCCCCTGCTCACTGCAACTAGAGAAAGCTCCTGCACAGCAACGAAGACCCAATGCAGCCAAAAATAAATAAATAAATAAATTTTAAAAAGAAAGAAAAAAAAAAAGAATGGCTGCCCTATTCTCCCCTGCAACTTTCTATAAAGAACAGTCTTTAGCAAAGAAGAATGGTCAAATTCTAGTACATTTAGAAGTAGTTTTCCTTTAATTTCATATATACACACTAACCTTTGAAGTAGCAATTGGCGGAAGTTGCCACTCTGTGGGCTAATTGTCAGATGATGGGACAGGTAATTACAGAGGCGAGCTCCCATGTAAGAGAAATTTGGGATAGATGTGGCCTTTCAAAAAGAAAAAAGTTTTATATGACACAGACACATCAAGTTATTAATGCAAACACTTAACAGCAATATTCTAAAGAGGAAAAACATTCCTGCCCCCAAAACTGTACAGAAAAATGTACAAGTCATTTGTAATTGTTAGGCATAAGGATATTAACTCTCCCTCCCAACCTTACACCAAGAACCAGAATAAGTACAAAGAAAAACATTAAGGTAAGCTCTCCCCACCATTTACCCGAGGTTAGCAGAAAGCAAAGAGATAAATCTCTCTTTACACCAACTAATTTTTGCACAAAATATGTACATGTACCCAGTTGCATAGTGCCAATTATGAAGTATATTTGCCAAACTAATGATCTGTGGCATTTCTCAGGAATAGGATGGCACCAACTTTGGCATCTAGCAGTCCAGAACAAGAATCCCAGGCCTGTTTTGTGACCCTGGATATCTCTAAACCTCCCT
Source organism: Tursiops truncatus (assembly GCF_011762595.2). Taxonomy (NCBI): domain Eukaryota; kingdom Metazoa; phylum Chordata; class Mammalia; order Artiodactyla; family Delphinidae; genus Tursiops; species Tursiops truncatus. Next base: position 35,953,464 of record NC_047036.1, read on the forward strand.
GAGCTTCAGTTTCTTGATTCCTAAAGAGGTAATTAATGGTACCTGATGCAAAAGATTAACACTTCAACAACACTCCAAACACTTGGGGTAATAAAAGAGGAAATCAAAAGAAATAAGCTATTTTTAATAAGAAGACAGTGGAAAAACACTGAGTATCAAAGACTGTGTGACATAGCCAAAGAAGTACTCAGGAAGTTTAACTTTCACTGCAGTTTTTAAAGAACAGTAGAATACACACATTAAGAGGTTAAGGGACTTGGCCAATCTCACAAAGGTAGTAGTTTACCAGAGTCTAGATCTAACAAATGGCCTGATGCCCCTCCAATCCTATGTCGGGTCTAGTTACTCATGTGCAACCTTAGACAAGTCATTTAACCTCTGTTAAGCTATGTATAAAATGGGGATAAGGGTAATACCTTGCAACCACTGAGGATTAAATGAGTTAACTACAGGTCAAGTGTTTAGCATTGCCTGGCATGGAGTAAGTACTTTATAGTTAGAACTTTTTATTTCTAATTATTTCCTTGCTCACACAGGACCCTGTACATTTCTCAGCAAGGAAGAAAGACTGATTCCTCCTGACATTCATGTATGTACCCCAAAAGACTTGAAATTCAAAATTTATACTTTTCCCATTATTGGCATTGCCTGTTTTCCTTTACTTTTAAAATTTAAAGTAAATTTAAAGACAACAAGGCTGGTCATTAAAGTTTCCTGCCTCCCTGCTATACCTCAATTTTACTTCCATAGACAACCACTTTCAATTCTTTCAGCTGAAAAGGTTTTAACCTCCGTATCTCCATGCTCCATGATTTGAGTTTAGCCATTTCTTACTAGCTCCCCACGAAGGAAGATAAGCATTTACTTTTCACCCTGTTTAACCTTACTTCATTCCACTATGGTATAACTGTAGATACACCATGATTTTTTTAAATAGTTTTGTGTTTCCCTTTACAGTTGTACCATGTATTATGCTGATTTCTCCTCTCTTGCACAACCTTGTTTTCCCTAGACTTAATTTTTTCTACTTTTTAAATATATTTCTCACTGACTTCTCATTAGTTTTTTCTTCTTAATATCTTCAAACATAAGGGAGTGTCCTCATCTTACCAGGGAAGTCTCTCCTGGAGCATTCTGCCCGATTCCAGTGAAGCCTTGTACCTCTAGGCCTACTATGTGCATGGCTACTATCTTGGGATCTCCCTTCACCATCATCTGGATGATTCACTTAGCTTCTCCTGTAAAATTCCCTGTTTCCTAGTTCCCATGTCTTCATCCTTAAATCCTCCTTTTGGTGGAGTACCTCCTTCAATAACTTCAAGAAGGATTATGATAAAACTTCAAACTGGTTACTCAGTGCAAAAAGATCTAGACAGTCTAATTTTTTTTAGATGTTCAAGCAATCTTTTTAGCCTCATTCCATCCTTATCCTAGAACCTTTTTGGAGATTCTGCATCATAAATCAGGGCGATTCTCGACTTTCCCCACTGGCTTGGAATTCAACTTTTAAAAAAATCCGCCAGGTCAGTTACCACTCACCCATCTGCGTTCTAGTCTCCAAAATGGGTACTTCTATCTCCTTTCGCTATATAAGTCCTTATGGGCTTTTGGTGTTCTAAAATCCCCACACTGTCATTTTACAGTAGTATTTGGTGAGGAATCAAAATTGAGTATGTAGGTTTAATCTGCTTTTTTTTTTTTTTTTTTTACTGTTGGTAAATCTATATCACTGACCATAGAATGGTAGAACTTAAAATATATGAAGCGTTGGCTTTGAGACAATCACAGAAATTGTAGTTTGTTAGGTTAGAGCCTTTCTAACCAACCCTGATATAATACGAGCATAATAAGAACTATAATAATATAATTCTGATATAAGAACTATAATCAAGCAGCCTATTGAAGAGCTGAAACTAAATAGAGCCAGAAAAGCAAAAAGAAAACAGTAAAATTCTTCCATTTTCTTATCTAATATTCCTTTTTAATCCATTTAGATGGCAAAAGTAGGAATCAGTACAAATAGAGCAGATCTATCTTCCTAAAACCTCAAGCATTTTTAGAAATCTAAGAGTTGGTCAGGTAATACTGAGGTCCAGTAACAATCCAGAACAAACTGGAAAAGTAGTCAAATGAAACACGAGGTAGGATTAAGAAAACACACAAAAAAACAACCTGCTATCATAAGTCACCCTCACATATATTCCCAGTTTGAGCTGCTCTTTCAGCAATGACTGAAACAGAAATATAACCTTTGGTGGCGTTTATCTCCTACTCTGTTTTTGGCCAGCCTCCTCACTGACCTTAAATTTGTCTTCAAAATTGAGTGTTGTCTATTTTTTCCCCCTTAAAATAGCATTAATGTGTCAGTGACCAATATGCTAGAATTAAAACTAAACTTTGTGTGAACAACCTAGACTGACATTAGATTTTTTAAAGGAATTGAGATGTAAATCCTTGAAATTTTTAAAGACAAGCAGAAATGTTAAGACTTAAATCAAGGTGTTTTGTGGTCCTTTTTTTTTTTTTTTTAAATAAAGAATCATTTGTGAGGCAAAAAAGTTCTCCCATGACTTTTTTTCTCCCCTACTCCAATAATGGCAGATCCTTATAAAACAGGGGTTTGGAAAAAAGGCATGATACTCATGTAGTGGCCTCAGAAGTGTCCAAAGCTCCTTCCAACTGCCTGTACAGAGCCTTGGCTACACAGGAAAATTTGCAGTCTGGCTCTAGTCCTGGATCCCTAATTACAGAAATTCTGTACAACAGAGACTTAAAAGCTCTCATGAACCATAAAGAGTCAAGGAGTGTGGAGGCTGGTGAACACGTACCTGGCCTCCCTCAAGGAGCAGCCACCACCTTTGGGCATCAAGGAAGCTATCCAGTGATTGCCCCATGCTATTAGCCAACCTACCTGTTGATAGATGAGTTCCACAAGTTCTTGCAAAGCATCATCTGTTGTAACCCAGCCATTCAGTGTCTCTGCAAACTGTTCAATTTCAGTTTCAAAACTGCCAGGCTGCTCTGTAAGATGATTCAAAAAATCCTGAACATATTCTGACAAAGTGGGATAATCCTCACAACCATCCTCATAGGATTCCTATAGATCAAAAGGTTAAACATAAATTAATCCATGCAACTGGCTAAAAAAACATGAAGCAGCTTTGAGTTGGGATGTCTCTAGCTCAAATTATATTTTTAAGAATCCTTAACCTGATAAAATGTGTTATTTTCTTCAAAAAGTTAAGTCCACTTCTTCCTTGCCCAATAGCCAAAATGTTATAATAGAAGGGCTTCATCTCGCTGGGTAGAGAATTGTCTTCTCACCTCTGGTAGATTTACAAGATGGCTGAGAAATAAAGTTTAAACCAACATTTCATTATAATACCAAGATCAAAATTAAGATTTATAGATACAATAAGATCCAGGATTTGTTTCAAAATGGGAGGGGGAGAGGGACCAGAGATATAGAAACAAGAATGGCCACCTGTAGCTAACTACTGAGGCCATGGGCATTCATTATACCATTCTCTATCCTTGTAGATATTTGACAATTTCTATATTGAAAAAAGAAGTTTGTCATCTGTCAATCCCCAAGGACATGGAAATAAATATATAGTTAAGTGACTATAAAATATCATAGTGTACAGTGGTAGGAGACTTGCTATGTCCAAGTTTCCAGCCAATCTTGATAGTAGCAACAGTTTCCAATTAATATCTATCACTACCACCCCAATGTTCATAGCAACATTATTTACAATAGCCAAGGTACGGAAGCAACCTAAATGCCCATCGACAGATGAATGGATAAAGAAGATGTGGTACTTATATACAACGGAATATTACTCAGTCATAAAAAAGAATGAAATAATGCTATTTGCAGCAACATGGATGGACCCAGAGATTATCATACTAAGTGAAGTCAGTCAGACAGAGAAAAACAAAGATCATATGATATCACTTACATGTGGAATCTAAAAAAATGACACAAATGAACATATTTACAAAACAGAAATGGAGTCACAGATGTAGAAAACAAACTTATGGCTACCAGGGAGGAAAGGAGGGAGAAGGGATAAACTGGGAGAATGGGACTGACATATACACACTACTATATATAAAACAGATAACTAATAAGGACCTACTGTATAGCAAAAGGAACTCTACTCAATACTCTGTAATGACCTACATGGGAAAAGAATCTAAAAAAGAGTGAATATATGTATAACTGATTCACTTTGCTGAAACTAACACAACATTATAAATTAACTATACTCCAATAAAATTTTTTTTAAATATACCACTATCACCTTTAAGTAGTTCCCAACCTTTTAATTAAAAGAACACAAAACCATATTTTAGTATTATTTAATTCTTAGAGAGACTTACAGCCAATAAAAATTTCTGGGAAGACAGACAAGGGATAATAGTAGTTACATCTGGAGTGAGGAAAGATTTATGTTATAAATACAGACCCTTTATTATGAAATTGTGAAAGCAGTTAAGCATTATAAATGCATGTATATTAAATAATTACTTAATGTTAACCACAAACGTGTGAATTTTACAATTAAAAACTAGTTTAAGTTTCTGATATACAGTTTAGAGTTTTACAGATTTGTAGTATCCTATTAATGACAATGAAAAGCAGGAAGTCTACAGGTCCCAGTTGATGGTACTAATTTCTTAACTGTTCCTATCAAACATCATTCATTGTGGCAAAATGCAGTTTAGAACACTGATTTCAGTCTTTTTTTTTTCCCAAATAAGCATAACTCTTTAAGAGAATTTGAAGTGTGAAAGTAAAAGAGGAAAGTAGAGCTGTTCTGAAAAAAGCTGAAAAGGGGATTCAGGGCCTGTTGTTTCAAGCAAAAAGGGAGACACAGTATTCTGAACAGATGAGCACTCCAATGTGTTTGAATTAAAGCTTGTATTAGTTCTCTAGTACCAGATTTTTTAAAGTATACATTTCTTCAGTCTTCAATGTGAAGTCAAATGGCTTCCAAGCAGAGGAATATTTAAGTTTTATTTTTCTTAGAAAGAGTTCTGTGACAAGAGGTTAGGAGGGACATCAACTAGAAAACTCACTTCCGGGGGGAGGCGGTACATATGGGGGGATAGGGGTATATGGGAACTCTCCGTACTCTCCAATCAGCTGTGCTGTGAATCTAAAGCTGCTCTAAAAAACAGTCTATTAATTAAAAAAAAAAAAAAAAAGAAAACTCACTTCCCAGTAGGTACTTTGAATACACTGTCAAGAGATGAGAACCTAATCCAAAGCAGTGGGATAAAAGGAAATGATCACTTAGGTGGAATAGTCGAGACTATTTTAGTTAACTTGATTGGAAGCGGGCAAGAGTGTGAAAGAGGAAAGTGAGTCAATACACCACAAGCTTTTAGCCTGAGCAGCTAGTTAGAATATAAAAGTATAAGAAGAGGTTTGCAAAAGATAAATTCTTTTTCGTTCTTGAGTTTGAATGTGAGATCCTCAGAAAAGGTCAAGACAAATGGAAACACAAGCCTGGAGTTAAGAGGAAGAATTAGATTCCAGAGTTATCAACAGGCAGGTTGGTGATGGTCAGATTCTAGGGGATTCTAGTATCACTAAGGGAAGTAATAAAACAGAAGACAGAACCTCAGAGCCTGCAGTCTGAGGGAAGGAGGAATGGTCTCAAAGTTGGGAGGATGAAGTACTGCCACAGAAGCCAAAGGAAAAGGTAAATGAGGAGAGGTGCTCATAATAGCAAATGCTACAGAATAATGTCATTGGTTAAAATCTGAGAGAATGATGGTTGCAGAGTCTTAGGAATCAGAACTATGCACACAGAGAAAAAACCTGAGTAAATTAGTATCTTAAATATTCAGTTTTTATAAAAAGGAAGAAATCCTGAAAGACTGAAAAGGTACCCTTGGCACCTAGAACAGGACCCACACTGGGAATTAAACCTTATAGATCATACTGTGGTCAACAAAGTCTATTTAGATGAGGTTTAAGAGGACGATAGATTTTAAAACCCAAACAACATCAGCATCTGTCACAAAAATAATATCAGTACAATTAAGAGGATCAGTCTGCAGAGGTTTGAACGGTCAGTGAGAAGTAAAGTAGTACCAACAGTGAATAATTTTTCATTTTGGAGAATATTACTATTGAAAGGCAGAAGAAAAACTGGGCAGTAAGTTGAAGGAGGATATTCTTAGCAAAAGCTGGGATTTTTTTGTGCATGTGGGGGGGGGGGCGGGTTGTCTCTTAATGAATGCTTTATCAACTCCTATGTGGAATTTTTGGTTCTCGTAAGTGAACCATGATTAAATATTCAAGATGTAATGGCTTACCTGAGAAGAAGCAATGGCCAGTAATAGATGGATACAGCAACTCATTGGTAAGAAGGCATGGTAAGCAGTAAAATTCTAGCAGTGGGATTAGAGGAAGGATTGAAGATAAAAGGCTTGGAGTTTTAGAAGGGTTATGAAAGCACAGCAAAAGACTATCAGAAAAAATTTAAAAAGCATGCATTCTTGAGAGCAGATCCAGCTCAATGATACCAGGCAATAGCTTCTCATGTGTGTAACAAAAGCAGACTCAAGGAATTTCTGGAAACCCAGCTAGGAGACCACTAGAATAGAGGCTCTACAAAGACAAGAATTTTTGTCCATTTTATCCACTGCTGTATCCCCAGCCCTTGACTCGTGGTAAGCATTCGACTTTTATTTTATTTTATTTTTGGCTGCGTTGGGTCTTCATTGCCGCACGCAGGCTTTCTCTAGTTGCGGCGAGTGGGGATTACTCTTCATTGCAGTGCATGGGCTTCTCATTGTGGAGGCTTCTCTTTGTTTCCCAGCACGGGCTCTAGGCGCGCGGGCTTCAGTAGTTGTGGCTCACGGGCTCTGGAGCGCAGGCTCAGTAGTTGTGGCACATGGGCTTAGCTGCTCCACGGCATACGGGATCTTCCTGGACCAGGGCTCAAACCCGCATCCCCTGCATTGGCAGGCAGATTCTTAACCACTGTGCCACCAGGGAAGCCCTCAACTATTTCTTAATGAGTGAGTGACTTTGGATTACGGTTACTACAAGGAAAAGTTTCTCTCATAACCAGATTTTATCCTAAGACTTGGGAAAAACAAGGATTTTGCTGTTCTGTGACTAACTGGATTGAGAAAAACTCCTAGCTTTGACAGAGGGTAAAAGGGTAAGGCCCGAAAATTTATCAGGGCAGGGGTAGCAAGCTTGAATGCTTATAGAATCCAGGTGGATTACAGGCAAATGAAGTAAGCCAGTGAGCAAATTACAGTTTACACATTCTATATAAAGGGGCTGCCTCTATTCAGCTCCAGCCAACTCTGCTCTACCAAAACAGCAGTCCAGTATGGCCAGATCTTACGGATTTCAAAAGAAACCAAAAAATTCAGATTTGCAATACCTAATTTAAGTACTGGTAAATTATAAAGCCCCTTTTAAAAAAACTCAGGGCCAAAAAAGACACACCTGCAGGGTACACATGAGCCACAGGCTTCCAGTCTGCAATCTTTTCTGGCAAAATGAGTGCAGCAGGATCTCAGGAGACCAAGGAGCACCTAAAAGATGGCCGTGGCTCAAAGGAGGTGGACTAACATGGCTCAACACACTGCTCTCAGGAATCACTTGAACTATGTATAAAACTAGTTGGCAAAGAACTGCAACAACAAAAAAAAATTGCATCCCTCCCACCATAAGATAGCCCAAATCAATAGCAAGACAAACAAATGAGGAACATTTGTGGTTCTTAAGGTAAGTATCCTTAAGAGTTATTCAACTACTCACAGCTCTCCAATGGTTCCTTTCTTCTCTAAGCCAAATACAGTTTTGGGGCAAGAATCCAGCTGCTCTCATTTCTACTTTACCTGATTGATGGCCCATTCCACCCCAAATCAATTGCTCTTCCTACTATGCCTATATTTTCCCCTCTCCAGCCCCAAGGTTCTTCTTAATGCAGTCTAAGATGCATGAAATTTCTAAAATATGGAATAAAGCTTTCCCATGCTTTCTATCAAATATGAAAGTCAAGTCCCCCCATCCTCGCCCCAAAAGTAACAAAAAAAGGTGTGCCACCATTAGTTGATCAGATACATTCAAATTAAAAAACTAACACCCATCCACCAGAATGGCTAAACTTAAATAGCAAATACCTAGTGCTGACAAGGAATTAAAGCGACTGGAAACCAAACAGTACTCAACACATACATTGGAACAGTCTCTTTGGAAAAATATTTGGCAGTCTCTACTAAAGCTGGCTACCTTGAGTCCCAACAACTCCACTCCTAGGTATATACCAAACAGAAACAAGGGCAAATGTCCACCAAGGCATGGACAAGAATAGCAGCCCTAATCGTAAAAGCCCCAAACTGAAAGCTACCCAAATGCTCATCAACAGACAAATATTCACACAATGGAATGCTATGAGAATTAGTCACCTCCAATTACATGCTACTATATGGATTACTTTTGATATTGAATGAAAGAAAAATATATTTTATATGACTCCATTTATATGAACTTTGAACAGAGGCAAAACTATTGTTCAAGCAAAATAGCGGTTACCTTTGGAGAGCAGTAATGATTAGAAGGGGACAGAGCGGGCTTTGGGGGTGTTGATAACTTAATGTACACTATTCTGTATATTACATGTCAAAAAATGAAGACCGGAAAAATAGGACTTATGCTAAAGTATTATCATTTCTTCAATCCAGAATGGTCCCTGCCCTACTTATCTATAATTAATTGCTATGCATTTACATAGCACAACAAATTCCTTTCTATATATCCCAATCGTGCTTGGTGTTTTTTCCTGCCATTTAAGTGTGATCAATTTCTAAAATTCTTACGTTATTGACAAAGATGACTCTGAAAGTTTAAAACACTTTATCAAAAGTTTAAAACACTTCATCAAAACTCCCTACATTTCTACATAACTGTTAATTAGAACCAGAAACACTTCTATTTTAACATAACAGAGCCCAGATGTGTATTTCTCAACATTCAAAAACCTACCTGAATTAGTCTGCAGCAAAACCACTGATAATTTACCCTAAAGCTACCAATGAATATTCAGCTGTCCTACTAAAATCAAAAATTAACTTTGCCAGGCCACTATTCTATAGGTTGTCCATAAAGTCAGGACACAGACTTTAGTTTCATAGACTGAAGATGTCCTTGACCACCTTAAATTTATTAGACTAGAGATGGTCTATAGATGCTGGAAATACAGCAGTGAACAAAATAGACAAGATTGTCTACTCTTAAGCTTACATTCTGATATCTTGAAAATAATAACTACAAAATACATTCTTGAATCAATTTTGTTTCATGATTTCAATAAATTCATACAATGTTTTATGTGTGGTACAGAAAGCACACCAGTATATTGATAAATGATGCAATAACCATATTATTCCAATAATATTAACCTAGAGTTGCAGTAAAAGTGTACTTACTGTATAATTAGAAGAATAACTTGATGGGTAAAATTCAGGGGCGTTCACGGACAGCTTAGACATTAACACAGGAGCTGCAACCACCTGGGGTTTAGCCATTGTTGACTCCGAATTCTGCTGTGGGCTATTATCCTGCGAACTAGGTGGAGCTCTCAGGGGCCTCGTTTGTTCTGAGAAAGGAAAAAAAAATCGGTGTTAGATGCGTTCATGCCCTTGTATAACAACTTACTGTACACTGAGAAGCCATCTGAGCAGGGATGGTTTTTAAGTCAAACAAGAACCCTCACGAAATTTAAGGTTATCGCCAGGATATGCGCAGAGAGCCTACAAAAAGGAACAATAGACTTGCTTTAGCTCATTTATGAACAGACCTGCTTCCTTAATAAACACTTGAGGGCTTATTTTTCCTTTTTTTTTTCTTTTTAAAGTCGGTTAAAAAGAGATGGTTGCCCGCCTAAGGCCTCCCTCTCGGGGGCTGGGGAGGGGGAGGCGATTTTTACTTCCTCCCGGGACAACAGAACTCAGGAGACCGCGCACCGGACCCCTCCCCCAGCCCGGGCGCACAAAGGATTCCAGCGGCCACCTTCCAAACCCCGTTCCGGGCCCGTCCCCACCCCGTAACAACCGGGTCCCTCGGGGAATGCTTTCGGGGAACCGGGAGGAAAGAGGAGACAGAGCGCCGCCCTCGCGCGCGCGCGGAGGGCCGTGGGGAAGCGTTTGGCCCAGGAGGACGGGGTCCCCTAGAGCGGCTCCGTACCTGGGAGCGCCCCGGGCCGGGGAGGCCTCTGGGGGCCGGCGGGGACCTCGCACTGGGCCCCTGGCGGCGGGGCCGTCCTGGGCTGGCGCAGCGGCGGCGGCTGCAGGAAGCCCGGGGCTTTGGGCTGCGGCGGCGGCGGGTGCCGCGGCCGCTCAGCAGGCCCAGTTCCGCTCGGGAAACCGCCGCCCTCAGGCCCGCCCCCTCCGCGGCCCAGGCCCAGGCCCCGGCTCCGGCCCCGACCAGCACCTGGGGCCCGATCGAAACCGTCCGACATGCTCCTCCTCCTCCTCCTGCGGGGGCCACCGCCGCTGCGCTCGGAAGAGGACGCCGGGAGAGGCGTCGCAGCCCGGCTCTCGCCGCCGAGCTCACTGGGGCCTCATGGAGGAGGGCGGCGGGCCCCTGCTCGGCTCCTCCGCGCTTCGGCGGAGCGGACGGCAGCTTGAGCACCCGCCAAAGCCGCCGCACCGGAGCGCCCGGCCCCCACGGCTACCCTCCGCTTTCTGATTCTCCCCCAAAACCCAGCTCCCCCGCCTTCGGCGCGTCGGGGGCGAAGGCGGGTCACAGCGGCCCCCCGCGGCCCGGAGGCCCCGTTCGCGGCGGGCCGGCGGCCGCGGTCCTGCAGGCTGCCGGGAGAGGGGTAGCTAGACCGCTGGACAGCCCTGCTCGCCTCGGGCCGGGCGAGGGCCGGGCTCGGGGCGAGGGCATGTCGGTTCCCGGGGCGGGCTCGCTTACCCCTGGCGGGCCCGGCCTACATGAGGTTCTATGGAGAGAAGTCACTGACGGTTGATGCCAGGAAAATAAAAATACGGGGGGAGGGGCGTGGAGCCAGAGCCAGGGTTCGTGGACGCGCACCTCCGTGGGCGCGCAGGTGTGTTCAATGACCCGGCGCCTGCGAGACCGGAGGACTAGTCGGGAAGGGGGCTCTGGAAGCTGCTCTGCCACCTGCTACGTGAGCTGCGGGGAGGGGAGTAGGAACAGAATCACAAATGCCCCCCACCCCGGCCCATCTCAATTCACTGTAGATATTTATCACAGTAGGTCACACTGTGACCAAGCTTTACTCTCTTCCCTTTTCTCTTCCCCTCCAGAAATTTTAAGAAAATACCCTACCTTTCAATGAAACTCTCCTCCTTTTCATCTTTTACCAGTGCTGTCCAATCAAAATATAATGCGAACCACAAATGCAAGCCACTTATGTAATTATAAATTTTCTAGAAGGTACATTACGCGCGTGAAAAGAAACAGGTGAAATTAATTTTCATAATATAGTTTACTTAACCCAGTAGATCCCAAATGGTATCATTCCAACATGTAATTAATATAAAGATATTAATGAGAGTTTCTCTTTTTTCATACTAATCAAAATCCAAAGTGTATTTTACATTTTCTGCAATTCTCACTTGGGATTAGGCACATTTCAGGTGCTCAATAGCCCCCTGTGGCTAGTGGCTACCGCATTGCACAACAAAGTTCTAGACATTATTTATGTGTAAATTACTGTTTTAATCAGTCCTGATGGTACTAAAGCCAAATGAAGGATGAATATAAGTAATGAAAAGGAGGGGAAAAATGATTTCTTTACTGTTAGGTTGAAACATCTCCACAAATTGATTGTAGCCCTGTATTTTAAGCAAGCCTTAATGTTTTTCACCATTGTCATCTTGAGAATCATTTCAGTTAAGAAAACTCTTTTTAACCATTTTCTCTTCTTGCTAATGAAGAAAACACTGACATCTTCACCCAACTGCAAGAGGAAAATGGCTCTAATGAAGGCAATCGTGAATAACTGATTCATGCTGTTGATGGTTGGCAAAAATAATGGAGTCAGGGAAGGAAGCCAGCAAAAAGTGTGGTTCCTTGGTGTTGAGAAAGAATGTAGGGTTCAGGGCTTCCCTGGTGGCGCAGTGGTTAAGAGTCCGCCTGCCGATGCAGGGGACGTGGGTTCGTGCCCCGGTCCAGGAGGATCCCACATGCCGCGGAGTGGCTGGGCCCCTGAGCCATGGCCGCTGGGCCTGCGCGTCCAGAGCCTGTGCTCCACGGCAGGAGAGGCCACAACAGTGAGAGGCCCACGTACGGCTAAAGGAAAAAAAAAAAAAAGAATGTAGGGTTCAAAGTAGGCCAGAGCTTTACTTTGGATCCTGGCCTAGACCCTTAATGCCTGTGCGGTCTTGGGTAAGTAAGGGATTTAGCTTCTCTGGGCCTCAGTTTCCTCATGTATAAAGTAAGTATGTTGTAGCACTGAGCATATATTACAAAGACAGGACAAGATTACAATTTAAAAATTAGGTGAGGTAATGCCAATAACATAAAAATCCATTTTTTTAGGTAGTCGTCAGTCACTTCTTGCCCAGTCTTTTGTATTGCATAAGAAAGCCCCACAAACTGTACGCTCAACAACAGTTATCCTATATGTTCCACTAAAGCAGATGCTCCAATCCTGTCCCAGGCTTTTGTTTGCATTCACTACCCTTTATTTCCCCTTAGAACTTTTATGATGGCTAACCCCTTTTCCTTACCTAAGACTTTCTTATCTGAGGATGAGGCTATTCTGCATCCATGGTGACATCAGGGTATCTTTACAGTCCCTTTTGTTAGATAAGTTAGATAATTGAGATCTTGTCCTTCGCCTCTCCCTATTAACTGTTATATAACTTTAGCCCTATTCTCATGACATATGAAAAGTGGACTTGCAGACAACATGGATGGACTTTTTTACACTGTTGCTCTGATTCTCAGGCCTTCAGATTCGGACTAGAACTACACTACTAGCTTTCCTGGGTTTCCAGCTTGAAGACATTAACTCATGGAACTTAGCAGCCTCCTTGAGCACATAAGCCAATTCCTCATAGTAAATCACATATATATATATATATATATATATATATATATATATATATATAAGTTCTCTTTCTTTGAAGAACCCTGAGAAAGAATCTGATATTCAGAAGTGGGGTGCAGCTGTAACAAATACCTTAAAAATGTGGAAGAGGCTTTTGAACTGGTTAATGGGTATAGGCTGGTAGTGGTTTTTGATGCATGCTAGAAAAAGTCGACATTGCCATGAAGGGGTTGTTAATGGTAATGCTGGTCAGGGCTGAGAAAGGAAAAGAGGAGAGCTGTAGAGAAAGCTTCCATCTTCTTAGAGTATACAAATAATCATGTACAGAATGTTGTTAGAAATATGGACACTAAAGGTGATTCTGATGAGGTATCAGACAGAAATGAAGATGTTTTTGGACAACGGAGAAAAGGCAATCCTTATTATAAAGTGCCGAAGATCCTCTCCAGCTGTGAACCTGTGAAACCAGCTAAGTGATGTGCTTCCACCCAGTCTGTGGTATTTTTGTTAAAGCAGCCCAAATTAGGCATTTATGCCAGAGAAATGAAAATTTATGTTCACACAAAAACCTGTACCCCAATTTTTATAACAGGTTTGTTCATAATAGCCCAAATGGGGAACAACATAAATTCTTTAACAGGTGAATGGTTTAACTGTGGTATTCATACCATAAAACACTATTCAGCAAGAAAACCACTGATAAATGCAGCTTTGATGGCTCTCAAGGGAATTATGCCGAGTTAAAAGAAAGTAATCTCAAAAGGTTATTGTAGGGCTTCCCTGGTGGCGCAGTGGTTGGGAGTCCGCCTGCCGGTGCAGGGGACACGGGTTCGTGCCCCGGTCCTGGAGGATCCCAGGAGGATCCGGGAGGATCCCGCGTGCGGAGTGGCTGGGCCCGCGAGCCATGGCAGCTGGGCCTGCGCGTCCAGAGCCTGTGCTCCACAGCAAAAAGGTTATTGTATGATTCCATTTATACATGACAAAATTATAAAGGTGAAAAAATTATAAAGATGGAGAACAGTTTAGTGGTTACCAGGGATTAAGGAGGGCGTGGGGTTTGGAGAGAAGTAGGTGCGGCTATTAAAAGTATGAAGAATCCTTGCGATGGAACTATTCCGATCTTAACTGGTGGTGATCACACGAATCTACACATGTGATTAAATTGCATAGAACTAACTACATGTGTGCACACACACATACACAAATGAGTGCATGTAAAACTAAGGTGGGTGTATTGTATGTTGTCAGTTTCCTGGATGTGATATTGTATTATAGTAATGCATGGTTATGTAAGACATTACCATCAGAGGAAACTGGGTAAAGGGGAAATGAAATCTCTCTCTATTGTTTCTTACCGCTGCATGTAAATGTACAATTGTCTCCAAGTAAAAAGTTTAAAAAATAAGCCTTATTTCATTTTATTCCATCACTCCCAACTCTTTCCTAGCTAATTCTGTTCACTTTTCCCTGCCCAAATCATCATGGCAACTTATATATCATTTTAAATTAATGGGGGCCTCATTAACAGAGAGAAGAATTAACGGATGTGTTTGTTCTCTTGGGTCTCATTTGTGTGAATTATCTTCCTCTCCTAGTCTCTTGGGCCTGCTATGAAATGTAGCCCCAGCCAGTCAGCACTTGACTCCCATCTGGATCAGGGCTCCATTCCATCTTCAAGAGCCAGGAGATTGCCTGGGATTCCCCCAACATCTAGTGCACACGTTGGTTTAATGTTGATCTCTTAGCTGGAGTATAACTCCATGAGGATAGGAATTCATTTATTTGTTCCTTCAGGAAATATTTATTGCATGTCTACTAAATGCCAGACACTGTTCTAGGTGTGAGGATACTCAGAGGTGTGAGATTAGTAGCTGTGAAGTGTATGAAACTAGAAGCAGGAAGGCCTGTTTGATGGCTGTAGCAGAAATTCCGGTGAGAAGTGATAATGGCTACTAAGGTAATGGTTGTGGGGTTGGAGAGAAGGACCAAATGCAAGAGATGTTAGAAAGAAGCTGACAGATGTGTATAAGGCATTAAAGAGAGGCCTGAGATAAGGATGACTCCCAGGTTTCTGGCTTTGGTGCCTCAGTCCCAAAGAGTGAGAAAACCAGAGGAAAGCAGACTCTCACCGAACAGGGGCCTCTCACTAATTCCATTCTGGACATTTCATTTGGCACCCGGAGTGTCAAAGTGGAATTGTTCAGTCAACAGTTAAGTCATGGACTTGGAGTTCAGAGGGATGTTGCCTAGAGTTAGAGATTTGATAGCTGAAGCCACAGGAAGAAATGAGGTAACTTAGGAAAAAGTATATAGAGGCAGAAGAGGAAAGAGAAGCACCAAACTGAATGGTTAGGTTGAAGAAGAGGAATCTGTTTACTCTGTTTACATAGGACAAAAACTGAGAGAAGACAGTGAGGAATAGAAGATTAAAGACGGAAAGCCCAAGAGTGTCAAATTGTGTGGAGATGTCAAATAAAAGTAGGATTCTAAAGAATCCAGGAAAGCACACCCACTCCCTGAGTTTGAGCCCCGAAGTCACTTAGGCAGCTGTGTGCTGTCCGAGGTCATTACAGAGCTGAATGAACAACCGCCTCTGGGAACCACACCCTCCTTCACCAAGCCATCTTCTGACTATAGTTTGACTATCTGGATAAATTTGCATTTTGAGAGGAAAAATAACAACAATAATAGCTAATATTTAGCACCAACTCTGTTCCAAGTACATTTTACATGGATTATCTCATTTAATCTTCAAAACAACCCTATGAGGTAGGTTCTATCACTTACCCCATTTTATAGATAAAAACACTGAGATTCAGAGACTTTAACTTCCCTAAGATCACATAGTTAATGAGCAACTCAGTTTTATTAAGAGTCTACAAACTGAGACAATATGCTATACTTTATCTCCAGAATAAGTGGATGACACTGATACAAACATTCTATTCCGTTTGGGCTATATTTCTCACTATAAATTAATAAATAGGCATTCCAGTGATATTAGCAATTGGAATAATATAGATTTGTGAGTGATTTGGGTGCAAGCAATTGCCAGTATTAGGATGTATAGACAGCTCTAAGCTTGACTGTGAAATAAACGGGAGAGATATGAGAAGTTTGCAAGACAAGTGTATTAAGGACGTTTTTGTTGCTATTATGGGTTTGTTTTGTTTTGTTTTAATGGGAGAAAGATTAGTTTGTTAGCCAAAGACAATGAGGTAAGGGAACACATCAGGAAAAAGGGGGGGGGGAAATTGAGAGATTAAAGGACCAGAGGAGGTAGCAGTTCATAAACTCAAAGTACAGGCAGCAGGAATAATTTGAGATGGGAGAAAACTATGTCACTAAGAAATGGAAGCAAATGCAGATAAACTGCAGGAGAGGGAAGGTGCTGGAAACTTCAGACGGTCTCCATGTTCTCAGCAAAAAAGAAGGACATGTCTTTACTTCGAGGGTGGGAGACATAAAAGAAGGGACTTGAGGAGAGTGGCAACAGTTGCAAAAGCTGCTCTGGGAGAGGAAGCTGATGAGGAAGGGGGAGTGCTCACAGGAAGATAGCTGGGTGGTACCGAAAGTCCCCCTGAGGTTGGAGACCAGGGACTTGTAGGGGCAACACTCTGAACAATTACGTGACTTTTCTCTAGCAACTCTTCCCACCCTGATGTGGAAACTGAGAAGCCTGTTAGTGGGAGTGTAATTTCATGATGCAGTTAAGGCAGAAGAATAAAGGCAGAAGGGGCTGACAGGCTGTTCATGGTTTCAGCTAGCTAGAGGAAGGGTTGAAGATGAGGGTGATAGATTGGAAGGAAAAGGGGGATCAAAAGAAAGAAGTAAAGGAGTTGGAAAGAAAGTGGTGGTCCAAGCATGAGATATGAGAGTTAAAAATTTTAGAGGAAGTTCTGGTGAATAGTTACAACGTACAATATTCTACTAATTGTACAATTCAACTAACTGAACTGAAGTGCTTGCTGGCCAGCAGGAAGGTAATGTAATAGCTGGAAATGCTATTTTCAGCGTTGAAATTTGGCATTCAAAAAACAATTAGGAATGTCAGTGTTTAATGTATAAATGTCAAGTATGAGGCATGTTCTGCTTCCCTATCTCTGGCACAGTGTACTCATTGCCCTTTCTGTTGGCATCTAGATTCTATCATTAATATTTTACTACACCTGCCAGGCTTATTTTTTGAATTAAATATTTTATTTTGAGATAATTGTTGATTCACGTGCAGTTGTAAAAAATAATACAAAGAGAATATTTGTGCTCTTTACCTACTTCTCCCCAATGGTAGCATTTTGCAAAACTATAGTATAGTGTCACAACCAGGATACTGACATTGATACAGTCAAGATACAGAACATCTTCATCATCATAAGGATCTCTCCTGTTGCCCTTTTATAGTCACATCCACCCTCCTTCTTAACTCTAGAAACTTCTAATCTGTTCTCTATTTCCACAATTTTGTTATTTCAAGAATGTTTTATAAATGGCATCATACAGGTATGTAACCTTTTGAGACTGACTTTTTTTCTCTCAACATAATTCTCTGGAGTTTCATTTAAGCTGTTGTGTGTATCAATACTTCATTCCTTTTCATTGCTGAAAAGCATTCCATTGTAAGGATATACAACAGTCTGTTCAACCTGTTGAAGGACATTTGGGTTGTTTCCAGCTTTGGACTATTATGAATGAAGCTACTATGAACATTGATGTACAGGTTTTTGTGTGAACATAAATTTTCATTTCTCTGGGATAAATGCCCAGAAGTATAATTTCTGGGTCATATGCTAGTTGCAAGTTTAGTTTTTTAAGAAACCACTGAACTGTTTTCCAGTGATGAGTACCGTTTTACATTGTCATTAGTGATGTGTGAGTGATCCAGCTTCTCCCCATCATCACCAGCATTTGGTATTGTCACTATCTTTTTTTTTTTAGACATTCATATAGATGTGTAGTGATGTCTCATTGTGTTTTTTTTTTTTTTTTTTTGCCGTACGCGTGCCTCTCACTGTTGTGGCCTCTCCTGTTGCGGAGCACAGGCTCCAGATGCGCAGGCTAAGCGGCCATGGCCCACGGGCCCAGCCGCTCCGCGGCATGTGGGATCTTCCCGGACCGGGGCACGAACCCGTGTCCCCTGCATCGGTAGGCGGACTCTCAACCACTGCGCCACCAGGGAAGCCCTCATTGTGGTTATAATTTTCATTTCCTTAATGGCTAATGATGTTGAACATCTTTTCATGTGCTTATATCCCTCTTTGGTGAAATTTTTTTTATGCCTTTTGCTCATTTTCTATTTGGATTTTTTTTAACTGTCGAGTTTTGAGAGTTCTTTATATATTCTAAATACAAGAGTCCTTTGTAGATCAGGACAGAATTTTTTCATATTGAGTTTAAGATATATGTGGATATCCCAGTGGAAATGACCAGCAGGCAGTTGGCTGCATGAGTTTGGAGGTTAGGAGAGAGATTGGGGCTGGACATTAAGCTCTGGGAGTTGTGATAGCACAGTTGACATTAAACTGGAAGGAAGACAATATTAGAGTTAAAAGGAAAGAGGGCCAAGAGAACATTTGCAGATTTAAGCAGTGAAAGAACTGAGAAAGAATGGTTAAAGAAGTAGGAGCAGATAGGAAAGTGGTAAGATGAAAACCAATGAAAACCAGAATCTGGTTTTTGCTTTTTTGTTATGGGCAACATCTAGCATTAAAAAGAGATCGACAAAGAGATGACGTTCACAAAACTGCTTTAAAAGTATTTGAACTAGAGTTTTCATCAAATGCAACATTAAAAAGTTAAGTAATAATATCCCTCCAGAAAGTAGGCATAGAGGGAACTTACCTCAACATAATAAAGGCCATATATGACAAACCCACAGCCAACATCGTTCTCAATGGTGAAAAACTGAAACCATTTCCTCTAAGATCAGGAACAAGACAAGGTTGTCCACTCTCACCACTATTATTCAACACAGTTTTGGAAGTTTTAGCCACAGCAATCAGAGAAGAAAAAGAAATAAAAGGAATCCAAATTGGAAAAGAAGAAGTAAAACTGTCACTGTTTGCAGATGACATGATACTATACATAAAGAATCCTAAAGATGTTAACAGAAAACTACTAGAGCTAATCAATGAATTTGGTAAAGTTGCAGGATACAAAATTAATACACAGAAATCTCTGGCATTCCTATACACTGATGATGAAAAATCTGAAAGAGAAATTAAGGAAACACTCCCATTTACCATTGCAACAAAAAGAATAAAATACCTAGGAATAAATCTACCTAAGGAGACCAAAGATTTGTATGCAGAAAACTATAAGACACTGATGAAAGAAATTAAAGATGGTACAAACAGATGGAGAGATATACGATGTTCTTGGATTGGAAGAATCAGCATTGTGAAAATGACTATACTACCCAAAGCAATCTACAGATTCAATGCAATCCCTATCAAACTACCAATGGCATATTTCACAGAACTAGAACAAAAACTTTCACACTTTGTATGGAAACACAAAAGACTCCGAATAGCCAAAGCAACCTTGAGAAAGAAAAATGGAGCTGGAGGAATCAGGCTCCCTGACTTCAGACTATACTACAAAGCTACAGTAATCAAGACAGTATGGTACTGGCACAAAAACAGAAAGATAGATCAATGGAACAGGATAGAAAGCCCAGAGATAAACCCACACACATATGGTCATCTTATTTTTGATAAAGGAGGCAAGAATATACAATGGAGAAAAGACAGTCTCTTCAATAAGGGGCATTGGGAAAACTGGACAACTACATATAAAAGAATGAAATTAAAACACTCCCTAACACCATACACAAAAATAAACTCAAGATGGATTAAAGACCTAAATGTAAGGCCAGACACTACAAAACTCTTAGAGGAAAACACAGGCAGGACACTCTATGACATAAATCACAGCAAGATCCTTTTTGACCCACCTCCTAGAGTAATGGAGATAAAAACAAAAATAAACAAATGAGACCTAATGAAACTTAAAAGCTTTTGCACAGCAAAGGAAAACATAAACAAGATGAAAAGATAACCCTCAGAATGGCAGAAAATATTTGCAAATGAAGCATCTGACAGAGGATTAATCTCCAAAATATACAAGCAGTTCATGCAGCTCAATATCAAAAAAACAAACAACCCAATCCAAAAATGGGCAGAAGACCTAACTCGACATTTCTCCAAAGAAGATATACAGATTGCCAACAAAAAGGATGCTCAGCATTACTAATCATTAGAGAAATGCAAATCAAAACTACAATGAGGTATCACCTCACACCAGTCAGAATGGCCGTCATCAAAAAATCTACAAACAATAAATGCTGGAGAGGGTGTGAAGAAAAGGGAATCCTCTTGCACTGTTGGTGGGAATGTGAATTGATACAGCCACTATGGAGAGCAGTATGGAAGTTCCTTAAAAACCTAAAAATACAACTACCATAAGACCCAGCAATCCCACTACTGGGCATATACCCTGAGAAAATCATAATTCAAAAAGAGTCATGTACCACAATGTTTATTGCAGCTCTATTTACAATAGTCAGGACGTGGAAGCAACCTAAGTGTCCATCAACAGATGAATGGATAAAGAAGATGTGGCACATATATACAATGGAATATTACTCAGCCATAAAAAGAAATGAAATTGAGTTATTTGTAATGAGATGGATGGACCTAAAGTCTGTCACACAGAGTGAAGTAAGTCAGAAAGAGAAAAACAAATACCGTATGCTAACACATATATTTGGAATCTAAAAAGAAAAAAAAAATGGTTCTGAAGAACCTAGGGAAAGGACAGGAATAAAGACACAGACATAGAGAATGGACTTGAGGACATGGGGAGAGGGAAGGGTAAGATGGGATGAAGTAAGAGAGTGGCATGTACTTATATATACTACCAAATGTAAAATAGATAGGTAGTGGGAAGCAGCCAGATAGCACAGGGAGATCAGCTTGGTGCTTTGTGACCACCTAGAGGGATGGGATAGGGAGGGTGGGAGGGACATGCAAGAGGGAGGAGATATGGGGGTGTATGTATATGTATAGCTGACTCACTTTGTTATAAAGCAGAAACTAACACACCACTGTAAAGTAATTATACTCCAATAAAGATGTTAAAAAAAATAAAATAAATAAAAAGTTAAGTATAAACATGTTAACTGCTGTTATGGAGTTTATGATCAAGTAGTTTGACAATGGTAACTGTGTAATATATAGTTATATTTTTTTAAAAATTGAAGAAAAATTCAATTAGGTTGAGTATTAAAAAAGCAAAGAAGTTTATAGGAAAATTCTTCTAATTATTAATAAATAACTTTCACCTGAATTTCCGCCAAATAATTTGAACTTTCACTTTAAACTCAAGAGCTAGTAAATCTACCCATGTTAAAAAAACAACAAAAACCCGTCTTTACATTTTGTACCCTTAAACACACAGACTGCCCCTGTAGTGGGTTGAACAGTGTCTCCCCAAAATTTGTGACTACGCTTATTTGAAAATACAGTCTTTGCAGACGTAATTAGTTAAGGATCTCATCCTGGATTCAGGGTGGACCTTAAATCCACTGACTGATGTTTTCGTAAGAGGAAGAAGAGGGAGATTTGGGCACAGAGACACACAGAGAAGGCAGCAATGTGAAGAGGAGGCAGAGATTGGAGTGATGTGTCTACAAGCCAAGGAACACCAGGGATCGCTGACAACCAGAAGCTTTCTCCGCAAGCTAGGAGAGAGGTATGGGATATTTTCTCCCTCAGAGCCTCCAGGGGAATCAACCCTGCTGACACTTTGATTTCACACTTCTGGCCTCCAGAACTATGAGAGAGTATATTTCTGTCATTTTTAAGACACCCAGGTTGTGGTAATTTGTTACGGCAGCCCTAGGATATTAATATAGCTCCTACCCCTCACCATTTCCCCAGGTCCCCAAAGATATCATTAAATAAATAATTTTTTGTATTCATTAAAAAAAACAGATTTTTATCACTGGCACTTACTACATGGAGAGAACAAAGGTGTGCTTAGAGCTGGTGTTTTAGATGCTTACAGTTCTCAATGCAAACTTGTTTTACTGAACTTAAATTGCCAATTATTTAACTTTGTGCTGGCTGCTTATTGTCAGTTCTCCTCTATCCTCTTCCAATTAATGTTGATTAGTGTAAGTTCATTCAGTCAGTTAATATTTGCTTCCTACAATCAAACACACTTTTGATTGGTCTGCCTGAGAGAAGAGGGCTGAGACTGAGGTTAGTGATGGTTGCTTCAAAACCTGTCAAGTGTCTGTATAATTAAAAATCCCCAGAGTCTAAGCATATCACCTCATTGGAGTTGTTTACTTTTTATAATTACTTATAAAAGGGAAGTTTGAAAAAACAAACTGCTGATAACTGTTTAAAGTAATAACCACAATGAAAACACATTAAATTGACCTGTTCTCTGGCCTGGTTTTAACTAGATGCAGGGTTTTGGTAACATGTTATCTTTAGAGTTCGGTTTCTGATCACACATTTCCTCAGGCTTAGCCTACATTTTGATTTTTGGCTATTGGGCACCTCTGTGGTTTGAGGCTTCAAAGCTGACTCTAATGGTGTGTCACACTCTTCTAAAGATTTAAATCTTTTTTGCTTTGGATAGATTAGGACTAAATATTAAATAATATCTTTAAGCATTTGTGTGTACAAAGTCTCCTAAATTTTAGAGGGTTTAAGTTTTGATGTGTATCTTGCTTTAAAAATGTATTTAAAATTAAAATGTCCAATCACAGAACAATCTGTAATGAAAACTTGCATATATGTGAGAAGTACTGTTCTAAGTGGGGTTGAAGGCTGAGAAGGCCAAGGAGGAAGGAGCAGATATCAAAATGGACAAAGTCCTCACCACCTAATAGGGGATACAAAATCTTTGCAAAAATTTTATACAAGACAGCGTCTAAGATTCAGAAGCAACTAACTTAAAACACACTTTTGGAAATACTCCTATTTTCTTTGGTAATTCCTATGACCATATTGTAATTATTATGTAGGAGCTTAAAGCCTAAAACAGAATCCTCCAAATGACAAATGTTTTCATCTGGAGCAATGCACTCAAATTATGTTGGACAAATGAGCAGAATGAATTTTTAAAATTACCATATACTGGGCTTCCCTGGTGGTGCAGTGGTTAAGAATCTGCCTGGCAATGCAGGGCACATGGGTTTGACCCCTGGTCCTGGAAGATCCTCCATGCCGCAGAGCAACTGAGCCCACGAGCCACAACTACTGAAGCTCGCGTGCCTAGAGCCCGTGCTCCGCAACTAGAGAAGCCACTGCAATGAGAAGCCCACGCACCGCAACGAAGAGTAGCCCCCGCTCGCCGCAACTAGAGAAAACCTGTGCGCAGCAACAAAGACCCAATGCAGCCAAAAATAAATAAATTTATGAAAAAAATAAAATTACCATATACTTACTATTTAACAGAAAAAGTGAAAATCGATATATCATCTTTGGATTTGCTGTCCAGTCACATAATCACAAATTAAATCAAATTAAATAAGCCATTGAGCATTTATTTAAGCCAGGGTTTCTCAGTCTTAGCACTGTTGAAGTTTGGGGCCAGATAATTCTTTGTTGTAAGGGGCTATCCTGTGTAATATAGGGTGTTTAGCAGCATCCCTGGCCTCTACCCATTAGATGCCTCCCCTTTCCAGCTGTGATGACCAAAATGTCTCCTGACACTGTGGGATAAAATTGTCCCCAGCTGGGAACCACTGTTTAAGCCTTGGGAGAGAAAAGAAGCAAACCCCTGCTCCACCCTCCAACACATGTTTTAAACCTACCTTAGTTTTTTCCCCAGTTTTATTGAGATATAGTTGACACACAGCAATGCATATGTTTAAGGGGTACACCATAATGATGTGACTTAGGTATATTGTGAAAGGAGCTTAGTTTTAATCCTTATCAACTACTCCTGCCTTACTGTACTTACAGTATCTTGAAATTGTTTCTACGGTTGCACTTATCACCGTTCATTATTATTTTAAAACATGAGGCTCTATCCTTTCCTGTCTGTGAATTCTTCCAGGACAGGAAGAGTGTTTTTACCTCGTCTGGATGCAGTGGAAGTCCTCAACTTGTATGACCTTTTGTGTTGGTTAAAGACAAGAAAACTTCTCAAAATAAGGGTTTCCCTGCAGTTTATTTCTTTTTAAGGATATGGAATATGTTTGCCTCATGCCTTTGAGATTCATAATTTTTAACTCATCTTAGATATTTCAATTAAAGTAAAAATGCAGTGACCATCCTGACACTTCGTGATGATTCAGCTTTGGGTAAGTGAACCAATTTATACTCTCTACCTTATTATTCCAGCTTTTAATCAGAAGACACCTGCAGACTAAGTAACACAAGTCATTACGTTTCAGCGTCCTTTAGTTGTTTTGCCGAAATGAGCCCAGGCCTGGTCAGGACACTTAACGTCCACCAAGGGCGCTCTCCAGCCCCTGGATATTAATACGAACAGAAGCACACGACTTTCTATGGGCGTGCCTAGGAAGACCAGTCAGCAGATGTGTGTTAATTTTGGGGCCTTGACTTCTCCTCAGAGGAATTTAACTCCACCCTCCGTCCGGAATGGAAAAACAACGCCCCCATTCCCGCCCTTCACCACCTCCTGGCCTCCTCCCACTTGCCTTTTAGAAGTTCTGATTTTTCCTAGACAGCTAGAGGAAAGTCAGGTACCAAAAGTGGAGTTCTGTTATTTCATTTGTTCTGGTGGGACACTGGAGAGGCGATCACACTTTGTAACTGGCTCTCCAGGAGAGGACCAATGTAGCCCTGGGAACTTCAGCGCCTGCGTTGGGCTCCAGGTTTGATTGACAAGCACGGGCCGAGGGAAAACGCGGGAGGGGGGGCGGGTAGGCCACAGGTCGAGCCCGGGACAAAGAGGTTTTTGGCTGCCACCAAGGAGAGGGAAGTGTTCCTTGGGGTAACTGGCCTTTGTGCGCTAAGGCGCATTTCGTGAGGTTTTTTCATTCGGAGAGAGGGCTGGCGGGCGGGCGGGCTGGTGGAGGCGGCCGGGCGGGAAGAAGGGCCCGGCGAGGAGAGGGCGCTGGGCCGGGGTGGGGGCTGTGCCGTCGTCACGTGGCCTCAGCCACCACCGGCTTGGGGCTGTTCTTCCGGGTTGGAGGCGCCGCGCCGCGGGGCTGGAGCCCAGGTCTGCCAGCGCGGCGTCCCCTCGCAACCCGCGGCCGCCCGGCCTCCCTGCCAAGGTGAGCGTCAAGGCGCGGGCAGCCCGGGCGCGCTCCTGGGGCGCAGCTGGGGAGGGGGCTTGGGGCTGGTCCAGAAGATCCCGGCGCCCGCGGAGAAGGAGATCTGTCAAGGAGCCGAAGGGGGCGGGGTCGGCAGTGACCCCTGCACGTGGTGGACCCTCGGGAGCCTTGGGCCGGGAAGGAGAACAGTGCCTCGAGGGCCCCCTTTCTTGTCTCGAGCGGGGGCGACGTGGAAGCAAGTGCGGGATGGTGGATTCGAAAACTGCGTCTTCGCTGAGGGCAGGGAACGAGGTGTCAGCTGTGCAGGTGCAGATTTTGGAGCTGTGTGGGGCGGCGGGAGTTGTACGGGGTTGTTTCAGGTTACAGGATGGAAGAAGGGAAGGAGGTCATAGAGGACTCTTGGTACGTGGTGCACCCAGAGAGGTGGCACCTGGACCCTCCGAAATTGTGCTTGAACCCGGAGGGAATTTGGGGTGGGTGACTGGCTGGAGACACAGTTGGTGTCGAAAGTTGTGAGTGTATGTCGGAGGCGGGCTGGTGGTGGTCGGGGCATGCCTCTATTGGGCCAACAGTGGGGCCGGGGTTGGCAATACGGGAGAGACAGCGGAGGGGGCAGAGCTGATTCGAACTCGGGAGGCGGAATGACTATTACGCCGCCTCGGCCAATCGGCTTCCGGGGAACGTTATAAATAGCGGTCCCGGGCAGCTGCCAGCAGGGTGGCAGTTTAGTTGCAGAGGGAGGAGCTGAACCCGTGGCTTTGGGCAAAGTCACGCTGCCTGCCAGTCTAAGCTTTTGTAGGGTATTGTGTCCTTGGTTGGTATGTCTCGTTTTAGAAGTGTAACTTGTTTATTAAAGTTGCAGGCGTCCTTTATTCGCCCTCTGGTGCAGGGAAGTCCTTAAGGAATCTGTAAGGAGTCTTGTAGGACAGGCTGTGTTAGGAACGGTGAGGCTTGTGAGCTTTAATTTAAAATATTTCTCTCTTCTCCAGGGCACCCTTTTACTTGCAAACTTTGGCTTTTTTTTTTTTTTTAATTGACAGTTTAGGATTGCTTTCTTATTAGCAAGCGTGCTCAGGCTGCTTAGCTTTGCTGATGGAATCACTTTTCCACAAAGCTACATAGCATTTAATTTTTTTTTTTTTTTTGTGGTACGCGGGCCTCTCGCTGTTGTGGCCTCTCCCGTTGCGGAGCACAGGCTCCGGACGAGCAGGCTCAGCGGCCATGGCTCACGGGCCCAGCCGCTCCGCAGCATGTGGGATCTTCCCAGACCGGGGCACGAACCCGTGTCCCCTGCATCGGCAGGCGGACTCTCAACCACTGCGCCACCAGGGAAGCCCAGCATTTAATTTTTAAAGGAAATTTCCTGAAGTTTCTTGGAGAATGTGTTCATAGATCCCCAGGCTTCAGGTTACCTAGCCCTAGTTATTCATTCACTCAGTCAAACAATACTTGTTGATTTCCTCTATTTTGTGCAAGGCACTGGGCCAGAGGTAATAAAGTGAACACTGATAGCAATGAAGATACTGTGTCCTTTTAATCCTCACAATAACCCTATATGATAGGTGCCATTATGATTTAACCCATTTTGAAGGTGGTGAAATCAGACACAAAGAAGTGACTTGCCAGGGTGACACAGCTAATGTGTTGCAGAGTGGGGCCTTCCAACCAGGAGTTCACCCTCTTAGCCTCAATACTATCCTCTCTCAGGCGCTTGCCTCCAAGGATTTTAATCTATTAGGGGAGATATTTACCAAAATAACTTACATTAAACGGCTGTATGAATGCCATACTAAAAAAAACAGTTTTTTTTTCAATTTTGAGTTGTAAAGTTTTTCTCCATTGCTTAAAAGCCATAGAAGACATGGATAATAAAACAGCAAAGAGCCTTAAAGCGAAGATAGGGGAAAATGTGACAATTAAGATGGAATACAGTTGGCTTTTGAATAAGGGCCCTCTGTATCTGCCGTTGCTCCCCATCCGAGGATTCAGCCGACCACGGACTGTGTATATTGTAGTAATGTTAATATTTACTGTTGAAAAATAGCTGCCTAGGAGTGGACCCATGCAGTTCAAACCCCCGTTGTTCAAGGGTCAACTGTACTATCTTTGATGTTAACAAGTCCTAGGCTGTGATAGCATGGTTCAAATATTCTCTGAATGTCTTTCAGGGTCATTTTTATTTTATTTAGGCTTAGTGACATTTACAAGTAGTCAGGGCTAATTTTCCAGGCTCCAGGCCATGAAATAGGACTTCAGCTTTAAAGCATTGCAAAATCTCATCTAATCATAAAACTTATAGAGCCTAATGGGGTCCTACAAAGGAGCTTTCCTGTGCTCCTTTTATAGATGAGCAGACTGGGGTGCTGAGAGATTCAGGTCAAACAGCGAGTGTGTGGCAGGCTTAGACTATACCCGGCCTGTATTCTAGGCAGCTTTGTTCTTTTGCTGATGAGGTCTGGCTAAGCCTGACCAGTGAGAATGGTGGTTGTTGGGGAGCTGGGATGATCCAAGAAGAGAAACTAGGGTAAGTGGGGAAGTTGGGATAGGACTAGGTCCTTGGTAATGGTAGTTCAAAATCTCCCTCAAGACAAGAATTATATTTTTATTTTTAAATTAAATTTAATTTTTTTATACAGCAGGTCCTTATTAGTCATCAATTTTATACACATCAGTGTATACACGTCAATCCCAATCTCCCAATTCATCACACCCCCACCCCCACCCCCCTGCCGCCTACCCCGCTTGGTGTCCATACGTTTGTTCTCTACATCTGTGTCTCAATTTCTGCCCTGCAAACCAGTTCATCTGTACCATTTTTCTAGGTTCCACATATATGTGTTACTATACGATATTTGTTTTTCTCTTTCTGACTTACTTCACCGTATGACAGACTCTAGATCCATCCATGTCTCAACAAATGACCCAATTTCGTTCCGTTTTATGGCTGAGTAATATTCCATTGTATATATATACCACATCTTCTTTATCCATTCATCTGTTGATGGGCATTTAGGTTGCTTCCGTGACCTGGCTGTTGTAAATAGGGCTGCAGTGAACATTGGAGTGCATGTGTCTTTTTGAATTATGGTTTTCTCTGGTTATATGCACAGTAGCGGATTGTTGGGTAATATGGTAATTCTATTTTTAGTTTTTTAAGGAACCTACATACAGTTCTCCATAGTGGCTGTATCAATTTACATTCCCACCAACAGTGCAAGAGGGTTCCCTTTTTTCCACACCCTCTCCAGCGTTTGTTGTTTGTAGATTTTCTGATGATGCCCATTCTAACTGGTGTGAGGTAATACCTCATTGTAGTTTTGATTTGCATTTCTCTAATTAGTGATGTTGAGCAGCTTTTCATGTGCTTCTTGGCCATTTGGAGAAATGTCTATATAGGTCTTCTGCCCATTTTTGGATTGGGTTGTTTGTTTTTTAATATTGAGCTGCATGAGTTGTTTATATATTTTGTAGATTAATCCTTTGTCTGTTGATTCGTTTGCAAATATTTTCGCCCATTCTGAGGGTTGTCTTTTCATCTTGTTTATGGTTTCCTTTGCTGTGCAGAAGCTTTTAAGTTTCATTAGGTCCCATTTGTTAATTTTTGTTTTTATTTCCATTACTCTAGGAGGTGGATCAAAAAAGATCATGCTGTGATTTATGTCAAAGAGTGTTCTTCCTATGTTTTCCTCTAAGAGTTTTATAGTGTCTGGTCTTACATTTAGGTCTCTAATCCATTTTGAGTTTATTTTTGTTTATGGTGTTAGGGAATGTTCTAATTTCATTCTTTTACACGTAGCTGTCCAGTTTTCCCAGCACCACTTATTGAAGAGACTGTCTTTTCTCCATTGTATATCCTTGCCTCCTTTGTCATAGATTAGTTGACCATAGGTGTGTGGGTTTATCTCTGGGCTTTCTATCTTGTTCCATTGATATATGTTTCTGTTTTTGTGCTAGTACCATATTGTCTTCATTACTGTAGCTTTGTAGTATAGTCTGAAGTCAGGGAGTCTGATTCCTCCAGCTCTGTTTTTTTCCCTCAAGACTGCTTTGGCTATTCCGGGTCTTTTGTGCCTCCATACAAATTTTAAGTTTTTTGTTCTAGTTCTGTAAAAAATGCCATTGGTAATTTGATAGGGATTGCATTGAATCTGTAGATTTCTTTGGGTAGTATAGTCATGTTCATAATATTGATTCTTCCAATCCAAAAACATGGTATATCTCTCCATCTGTTGGTATCATCTTTAATTTCTTTCATCAGTGTCTTATAGTTTTCTGCATACAAGTCTTTTGTCTCCTTAGGTAGATTTATTCCTAGGTATTTTATTCTTTTTGTTGCAATGGTGAATGGGATTGTTTCCTTAATTTCTCTTTATGATCTTTCATTGTTAGTGTATAGGAATGCCAGAGATTTCTGTGTATTAATTTTGTATCCTGCAACTTTACCAAATTCATTGATTAGCTCTAGTAGTTTTCTGTTAACATCTTTAGGATTCCCTATGTATAGTATCATGTCATCTGCAAACAGTGACAGTTTTACTTCTTCTTTTCCAATTTGGATTCCTTTTATTTCTTTTTCTTCTCTGATTGCCGTGGCAGGGACTTCCAAAACTATGTTGGATAATAGTGGCGAGAGTGGACATCCTTGTCTCGTTTCTGATCTTAGAGGAAATGCTTTCAGTTTTTCACCTTTGAGAATGGTGTTTGCTGTGGGTTTGTCGTATATGGCCTTTATTATGTTGAGATAGGTTCCCTCTATGCCCACTTTCTGGAGAGTTTTTACCATAAATGGGCATTGAATTTTGTCAAAAGCTTTTTCTGCATCTATTGAGTTGATCATATGGTTTTTATTCCTTAATTTGTTAATATGGTGTATCACATTGATTGATCTGCATATATTGAAGAAGCCTTGCATCCCTGGCTCTTTTGTGGGCTAATGGCGGACGCTGGGAGGGCTCATGCCAAGGGGTACTTCCCAGAACTTCTGTTGCCGTGTCCTTGTTACCATGGTGAGCCACAGCCACCCCCCCGCCTCTGCAGGAGACCCTCCAATACTAGCAGGTAGGTCTGGTTCAGTCTCCCATGGGGTCACTGCTCCTTCCCCTGGGTCCCTATACACACACTACTTTGTGTGTGCCCTTCAAGAGTGGAGTCTCTGTTACCCACTGTTCCGTCGAAGTCTTGCAGTCAAATCCCGCTGGCCTTCAAAGTCTGATTCTCTAGGAATTCCTCCTCCCATTGCCGGACCCTCAGGTTGGGCAGCCTGACGTGGGGCTCAGAACCTTCACTCCAGCGGGTGGACTTCTGTGGTATAAGTGTTCTCCAGTCTGTGAGTCACCCACCTAGCAGTTATGGGATTTGATTTTACTGTGATTGCACCCCTCCTACCGTCTCATTGTGGCTTCTCCTTTGTCTTTGGATGTGGGGTATCTTTTTTGGTGAGGTCCCATGCCTTCCTGTCGATGATTGTCCGGGAGCTAGTTGTGATTCTGGTGTTCTCGCAAGAGGGGGTGAGAGCACGTCCTTCTACTCCACCATCTTGGTTCCAAATTCGAAGAATTATGTTTTATATATCTTTGTATCTCCCTCAGTTCTTGGCATAGATTCAGTGAATGTTTCCAATGGGTGGCTGAATTCTGAACTTATTTGCTCTCCATTCCCAGCCATGAATAACCGTAGAAGTGACCTGTGAATGAATGAGGAAGGTACTTATTGACTCAGGAGTGCTTTAGGACTGCGATGAAATGACATATATGGAAATGCTGTGAAAATATAAAACCTTCTATTTGAATGCAAAGAATTATTCACATTTTTGATTGCATGCCTGAACACATCTTGCATGCTCCCTCTTCCTTAGCTTTTCTCATAGTATTCTCTCCTTCTCAAATGCCTTTGCCTTCCTTTTCTTAGCCTTGTAGAAGGACATGATCTCCTTTGATGCCTGGAACTTTGGATTTGTGTTACTCTGCTTGCCGTGTTATTACTTGTTGACTTTTCTTATCTCCAAGTCTGTGACCTATTCCAGTTTAATTCTACAGATGCTCCTGACGGCTGTGCCTCTGAGACTCAGCCCTCAGTACATGTTTGTTGAATTAAAGGACATCTTAAGAATAAGCCCTACCTGGATCGCGTACTTCTGTTCCCATTGTTGCTTTCTGGTGTTTGTAGGAAGTTGCTTCAGGGAGTTGTGGCAGTAGTTATGACATAAAAAATGAGTTAGACCCTTCTTCCTCTGGAGGCTGGAAGTATGTTTATGGAGTCTGCTGGGTTTGGGTGCTGGACCCCAGGAGGGACCGCATGATGGGGCAGAGCCTGAAGGCATAGTTAGTGGAGTTAGCTGAGGTTGATTGATGGAGTTCCAGGTCCTCTACTTCTTCCCATTTTTGAAGGAAAGAGAGCATTGGGAGTCAGAGGGATGGGGGGAGTGCCTTCTATGTACCCCTGGGGATCTGCCACGGAGGGTGGTGGAGGTAGCCACTGAAGCCTCAGAAACAGCAAAGGTCGATGACACTTCACCTAGCTCAGTTAGAGCTGGCAAAAACTGGCCACTTGTGGGAACCACTGAGAGAATTCCTAGTTATGCCCACATCTGCAAGCACAAACCTATGTGATAAGGTTAACCATGGAATTTTTCTTTCTTTTTTAAAATCGGAGTCATATTCCATGCATGTTTAATTTTCTTGCGATGTACACCCAACAAACATGAATCTATCATTCACTCAGTCAGTCTGGGTTTGGGGGGGTATCTCACAGGATGAATATCCTGAGGCACTGAAAAGTATGTGGGTGTTTTCTGTATAGCGTGGTGGCTAAACAAGTACTACTGTATTGTACAGTATTTTAGACAATCTAAGGGAAATTACTGGTAATTTTGACTTTATGCAATTTTTGCTGGACAAGCTGACTTAGACAGTAACTTTCATGTAAGATGTGACTGGACTTTATAGCATTTTTTTTTTAACTTTCCAGCTACATTAAGGATCAATTAGACTTATGTGACCTAGGCTTGGAATTGAATAGTGAGTTTATAACTACAATTTAAGTGGGAAAACGGATTCCAAGTTTTAAATACCTGAGTTAGAAACAAACTTTTGAAGCATCTTCTGTAAGTAAAGGACTTGGCAAATAAATTCATTGTAGATGCCCACATTTAACTGTTATTTTCCAACCTCTTTGAATTAGCTTTTTTTTTGTTTTTAATGTTTTTGATGTACGAAAGGCAAAGTATGTCTTTCTCAGCACAGAAATGTTTCGTTTTCTTTCCTTTAGTGATTTACCTTCAAGGAAATTGGGAATTCAGAAAGTTGGGAGCTCCTGTGAACATGGCGAACCTACTGAAAACAGTGGCGACTGGCTGTTCCTGCCCTTTCCTTAGCAATTTGGGGTCCTGTAAGGTTCTACCTAGGAAGAAGGATTTTTTACGAACATTTCATACTCATCAGGCGCTGTGGTGTAAAGCCCCTGTAAAACCAGGTAAAGTCTCACTTCACGTCGTAGGAGCCAATAGATCTCCTGATGATAGATAACATAAGGCATGCAGTTTTACAGCCCTGTGTTTGACAGTGATCATTTTGAGTAAAAAACGAAATGAGTGCTTTCTTATATTTTCCATGCATGGAAGTTCCTGACTGTCAGTGCTAACAGAAAAGAAAATATAATAGAAAAAAAAAATGTCAAATCAGTTGAGTTGTACCCAAGAAACTATTGCTCATAGTATCCATTTCTCCTAGCAGCTCTTCCTCTTTCCTGGTCGGTGTTGGGGAATTGTACATATATGGCTCAGCTATGCTCAGGAATTAGGAACTAGGTGTATTAATTGATCTGCATTAATGTTTCTTGATTTAGTAAATGGCAACTTCATCTCAGTTGCTCAGGTCAGAAACCTTGGAGACATTCCAGATCCGCATAGTAGG
The DNA here is from genome assembly GCF_011762595.2 of Tursiops truncatus. Taxonomy (NCBI): domain Eukaryota; kingdom Metazoa; phylum Chordata; class Mammalia; order Artiodactyla; family Delphinidae; genus Tursiops; species Tursiops truncatus. The sequence continues at coordinate 35,986,700 of NC_047036.1, forward strand.
TATAGGTCAGCTCTACCTTTTATCCAGAATCGCTCCTCTTTCCACCATCACCACTGTTATCATCCTGGTCCAAGCCACTACCATCTGTCACCTGGATTATTGCATTAGTCTTCTAAGTGGTCTCTGCTTTCTACTTCTGTCCCCGACAACAGTCTGTTCTGTACATGACAATGAGAATAATCTTTTTAAAATGAAAGATCATGTCACTCTTCTATTCAAAATTTGCAACTAGCTTCCTAGGTCACACAGAGTAAGAGCTGAAGTCTTCTAGTGGCCTCCAAGGCCTTCCTTGCTAGGAACCCCACTTGCTTGTGTTCTGGGGTGCAAGCCAGAAGGAGGAGAGTGTCAAAGGGGAACCTTCTAAGCTGAGTCAGATCGTTTTAGGCATCTTGCCCAGAGACCCTCCTAGCACTCTGTCTACACCTCATTGGCCAGAACTCAGACAGGTGGCAATATGTAGCTCTAAGGGAGACTTGGCCATTTAGTTTTTTTATTCTGCATGGCAACATACTCAAATAAAAATAGCATTCTGTTATTTTTAGGGGAGGAACAGCGTGGTTATTTGAGAGAAACCAGAAGTCTTTGCCAAATAGAATAGTTCCCTTTTTGTTTGTAGGACTATTTGTACATTAAGGCCGCCTAAACTGCTAGGTTTTTTGAGTTTTTTTTTTTTTTTTTTTTGCGGTACGCAGGCCTCTCACTGCTGTGGCCTCTCCTGTTGCGGAGCACAGGCTCCGGACATGCAGGCTCAGCGGCCATGGCTCACGGGCCCAGCCGCTCCGCGGCATGTGGGATCTTCCCAGACCGGGGCACGAACCCGTGTCCCCTGCATTGGCAGGTGGACTCTCAACCACTGCGCCACCAGGGAAGCCCCAAGGTTTTTTTGAGTTCTTATGTCTGCCTTTTGTAGACTTCACAGCTCTTTTCTTGTTCTCTCATGACAAGTCACTATTGGCAGGGTACCTGCCTCTGAGAGCCCTCAGCCTTATCTTCAGATTTTTTTAAAGTGTTCTGAAAAGCCAGATTATCCAGTGTGATAAAATTGTGTATAAAGTAAAAGCCAATAACTACATTGAGCACATGGGAATTGTCCTTGTGAGTGAAAGCGCGGACTTCAAGATCTCTATATCAACTATGCATAAGACTTTTTTTGTTTGTTTAACTTCTGGTTCTTGACTGTTTCCTAGATAATTATTTTTTACCTCTAAAAGATGAGGGTCCTATTTATTCCGTAATATAACCACACTTTCATTACCACATTGAAAAGCATGAAAAGTAATTTCAGTCAGTATTCATATTTTCTCAATTTTTTCTTTTCTTTTCTTTTTTTTTTTTTTTAACAGTTGCTTTGTTCAAATGGTGATCCGAACAGGGTCCGTGTGTTGTATTTGCTTGCTTGTCTCTTAGGTCTCTTTTGGTCTGTATGTTCCTCTCCTCTGTTTTCTTTTTAATTTATTTGTTGAAGAATTTAGTTCTGTAGAATTTCTCACATTCTATCTAGGTTTAGCTTATTGAATTCCCTTGGTATTATTTAACCAGTTTCTCTGTCGCTTGTATTTTCTGTAACATTTAGCTAGAGCTAGAGGCTTGATCAGACCCAGGTTTGCTTTTTTTGGCAAGTGTACTTCATAGGTGATGTTGTGTACTATCTGTTGTAGCACATCAAGAAGATTCATCAGTGAGTTTAGATGCTGTCAGTGTGATCCATCTATTGTGAAGTTCTCATCAGTTTTTCACTCAAATGCTGTAGCAGTCATTTGATGATCATTAAGTAAATCCGTGATTTTTATCAGGGGCTTTAAAATGGTGATATTCTATCATTTTATCTTCATTTATTAGTTAGAATTTTTCTATTAAAAAATCTTTCCCTGTATTACGTCATCCCTTGGTATCCATGGGGAATTGGTTCCAGGACTTCCCGTGGATACCAAAATCTGCAGATGCTCAAGTCCCTTATATAAAATGGTGTAGTATGTGCACATAACCTCCACACATCCTCCTGTACACTTGAAATCATCTTAGGTTACTCATAATGCCTAATACAATCAAGTTTTGCTTTTCAGAACTTTCTGGAATCTTTTTAATATTTTTGATCTGTGGTTGGTTGAATCCGTGGATACGGAGGGCCAACTGTATTTAGTCACTCTGAGATTGTACTGGAAGGGTGGGTAGATGTTTGATTATTTTCCATTATTTACTAGTTTTGCTAATCAGCTGGTTTTCTTATGTATACATTTTCTACTTCTGCTGTAACAGATGATCACAAACTTACTGCCTTCATATAACACAAATTCATTATTTTACACTTATGGAGGCCAAAGTCTGAAATGGTTCTCACTTCCAGAGGCTCTAGGGGAGAATCTGTGCCCTTGCCTTTTCCAGCCTCTGGGGATTGCCTGCACTCCTTGGCTCATGGCCTCTGCCTCTGCCTTCCAGTCCAGCAGGATAGCATCTTCAAATTACTCTTTGACTCTGACTCTTCTGCTCCCTTCTTCCACATTTAAGGACCCATGTGATTACATTGGGCCCACCCAAATAATCCAGGATATTCTCCCTGTTTCAAGGTCAGCTGATTAACAACCTTAATTCCATCTGCTACCTTAATTCTCCTTTGCCATGTATTGGATTCTGAGGATTAGGACATGGATATATTTGGGAGACCATGATTCTGCCTGTCACACCTTACTTTCTCCAGAGTTGACCAATGAAACTTTTAGAAAATATTTATTTATCTATTTTTTTTTTGCGGTATGCGGGCCTCTCACTGCTGTGGCCTCTCCCGTTGCGGAGCACAGGCTCCGGACGCGCAGGCCCAGCAGCCGTGGCTCACGGGCCCAGCCGCTCCGCGGCATGTGGGATCTTCTCGGACCGGGGCACGAACCCGTGTCCCCTGCATTGGCAGGCAGACTCTCAACCACTGCACCACCAGGGAGGCCCAGGAAATATTTATTTTTTGGATTTTGAAACATTTATTATTATCCTGAACTCATGGATTTTAACATCTTTAGATGTGTTTTACTACATTGCAATTAATTATCTTTTTGATGCTCAAATTGGCTCATATTTGGCCAGCGGAAGCCCTTTGAGGTTGGATCCTAAATCCTTTTGATATGACTTCATTTGTCTTTGGTAGGACCTAGATAATTTGAGGTTGTCAGATAAGTGAACTCCAGATTAGTTTATGTGATTTAATTTTGCACATTAATTCAAGATATTTGCCAGCTTTCAATTATTTTCCTCCCTCTTCTTTTAAGTAGAGAGCAAGATTCAGCATATGTTTGCCTTTGGCCTACTGTCAATTATTACTGCTTAAACAGTGTGGGATCTAAGACTGTATGTCCAAATGCAGCTATTTTAGGTTGATTTAGTCTCTCTAAGGTCTCAATAAATTACTCTGTAGAGATAATTTGATTTATCTTTTTATTATATATATTCAGAGTTTAGATTGCTAGAGTGGGTTTTCTAAACTTTAGTAAAACTTATATAGAAGCAGACGCTCTTCATTAAAAAAAATATCTGTTGGTGTCCATATATTGAGTAAAACAACAGAAGAAACTAGTCTACTTTAGCTAAGTCTGGTCTGAACCATATATAAATAATTTAACTCTGTGTTATACAGGTTCTTTTGTGTTGCAGGCAACACAATCACATCATGTTATATTTTGTGATGAGGGTTTATTTTTATTTTATGGATTCTTGGGAAGTATGGGAGCCCGGGAAACCCTTCATCTACTTCTTGGAAAAGTGGGATGTTATTCTGGATTTCATAGCCATGACTCCTCTGCATGTCCACTACTGATGTTTCTACTGTTGTGGCTGCTGACCTCCCTTTGATTATCTCATGGCTGTGTTTATGAATAGCTGCTGCACCCTTCTACTCTCTTTGTCCTTTTCGGTGGGTCTTGCATCCAAACTCCCTTTGAGAGAACCTGATTGGGTTGGATAGTCATTGGCCAACATGGAGTGTCCTCAGGCAGAGTTCCTGTATAAGTCATCTCATGGGCTGCTGGTTTTCCTTAGGTCTGGCCTGTAGACTGTTATCTCTGACCCAGCTGCCCACCCCTGGTCTAATCAGTTGTGGCCAAGAATGGAAGGTCTTAAGATACAACACTGGGAAATCTATGAGGAATTGCCTATGGCCAAATTGCCAAGAAAAGGACTTTGGGTGTGGCAGGCCATCAAAGTGTCTAGTGTAGGATTGTTTTTCAAAATAGTTAATTACTTCTGTCTTCCTTAAAGGTAAAGACCAGGAGACCATAAACCTGAGAGGGTTAGTTAGATGAGTGGGGTTAGCCTGTTGAGTGGCCTTTCAACGTATTTTTCCCTAAGAATAAGCTAAGCTAGTTACAGGCCTTGAAGAGAGCCATTTGGTTAAATAAAATATTTGGGTTTTCAGGAGAGTGGATATAAAAATTTCTAGTCATCTTATCAAAAAAAGTAAAAAAATTATGAGTATGAATCAGGAACACCATTTTGAACAGCAACCTGTATGTGCAGTATATTTTGAACAGACTGCCCATTTCTGCTTTCTGAACGGTATTATTAAAACACTGACTTTTGGTGTTGGTATTTACCAAATTTTTTTTTTTTTTGTCTTTGTTGTAGGAATTCCATATAAGCAACTGACTATTGGGGTCCCCAAAGAGATTTTCCAAAATGAGAAGCGAGTGGCATTGTCTCCTGCTGGCGTTCAGGCCTTGGTCAAGCAGGGTTTTAATATTGTTGTGGAGTCGGGTGCTGGCGAAGCTTCCAAGTTCTCAGATGATCACTACAGAGCAGCAGGTGCCCAGATCCAAGGGGCAAAGGAAGTGCTGGCTTCTGATTTGGTGGTCAAAGTAATTATTCCTTTCCCCCTTCCATTTATGGCATGCTGACTTTTCTAAATCTTCTTGTAGAAAGATTGAATTACCTCTTCTATGCTTATAGTTTTCCATACTTTCAAATGATGCTTTATTTCTCAAAGAAATGATTGCATGTTGTGAATATTCTTCATGTTCCAGTAGAACTTTTATCAGGCAATGTGACCTATATTTAACCATGAGAAAAGGAGAAGTGATCTTCCTTTTTACATTTGCTATGTGGAAATGCCCTTCTTATTGCCTAGGGAAAATTTGCAGTGCATGGTTCCTATATGTCCACAATACCCTCAGGTGAGTGTTTAACTGCTTCTAGAATGGAAAGGAGGCATGGAACTCCTCCTGGGACCGAATGTAGAATGCTCTTCTGATACCTTGAAGGAATAGTGATTTAACTGACGTAGGTACTATTTCTAGAGAGGGAGGACTATTCTGGAAAAAGCAATGTTACAAATAAAAAAGCAATTCTACAAATAAAATCTTAAGTAAAAAATCATGTAGAGAAAAGAGAGACTGTATCTGAACGTTAACTTAAATCCTAAGCCTTCTGTAACCAAGGCAAGTAAGGAAGTATGGATTAAATAAGCATGATTATCTGGTTAAAATAAGCTGCTTGCTTTTTCAGGATAGACCCGCTTTTTTCCTACATTAATTTCTAAGGGGAACTCAGTCACGTCGTTTTTTTTACATACAGTCCACTGAATAACTTGATAGGGTCTTAAATCATGTTTTTTGCAGAGACACAAAACTTTTCTTCTATAGAAAATTAATAACAATATGATATGGAGATAAATAGTAATTCAGTTTAAGTTTTTAAGTGTTTAGGTATACTGATACTTGGTAATGTAACTTGGTATAATAAAAGAGCTTAGAGAAAATAGAAAAATGAGTATAACCCATTGTAATGTATGTTATAGGGACCAAAACCTTTTGAGATGTCCCACAAAAAAGGATTAGTAGGGTGCACATAAGTTTTAGAAACGCTCTGTGTTCCTTTTAGGGATTCACAATGTGTATGAGCATGTTAAATGCACTGAGAAATCCTATAATATAAAAACTTAAGTAACCTTATACTCGTACTAATAAACTACTTGATCTTAGGGTCTCTTTTTTGAGTCAAGTCTATTAATATCCTGAGGAACTAGAGACCCAAAAGCACCTTCAGGGAAATGTTCTAGTGGCTTAACTCGCTCAGATGTCAACAGTCTCAGCTGAGCATTTGATAGGGGCCAGGAGAATTAATTCAAAGTTGTCCTCTAATTTTTATTAAATCTATATTATAGATTCTCACTGAGGAAAAATAGACCTTGTCAGAGAGTCTTAATTAAAGTCCAGAACCTAAAATCACATGCATCACCAGATCAACAACTGAAATGGGAATAACAGATAAAGGTGTCTCATAGGTAAATTGAGATGAAATGCTGTGAAATGACAGTATTGACCCAGTGTTTGTGTTTCTGTTTCCTTTTAAAACATAAGTCTCAGAGTTGTTTTTCTTTTTCTGTGCTTACTAGCCTAAAAGCACTATTGCTGCAAATTGGGAGCTAATGAAATTATATACTTTAAGATTGATTTTAAACAGGGATGTGAAACACATTTTAAAACACCTTTTTAAATGGAATTTTAAAAAAGTTGGCTTGAAAAAGTGGACGTTTGAAACTTTCAAGCATGTGCAGTGTGTGTTCATTGACTGATACTTAACAGAATATATTGTAGCTTTTTGCTTAAACCCAATTCAGTAAGGCTACTAGTTTGAGTTGTGTTCATCTATAAATATTCTTCTGGAATTTTAAGGTGACATAAATTGATACATATTACCATGGATATTTTAGTTTATGTTGTTCTTAACTTCTCACCACTCCAAATGTTTGTGCTTGCCAAAATTAACAAGAGTTGATTCTTTGAACACACAACAAAAACTTCCTGCCTGTTTATTCTAATATGTCTTAATTTTACCAGAGTAATAGATTTTGGGAGAACAGGTTTGTTGTAGAACCTACATATTTTTTTACTGCTCTACCTGTCATTATCAAACCTGTCCCAACACTATTTCCAGGTATGTGTGCTCCTTACTCAGGACGAGGTCATAGGTTCAGTGAGATGATCGGTGGCATAGATCTTTGTGTGCTTTATTTTGTTTAGGAATTGAGTCAGAAATTTATTGCTGAGAGATGACTTCTGGAGTGTTATTTCAATCATGGCATATTATTTTAATTGTTTTGTTTACTTAAAAATATTATAAAGGCATTTACATTTTTAATTGGTGATGACTTTTTTCTTAGGTGCGAGCCCCTATGCTTAACCCAACGTTAGGTGTTCATGAAGCTGACCTTTTAAAAACATCGGGAACACTGATTAGTTTTATTTACCCAACCCAAAATCCAGACTTGCTAAATAAACTTTCCAAAAGGAAAACTACAGTTCTGGCGATGGACCAGGTTCCAAGAGTCACAATTGCTCAGGGATACGATGCGCTAAGCTCCATGGCCAACATTGCTGGGTAGGTTGATTCTTTTCCATTCCAGCCGAACAAAAGCACAATGGTACTATAGAAACACTCTCACTGTAGCTCTTCTCTCTCACAATGATTTTACTTGTAATGATTGTTGGAGATTGCAGCCTTCTGAGAGTGCACTTAAATTATTTTTAAGACTTGTATTGTTTCACAGTCATCAGTGGGAAATGGCTCTTCACTTTGCATGCTATTGTACACTACTTTTTAATATTCATGGGGAGAAGGGAAGTAGTATTTCCTTCCACCAAAGGAAATGACTTTTTTTTTAATGAAATGCAATATCTTAATATCTGTTTTCATGAAAAACTATGGTAAGTAAACCATAGTGTTAGTAATTTCTAATTATCCAAAAACCTTAATATAGTAAACTCATATTTTACTGAAGTCGATAGCAAGGGTAGTGATAACAATTTAGAACAAATGATTTAAAATTCACATAGATCTAGTACTGCTTTTTAGACTGTTAGTCATAAAGGATGAGAAAGGGAAAGGGTGCAATGTAGAAAGTCTTATTTTTAGTTTACTAATTATAAGGCTTCTGAGTCTATGCTAAGAAAGTACTTCTGACTTCCGAATACATAATGTCCCAAATTTTGTTCTTTGGAATTTATCTGTACTTTAACAGGGATACACTGTATTTCATGTGTGTGTGTACATATGTGTATATTTTTGTATATATTAGGTTGAAATTACTGTTTTTTTCCTCAGTTTTATTACAGTATGACTGACATAGAACATTGTATAAGTTTAAGGTGTAAACAATGATTTGCTATATATATATATAGTGAAATTATTACCACAATAAGTTTAGTTAACATAAATTGCTGTTGTCATAGGGTCACAAATGGTTGGATATTAGCAGTTTCATATGGTTCAATCTAATATATACATATTGGTAGATTTACCATTTTAATTAGCTTTTACATAGGTAAATTTATAAAATATTTAATGAATAGGGAAAATGCGTGCGCTTGAGGAAGTTTCATCTGGTGTCAAAACCCATATTGATAACTGAGGGCTAACTATGGCCAAGATGGCAGTAAACTTCATTCGCCCACCAGCACTAATTCATTCCCCATTGATTGCCTGGACCACTGTGTATAAAAGAATTCCAAGGCCCAATCAACTCAGAGGAATGTGGCTCTGACTGAGTAACCATGCCTGCCACGGGGCAGGGATAGGAATAACTATGTGAGTACAGTGTATTGCTGACTCTGCCTGGAGAGTGGGAAAAATCTGGAAGTCAGATGATGCTTATGAAATCAGCTCATTTAAGAAGCCTGTTGAATTAGATTTTAAGCATGAAAACTATTAGTAGTGACAACTTGCTAATATGAATGAGGCACCGACAAATGAAAATGTTTAAAAAATAAAACGGCGCATGAAGAAAGACTAACCTGAATAGACTCTTAAAGCTAACACATGAACTGCAAGTTTTCTTAGGTTTCATATCTTAGATGTAGCATATCAAATGTGCCACAGATTCCACTTTGGGTTTCAACTTGTTCACATTTGATATAAATGAGATGCAGTAAACAAAAAGGACAAGTTAACAACACATTTTGTTGTCCTTATGTAATATGGCAAATGGTTGGTTTGAAGATATTTCTTGTGATGTGAATTAATACTAAGGGACAAAATAAACTTTTGTCATATTTCTTTAGTTTCTGGAAGAGTTATGCAATATGGGACTTAAAATTTTATATAGGAAATGTACAACGTAAAGTTTTAAGGGTGCTGTTGATTTTTGTCATGTGAAATGCACATGTGTGAAAGGTTATCCCCACCAGTAGCTCTAGATCAGTGGTTTTCTGCTGCAGAATCTTTTGAGGAAATGAAATATGAAGCAGTATAAACAAATCCAATAAGAACAGAGTGGTCTTCATTGAATTGAGGGATGGAAGGGTGTCTAGAAACATTCTCTCTCTGTTCTCCATCCCGGCCACAATGGCCCCAGAGTTGGCTGAAATTTGAACTTTTGGGGATCCAGGGACACAGTTTAAAGAATCACTGTCTTACGTCCTGAGCTGGTATATGCAAAAGGCATAGTTTGAGATGAATCACCTAGTATATTTACCCATACAATGTGTGATAAATCATTATGTAATTCACACACACAGCTGTACTACCGTGAAGACACCCTCCTTCTAGTTCCCTGATGTTCATTCTGACCCTTTTTGCTTTCATCAAAAACAGGCCCACTTTTATCGCCTTTTCCCACTATCAACGTTTTCTTGTACATTTCCTGTGTAATCAGTCTCGTTTTTGTTTTTTTCCAGTATAACAACTGAATCTTAAAACGTTAATTCCAAAATTAATTCCTGATAGTGGCCTTTGAATCTTTATCATGTTTTCTCTCTGAAAATTTCTATCACTTGGATTCAAAACTAACAAATAATGTAATCATTAAAATATTTTTCAGCTCTAATATGATTTAACTTAAAGTAATAGTGGTAACTGTTCCATGCTTTTGCATTAATTATTATATCAAGTATTATTTTACAAAAATATGACCAGGGAAAGGGTTTTTTGTCAACTAACAGGTGGACCTTATCATTATAATATTTGCATTATGATATTAATCTTTGTATCATAATGTTAAGGTAGACTGTGTGTTACTGAGAGTGTGCAGAAGTGCCTTTTAAGTATAAAATAATATGAGAATGAAATTAATGTAATAGGAAATGAAATTAGTGTAATAAAAATATCCTATTAAAGAAAAGGTGGTATAAATTACTAGTTTTTGATACATAGAGCATTTCTTTAGCTAAAAACATATTTACCAAGCACTTATTGTAACAGGTTTTATGATAAGGGCTTTACCTGCATTATCTCATTTAGTCCTCACAACACTAAGAGACTCTTTTTGTTCCCATTTTAGAGATGAGAAAACCAAGGATTAGAGAACTAAAGAAATTTGCCCAAGGTCACAAAGCTAGTTAGTGATAGAACTTGGACTTGAACTGAGGTCACTCTGTCTCAAAATCCCATGGTTTCAACCATTAGAGATCAAGGGAAGTGTTTTTTGTTGTGAGGTTGGAATTTTATTATGTACAAGCATATAGCCAATCCATTTTTTTTAATTTGAAAGATTTTTTTCCTCTATTATATAAAGACTACACAGTCAACAAGGAAAATTTGAACAATAAAGTAAAACAGAAAGTTTGAAGTATCTGTAGTCCCAGCTGCCAAAGAAAACCATTGTTAGCATTTTCTTGTCTTCCCTTCATTTTTTTTAATCCCAACTGAGCTCATTACAAAGAGGTCAGAGAGCGTCACGGGTAAGAGTGTGCCTCTGTAGGCAACATGCCAGGGTCAGACGTCTGGCTCTGCCATTTACTAGCTGAGAGACCTCAGTCAAGTCTCTTCACCTCTGCGTGTCTGTTTCCTCACCTATAAAATGAAGATAATAGTTATACTTATCCATTGGATTGTTGTGAAGATTAGGAGTAAGCATATATACAGCACTTAGAACTGTTTTTGACAGATAGTAGTCACTATAAAAATGTTAGCTATTATTCTTATCCTTTAATAATTTCTCCTATATAAACTTAAGTTCTTTAATTTTATAGAATTATGTATCCATTTATTTTTCTATTTTCTTAAGCTACAAGGCTGTTGTACTAGCAGCAAATCATTTTGGACGTTTTTTTACTGGTCAGATCACAGCTGCTGGAAAAGTTCCTCCAGCTAAGGTAGGTAAAACTTTAATATGTCTTCATACTATGAATTAGGCAAGGGTATTGTAGTTTTTAAATAGTTATTTAAAATTTTTTGTTTGCAAATTATGATGTTCATGTCATATACAAATATATGGCAGAGCCTCAAAGCTACTTAAGGTTACTTGAAAACAATGAATTTTCACATTTCTGGAAGTTCAATTTTTTTTTTTCCTGTTTTTCACTTTCTAACTTGAATTCTTAAAGGGATTTTGGATGACTTGTTTATTAGTAATTGTTTAAAAAGCCTCGTGATACATTCAGCAAATTCTCAACTTCCCAATGATTGTGACACACGGGCTCAGGAAAGACTTGGTTTTCTCACTTTTTGCCAAATTTTGGGTCAAGAGGACAGGAAATAGTAGGTGGTATAACCAGGGTGTTTGGCAGGGGGAAAGGGTGCAGTTTCTTTAATCTATATTGAGAGCAGAGAAGAGCAGTTGATGAGAGGTGGTGGTGGCTAGGTGAAAGAATCGATTATGCTGTGACCCTTCGAGGCCACGGACCCTAAATAATAGTGTAAGCCTTTCAGCAGAGTATAGGAAACAGGACCTTAAACGTTGTCATCTATCTGCAGAGTATACTCTGTAGGGTACAGGTTTACTTGGTGCTTCCTGCTCTTAATTACTTTGTTATATCAACCCAGAGCTCTCACACAAAATAAATCTCCTAGAAAAAATGAAAAAAAGATAATAGCAGCTTTGAGAAATCTAGTTATACATGGCTTTAAAAACAGACCAGGTGAAGACGGTGGCACGTGGTTCAAGTGGAGGCCAGAAAACTTAACAAGAGAGTATGAGCAAACAGCACAGAGGTGTGATACGTAAAGTGATTACATCTGACTTCTTTCTCGGGATCGTAAGAAAAGGTCTGACCCTCATGGTGGCCAGAAGTTGGCTGCTGTTCTTAGACTGGCTGAATGCTTTGATGCACAAATCCACTACTCAGTTTTGGTTAGAATCTGTCTGGAAGGTGAGAGGAAAGCTGTTAATATAAGGGATTAAAAAGTGAAACGGAAGACAAGAGGTGTAAAGGAAGGAGAATCAGTCAGCTTTTAAAAGGTGGAAAAGTGACTCTCTTTACTGAAAATTTAAATTGCAGCTTAAGGAATTTTAGTTACATGTCAGAAAAACTTCCCTGATATTGAAGAATTGGACAATAGATGGACTTATCAAGGTAGATTGCTTAGGGACTTCCCTGGCAGTCCAATGGTTGGGGAACTAAGATCCTGCATGCTGTGCAGCACAGCCAAAAAAAAAAAAAAAAAAAAAAAAAGTAGCTTGCATAATATTTTATTGGGGTTTCCTTTAAACATGGAGTGTTCTTACATGTCTAGAACGAGCTAAAATCAATCGGTTGATGGCTTCTGATGTGCCAGGCACTGTTCTAGTAGCTGGGGATATGGCATGAACAAGGCAAAAAAATCCCTGCCACAGAAATTTACACATAGTAGGGACCACAGCGAGGAGATAAATAAACCATCAAACACATATGGAGTATCATTTTAGATATGAAAGAAAGGAACAGCATGATATGGTGGTGAGTCATAGGAGCAAGCTACTGTAGTTAGGGTGATGGGGAAGGCGCCTCTGACATTTGGTTGGGACCTAAAGGATGGGAAGAAAGAAAGTGGGGTTCAGGATTCTAGGCCAAGGGAATAGCACACATAAAGGTGCCGTGATGGGAAAGAATTCAGTGCTTCTAGGAGAGTGAAGAAGGCCATTGGTCTTCGAGTGTGGTGAGCAAGGGAGAGTGATCTGATGATGTGGAGCCTTTCTCCTAGGTCATGTTACAGAGTTCAGATCCTCTTTTTTTTAAAAAAATATTTATTTATTTATTTATTTATGGCTGTGTTGGGTCTTCATTGCTGTGCGCGGGCTTTTCTCTAGTTGTGGCAAGTGGGGGCTACTCTTCATTGCGGTGCGCAGGCTTCTCATTGTGGTGGCTTCTCTTGTTGCAGAGCACCGGCTCTAGGCGCGTGGGCCTCAGTAGTTGTGGCACGTGAGCTCCCTAGTTGTGGCTCGCAGGCTCTAAAGCTCAGGCTCAGTAGTTGTGGCGCACGGGTTTAGTTGCTCCGCGGCACGTGGGATCTTCCCGGACCAGGGCTTGAACCCGTGTCCCCTGCACTGGCAGGTGGATTCTTAACCACTGTGCCACCAGGGAAGTCCCAGATCCTCTTGCAGATGAGGGAATGTCTGATTTAGGATTGTTTAGGAAAAACTCCACTCTTGCTCTTGTGTCTCTCCTTAACTTTCATATAGAACACTTCACTTCTGATACTTCCAGTCACCAAATGTGTGGGGATTTTCCCCACACCAAGCAATTCTGTGACACCAGCTGGGTGCCCTACAATTTCACTTAATTCTGAAACTATCTGCGTGGAGATAGCATCAGATCTCACAGGTTAAGGACTCAGGCCCACAGGACTGTCCCCACCCACTTTCAGATGCCAGTCACAAGTCTAGGTTGTCACCTGTGCTTCTGACAGGTTGGCTGTAAGTCAGAGGTTCCCACAACCCGCCTTGGGTTCAGTTAATTTGCTAGAGGTGCTCACAGAACTCAGGAAAACAATTTACTTCCTATTTACCAGTTTATTATGAAGGACTATGATAAAGGATGCAGATGAACATCCTGTTGAGAGAGATGACTAGGGAAAGGTACGTGGGATGGGGTGTGGGGCTTCCATGCCCTCTTTGGACACCATTCCTGGAAGCTTCCGGAACCTCCTGGAACCCTGTACTTTTGTGATTTTTATGGCGCTTCATAACGTAGGCATGATGGATCATTAACTCCATTTCCAGCCCCTCTTCCCTTTTTGAAGAATGGATTCTGTGTCTTAAATCATGGGGTCTTTTGTTATTTCTTTTACTCTCTCTTTTTTTTTTTTTGTGGTACGCGGGCCTCTCCCTGTTGTGGCCTCTCCCATTGCAGAGCACAGGCTCTGGACGCGCAGGCTCAGCGGCCATGGCTCACGGGCCCAGCTGCTCCGCAGCATGTGGGATCTTCCCAGACCGGGGCACGAACCCGTGTCCCCTGCATCGGCAGGCGGACCCTCAACCACTGTGCCACCAGGGAAGCACCCTCATTGTAGTTTTGATTTACATTTCTCTAATAATTAGTGATGTTGAGCATCTTTTCATGTGCCTGTTGGCCATCTGTATGTCTTCTTTGGAGAAATGTCTGTTTAGATCTTCTGCCCATTTTTTAATTGGGTTGTTTGTTTTTTTTTCTTTTCTTTTTTTTTTTTTTTTGCGGTACGTGGGCCTCTCACCGTTGTGGCCTCTCCTGTTGCGGAGCACAGGCTCCGGACACGCAGGCTCCGTGGCCATGGCTCATGGGCCCAGCCGCTCCGCGGCATGTGGGATCTTCCCAGACTGGAGCACCAACCCGTGTCCCCTGCATTGGCAGGCGGATTCTCAACCACCGCACCACCAGGGAAGCCCCTGAAGTTATTTCTTGATTCAGGATAACTTGGCCCAGTCCTATGACTTTTACTTATTTTCATTTCATTTTTTTTTTTTTTTTAGTGGTGGTGGGGCTTCAGTGTGTGGAGTGGGGATTGGTGCCTTGGAGCCCAGCAGCGTCTTGTTCCCTCTGGTCCCTCTTTGTCCCCTTTCTTGTAGACTCCCCAGAGAAAGCATTCCCATTAAGATCAATTCACATAATCTCTGAGACACTGCCCAGGGGTCACCAGAGCAGAGTTCCACTAGCCTAGTCTTCTTAAAGAGGCAGAAAAAGTGGGCGTGATGGGTGGGTGGGAATTTATAAACTTCTCAGTTTCTGTGGGTGGCTTTTTTTTTTTTTTGACTGTGAAGTATAATAGGTCTTTTCTCTGGAAGGCCCATTCCAGATGACATTGTTCTTAGTTTGTTTCTTAGAAGGCGGAGAGACTCTTGTTTCTGAGGAATTCTATGATTTTCTTGGCTCTGATCCTTCCTTGGTTAGGGAGATTAGTTACATTGCTTCGGATTTCAGGTGCAGTTCATTGAAAGTGGATCAAAATTAGGTGGTTGGTCACCTGCTGTTCCTTTTAGAAGCTCAAAATAGGAGTAGGTGTTTCACCAAAGTTGTACCCGTCTTTGAAACTTATTTTGATATTTTATGAACATAGAAAACCTTAAAATTTGAGAGGGGAGAGGGAGCTAGAATACTGTAATATATAGTATTAGTAGAAGTAGCTTTGATAGTGTGGGAAAGAACCTGTCAGTCTTTAACATACGTAACACTGATGGTGCTGTATATAGCTTTTACACTGAGATGCTGAGTGTCACACTAGTTTTAGTGAAGTTTTTGGCCTTTGCCATCAGCTTTAAAAAACTTTTTAAAACAGTGGTGGTCCGGGGGAATTCCCTGGTGGTCCAGGTTAAGAATCCGCCTTCCAAAAAAAAAAAAAGAATCCACCTTCCAATGCAAGGGACTTGGGGGTTCGATCCCTGGTTGGGGAACTAAGATCCCACATGCCGCGGGGCAGCTAAGACCCCGCACGGCAACTACTGAGCCGGCGAGCCACATCTAGAGAACTCGTGTGCTGCAAATACGGAGCCTGCTCACCACAACTAGAGAGAAACCCCTGCGCTGCAACAAAGAACCTGTGAGCCGCAACAGAAGGTTCCACATGCCGCAAGGAAGATCCCGTGTGCTGCAACTAAGAAAGAAAAAACCTGAAAAACAGTGGCAGTCCAGGTACAGAGTAGCCTATCTACACAGTACATTTATTCAGGGCTGATCATCGCCACCAGCACCACCTGTTGTATTACTGCGTGCTGACTGTGTACCCGGCCCTGAGAGTTACTAGCGGATGATTTTACATAATCAGTTGATCATGAACTTTATTTAAAACATATGGGTTCTGCCTTCTTTCCTAGATTCTGATAGTCGGTGGCGGTGTGGCAGGGCTGGCCTCTGCAGGTGCAGCAAAGTCGATGGGTGCGATTGTTCGGGGATTTGACACAAGGTGAGGGCTTTACTAGTGATTGCTGTTAAGGTAAAAACATTTTGTTTTAGGTGGATGTTACGCTTTCCTTTTGCAAATTGAAGTAGCACGCTGAAACTGCTCTGTAAGCTCTTTTCATTTAAAAATGTATCCATTTGTTCAAAGTTAACTCAAAGTGAAAATGTATTACTTAGTGGAAAAAAAAATTTAAGGACTCAGGCCCAGTACAGCAGAAATAATTTTTAAAAATTGCAAATGAACCGCTCACACTCAGTCTTGTATTTTCATGTAGATTAGCAATGGGACCAGAGTTCTCTGCATCCTGACTTTCTAACATGTTGCTCTACTGTGTTTTATTTCTGCTCAGAATGTGTTTAGTCACTAGGTAGGGCATGAACAAAGATGTTTGTGAGTGTGAAGAAGGGGAGTAGTATGGGAGACATCTTGGAGAGCAGACTGGGGTGGGGGGGTGAGGGATGTGCTCGGCATCCAGCAGACGGAAGCAGATAAAGCTGATTGGGCAGCAGTAGAGCTGCCAGGTGAAAGTACTTGATTATGTTCATTGCATATTTCTTTAAAGCAGACGTATCATCATTTTCCTGGAATTTCTTTAAAGAGAAGTTCAATTAAAATTGTTCTTCATTTCAGAAGATACTAGCTTTTATTACGTGCTTATTGAGTATTGTTATCATTTATGTGTTCCAATACTTTTTTAAGGTTGAAACATGTAGTTAGTTATTATCAGTTGAAGTCAGTAGAGGAAAAATACCATTGCTAATCTTGAATATAGAATGATGAAAAAGAAATGCAACCATTCAAAGTTAAAAAGAATATGACATTTCAGAATAAAGACTGTTCCAATAGAATATGGTTTACAGTGCTTACCGGGAGTTTAGAGGGGTGATGTGCTGATAAAATGCTGTCTTGCTGAAATGAGAAAAGGCATTTCTGAAGTAACCAGGACACAAGCCAGGGATAGCCACAGTTAAGCATGTCATTAGTCCTAGCTTTTAATTTTTAATGTTTGCAGATGTGAAGTTATTGAAGACCCCCCAAATCTGGCAAAAGTAGGTTGTTCAAGTTTTCATTGTAGTGGACAATACTATTAAAGTGCAAGTGTATATATTTGACTTGGAGATGATGTGAAACTCAGTGTTGAGTTAACTACTGAGAATTTATAAAAGTTATGTTGATGTCTTTGGTTTAGATTATGTAGAGAGTAGACAGCTAGAATATAGCTGTTGCTTAACTTCAATTTTATTTACAGTTTATTAAGATAAGTATACAGTGAAGAAAGATGTGGCTGATCGGATGTAATGCTTTTCTTATAATTATAGCTCATTAGTTAATCTAATCACTACCTTGAGACTGGGGGTTAGTATCATGTTATAAATGTGAAATCTAAATATATTGGAAAACACACTTGATTATAAATTCTTGTTGGAAAACTGAATGGTGTTATTTTCAGTTAAACATCCTAAAAACTTAAGGACAACTCATTGCCTAGCGATATTATATGGGTGTGATTTTCTAAATTCTTTCAGACAATAACTAGGAAATTCCACTCATTGCCTATTGTCTCTATTACAAAGTTTATAAAGTCTTTACTTTCCTTTTTTGGTGTGTATTCCAAAAAGCTTTATTTGCAAAAACAATTGGCCGGTCAAGAGCTTTAGTTTTCAGATACCTGTACTAAATGCTTACTCTCTTCCAGGCATTGTGCTCTATGCTTTATTTTATTTGTTCTTTATTGTAAGTATATGAAATAGGAATAAATAACCCTATTTTACATAATGTTAAAAGAAATATAAATCAGTTTAATAACTTATCCAGTTTACTTTCTTTCTGATTGTAAAAATGCTTATTCTCCCAATTCAGAAAAATATAAAAAAGTACAAAAAGTGAAAATAAAATATCCTACAACCCTGCTAGAGATAACTATTAACATTTTACTATATATGTTCCCTTTTCTACACATTAATTAAAAATGTAATTTTACTAATAGTACTATTTAACTTACTTTTTTACTTTTTTTTAACTTAGCAGTAGGTCATGAAGCTCTTTACTTATCTGCAAATATATTTAATGGCTGCACAAGATTCATTGTATAGAAATACAGTGACTTGGGGTTTCCCTGGTGGCGCAGTGGTTAAGAGTCCGCCTGCCAGTGCAGGGGACACGGGTTTGATCCGTGTCCGGGAAGATCCCACATGCTGCGGAGCAACTAAACCCATGAGCCACAACTACTGAGCCTGCGCTCTAGAGCCCGCGAGCCACAACTACTGAGCCCATGTGCCACAACTACTGAAGCCAGCACGCTCTAGGGCCCGCATGCTGCAACTAGTGAGCCTGCGTGCTGCAACTACTGAAGCCTGCACGCCTAGAACCCGTGCTCCGTAACAAGAGAAGCCATTGCAATGAGAAGCCCGCACACTGCAATGAAGAGTAGCCCCCACTCGCCACAACTAGAGAAACCCCGCATGCAGCAATGAAGACCCAACGCAGCCAAAAATAAATAAATAAATAAATAAAATAGTAGACATTTTTAAAACTTTTTAAACCTGTATCCCTTTGAGTAACACCAACTCAGATTGGCCTAAACTATAAGAAAATGTGTTATCTCTCCGAAGTGAAAATCCATGGAAAGGACTCCCTTTTGACACTAGAGGCAGCCGCTGGTCAGTGCCATCCAGGACCAAGTTCCTTCTGTCTCTCCTCTCTGCTGTCCTCAGCTCTGGCTGATCCCCCCTGTGGTCACAAGTTGACCTCCGCAGGCAATCTGGGATACAAGCTTCCTTGTTCAAGTCAGCAGAAATGGAGAGAAGCTCTTGTTCATCCATGCCTTACCTTTTCTGCCCTGCCTTCATTATCCCACCTCTATGTCTGCTCCCCGACCATGACAGTTGCCAGGGGACTGATGGGCTCAGTCCACTGTTTCCCAAACTTCCGTTAAGGCAAGAATTACCTACAGCTCTTGCTAAAAATAGAGCTTCTGGCCCCTCTGCTGGAGATTTTAATTCAGTGGGTCTCGGAATGGGCCTGGGAATTCGAATTTTTAACAAGTGCCTGGAGCGATTGTTGTCGTTAGGGAGGTTTGGGATTCACTGTAGTGGGATGGATGTTGGTGAGTTAAACACTGTCCGCCACAGAGCTGAGAGCTTTGTTGGCTCTGGTTTCCCAACTAGTGCACAGAACTTGGCTAGCATTTACTTATTTATTTTTAAACTGAATGTATTTTTACATAAGTTAAATGTGTTGGCTCTTCACATTTTGCCATTTATGCCATTTATAGATCGCTTTTCTCAAACACAATTTAATGAGGACTAGGGGCAAAAATCACTTTGTAACAATATTTCTAAATAAAAGAGTCGTTTATGTGGGAAAAGTCCCCATAAGTCGGAACATTTACAAGTGAAGACCTCAACTTGAGTGATTTGAATGATGTCAAATCTGAACGTAGGTCAGATCTCACATCATCAACAGTGGGACTACTGTCAAGAAACTCTACTAACTGATGACTGGAGTTGGCAGTAGTGAAATTCCTTTTGTAACTTAACTAAGTAAGAGTTGGAATTTCCTATAGTTTTTTTTTTTTTTTCCAGAAAAAGATATCATCATAAGGGTGTTACCTGCCTTTAGAAAAAAATTCAAACGGTCTGGTCAGAGACCTCAAAAGAAGGTTTCTACTTTTGAATACATAGAGCTTTCTTAAAAATGTGTATGTAAATGATGATCTTGATTTCTGTATTAAGGACCTGAAATGACCACTGCTTTCCCTTCAATAATCACCAGGGCCGCAGCTTTGGAGCAGTTCAAGTCTCTGGGTGCTGAGCCCTTAGAGGTGGACTTGAAGGAATCTGGTGAGGGCCAAGGAGGATATGCAAAGGAGATGTCCAAAGAGTTCATTGAGGCTGAAATGAAGCTATTTGCTCAGCAGTGCAAGGAGGTGGATATCCTTATCAGCACAGCACTTATTCCAGGTGTGTCATTACATCAGTGGTTATCGATAAAGCACTTTTACTAATGATACTTTAAAATGAGGGTGAATAATTGTTTAACGTTTGCATTTCTTTAAGTAAAGATTGATTTACTTTCTAGAGAATGAGAAAGCACATGAAAGGCAGAAAAGACAAAATCACTGTGGCCCCTGGACAAACACGGTCATTAATAATTTGTATATTTTCTTCCAGTCTTCTGTGTATTTTTATCTATGTTCATAGATCATATTCTGTGTACAGTATTATATTTGTAAGCAGTTTGCTTTGTTTACACCCTTGATAATTGTTTTTTAATTTACTTCTGTTCTCTTTGTTAAGATACTACATTTCTATTGTAGGAAATCCAAACAACACTGAAAAATATGAAAGAAAAAGTACAGATTGGAAGTTCTACCAGAGTGACCATTATTAATATATATTTTGAAAAATTTATTTATTATTTTTTAAATTTTATTTATTTATCTTTGGCTGTGTTGGGTCTTCCTTGCTGCGCGTCGGCTTTCTCTAGCTGCCGCGAGCTGGGGTTACTCTTCATTGTGGTACGCGGGCTTCTCATTGTGGTGGCTTCTCTTATTGCGGAATACGGGCTCTAGGCGCGCAGACTTCAGTAGTTATGACTTGTGGGCTCCAGAGCACAGGCTTAGTAGTTGTGTTGCACAGGCTTAGTTGCTCTGCAGCATGTGGGATCTTCCCGGACCAGGGCCCGAACCCGTGTCCCCTGCATTGGCAGGCAGATTCTTAACCACTGCACCACCAGGGAAGTCCCATTATTAATATTTTGATGATCATTTTTTTTTTTTTTTGGTATGCGGGCCTCTCACCGCTGTGGCCTCTCCCGTTGCGGAGCACAGGCTCCGGATGCGCAGGCCCAGCGACCATGGCCCACGGGCCCAGCCGCTCCGCGGCATGCGGGATCCCCCCGGACGGGGGCACGAACCCGCGTCCCCCGCATCAGCAGGCGGACCCTCCACCACTGCGCCACCAGGGAAGCCCTGATGATCATTTTTTTATACATGAGAAAGAGAGGGGGACTTTGTGTGTGTGTATATATATTTATGGAATTTCCCGTATATATTTTTTACTAAAGGTTATGATGCTTTGTTACTTTGTAATTACTTCTTTTGACTTGTTTGGTCTTTGCAATCAAATCATGAGCTCTTTGATGGCAGGAATTACTTTTTAGTCCTTTACAACATCCTCTTCTAAAGAATAGATGCTTGATGTCAAACCAGCCAGCATTTATTAATCAGTAATAAACAGTAAACAGTAGCTTGATCTAGCAAGATTTGGGAGTGAAGAAACTCTCTACCTTTTATATTCCTATCTCCTCTCCTGTCCTTTGCTCCTGTTAGTGAATAATGAATACCATGCTGACTCTAATTTTTTTCCCTTTCTAAAAGAAAGTGGGCCAGATAATGAGAACTTACAGGGTTCGCGTTACTTGTGTTCGATCCTCCTAAAGGAGCCTTGCTTTCTCTAGGGGACCGTGGAAAATTAGGAGAAGCTGCTTTGTCATGAGGTTCTGGGAAAGGAGAAGTCCTCCTCTGGCACCCCCTTCCCCCAATCTGGCTAATATACACCCAGGGGCAGGAAGCTGATTGGCAGCATATCTGTGAGCTTGTGGGGGAAAACGTGCCTTTCAGGCTCTTCTTTTTGTCCTCTGTTTACCCATGTGATACCCAGTGGGTGAGCTCTTCTCTCCAGACATCCCCATCCCACCGGAGCTGGCTAGATGAAGCAGACAGCGGGAGAGTGACGTGGGCTCAGCCGCTGGAAGAATCTGTGTGTGTGTGTGGAAATGAGGCTGGGGTTGGTTACTGGAGGTGGGTGCAGATCAGACAAGGCAGGGGCCACAGGTGGTGTTTGAAATCCGCCAGCGACAGTAGGACTCATGGACAGGTGGTGGCAGGAGAGCCCTTCAGGATTCATCCTTTCCTTTTGTGGCGGTGGCTTCTGGCTCAGCTGTTGCAGGTGGCTTTGAAGGAAGGATGGGGTGGCTTTTGCTGTAGCCACCGTTAGACCGTTGAAAGGTAGTTGCCTGTTGGGGAGATGAGCTGGGAACTGACTGGATGTAACAAGTGGCCAGTAGAGGGTGCTAAAGCATTTACTCATGCAGTAAATGGTGAAGCCCTGAAAGCCCTGAAGCTAGTAGTTTTAAATCATTCTCTTTATAAAGAACTGAGTAGAACCACAGACATAGAAAACAAACTTATGGTTACCAAAGGGGAAGAGGGTAGAGGGATAAATTAGGAGTTTAGGATTAACATATACATACTACTGTATATAAAATAGATAACCAACAAGGACTTACTGTATAGCACAGGGAACTCTACTCAGCATTTTGTAATAACCTATGAGGGAAAAAGTCTGAAAAAGAATATCTATATCTATATATCTATATATAAAAACTGAATCACTTTGCTCTACACCTGAAACGAACACAACATTGTAAATCAACTAAACTTCAATAAAAAAATAAAATAATAAAAAATAGAAAAAATAAAATATATGTCACTAGGTTAAAAAAAAGAACTGAGTATACTTTGGATATAGTATATAGAATTATTATTGGTGGTAAATCTTAAAGTAAGTTATAGAACTCAAGACTTCTTGTATAAAACACATATGGACTTTTAGGACCTACCCCCCATAGTATCTTTTTTTTTTTGAACAGAAAAAGGGCATGTGAACAGTTGACTAAACTTTAACTTCTTATTTTTTGTAAGTAGTTTACAGTAAGTGTACCTTAGCTGCAGTTCAAATTATATGATAGTGATAAAGAGGACTTGTTGAAGGTTTACGAGTCTGTTCTGCTGAGCCTTTCCTGTTTTCAGTCTTTTCTGAAGCCATCTGGTCAAAGCACTTTAAACTTGCACAAAGTCCCTGACCAGTGGATTGACCCAGAGTTCACACTCACAAGGCTGGTCTGAAAAGCACCTTTCTGTTACTTTTTTGGTAAGCCCCCCAAAAGAGAAAAGCTAATTTGAATATAATAAGGAAGAAGATGATCTTTCTAAAGATCTTACATATCCCTAGGGGACTGAAACTTGAAAACCTCTGAGCATTAAAAAAAAAAAAAAATTGAAAAGATTATATAAAGGTACACATGCCCTTTGAAAAACAGTGTCCTTGGCATTGTACCTTACTGGTGTTGGTCCTGAGCCTTTGCATAAGTCACCTGATGGTGTGTCTTGCTCCTGAAAGACTCCTGGAGCAGAAGTTGTTCTAAAGTTTTCCTTGAGTGGATCCAAAGGGGATTAAGTTAAATGTCAGAAGTTGTCCAAGTGGCGATTCCTTAGACCGAGATCCTCACGGCTGTACTGAAAACCTGGCGTGGATAAGAACGTTGAGAGAGGAACATGGGCAATGAGCTCGCTTCAGGTAGCAGTCCTGTGGAGCTGGTAAATTTTCATTCCTCCTAGGCACACGTCAGTCAGTGGACTTGGGCACACAATAACGTTGTACTCATGAGGGTCCTGGGTAAAATGAAGCATTTCTGTAGCTAGCTACTTCTTATGCTGCCTGGTGTCTTGTACCATTGTCTAGACCCCCTCAATTGGGTTGGGCGATGGATGCAGGGCTAGCATTTCACTTAGTGCAGGTAACTTCAAGAGAGGGCCTAGCGGACAGTCTCATTTTGTGGTGCTGTGCCCACGAGGGAAAGCTCCCAACCTTCCTGTCCAGCTCTGTGACCTTTAGGGTTACCACTAAAAAGTTCGGCAGCCCCCCTCTCTGATAACGTTCAGGCTGTGCTCATAATCTTTTCCAGTAAACCTTTTGAGACACAGGAGATTTTTTCAGCATTCTTATTATTCTGAAACCCTTTTAGAGAGACTTTTCATAGACTTGGAAGGTTTAATCAGGAAGAAACTGAATCAGGTTGAAAATCTAATTCGTAAATTAGGGATTACGGGGTGGGGGTGTGAGGAATCACAGTGGTTTAGCAGTGACTGTGTGTTAGGCAAATTTTGCCTAAATTCCTGTGAGAATTAGGAGTACTGTGGGGCACACGCTAAATCTACCCTGACAGAGACAACTTTCTCCATTTAGAACCTTTCCTGATGACGCCTAATTAAAAATCGTAAGCATCATAGGGTCATCTGGTTTTCCTGCTCTCCCCTTCTCCACCTCAGGCCCTGCCCTCTTTTCGTAATTGAACCATAGCCACTGGAAAGCCTGGGGTTTTGTTTAGTCATGACAGTAATGTGGACCACTCAAGTTCCCAGCATCATTAGGTAAAGGCATTTAAAGTTCTCAGGATTGGATCACCTCCCCTCCCTCCCCACCCCACCCTTAGGTGCTCTACATTTTGCACCCTTTGGTCAGGTATTTCTTGCCTTTCAGTTTCTAGTCCTGACTGAGCTTTTGGATCTCGTGTGAAACTCATGTCTTGCTCTCTGGGCCCGATTTCAGTCACGCTCGCTGCTATTATCTCCTCAAGGAGGCCAAGGACTTTCAGGCCTTGCACGTATTGTTCCTTCTCTTTGGAATGCTGTCCCTGCCCTTCCCTGCCTTTTTTTTTTTTCTTTTTTAACATCTTTATTGGAGTATAATTGCTTTACAATGGCGTGTTAGTTTCTGCTTTATAACAAAGTGAATCAGTTATACATATACATATGTTCCCATATCCCTTCCCTCTTGTGTCTCCCTCCCTCCCACCCTCCCTATCCCACCCCTCTAGGTGGTCACAAAGCACCGAGCTGATCTCCCTGTGCTATGTGGCTGCTTCTCACTAGCTATCTATTTTACATTTACTTATAGTATATATAAGTCCATGCCGCTCTCTCACTTCGTCCCAGCTTACCCTTCCCCCTCCCCGTGTCCTCAAGTCCATTCTCTAGTAGGTCTGTGTCTTTATTCTCTGCCTTTTGAAGTCCTACTGAGCTCAGTAGTTTCTCCAGAGTTCCTGCTGTCTCCTGCTCCATAGTAAACCCTCTTTTTTCAGCATTCATAGCATTTGCCCATGCCTCAAATTCCAGTAGTTCTCAGTCTCACTGCCCTTTAGTTGCCCTGTCTCATCTCTGCCACGAGGGTGCTTACCAGGGAGCCTTGTGTACAGCTGTGGCTCAGCAGATGTTCCTGAGCTAATGTGGGTTCCTTCCTTAGTTCTCAGTTGGTACAATCCCTTTTATTTTTCTAGTGCTATCCAAGAAAGAACACTCTTGGATAGGAATACTGCAGAGGCTAGTTTAAGACTGGGAAGCTAGCTTTCTTAAATTTTCAAAAGTAGGACACTTGCCACGTTTGCAGTTTGAGGTGTTGAGCTAGGCCTCTCAGGAGATAGAATTAGGAAGTAGTGGGAAGGTCTGTTCAGGAGTTAGAAAGTGTCCTATCAGCCAGGAGGGAAGATATTCATTGCTTGATTATAAATTATGATCCCTTAGGCCATATATCCTTGGGCCTCTTTTTAGGTATGATCCAGGTTAGGGTAACAGTCCTTTTTATTTTTATCTATATCAGATAGGGTCTGTAGTATACACCCATCAAAGGAGCTTTGTGGCAATTTTGCATGACTCTGGAGAATTGGGAGGGAGTGTTTTCCCTTGATATACAAGGGCCTTACACACGTGAGACCAAACCTGAGGGATCTCACAGTCTCCTGGAAAATCAACATTGGTTTTGCATTGGATGCTGCCTGTCTCTTTGAAGCCATCTTTCATATGAAGTAGAAATATAGTACAAAAGAGTAACTTTCCATAGTAATTTTTTTTTTCTTTGCGGTACGTGGGCCTCTCACTGTTGTGGCCTCTCCTGTTGCGGAGCCCAGGCTCCGGACGTGCAGGCTCAGCGGCCATGGCTCACGGGCGCAGCCGCTCCGTGGCATGTGGGATCTTCCTGGACCGGGGCACATACCCGTGTCCCCTGCATCTGCAGGCGGACTCTCAACCACTGCGCCACCAGGGAAGCCCTCCATAGTAATTTTCACACTTGTTCTTTTAGGCAAGAGAATAATTGATATAGCAGTATACTCTTCGTTTGTGAAACTCCACAAAGATAATATTGTTTTGATGACTACACAAGGTCTTTCTCTAAAGTAAAGCTTTATTTTTCAGATTGTTCTTTTCATTCTGTAAACATTGTGGTCTTACAGGACAGCGATAGATCAGGGATTTTCAACTTTTTTTGAATTATTTAACTTTCTTTTACTGACTACTCTGATTCATCTACCATCCTCTCCTCCTTTAAATGCATTGTATGATTGTATGGAATTTTGTAATATTTCTTGTACAGAGTTTCATTTGTTTTGAGAATTTGGAAGGACAGAGAAAAATACTTAAATGTTGCAACATCAAGGGTTGGTAACCACAGGCTGTCTATACACGTCTTGGTAGCTTTCAACAGAGGCAGGGCAACTTGTCCTTAAGAGGAAGATGCCAAGACTGTGGAGTTTTCCATCGTCATTTATCAATCTTGACTATTTAGAGTGTGTTTGAGCACATTTAGTGAGTGACTGGGCCAAATTTAACAGATGCCCTGGTAGGAAGATTTATGGCCCAGAATTATCTTCTGGTTTGGTCTGTTATTTCTCCCAAAGTATGTTGCAAGATTGGAAAGCACTGTGCTTCCCTCTGTGGCAGTCCCTGAGTTGAAAAGGATTGGGAGGCTGAGGCTGTCCCGTCTCTGGTGAAACAGCACCCGATAGATAGAGTTACAGTTATAACCAGCACTTTCCACCATGGGCATTTCTGTTCTTCCTTATTTCCACTTTCTCTATACTTTCTTATGCCTCAGTATTAGTTAGGATGGTCTAGCTGCTAAAACAAATTCACCCCAAAGCTCAGACATTATAGAAAGTCACTTCTTGCTCAGTTAACAGTAATAGGTGGTTGACACATTGGAGGGCAGCTCTCCTTCAGGTGGTCCTCTGGGGATTCAGGTACAGCAATGTTGTCATCATCGTTATGAGGCCGTGAAGGTCGCTCAGGGCACTGTCTCTGTTCCAGCCAGCTAGAAGTAAAGGGCCAAGGAGGAGTGTGCATGGGATGCCCAGAAGTGGCGTACGCCACCCCTGCTTACATTTCTTCTGCTAAAGACCTAGTCACATGGCCAAACCTAACTACGAAGGAGGCTGGGAATGGTTGTCTAACTGTGCCCCCAGGAATAAGAGAACATTGTATTAGTTTGCTAAGGGTACCGTAACAAGATCTCACAGACTGGGGAGCTTAAACGACAGAAATTTATTTTCTCACAGTCTGGAGCCTAGAAGTCCAAGATCAAGGTTTCTTTTGAGGCTCCTCTCCTGGGCTTGTAGAGGGCCTCTTCTTGCTGTGTCCTCACATGGTCTTGGTGTCTTTTTTGTGTCCACATTTTCTCTTGTTTTTAAGGATACCAGTCAGATTGGATTAGGGCCCACCCTGATGGCCTCATTTAATGTAATCATCTCTTTAAAGACTCTGTCTCTAAATATAGTCGTATTCTGAGTTACCGGGGGTTAGGGTTTCAACATGTGAATTTTTCTGGGGACACAATTCAGCCCATAACAAATGTGGATTTTGGTGAGGAACTAAAAGCTTCTTTCCTCTTCCCCAGTTTTTAATTTTATCTGCTTATGTTAAATCCATTCATTGGCAATCAGATCATGGATTTAGAACCAGATAGAGTAGATTCAAATTCCAGTTCCACTGCTTAACAGCTGTGGCTCTCTGAACCTCAGATTCCTCATTTCTGAAAAGGAAGTAAACCTTTTTATCTTGCAGAGTTGTTTTGAGAACTACATGAAGAAAAAAGCCCAGTGTAGGGCCTGGCACGTAGAGCATTAGCATAATCACCTTTCTTCCATTGGTGATGCTTAGTCTTGCAAATGGTATCCAGACTGGAAAGCTACTGAC
This sequence comes from Tursiops truncatus, assembly GCF_011762595.2. NCBI lineage: Eukaryota > Metazoa > Chordata > Mammalia > Artiodactyla > Delphinidae > Tursiops > Tursiops truncatus. The sequence goes on from NC_047036.1 coordinate 36,014,550, forward strand.
TGTTGCAATAGAAAGTCCAGACATTCTTGAGCATTATGTGGCATGTCAAAGATGTTCTCTGAAATCATCAGGCTTATGGACATACTCATGAAGTTACAAAAGCATTGCCATTAGATGGCAATCTAGCATGGATTTCACTGTGGAAAACCATGGCTTAACTTGCTTTTTATCTGACTTTTCTGAAGGTACCCATTTCATTAAGACTTTTCCGTCAATCTCATTCTGACCTAAGTTTTTTTTTTTTTTTTAAATTTTATTTATTTTTGGCTGCGTTGGGTGTTCCTTGCTGCGCGTGGGCTTTCTCTAGTTGCGGTGAGCGGGGGCTACGCTTCGCTGCGGTGCACGTGTTCTCATTGAGGTGGCTTCTCTTGTTGCAGAGCACAGGCTCTAGGCGTGTGGGCTTCAGTAGTTGTGGCACACGGGCTCAGTAGTTGTGATTCGCGGGCTCTAGAGTGCAGGCTCAGTCATTGTGGCGCACGGGCTTAGTTGCTTCTTGGCATGTGGGATCTTCCTGGACCAGGGATCGAACCCATGTCTTCCGCATTGGCAGGTGGATTCTTAACCACTGCACCACCAGGGAAGTCCCCTGACCTAAGTTTTCTGACATGGAAAATGAAATAAACAGCATTATTTCTCTTTTAAAAAATAACCTCCTAATTATTTTATAAACAAATGTATAATAAATATTCATTAATTTTTTAGGGATTGGTAGCTAATGTACATCTAGACATGTATTGGAGGGAAAACAAAGAATGTTATAATTTATATAAGAATATTATTTAATGTATTATATATTTATATATATATATAATATATAATATATAATATATATGTTTCCTTTTTATGTTACCATTTAGGTTTGGTAAGTTGTTTTCCTTTTTTTGAGAATTCCCATAGCTTATGAAGCCATGGTAAAGCCTTGACTGATTTTGATTTTTATCTATACAGAATTTTGCAGCTATGGCAGGTAAATTATTGAGGTAATCCTCAAAAAATTTTTATAAATGTGTTCTTTAATTATTAGGTAAAGGCTTGTTTTTAGGCTTCTTCTTTAAATAGATCTTTAAGGATTTCTCTTATCTGCTAAAACATGCTGTTGACTAATCATATTTCCTACATATTACATTTAGAAATATCTCAAGGCATCCAATTTGTAACAGTCAAGTTTTTGCCACCTGGCTTTCTCTCTGGTTCCTTATACAAATAATTAATTAGGCAGAGAAAATTTTTATCTAGTTCCAGGAATAGAACTCACATATAAAGCTTGACTGGTTAAGCTTGGGTCAGAATCCCTTTATGTTCATGAACAGAGCTATCTGTAGCCTCTCTAGTGATAACAGAGATAGAGGGATTGTATCCGTGTGTTGCTCTGTGCACCTCGGGGCTGGCAGAATCAGAGACTTATTAGATCAGTGGGTCAAATGTTCAGCAGTTTTTTGCCACATCCAATCTATTACATAACCAATTATCTCTTTTTTTTCATATGTGTACATATATGTATAAAAAGCCTTTTGTCCTTATCTGTAACATTTTTATAGTTTAAGACTCAATATTTTGGACTTCCCTCGTGGTGCAATTGCTAAGAATCCTCCTGCCAATGCAGGGGACACAGGTTCGAGCCCTGGTCCGGGAAGATCCCACATGCCGTGGAGCAACTAAGCCCGTGTGCTACAACTACTGAGCCTGCGCTCTAGAGCCCATGAGCCACAACTACTGAGCCCACATGACACAACTACTGAAGCCCGCGTGCCTAGAGCCCGTGCTCCACAACAAGAGAAGCCACCGCAATGAGAAGCCCGCGCATCGCAACGGAGAGTAGCCTCTGCTCACCGCAACTAGAGAAAGCCCGCGTGCAGCAAACAAGACCCAACGCAACCATAAATAAATAAAGAAAGAAAGAAAGAAAAAAAGAAGTAGACTATCATAAAGAATAGGAATGTGTTAAAAAAAAAAGACTCAATATTTTAACCCCATCTATGATTTTGTTATTCCAGAAGAGCCTTTGGTGTGTATCAGTTAGGGTGCCTTTGGCTGCCAGAAGCAGAAATTCCAACACAGTCTGCCTTAAACAAGAAAGGAGATTTGCTGGGTTGCGTAGGTGAAGGAAGCCAGTTATAGCTGGGTAGGTGTGCGTCGGGGCCCTGCTGTACCGCTTTGTCCTCTTTTAGCTCCGCCCTCTCTGAGTTGGTTTCATGGTCAGGAGCAGAGGCAGGCCTCCACTGTGCGCAGCACACATCCGGAGGGCAAGGCAAGCCGTTCTCATGGCTCCCTCTTGAAGAGCAAGGGAACTACTTTTTCACAATCCCTTAGCACACTTTCCCTCATTCTTATTGGCCTTGTCTGGGTTACATCCCCACTTCTGAACCAATCCATGTAGGCAGGGCAATGAGATGCCCCTCAGCTTACACCTGGATTTCTGAACTGGTCTTCAGTAGGTGCTGAGATTACCCTTAAGCCAGCGAGGCCTGCCTCTGGAGTAGTTTCAGGTCATTTCTCCTGAAGCTCATGGACTGTGTGGAGAAAATGGAAATCAAAGTAGTGACAAGAGGATGCTGGATAAACACTAGTGCTCAGTATAAAATTATATGCTTAGAATGACATTTCTTACTGTATAAATACTAAAGTTCAGAACATTTTTACATGCTCTGTTTTGCATGTAGTCAATATACAGTATTGTGTTACATTAAAAATTATCCTTTATTTATAGTACTTGTTCATGAGAAATCTATTTTCATTTGGAGACATATACTCTATAATTTATATTATTAATCTCTTTATTACTATACTGTTAAATATACCATGTTCTTGTTAAAGCAGAAAGTTTTTCTTTTTCTTTGTTTTTATAAATTCATTTATTTATTTTTGGCTGCGTTGGGTCTTCGTTGCTGCTTGCGGGCTTTCTCTAGTTGCGGCGAGCGGGGGCTGCTCTGCGTTGCAGTGCGCAGGCTTCTCATTGTGGTGGCTTCTTTTGCTGTGGAGCACGGGCTCTAAGTGTACAAGCTTCAGTAGTTGTGGCTCGCGGGCTCTAGAGCACAGGCTCAGTAGTTGCAGTGCATAGGCTTGGTTGCTCCGCGGCACGTGGGATCTTCCCGGACCGGGGCTCGAACCCGTGTTCCCTGAATTGGCAAGCAGATTCTTAGCAACTGCACCACCAGGGAAGCCCAGAAAGTTTTTCTTGAGCCTGCTTAATTTGACGGCTTACAGGCCAGGAAGTTAGGAATTTCCCCATCTGATTAAATGCCATTGAATAATTCCAGTAAATAATGCTAAATGCTCTTGGGAATTATTATAAAATTTTGTGGTAAGCGTTTTTCATCTTGGTGTCTTGTTGTTCTTAATATTTTTAGTGGTTTCCTATTAATTTTTCCTTCTTTTTTTTTTTTTGTGATTAAAGTTGTTTGTGAGGCCTTGATTCTTTTTCCAGTAAGATAGAATCTGAGAATTTATTGATTTCAGATGACCACGTTAGGCCTGATTTATTCAGAGAGGTATAATATATTGCAAAACTTTCCAGTAAATCTTTAGCTGTTGAGATTTAGTTTAAGCCAAATCTCTCTTTTTTTAATTTACTGTTGTAGAGAGGCCAGTGGTATATTCTTTTGCTGCATAGTGAAAAGTTGTTAAAGCTATTTTTAGAAAGAAGTAATTTTTTTCTAGAAATCTTTGAATTTACTACTTTAAAAACTGCATCTTAGTATTCGTTTAATGAGAAAACCCATGAGTATGAAAAGATCCTATGAATTCAGTCACATTTCAGAATAACTTTGTGTGAATCACAGCCATACATACATACGTCTAGAAACAGTGCACATGTGTGAGGCGTTTTTTTCTGTCTATTGGCAGTTCTGGGTGCACACAGAGATTCAGGGATGCCTTACACTAATCTATGGCACCTCTACTCACCCTAAATAATGGCCATCCAATTGGGAAACTATAATTGAAACTTTTAGATGAGTGCTATAAGTATCTTAGCTATTCTCCTAATAAATCTTTGAATGCAACTAATCTTTGAATGCAACCTCTTTCAATCCTAAACTATGAGACCTTAGAGCTGTAAGTAAAGCTTTCCTTCCCCATCTAGCCTGCACGTGGTAGGCACTAAGTTATTGCTTGAGTCAATGAATGGATGACTCCTTGAATGATGACTGTGAGTGCATGTTGTCCTACCATTGTCTTGGCAAAAGTATGGAAATAAACTCCCATCTGGGAGGGAACTGAGTAATCTTACCAGGAACTTAATGTCCATGAACCATAAGGAACCAAGAAATATTTCATGAAGTTGAACATCTTTCACCCACAGTTTGTATTGTGCCAGGAAATATATTAAAATTTTTTTTTTCTCCTTGTTAATTTTTTCAATCAGTGATTTTTGGGGGAGGGTGGTTTGAAGAGATGTAACAGTCTTGGTCTTTTTGTGTAGCTCATCTTTTGCAGATAAATGATAAAATTAACAGTAATGAGCAGTCAAAAAGGGAAAGCCCAATTGTGCCTCTAAAAAAATACCTCTTATCTGCCTTCTTTTATTAACTCTTCTGCCTTCTACAGTCCTGTCTTGAAACACCTGATATGCTCATTGGATCTTTTATCCTTGTGTCTAGGATCTGCACAGGGCTGTCACTGGGGTAATTATGGGACATCTCTATATGGGACATCTCTAATTAAACATTGGATATATTCTTTTCTATGTTATATATTATAAAAAAATCTGTGCACATCTTCCTGTCTATTATCCATCCTTAGTTATGTTTCTGTCTGCCTGTATAAGTGTTTGGATTCACTCTTTGAAAGGCTGTCCTAACTGTATAGCTTCCTTTGCTGTAGCAGGGAGGGCAGAGGATTTTGAGTGCAGTGTTTTCAATTGGTAAGTTAACAGACTGGTTAAGGGCATTTCTAAGTTATTTTAATTCTTCTAGTGCAACTCTTTAATCTCTGTCCTCAGCTTAAATGGGGAAACTTTAAAACTTTATGCTTTATCTGTTTATAAAAATAGTATGACTTGTTGGAAATGCAGTAAAGTACAAAAGAAAATAAAGATCATTTGTGATCCTTCTACTCAGTGAAAAATACTCTTAACATTTTACCATTTTCTTTCAGCCTTTTTTCCATGCATTTTTATCATGTTAGATGAAGATAAAATATCTTTCTTACTTTCTCCACTTAATATTATTATATCATAAGTTTTCTCCCTTAACATAATAAGTCAATAAGAACTCTTTGCAAATATATTTTAATATTTTAATAATATTTTAATATTAAATTTAATATTTTATTTCCAGTTTTTGTCAATTAAAAATAATGTTCTAACATTTTTTTTCTGCTTTATTCTTGTATCTGTACTTTCATTGATTTCCCCAGGATTAATCAAACCTTAGAAGTAGAATTACTGGATGAATGAATATCAGTATTTTTGGCCTGTTGATACACACTTGATCTACTATGCTTTGTTGAAAGATTACACAGTTCATAATCTCATTAGTAGATTTTCCAGCTAATTGTTTCATTTCAGAAGTATTTGGATTTTGTTGACTCTTTCAGTTTGAGGGCAAAAATGTATCTCGCTCTTTGTACTCACATTTCTTTTAGTCTTACTGAGGGTGAACTTTCTTCATTTGGTTGTTACCATTCTCTTTGAATTGGCCATTTGTATTTGCTGTTTATTTATCAATTAGGATCTTAGTGTTTTGTTTTTATTTAAACTTCTGTGAGATTTTTATTGTATTAATTTTTTGTCATGTTTATTTTTTTTGAGGATAGTAATACATACCTTTTTCATATTTAAGCTTATTGACATTTTCCTTTGTAACTTTTCCCATTTCCGTAAATTTAGGAAGTACTTTTCAATCCAAAGATAGGAGAGATATTCACAAAGTGTTTCCTTTTTTTCTTTTCTTTATGGGTTGATTTTTTTCTTTTATTTTTTTTCTTTTCTTTTCTTTTTTTTTGCGGTACGCGGGCCTCTCACTGTTGTGGCCTCTCCCGTTGCGGAGCACAGGCTCCGGACGCGCAGGCTCAGCAGCCATGGCTCACGGGCCCAGCCGCTCCGCGGCATGTGGGATCTTCCCGGACCAGGGCACGAACCCGTGTCCCCTGCATCGGCAGGCGGACTCTAAACCACTGTGCCACCACGGAAGCCCTTCTTTTATAATTAATTCTGACCTATAGAGTTCAGAGTTCAGTTTGAAGTAAGATATTAGGTTTGGGGAATTTTTTCCCCCAAAACCTAGCTAATCATCTTATTCCTTTTGTTCCTTCCATTTTGTGATGCTGCACTTACCTTACATTACAGTTTTATCATAGTAGGCCGTCAGGGTAGGATAGTACTTTGAAATTTCCTTCTCAGTCTTTCCCTCCCTTGACCTAATCTTTTGAGGATTTGCTCGTTTGGAACTTTTTTGTGCTACTCTGCTCCTCTTTTGGCTCCTTTCTTCCCTTCTTCTGTTTTTAATTTGCATTTCTGCACTTTTCAGAATTTTCAAAAAGTTAATCCACATGTGAGTTCTTAAAGGCAGCTGCACTGTTATATTCATCATTGTATTCCCTGTAGCCCTTATTGAATTTTTAAAAGTATAACATGAAAACAAGCTCTTCTAGAATACTTGGGAGATAAGAAAAAGCACAAAGACGGAAATAAATTATTCTTAGTCTTACTACTCAAAGACGTCCTGTTATTGTTAAACATTATACTCTATAGAATTTGCTAGGAACTATATAGTATATGTAATATTTTTTTTGTGTGTGTGTATGTATCTATACACACACACACACACACACACACACTCTTGAAACATTCATACATATGTATATGTAAATTTTTTTTTACTGAATGGGAACATCCTATACATACTGTTCTGTTGTGTGCTTTTACTTGTAATAATTCCATGTCTTTTAAACATTCCTCTGTAATTTAAGTCTATTCTTTTAACTTACCCTCCAGTTATTTGGCTATGTACTAAGTAAAATACTGTTAAGTGAAAGAAAATGCTATCCTTTCAAAAGCGGTTGAATTTCAGAGTGATAATATGGACGGAACACCTGTTATCTCTGTTATGACACACGTGTGTGTGTGTGTGTGTGTGTGTGTGTGTGTTGTGTCAGCCACTGCAAAATTGTTCTGTGAAGGTTGAATAAGTAAAATCAAAGAAGAGAAATAGGTGGTGCATCAGATGTTTTCTAGGGAGCCTAAATGGTTTTGGCCACTTGACGTCTTATAAAGTGGGCAGCATTACAGATGCAGGGTCTGATCTGTAGCTATAGATATCTCAGAAGGAAGAAGGAATCCAGAATGTCTAGGGCGGGAGAAATTAGTTAGATGCCAAATCCAATTTGTGAGGTCGATGGTCGTAAAGTTGGTGTGGTTAGAATTCAAAGGGGTTGCGCCTGGGTCCAACTTGGTTCTAGCCAGAAGAGTAGCTTAAGGCACGTCGACCTAAGACTGGAGGGTACAAGTAAGGTGGGAGGAAAGGCTGTGGCAAACGAGAGTCTGGTTAATAACGAAGGGGCTCTGGACAAGGGCTGGGGGTGGGTGGTGACGACAGTAAATACCTGCAAAGTACAGGTTAACCCTTTAAACTCGCCACTTTATGTAGATGCAGCCACGTCATCCAGAGCTTTACATCACTGCAGTGCTGGTCAGCATGACCTTTAGTTTGGGACGAGTCCTCAGATGCTGTTGTTTGCATCCCCAAATTCTCATGCTCGAGTAATGTTTAAGTATTCAAGATACCTTTGGTGGACTACAATGCGGGAGGGTAGAGGAAAGGAATACGTAATTCCAGAGAATTTTGAGAAGTGGCAAAACTACCAGGACCAAAGGGTGTGTTGTCTTTGGGAAAAGATCTCCTCATTCTTGCTCTTTTTCATGGAGACTCAGAAGAGAGAACCAGAGCTTCTCTAACAAACCATTGTGGCTGGAGCAGAAGGTCCAGTGGGACAGTAGTGAGGAGAACTGCTAAGAGGAGTGCTTCAGCCCGGGGAGAAAGGCCTTGGATAATAGGAGGCTTAGGAGTTGGGCTTGATCTTGGAAGTATAAGGTTCGCATTGAGAAAGGAGATACACCCACATGTATCTTTACAACTTTGTTTTTCACATGTGCTACAAAAAAAGGTTATTTTTCTTTTTTGAATCGCATATATTCCAGTCAAGTAGATTGAAAAGCAGATTATTATCATGCAAATTTTACTTTGAGTTGATTTCCATTTATAAAACTGACAGTGCTTTTACTAAAATTCTGTAGACACAGAGTTGAAAACTTTCGAAAGAAGAAAAAAAAGATCATTAGGCCATTAATTCTCTGCTTTCCTGTGGCCAGTCTCGCAAGTTTATTTCCTTTCTCTTTTGGCTTAGATATTTACACTGTTTTATGAAACTTGAACGAGGTATTATACCCACAGTGTGGACCCCTGTTGAACATATTAATTTATGTTAACTTGAAAAATCCTTATGTTTGGTGCTTTATCCTCTATGAAAGAATTAGTAAACGATTTATTTTAAGATGTGAAATATCTCATGAGGGGCAGGCTCCATGAGAACAGGGATCTTTTCTGTTTATCTGCCAGTACACTCCCAGCACCAGGCATGGAGCTCGACTCACCAGAGGTGCAGAATAAATAGTTGTTGAGTGGGAATAAAAATGTATGAGTGGTTCCTAAGATTTTTTGGAGTTGTGGTATCCTACTGTTTCCATTTCATGGTACTTCGCTGTCTCTCCTCGAAGTTATCCTGTGTTAAATTAAGGTAGATTAATATAGCATGTGGGAAAATCTGGTGCCATTGGTTAAGACGATTGGAAATACTCTATTTTGTCATTCATAGATTACTGTTGAATGTTCCCTTGACATTTGTGATCTTTATGAATCGTCCAATTTGGGTGCACATAGTTTCCTTACTAGCTTATTTATTATGCATTTGTAAAGAAACAGGCAAAATGTTGATCTCTTCATGAGTGGTACAGGGTGTAAACCAGTTGGGAAGAGCAGTGCTAGCTGAAATTTCCATGCTTAGCAAATGACAAGGCTTGCTCTCTGGCTAAGCGGCTCCCTCCCACCCACTGGCTTTGCAGCTCACACTCATCCTATTTCTTCCTTAGGAGACTGACCAGTCTCACCTGTGTTATGAACTTTAGGGGGTCTCTTTGAAAGAGTTATATATTCAGATGTTAAATTCCTGGGTACCCAGAGACTACTGTAATAATTAGAATATAAAGTTTTAAGAAATTACCATGTAATTTGTACTCTTTTCTTTGGTTTTATTAGGTAAAAAAGCTCCCGTTTTGTTTAGTAAAGAAATGATCGAGTCCATGAAGGAAGGTTCAGTTGTTGTGGATTTAGCTGCTGAGGCTGGCGGAAACTTTGAAACCACCAAGCCAGGAGAACTTTATGTTCATAAGGTACAGCACAAAGCTTCCTCTATCTATGAACCTGTTCCTATATCTTTATTGATTTGTGAGAGGGTGTTTATTGCTTTAAATATTTAGAGAAACTGAGGCCTGAAATTTTCTAAACTTAAAAACAGTCACACTTAAAGCTCCTTTTTTTTTTTGTGGTACGCGGGCCTCTCACTGTTGTGGCCTCTCCCATTGTGGAGCACAGGCTCCGGACGTGCAGGCTCAGTGGCCATGGCTAATGGGCCCAGCCGCTCCGCGGCATGTGGGATCTTCCCGGACCGGGGTACGAACCCGTGTCCCCTGCATCGGCAGGCGGACTCTCAGCCACTGCGCCACCAGGGAAGCCCTAAAGCTCCTTTTGAAATATGTATTTGTGAGTGTGTGTATATATTTATAAAGATTTGTAATTTCAGAACTTAGCCTTGACTGAGAACTGTCCTAGAAAGAATATGGGCATTTAGCAACAGACCTTTCTGACTGTATTTTTGTTTGTTTAGGGGATTACTCACATAGGCTACACAGACCTTCCCAGCCGAATGGCCACTCAGGCCAGCACCCTGTATTCCAACAACATCACCAAGCTCCTGAAGGCCATCAGCTCTGACAAAGACAATTTTTATTTTGAAGTGAAAGATGACTTTGACTTTGGTACAATGGGTCACGTCATTAGAGGAACTGTAGTGATGAAGGTAAGTGAAGAGATCTGTTTCTCCTGTGTTTTCATTATATATTTGTTTTAGGATTTTTGTTTACAGAACGATCCTATTTTGGAATTGGAATATATTCTAATAAAGTATCGATGTGTTGGGTTTATGCCAATAAAAATTGTTTAAAAATGTAGAACAGTTTAAAGAAAAATATTGCAAGATTTATATACATGTGTGACTCACCTAAAATATGCATTGCTTTTGATAAACAGAAACAAAAAAACAGACAAAAAACCCAGAATTGAATAAAGTAAAAATTAAATATTCCCCCTCCCCCACCTATCTGCTTTTAAGTTTGTTCTGTATTCTTCCTTATATGTTCTGTACATGTACTAATTGTACATCTATGTATGTATGCATGACACAGACATTATTTATATACATGTGTGATATATATTTATATAAAGTGATATTATAAATTACGTGAATTTCTATATTTATTTAAAATTACTTTTCAAAGAAGAGTTTTTCCCCAACACTGGATTGACTGAATGCTGGATTAAAAAGTGCTATTTTTCTGATTTCTGTTAGGATGGCGAAGTGATCTTCCCTGCTCCCACACCGAAAAATATTCCTCAAGGTGCCCCAGTAAAACAGAGGACAGTGGCTGAGCTGGAGGCCGAAAAAGCAGCTACTGTCACGCCCTTCAGGAAGACGATGACATCAGCTTCTGTATATACAGCAGGTGAGGGTCCCATCTATGAAGATTTAGTCCAAATTCTTTGAATTTTGTGAGTTATGTATTAATTGTCAAAATTAGTAAATGAAATGCTGTTGTCCTTTGTTGGATTCCATCAGGACTTGGGCCTGTTAGAAGCAATTTTCACATACATGTCATCTGTCCCACCTCTGTGGACGTGGAGACTGCATTGTGTACCCTCAGAGATGCAGGCACTGGGATAAATGCTGGATTGAATGAGTGTGAAATAATACATAGGCTGTTAATACTTTTATAGAAAACATATAAAATATAGTTAATATTTTTATATATATCAAATATAATGAGTATCGATGTATGACAGATTGTGTTGGTGTTAAGTGCATGTAAATGTGGTTATTGGTTTATTTTTTGTGGTTTATAAAACATCACTTGTGATTATCTGCACCTCTGGGTAAGACTGGGGAACCAAATATTTGCATTGAAGAATAAACAGTAAGTTATTCACCTAGTAAAAAAAAAAATTCAATTTAAAAATTTTTATCTCTTTCTTTACAATTTAACATAGATTCTTTGTTTTCTAATTCACCTTCATGAAGGCAGTAAAGAATTATCATAAAATAATGATAAATATTCATTCTGGCTATGAACTGTTAGAGTCTGAAATATGGATATTTGATTTTAAATTGGTTTCTGTCTCATAGAATGAAGTAAAAATGTTTAGATTTGCTTAGAGCCAAAATAAAAACAAAACAAAAGCCAACTATAAAGAATAAGGACCAGTACAAAGCACACAGAATTCTTGTAGCCTCAGCATTCTCCAAATTCCCATGTGAGTCCAGATGTTTTAAAGCTAAATATGTAACTCTCCTTGAATAAAGAGCAAGTCTCAGCAAAATGACTGAAAAAGCCTTTAGTTGCGAACATTGTGAATAGATGGAGCAGTGTCCCTATTTGCTCTTACTTGTTAAAAAAAAAGAAACCATGTTACTGTTTTGTGCATGGAGAGTATTGTCAGCAGGGTTGTAAATTTCCATTTCTCTTTACAATTCATAAGGAAATGTAGTGAGGCATGAATGATGATTTATTTTTCTAGGTTTCTCTTATGTTTATTGAGTCAAGGTTTATTGCATTTTAATAGATATGACATTGGCATATTCCAGTGAATAAAAGGATGGCCTTATATTTATTTTCTGTACCCTAAAACTTCCTCCTTTATAATAAAACCAAGCGTTTTTCTTGTGTATTTGTTAGGAATCTATTTGACTAGCATTCTTCAAAGAATGTAATTTGCTTTTTTTCCCTTTTCTTTTTTCTCTGTTTTTCTTTTCTTTTTCCTCTGTTACACAAACTAAATGTAGCACATTTGACATTACTGAATGTATTATAGAAAAGACTTTAGTTTATTAAATAGTTAATAAGAAAACCTGGGGCTTCCCTGGTGGCGCGGTGGTTAAGAATCCGCCTGCCACTGCAGGGGACACAGGTTCGATCCGTGTCCCGGAAGATCCCACATGCTGCGGAGCAGCTAAACCCATGCACTACAACTACTGAGCCAGCTCTCTAGAGCCTACAAGCCGCAACTACTGAGCCCATGTAGCACAACTACTGAAGCCCACGTGCCTAGAGCCTGTGCTCCGCAACAAGAGAAGCCACTGCAATGAGAAGCCCACGCACCGCAACAAAGAGTAGGCCCTGTTCACCGCAACTAGAGAAAGCCCTCACGCAGCAACGAAGACACAATGCAGCCAAAAATAAATAAATAAAATAAATAAGTTTATTAAAAAAGAAAAGAAAAGAAAACCTTCAGATGTGGGATTTCTATCTTAGATGCCCAACACAATTGACTGCAGGTTATGGTAATTTAGTGCTTCTGAACTAATGTGGGCATTTAATGAGTGCTAGGCATTGTGCTAAAACACTTCACGTGCCTTAGCTCGTTTATTCCTTATAAGTACTCAGTAAAGTGGGCATATTATTATTTTCTTTTTCCAGATGACGACAGAGAGGGTTAATAATTTTACAGATGAGGGTACTGGAGCACAGAGAGGTTAAGTAACTTGCCTGAGATCACACAGCTGACAAGCAGTAGAGCCAGGATTTGAACCAGGCAGTCTGGCTTAAGAAAACATGTCCTTAAATATAACCCTGTACAGCCCTTCTCTGATGTTTAACTGAAACACAAAACAATATTCTGTCTAACTCTCCCTCCAGATGGTTAACAGGCCATCCATTGGAACACTGGAAATCTTGTATGTGGGTAGGAAAATAAAACTACAGAGACTTCCCTGGTGGTCCAGTGGTTAAGACTGCGTGCTTCCACTCCGGGGGGCACTGGTTCAGTCCCTGGTTGGGGAACTAAGATCTCACATGCTGTGTGGGGCAGTGAAAAAAATTTTTAAAAAATTTAAAACTACAGTCTTATTGACTGATGTAAAGTAAAAATGAATGTCAATTGCTAATGTTCCAGCTATGCCACTTATAAAGAAATAGTTTATATCAAGGGATAAAAGTACCTTATTCAAAAAAGTTAAATTCCAGCTTTCTGGTCACCCATTATCAGTTGGTTTTCACTGACCACTAGGTAACCCTTTCCTCTGTTGCAGAACAGCCATCCACATGTTTGCTATTAGGAAAGGCGATAATTAAAGATGTATGTTGAGAGCTGACTGTTTGTATTCTGCACATTCTTAATTTAATTCGTATTTTTTTTTTTTTTCCTTTTCTTTGTAAAATCCTGTTTGCTGACTTAGTGTTGGGGCTGGAGCTGACTACCCTGGCCAGCAGTCCAGTCCAGATTCAGGAGCAATTGCAAAACTTCTGTCCCGGGTGGGTGGAAGCCATATGTTTTGGGGAGGTGCTGGAGTGAATGAAATCCTTCCTACTCTCTTAAAATCCTTCTTCCTCAGCCAAATCTGAGAGTGACATGAACTTGGCCTCACAGAAGTCTGTCTTATAAAGGTTGTGTGTTGCCCAAGTAGAAAATGCTTTGGTAGATCCTTTATAGGCCTATAATTCTGGAATAAAAACACTTGTATAAACACATGTGGCACTGTCAGTGAAAGTTAAAATGGGGAAGAGGACAAGTTATACAGAGGAAAATGTGCAAATTGTTATTAAGGTGACTCATAAATTTTACTAGATGTTTAAAATTTATTTTATTTTGGGGAGTGGTGGTCAGGAAGTTGAATTTTGTTCGCAATACCTTTAACTCCCTTTCACCACCCCTCTTCCCAGTCATGGAACATCTCAAAAAATCTCATTATTGGCAAGGGTGTGGAATTTTAAAGCATTGACTGTCCCACATGTTTGTTTGTGTGTGGGGGTGTGTGTGCTTTTAATCCTCCCGAGATAATTGGATGTGAACTCACACGCTTTCCTCTCTTTCTCTAGGTCTCACTGGGATACTGGGTTTGGGCATTGCGGCTCCCAATTTAGCCTTTTCCCAGATGGTGACCACTTTTGGCTTGGCTGGCATTGTGGGCTACCACACTGTCTGGGGAGTGACCCCCGCTCTCCACTCACCACTGATGTCTGTGACTAATGCAATCTCAGGTTTGTTCGCCTCTTGTTTTCCCTCAATTTAGGTTTTCAAGGGCTTATTCAACTCTAGGAGTGCTTTCCGTGAGGTTTATAAAGTCTGTGTTTTCCAAATTGTAGGGCTTGGCATCTTGGTGGTTGTGGTGACTCGGGCTCCCAGAGGGTGCAGAGGTGGGGTTGGAAGTGAGAGGCCGATGGAGTGTGTCATACCTTTGGGCTGCTCCTGTTGCAAGCAGTGCAGAGCTACTGTTCCTTCTTTCAGTTATGATTTCCTTTAAAGAAGGGATTCCTCTGATAAAATTTGGAAACAGTGTTTCACAGCAGCAGCATGGGCCATGCAGGGTCCACACAGCTATGTGGACAGATGTGGGAGCTGCTGTGGCTTGGAAACCATGGCCCCACTGGGCATCTCTTGCACAGGCATGGCTTTCAGGATCTCCACCGGGAACAGGTCCAATTCCAAGAAGTACTATGCTCAGGAAAGCCCAAAGCTATGGGCTTTCACCATCATATATTTATTGTTCATGCATAGTATTTTCCAGTTGTGTAACCACCAGAGGTCCCTTTGCACCATGAACGATGTTGTCTAGTAACATTACTGATTTATATCTTTATCAGGGGAACAGAGCTAGAAAGTAAAGGTTAAAATTCTTATGCAAAAGGAGAATATGTTTTGGTAACTCTTTGCCCACAAAAGTACTTCAGTGAGAATGTGTGTGAGAACTCTCTCCTTTATGATGCATGTGCTTGTGAGG
The DNA here is from genome assembly GCF_011762595.2 of Tursiops truncatus. Lineage (NCBI taxonomy): Eukaryota > Metazoa > Chordata > Mammalia > Artiodactyla > Delphinidae > Tursiops > Tursiops truncatus. The sequence continues at coordinate 36,029,592 of NC_047036.1, forward strand.
TCTTTCAGCGATGACATTTGATTTGGCAGCACGACTATTAGCTACTGTTTAATATATCCATGCTTTCTTCCCAGGGTTGACCGCAGTTGGTGGGTTGGTGCTGATGGGAGGACATTTGTATCCTTCCACAACTTCTCAGGGCCTTGCTGCTCTTGCTACATTCATATCCTCAGTCAACATTGCAGGTATGAGGACAGTGAAAGAACCCAGAGTGCGATTTTTAGTGGAGACACGAGAAGCAAATATAAATCAATATAAAACAAACATTCTGATTTTTAAGAATTTAATCATGCCTTTAAAAAATGTTTCACTCAGATGATAAATGCTCTGTGTGAAGGAAAATTAGTTATTTTGCCCATTGGTAAGTTTTAGAAACTATTTGATAAGAGAACACCCCTCCCCCTGAATGCCCCAAAGGTTAACTACAATGCCTACAGGTTAACTGGAAAGTTATTTAATGCATAGTTTTGAATTAAGCTGACTTAGAGCTATCACCATAACATCTTTAAATGGGTATAATTTTAGATAAAACTTTAGCCTTTTGCCTTATCCTGGCCTATGTTCCTGAAAACTGAAAGCCTAGCACATCACTTGTATATGAAACTCATTCGATGATATTTTGTAGCTATAAATTCTTTAACGTGTCCAAACAGACCTGGTGCCAGCTGATACGGTAGTTTTTCTTTTATCGCTTATTATAGGGTTTAACAAACAGAATAACCTATTAGAAGAAAACCCCTGGCCTTTGATCTTCTGCATTCCCGAGCTGTTTGAATGGCTGTTTATTGTTAGTCATGCAGAAATGGTTGGTTTTATACTCTGAGAGCAAATTTTCTTCCTAAATGTATTAAGGGTTCCTCCCTTCAATGTAACTGGCTTGAATAATAGAATAACTTCTAATTTCGAGGTTCTGAAATGTTACTTAAAATGATATTTATTCCTAGATGATAAAGATGTGCTTAAGATAGAAAACTTGTAGCCCTTTAAAAATTACGTTGCTCAATGAGATACCTCTTTCTGTTTTATATTTACTTTGATAAGGTGGCTTTCTGGTGACTCAGAGAATGCTGGACATGTTCAAACGTCCCACCGACCCCCCAGAACACAATTACCTGTATCTGCTCCCTGCCGGTACCTTTGTTGGAGGATACTTAGCTGCCCTCTCCAGTGGTTATAACATTGAACAAGTAAGAGTCTCTTTTGAAAGCTTTTACTTTTGTACTGTGTCTTCATCCCAAGTAGACCTAACATTATCATTACCAAAATTCAAATTCTATCAAGCAAATACGACAGTAACTTTTGAAACATCTTGGTCAAATAGAGCATTCTCATCCTCTAAGAATCAGGACCTTGGATTCTAGAGACAGATTTGCCTGCCAAGTCTGCAAGGATGGGTTTACCTGTTTGTCCCTAAGTTTTTCCACATGTAAAAAGAGGCAAGAAGTTTATTAGTACCCTTTTTATGTATCTGGCTGGATTGTTGTAGGGATACAATGAAATAATCAGTAAAACATTTTTATTATTAGATATCATTAGTCCTTTTCCTACTTACTTTCTTCCCCTGTGGATCCAGGAGATGTTATGCCAGTGCATTTAAAAAAGCTAATTTAAAAATGCATGCTGTGTAGAGAAACAGAAATAATCACGTTGAACTTTGAAAGTTCCATGTCTAAATATAATTTATAATAGAGACTCAACTTTGTTCCAAACTCAGTCATACCTTTCTTTTCAATGACTATTTCAGCCTCTCTGACAGCTGAAAAATCAGGTCTCCTTTGGTTTATGCTGTTTCTAACATGTACTGTTTGTTGAATGAACACAATCTTTTTTGAGAAGAGTTAGAACAGTGAGTCAGGGAGACGTATGTCTGCATCCCAGATTTGCTATTTACTGATCGTTTGCCCTTAGAAAAATTATGTGACCTCTTTAAGCACTGGTTTTCTCTTTTATAAAATGAGGATGATGATTCTTTCCTCCTGCGACTCTTATGAGACTGAGTTACAGCATAAGTAAAGTATACAGCATGGTCTCTGGCACTTACAACCTCAGGGGATGGCTCACTTATAGCATTAGGTCAGGTCTAGATCCCATAATAACTCCATTTAAATTTAGGTACTTTTATATGCATTTGTATGCTATCAAGTCCAGAAGAAGCCAATGTACATAAATGGTATAATTGCAAGTACAATTTAAAGTATTTAATATGGTAATATCCTTAATGGATAGGAAAATATATTGAAATATTTAAAAAAAAGAGCTCTATTGGTCCTTCAATTGTCTAAATTTAAAATTGTCCTTAGAGAATCATGTTTCCTCAAGAGGAGTTCTCCTTAAGCTAGTAGACTGAAGGTTTTGATAATCTCTCTCTTTCTCTTCCCTTTCCTTTGAAAAGATTGTGTACCTGGGCTCTGGCCTGTGCTGTGTTGGTGCCCTGGCCGGGCTTTCCACCCAGGGAACTGCGCGTCTTGGCAATGCATTGGGCATGATTGGGGTGGCTGGAGGCCTGGCAGCCACCCTTGGAGGCCTAAAACCGTGCCCAGAACTGTTAGCTCAGATGTCTGGAGCAATGGCTTTGGGCGGTACCATTGGTAAGCACTTGTGGGTTTCTGCCTTTATGTAAGTCCATGCCCTTTGAACACCTGATGGCAGTTAGGCTTAGAGATTTAAGAATACTTTTTTAGGAGTAAGAACTTTTTAATTGCACTTCAGTTTCTGAATATACGTATTTCTGTTTGAGGCCCATATTGATGAAGGAATTAAATTGCCGTAATGGAAGTTGCTTCAGTAAATATTCTTTTGGCAAAAAGTCATCACAGTTGGTGTAATTCTCATTCAGAAGTAAACATTTTAAAACACTGAGTAATATCATCTGTGTCAAAAGAGTGGGCTGAGAAATGCCTTGTGCTCAGTTCTTGTTTTCCTTTATTGACTCTGTCCAGTTAGCTGATAATTGAACAGGGAATTGGAATACTTATATGTGTACTATCTATAGGCTCATCTTTTATTCTGCTGGGTATAAATAACAGCAGAAGATTCTGCTTCAGAGACCTGTTAAAAACGTGAAAAACACGTGCCAGCAGAAAAAACACTCTTTTCGTCTTATTCAGTGGTGTGCTGGGGTTGGTTGGTAAATTTTCAAGAATCTTTCGAGCTGGTTATTAAACACAGCTATTATCAAAAATTAAATTATATAAACTTAAAAATAAATAAACTAGAAACAAAGGTAATAATCCTAAACACTCATGACTTTCTAATGAATTCACTAGCTTTTATTATCTCTGCTTTTGAGATTATCCATGTGTCTTGTGTCTGTGTGGTAGAAATACTATGTAATGATGGGGCTTCTGTACATCTCTTCCTGAACCCATATTTAATGACATCATGTTGGTAGCGTGAGAGCAGCCATGGCAGTTGTATTTACACCATGGAAATCAACAAATCTATGAATCTGTGTTTCATTTATTGTTTTGTTCATTGTCCATACCTAGTAAGGTGATGGAGAAAATATTAATAATGCAAGCTTAAACTTAAAAGTGTGTTTTGTCATTACACTGTGAATTGCACAAAAAAATTGAGCAAATATTCTTCCAGTACTTGGAAACTATTATCAGATTCAGCAAAATTGCCACTCACATGGTTGACAGTGAGTGAAGTTCTTATATACATCTCGTTGTTTCACTCTCGTCTTACTTGTTAGAGTAAACAAAAATCTCAACCAACATTCGTGTGGGAACCACACTCATTCATCAGTTGCAAACACTAGGTTGGCTACATATACCAGAATTTGGTAACATTCTGTGAGTCAATTGGTTATATGAAACTTACAGTAAAGAGTATTGTATATATTTTTATTGTTTAAAAATTGTGTGCTGCATACATTTTTATGAGTAAAAACTCATGTATGTATTTACACACGCACGTTTTTATTCTGAGGGGCTGGTGGTTAAATACTTACCAAGCACAGCATTAGCTTTACATCTCCTTTTATACTTACCTGGGAAAGCTGTGCATCCTTTCTTGACAGTCCCTGGAAAAGCACTTGAAGCAAAATGCTTGTGCTGTAGGTTCATGGCAGGACAACCTTTAGGCATGATCTTTGCAAATGTTGTGAGCCCCAGTCCTTCTATTCCCCCTACCTGTAGCCAGGCAACTCCTTCAGAGTCTCCTGATTTGGTTGTTTACTACTCAGATATTTGCATTTCATTACCTTTGGACTTGGCTCCCATCCACTCACCTGAAAACCTAGACCTTCTTCATATTCCAGCTGTTCCTTGTGTGCTCAGGGGCAAATGTTGGCTGATAGGGAAGAGAGCCTGGGTTATTCATGCAGTGGGGGGTTTTTAAGGGGTTTAGTTGGAGCTTTAAGTAATCTGAAGAAACGTTAGTCCGGGAGAGTGTTCAAAGGTTGTAAGGAACGTTGATGCTGTGTGTTTGGGTTCTTTGGAGTTGGGCGTTGGTGAGGTGTGTTGAAAGAGCCTGCTGTTTGAAAGGGTATTTAAGCCAGTGTTCTTGCCAGAATAGTCCCTGTAAGAGAATATTTTGCCAGGAAGCAGATAAATACTTAATTAATGACAATGATGAATAACCTTAAGAGGCCTTTTTTTAAACTGAGGTATAATTGACATATAATATTATACTAGTTTTAGATGTACATAATAATTTGATATTTATATATATAGATTGCAAAGTGATCACCACAATAAGTCTAGTTAACATGCGTCACCATACATAGTTAAAATTTTTTTTCTTGTGCTGAGGACTTTTTCTTTTTTTTTTTTTTTTGCGGTACGCGGGCCTCTCACTGTTGTGGCCTCTCCCGTTGCGGAGCACAGGCTCCGGACGCGCAGGCTCAGCGGCCATGGCTCACGGGCCCAGACGCTCCGTGGCATGTGGGATCTTCCCGGACCGGGGCACGAACCTGCGTCCCCTGCATCGGCAGGCAGACTCTCAACCACTGCGCCACCAGGGAAGCCCGTGATGAGAACTTTTAAAATCTACTCTCTTAGCAACTTTCAAATATGCAGTACAGCTTTATTAACTATAGTCACCATGCTGTACATTCCATCTCCAGGACTATTTATTTTATTACTGGAAGTTTGTACCTTCTGACCCCCTTCACCCATTTTGCCCACCCCCCATCCCACCTCCCGCCTCTGGCAACCACCAATCTGTTCTCTGTATCTATGAGCTTGGTTTTTTGTTTGTTTGTTTGTTTGTTTCAGATTCCACATAAAAGTGAGATCCTATGGTATTTGTCTTTCTCTGTCTGACTTACTTCACTTAGCATAATGCCCTCAAGGTCCATCCATGTCAAGATTTCCGATTTTTTATGGCTGAGTAATATTCAAGTGTGGTCTTTATTGGGTTGTTTCTCAAAGGTCTGTCAAGTTTTAATTTCTCTTTGACTTTCACTTTCCAACAGGACTGACAATTGCGAAACGCATCCAGATTTCTGACTTACCTCAGTTAGTTGCTGCTTTCCACAGTTTAGTGGGCTTGGCAGCTGTGCTTACGTGCATAGCTGAGTACATTGTAGAATATCCACATTTCGCTATGGATGCAGCAGCTAATCTTACCAAGACCGTGGCCTACCTCGGTACTTACATCGGTGGTGTCACGTTTAGTGGGTCTCTTGTTGCCTATGGAAAATTGCAGGGTAAGTGATTCAGTATAACATAGAGGTAAATATCTATTATTTAGGGTGTTTAGGGGTCCATTTCAATTTCAGAAAATAGCTTAGTAGTGGAACCTGTTAGGTGAAGAGTATTTGTATGACACTATGAAAGTTTTTTTTTCTCCATAAACATGGCTTCCCTTTATTGATCCTTACAGATCTCACAAAGCTTTGAAGCCATGTTGTCTGCAGACAGCTAGTGAAGGAAACTAATGCACAGAAATTCACATAGAGGGACTAGTTGACCTTTGATAATGTGTATGAACAAAATAACGTCTTTATAATCCTTGGTTAGAGATGCTGGTGTAACAGTCACAGAAATGATTCATACATTTTCCAGAATAGAGAGAGGCTTATTGAATAAATTTGTGTGATTAGTATACAGTACTTACTTTTAAAACAAATACACATTTTAGGGGGCTAGCCTGGCAGCTTTTGCTACCGCTAAAGCCAATCATGAAAATAGAAGTGGAGGGGAAAACCTCACATAGCTGCTTTCAGTGTTTTCATGAAAAAGCAAGTCTCTAGAGAAACTAGTTTGTCATTTAAAAACCTGGTCTTGTCTCTCAGTAATCAAGTCATTAGAATTAAGTGGGGAACTTCCATGAAACTTAAAAATCACAAAAGAACTTAAAGCGTACGATATTGTCTCACGCTTTGTCTTTATTATTTTATTTTTTTATGGAGCTTATATTCTTGGGGAGGAGACAATCAAAAGGAAGATAAACCAAAAAATAAATAAAACAGCAGTGGCAACTTTTACAAAAGAAACAAAAAGGGGCTAAGAAAAGGAGAAGATGTACCATAAGTAAGATGTTAGTACGTGCTTTGTCTTTAGAACCAACTAGCAAACAAGGACCCTTCTCCCTTGGGCTCAGTTGATACAATCAGAAAGGCTAATGTTCTAGGACTCTGTTTTGACATTTTCAATAAATAAAACCACACTTAACTTCTGTATTGGTCATACGGGGGGAAAAAAATCACTTTTCATGATTCCATGACAAAGAGTAAGGAAATTGTTGTGTGATCAAAGTAAAGGACAATTAAGTCAAGCCCTACTTTTCCTACTTCCATTAATATTTATGTGTAAGAACTCTAATTTACTTTTATGTTTCAGTAGCTGGTGATATAAAGTGATATTTTAAGTAGCATGTTTTTATCCTAATGTTAAATTTTGGTGGTTTAGGATTAAATGATACACACTTAAGAGTGTGTGCGTGTGAGGGAGTTTCTTGTGACACGTTCTAGGTTCTGATTCCCACATGCTTGGCCCTAGGTATCCTGAAATCCGCCCCTCTCCTGCTCCCTGGAAGGCACCTACTCAATGCTGGCCTGCTGGCTGCTAGCGTGGGTGGAATCATCCCATTCATGATGGACCCCAGCTTCACCACTGGCATTACCTGTCTGGGCTCTGTGTCAGCTCTGTCTGCTGTCATGGTAAGAGGTCAGAGATGGAAAGCACATTCTTAGCGAGGAACTAAGTATTTTGTTAGGTTACAGTCTAATCTTATTTCTATCTCTTCAAGACCCCTGATGGAATAAAAATGTTTTAAAATGCTGTTATGTATTCATCTGTGGATAGTCTGGAAAATATAGAAAAGTGTAAGGAGAAAATTACTCTTTCTCTTCACTTACTAATTCCTGTCAAAGTTGTCACATGTGACATCTTTTTTGCTCTGGGGTCTTTTCACTGGATCAATGTGTTGGTGAATGGGAATTTAAAAAGCCAGGGGTTTCATTTCTGTTCATTAGGTGCCTGCTGTGTGACAAGCCCTATAAAATAAGTGTCAGAGAGTCCCTGCCCGTTAGTTGCTCTCACATTTGTTGGAAGCTCTGATACCAAACCAAATAATCATATGAAATGAAATGCTTTTAATAAACCCTGTGTGTTCAGTGAGGGAGTTCAGTGAAACCTTTCAGGATAGGTTGGCCCCCCACTTCCTCTCCAGTTACTGCTTTAGTATATGGATACCTACAGTATTCTTTAGGTGTCTGTATGTCACAGTTTAGCATTCTATTTATAGCAGTGTATAGAGCAGTGTATAGCTCTGTGCCATTCACTGATTACTTCATGTTTGTCTAGTATACTCTTAGTATATACTTTATAGACAAGGTTTATGTTTAAAAATTTTTAAATCATCTACAGTGCTTAGCACAAAGTTAGACATACAGTAATTGCTTAGTCACCCTAAACCCTATCCTCAGATTTTCAAGCTAGTAAGACTGGGCTTATATTTTAGTTTTAGCTGCTTCACTTGGCACCAACAGGACCCTCCTCATCAGCTAAAGTCATAAACACTGTGACATTTACTCAGCGCTGTTACTTTTTTCCGAGTGTAGACCCCTCTCCAGTTTTTGCCTGCTCTTCATCACTCCCTTTTAGGGATTTAGGGATTGTTTTTGCACAGGGGTTGTGGTTCAGCGTTTGCACTTGTTATATCTGTAGGAGAGTTGGTCCGACAGGGGTCACTCGGTCATTACCAGGTGTGGAACTTACATGTAAATGTATTAATTGGAAAACCGGAATGATTAGGAGCCATGATGCTCAGTGTCAGAGGTTTCTTTTCATTGCATGAATTTTGAGTTCCACTCTGGTTTTTCTGCTAGGGTGTGACTTTGACGGCTGCCATTGGGGGTGCTGACATGCCCGTGGTCATCACGGTGCTGAACAGCTATTCAGGCTGGGCCCTGTGTGCAGAGGGCTTCCTGCTCAACAACAGTCTGCTGACCATCGTGGGTGCGCTCATCGGCTCCTCCGGTGCGATACTGTCCTACATCATGTGTGTGGTAAGGAAACAGCCAATGGAGGAAAAGGAAATGCTGTTCTGAAAATGAGGACCTGTTTGTCATTTCTTTTATTTGCAGTAAAAATGACTGTGTTGGTTCTTTTTCTCTCCAGCAGAAATATCAGAGTGTTTCGTTTGAATACATTTGCCATACTGCTTTTAAAGTACACAAGTGTAGATAACTTGGAAAATTAAGTATAAGATAAAAATCTTCTAACTCCCTCCATCTGGTGATAAACACTTAAGATTTTATTTCCTTCTATTCTTTTTCTTCGTGTATTGCATATCTGTGTGTTTACTTATCTGATCATATTGTACACTGTCTTACGTTGAATTTTTTTTTTTTTTTTTCCCCCGGTACGCGGGCCTCTCACTGTTGTGGCCTCTCCCGTTGCGGAGCACAGGCTCCAGACGCACAGGCTCAGCGGCCATGGCTCACGGGCCCAGCCGCTCTGCGGCATGTGGGATCTTCCCGGACCGGGGCACGAACCTGTGTCCCCTGCATCGGCAGGCGGACTCTCAACCACTGTGCCACCAGGGAAGCCCACGTTGAATTTTTTTAATCTTCCAAATTATAGTCTTACCACTTTCTTATCATTAAAAATGCTTTTTAAATATGATTTTAAGGGTCTTCATACTAATCTAGAATATGGATATTCAAGATTTATTTAATTTTCCCTAATGCTGTACTTTAAGGTTGTTTGATTTATCTTTCTCTTTGTACCTAAATACATTTTGGCACTTCTGATTTTTGTCTTAGGATGATTCCTAGAAGTGAAAGGGTGTGCTCGTTTTTTGGGCTCTGCCTACTTACTGCTGTGTGGTTTCCAGAAAGCTTGCTCCAATTTACACTCCCACTCGTCATCTGTGAGAGTGCCTATCTTGAAGTTTTGTGGTCAGCATGATTTAGAAAAAAAATTAACAAGACACATACTTCCTAGCTTCCTTTTTGTTTCTAATTCTCTTCTTAATGGCAAGAAGATATCCTGCAAATAATTAAAGTTTTGACTAAAAAACTTTTTCAAATTATAGCTATTATTCTCTAAATAATTGTTTTGAATGGCTGTGAAAGGACAAGCATGAAACTGGGTGAAGTTAGAATGTGACTTTATGCTGATTAATAACTCAGGCAGAAAAATAACTTCACCTTCATTCTTTTATTACAATTATAAAAATACCTTATTTTACAACTCAGAATTCCTCTTACGTCTTTAATTGAAAAATCTCATTGCAAATTGAATGCTGAAGTTATCTTTTCATAATAAAAAAATTAGTTTGCTTTGGCTATATTGTAAAAAACAAAAATTTGAAAGCCTAAGTTCAAAACAAGCTGAGAGGTTTTAAATTAAATCCCCCAAGTTCAAGGAGTTTGGACAGGTGTTTCCTACTGGAAAAGTGTCAGGATTTGGAGTTTTTATTTATTTAAAAATACATTTATTTATTTTTTAATTTATTTTTATTTATGGTTGCTTTGGGTCTTCATTGCTGCGCGCGGGCTTCTCGTTGTGGTGCGCGGGCTTCTCATTGCGGTAGCTTCTCGTTGCAGAGCACGGGCTCTAGGTGCATGGGCTTCAGTAGTTGTGGCTCGCGGGCTCTAGAGCGCAGGCTCAGCAGCTGTGGCGCAGGGGCTTAGTTGCTCCGTGGCATGTGGGATCTTCCTGGACCAGGGCTCGAACCCATGTCCCCTGCATTGGCAGGTGGACTCTCAACCACAGCCCCACCAGGTAAGCCCGAGGATGTGGAGTTTTTAAAAACAAATGTTTATGAAGGAGAAAAATTTATTCAGTTGTATTAGAAATAGTTTTCTCTAAAAATGAACTTTTAACCCTTAGTTTGACTTTGCTTCATTTGGTGAATTTCAGTGACCAGCAGGGGGCAGCAGATTGTCATTAATACTTAACAGTTTGTCAAATACTGATTTTAAAATTAAATGGGAGTATTTGTATTTTTACAAGGCCAGTGGCATACTTATGGGGAGAGGAAGTCGGGGCTTGTATATTGTTCTTGGAGTGTCAGCATGGGTACCTTCTTATCTTTATCCTTTTTCTCTTAAATGGTTTTCTTTAGGTTCTTAAATTTATCAACAGTATTTCCCAAATTTCTGTCTGTGTCTTTTATTTCCTCTCCTTTCCCTTCTTTATTTAGTTTCTTTTATTGTTGATTATAGTAACTATAGTAACCTTTGCAGTAGCATTAACTAGAATAAGGTATAAAAGGCACTTGTTGAAAGTACTCTTTTCTACATGTGCTTTTGTAATTATACCATATTTCTCTTAATTTTTATCCATTCTTTCATATTTCTTGATCTGTTTTTTCTAGTTCTTCTGTTTCTTTTCTTTCTGTTTCCACTGCCTCAGGCATGCCATTCCACTGTCAGCATACCTCAGATATTTTTTATTCCTATATTGTATGTAAGGCTAACAAGGTCTCATAGCTGTCTGTGACCATAAGTATCACACTGGGTCAGATATGTTTTTTGTAATAGTAAATTGTAGTAATTTGGATTTGAAAGCAGTTGAAGCTTTAATTTTTAAAAAATATTACTCAGTTGCAAAAATAAAAGATGTTTAATGAAACATCTTTCATTAAGGAAATAGAAAAAGATAAATAAGGATATAAAATAATCTATAATGCCATTACCACTTAACTGTTAACACTTAATATCTAATTCTTGTCTTTTTTCATATGTATATATTTAAATACATTCTATGTTAACGTTTAATTTTCTAACCAATAAATTTTAGTGTCTACATGTTATTGTATCACAAACATATACCATAATTTATTTATCCAAGTCCATGATATTAGTTGTTCTTAACTTTTTTTTTCTGCAGTATTCTTCCTTGTGTCTTGTTTATTATTTTCTTAGGTCAAATTTCTATAAGTACAATTACTTGATTAAACGGAATAAGATCTTTTTGTTGGGTGTAGATATTGATAAATTGATCTCCAAAGGACTCTGCAGTCAAAGCTCCCACCAGTGTGATGTGCAGAGTGCTTGTTTTACTGCTCATGTTCTACTCCTATGACTTATTACAAAACAGACAAGACAACAACAAAAACACACCTGCATGGTTTTCAATTTCAAAGATAGAAATTTCCTTTTCTTCTAAGTTTTCCTGCTCTGACTTTTCACATTAATACTCATTGACTCTTATCTTTATTATAAGAAATTGTTTATTTCTTATAATAAACTGTTTATTATAAGAAACTTTCTCCATGGCTTGTGCTTAGCAGCTCAGAGTGGTTCATAATAATAATATAAGTGAAATAGCTCCTCGTAATTGGGCATAGTAGAATATGCTGGGTGCTTTACAAATATTAACTCTTTTGATCCCCAAACTAATTCTGGAGGTAGGAAATATTATTCTCACTTTACAAGATATTTTAAGACACCATTTATTTATTTATTTATTATTTTTTATCTTTTTAAATTTATTATTTTATTTTATTTTTTGGCTGCGTTGGGTCTTCATTGCTGCATGTGGGCTTTCTCTAGTTGTGGCGATCGGGGAGCTACTCTTCATTGTGGTGCACAGGCTTCTCATTGCAGTGGCTTCTCTTGTTGCAGAGCACAGGCTCTAGGCACATGGGCTTCAGTAGTTGCAGCACGTGGGCTCAGTAGTTGTGGCTCGCGGGCTCTAGAGCGCAGGCTCAGTAGCTGTGGCGCACGGGCTTAGTTGCTCCACGGCATGTGGGATCTTCCCGGACCAGGGCTCGAACCCATGTCCCCTGCATTGGCAGGCGATTCTCAACCACTGTGCCACCAGAGAAGCCCTAAGACACCATTTATTATTCGCCTTTGTGTTTATGGAGCCTGCCCTAGCACCTGGCACATTCAAATGAATATAATAATTGTTAAATGAACATTAGATGAATATTCTATTTGTTAGCTCATTTCACGTTTTGGAATCCTCTCCAGATAGGTTATGGTAGCAGAAGCACTACCACATATCAAACATCTATTAATATTACTAGTATGTTTACCTTCATTATTTTGTTATTTATTGAAGGAAACATGCAAGTCCAAACCAGCACAGAGTGGTTTTATTATGTGAGAGGGAATGGAATGCACCCTAAGTGTAATCAGCATCCCGAAAATTGAATTTTTGTTCTGACAAAGAATTCTTTTGGGTATCCTCTGAGCCTAATGCTTGGTTACACAACACCCAGTATTATAAAAGCTGAAAAATGTTGACAGTGTCAAACAGCCAGCTCAAATGAATGATTTGCTTTCTATCCAGATGTCGTATAGACATTAAACTCTTTATGATTTTGCAGTCCATTTACTTGAGATAGTGTCCAGATTGCCTGGGATATAGAAGGCTTACAAAAATGCATCGGCATTCTCCGAGCAAATTTTCTGATTTTTGCACTTTGCTGCTTGTTTCCAAATGAAAAGAAAACAGAATGAAGTAGATCAAAGCCAAACCAAAAATAACTTTTTTTTGCCTTGCAATCAACAAATTAGCACCTACAAAGCATTGAAATGAGAGATGCTAGTCAATGGTGTACATGTTGTTATTGCTTTGTCTGTATTATGACCTTTCCTTTGTTTTCATATTTATTTCTTAGTTTGCTTGGAATTATGTGAATTAAGGATCTCTTTAATGTAGCATACAATTTTCATTACAGGACTTAATAACTTGAAAGGAACAGTCTTGGACAGTGTTGCAAATACTTTGTCTTGGAAGTTGGCAACTCTTCAATCTGTGGATCAGTGGTCACAGGATAGTCTCATTAATCACTTAAGCAAGCAAAAAAAAAAAAAAAAAAAAAAAGAAGGAAACAAAACAAAGCCCTAAACCCTAAACATTTGTTGGAACTGTGATGTTGCGTTGGTAAATTCAGAGATGAAAATTAATTTAGTTTAGTTTTTAAGAGACCACATGGAATTAGCTTAATGGTGATATGATTGTGGATATGTATTTAACAAGTTGACTTTGATTGTTAAACTACTGTGTGGTTTCCTAATTTCTCTTTGTAAGATACCATCAGAAGTGGGTACACATTAATAAAATGTCCTCAGAAATTCTTTCCCTCTCCTCCATTCAGTTTTATAGGAAGAAAAGGAGGGTTCCTTTTAAGCCAAGTTAAAGTGGTCATATTCTTCTACATTCTGTGCCTCTGTCATCTCTCCCTTTATACAGGACTGTGTGATGCAGGTGATGAAGCCTCTTTGTACATTTCACTTTTTTTTTTTTAAAGTAATCTATTGCAGAAATATCTCAGTGTCTGAAATTGGCCTTTGAATCAGTTTTTAAGGGCAAGAATTTGGTAGAATGTATTTCTGGTAATTTTGTTTCAGAATCCTGTGATTTAAAACTAGAAAAGATTTATCAAAATCAGCAAATGTTGAATGTTTGGGAAGTGTCAGGTATGGCTATTTGGATTTTCATTCAACCTTGGATTTAAGTATAGGAGGTTGTGTTAAGAATTTAAAACTCCACGTTGGATTGAGATGAAGAACTTAATTAAAAGCATCACTTTAATTTTTCTCTGACCCTCTTGTCTGTTAGTAATATGCATAAATATATTCTGAACTTTATTTTATATGTAAGAAACTTAGACAAATCCACCAGACTCTGGGCTTTATGAAATGTGAATGTTATATCTGGTAAATGGGGTTAGGTCAAAAGAACAATTTAAAAAACTCTGACAACATTTTGATCCACATCTTTGAAACTTATGATAAGTCAAGTGTGGCCCTTTGCTCCTCTTCTCTGCTCGTTTCTTCCCTGCCTTTGCCTCTGTCCCACTTCTGCAGTATATGTAATTTTCTCTCCTAAGGTGGTAGCAAGCTTGCCTATCTTTGGATGAGTGGTTATGTTTTTTTTTCTCTGATGTGTTCCTTATCACTGAAAATCTCCAGGTGCTTTTTGCTCTTTAAAAATAAAGTGTTGTCTTTTTTTTAAAGTATAGGTTGACACTTATATAGCTTTAAAATAGTATAACTGATGGATCAATGATATGTTTATTACAACCCTTAAAATAGGATTTAATTTTTTGGAATTCTTTATGAAGTGATACATTCAGCTATGATCATTTAGAATGACTACTTTGATCACACAGTGATTTGAATTCTTAAAATTTTTTTTTTTTTCGGTACGCGGGCCTCTCACTGTTGTGGCCTCTCCCGTTGCGGAGCACAGGCTCCGGACGCGCAGGCTCAGCGGCCATGGCTTACGGGCCCAGCCGCTCCGTGGCACGTGGGATCTTCCCAGATCGGGGCACGAACCCACGTCCCCTGCATCGGCAGGCGGACTCTCAACCACTGCGCCACCAGGGAAGCCCCTTAAAATGTTTTTGATTACTCAAAACATCTAGTTTCCTGTCTTTTTTTTAACCACCACACCTCTAGAGGTCTCCAGTTTTCAAAACCAGATCCGTTATTGTCACATATTCCAGCCGTGGTGTTTGTATGGTACTTTGTTGGATGATTGTAAATGAGCATGCAATAAATGCCTTCCTCTTACTTTTTCCTGACATTATTTTTCTAGTTAAAAGATGGGTGTAAATTTTAGCGAAGCAGTGTATAAACTAACTCATTTACGTTTTTTGGAAGTGAAATATTTTAGAAGGCTAATGATGAATCCAGTCACTTCTGTTATTGCTTCATGGAGCTGTAGTTGATTTGGAAAATAAGACAGTATCAACTCCCACATTTCCTTTTTTCCTGATGACAGAGGGCAGCAGACTTCTAAATGATAGGGATCCCTGTCCTTTGATTCCTCCCTGTTGCCTTTTGACAGCTTGCAGCTGGTATCAGAATTCACCTGAGATCCGTAGAGTCCCCTTGTAAAATTTCTTATAGCTGTCATTCTCTTTTACTCTGGTGAAATACATGTCAATATGGAGGTAGAACTTGCTCAATCAGTACACAGATAATAATGACTAGATCTGAGTTTTTCACATCTATGTCAATATGACTGGTAATTTTCCATTAAATTTTTAAAAATTTATTTTGACTGAAAAGATATCAGTGTACCCTTGATTTTATAGAAAAAAATGATGTGATTTCCCAGATGTCTTCTTATCCTTTAAATTTTTGAAATAATTTTCAGAAGCTAGATCAAATTGGTTTGGTTACGATGTTTTAGGTGATCAAATAAGCCTCTTCAAATGATTCTGAATACCATATACACAGGATTCATACCATTTTCAAAAGTTATGCGGATTAAGCTCTCACAGCTACAATTTTACTCTCCAGGCAATGAATCGCTCCCTGGCTAATGTGATTCTTGGAGGCTACGGTACCACTTCAACAGCTGGTGGAAAACCCATGGAAATTTCTGGCACACATACAGAAATCAACCTTGACAATGCAATTGACATGATTCGAGAAGCTAATAGCATTATTATTACTCCAGGTAAAAAACCAAAACCCCAAAGCAAACAAACAACCTGTAATAGCTGTTGTAATTGATTACATTAAAGTAATTTCTTGTAATAGGGAAAAAAATCAAAGTGGAACGTCTTCACTTTTGAAAACGTAATGGAAATTTAGAAGCAGCCCTGTGATTACTAAGTGGAAAGTCCTGAGAATTCTTGGCTTAGGTTAATATACTGGGAATCACATAGAGATTCTATAAATTGAGGAAGTGGATTCTACCTGTGTCTTTTTGTGGTTCTGTACAAATGTTTAAATCATCTTTGAGTCTTGGTTATTTTTTTTTCTCATTGGTAAATTTTGGGCCTATGTCAGCATTAAATTAGTATATGAAAGTGTCTAACTTACTTGTTAGACTCGCTCAGTAAAGGTTAGTAAATGTTAATATCTTTATATCCAAAAGTAAATGTTTAAAA
This sequence comes from Tursiops truncatus, assembly GCF_011762595.2. Classification (NCBI taxonomy): domain Eukaryota; kingdom Metazoa; phylum Chordata; class Mammalia; order Artiodactyla; family Delphinidae; genus Tursiops; species Tursiops truncatus. The sequence continues at coordinate 36,045,858 of NC_047036.1, forward strand.
AATCACTGAGAATCATGTGGTTTCCAACAAGATGAGGTAACAAGGCCCAGTAGAAAGGACTTCATCTAGAAGTCATAACACCTTACTTCTGTTTTTAATTTTGCCTCTGACAATTGACATATGTGGACCAAGTCAGTTAATCTCTTCAGGCCTCAGTTTCCCAGTTTTCTGAGGTTTAGCCCAGTACTTCTTTACTCATCGCAGAATGCTGTTGTATTTATTACAGGCGATACATTGATTCCAGATTAGGATTTTTAACTCTATCATGCTATCATAGAAGTTTTCTATAAAGAAAATCAATTGATTTGATATGTGTGTAGTTTGCTGGTTGGTTATATACTAAGATGTAAATAAATGACAAACCTTAGCAGGATTGAATATTCAGGTGCAAGCCTTCTCAAGTGGAGGCAATATCATTTTCTAGGGGCGTTTGAAACACGTGGGTTTGGGGTTGTGGTTTGTCTCCAGGACGGGGCTGCTACTGTCAGCTGGTGTGTGGGAGCAGGTAAACTAAATATTCTGTAAAGCCTGGGACATTCCTGCAGCATGGTTTGTCCCAGCCAGAGCGCTTTGGCATTACCTGTTGAGAAACGCTGTGCTGGAGTGAGAAGGGGGAGAGTAAGAGACAGCACTCTTTTCCCTTTAGGCATTTTCCGTCTAGTGGAGAAGTGAGATAGATAAATAATGCACGGTGGGTTATGATAGGGCTGAATTGGATGATATAGACACTTTTTCTACCATGGGAAACCTAAGAAGGACTGTTAGGAAGTGAGGATTTGTATGGGGCCCTAGAGGATGGATGGCACTGGGCGGGGGCAGAGGGAGTACCTTGAGCAGAGACTTGGTCTTTGGAAAAATGAGTGTAGGAAAGTGGGGACAGATGTGAGATTCATTGCACAGAGAGGAGGGACAGAGCACAGGGGTTCAAGGGGAAGGGAGATGACTGACATTTTCGGTCATACCTGTAGGACCATCAGAAATACGGAACACTGTATTCATTTATTTATTTTTTGGCAGAGGGGGAAGGTTTTAAGTTCTTATTTGGAGACATTAAGTTTATGGTGGAGCTGGGACAGCGGACAGGCTGAACTCGAGCTCAGTGAGCCTGGAGACAGGTTGGGAACCGTCAGGTGGTTGTTGAAGCCGTGGGATGGGCTGAGATTTTCCAAAGAGAGAATGAGGTGCAAAGTTAAAGCCCTGGGGAGCTTCATCATTTAAGGGCGAGGGCACAGAAGGAGAAGATCTGTTCAAGAAAATCGAGGAGGAGTAGTGACAAAGTCAGGAAGGGCACCAGGGGACTGTAATGTTATCAAAGCCAAGTAGGGAGACAGTTTGAAAATGTTTATGTGAGAGCAAGTGAGAGCCTGTGCACAAGTGTGTGTGTGTGTGTGTGTGTGTGTGAGTGTGTGAGTGTGTATGTGAGATGTGTGATATGTGATGTAGGGAGCGAGTGCCTAGCAGTGTCAGACACTGTAGGAGACTGAGAAGGGACCATGAGAATTTGAATTTGAAATTTAGGCCAATATTTTTAAAAGTGCATATTGTAAGTTTTTTGTTTTCACCTCTAGTCCTGTTAACTGATTGCCCTTTTTGGCATAAAAATATGTTTCAATCAAGAGAGAAATTGTAGTTCATACAATCTGAAATAAAACCCCATTCTTCTGTGTTCTTAATGTTCCTTGTAGGCTACGGTCTCTGTGCAGCCAAAGCTCAGTACCCCATTGCTGATTTGGTAAAGATGCTCTCCGAACAGGGCAAAAAAGTCAGGTAAGTGCTTGCAGTTCGTGTGTTAAAGGAAAGGAAAATAGATGACCTCCTTTCCCTCCTTTCGGTGACTGTTTCTTCAAGTGGAGTTTTACCTGTGAACACTAGGTAGAGAAACTATTATAAGTTGTAAAAGACTCTATTCTAGCCTTAGGCTTACCTGTTAGTCGTCGCTACCTCTGATAGCCTCGAACCTAAATATAGTCTCATTTTAGAAAAGGAAATTTTATTGTACTAAATTCCAGGATAGTTATCAGTAGGGAAAAAGAGAAACCTGGTTTCTCTGTGGTTTGATTTGGGGAAGGAGGTCAAGCAAGGCATCTGTATCACGTCAAGTTGTGTCTTTTTGGTGTCTGTTGTTTACACTGAAGAAAAACATCTCAAATGAGTGGTCTCTGAAGGGTGAGACCCGGTGGTGAAACTGTGGCTGGTTAATAGTTGACTGATAAAGCTCTCACACTCAGGCTGGAAAAGACTGCAGAAAAATTTCTTTTCCTATATATAAAATAGGTAATCAATAAAGCCATACACTTTTTGAATTGTGAATTAGAATGGCAGCTGTTCCTGCTACTTGCCATTTGGGCACTGGACTCTGCTCTTGGGCGGATATTAAGCAGAATGGCAAAGTCAAGGACTCTGCATTTCTAGATTATTCCCCATGACCTTGGATAAAGCGTTTTGTGGGGTGTAAAAATCGGGCGGGGGGTGGTGAACCCTTGCAGTACTTTGCGTCTGTTCTGCGCACCTTTGGATCCACGTTCTGGAACTCCGCTGTTAGGAAGCAGCGAAGAAGGGACCGTCTGGAGTTGTCCCTGGAGCATAGCTGCTTCGTGTTGCGTGGGGAGACGGGTTCCCTAGCAGTTTCACTGACACGGTACCGTAAGTCAGAGCGGCAAGATAACTCTCTTGTTAAATACAATTAGTTTGTTCACCAGGATGTTAATGTATGTTGACAAAACAGTTAATGTCTGTTAATAAAAATTCCTTTGAGCTGTCAATCTTACACTTTTGTCTGGAGGCAGATGATAAGAAAATAAGCCACAGTGTGCCTAGAACTAGTCAGACTACCTGTGCCAGACTGGATGCAGAGTCCTATAATCTCCAGCTTGAATGTCCCAACTATTAATAGCGGTAAAAGAGACTTAGATGATGAAATCAGAGGGTTATCTAAAATATTTTAGTGTCAGCTACATTTTATTTCTTCCCTTCTTCTCACCCTTTTTTTCCTTCTTCAGTCCTTTTCTTGCTTTTGACCTATATAGTGAGTCTGTGCTTTTCAAATACACAGAATCAAGATACTGTTTCATGATAGGACCATCGTTTCTGTGATGTAGACAGTTTCCACGTTTGGTAAAACCTTAGATGAATTGAAGATAGAAAATGAGAAAAGGCATCCTCTTTGTTTTCTACTTTTCACATAAAAGGTCTCATTTTCATAACTTATTCCTGTTTTCGTAGAGGGTGTTAAACAGTGCTTCCCTTTTAGTCATAGTCTTGCCACTTAAAGCATTTGCAGACCTGCAAGTGGAAAGGATGTGTTACAGAATCTTTCATGATTTTCCTAAAAAGAAATTGTTTCTCTTTATTCAATCCACATGTGAAAAATTCTAATGTATTAGTAATGCCTTCTATCACCACATAACTGTTTAGGAGGTGAGTGGCAATCATAATAAAACAGAGAAAGATGGCTTTCATGTCTTAGTTATCCTTAGGGAGGGGAATGATTAATTTGACATACCTCTCTTATTACCCACTGGTCAGTCCAGGTTGTGGGTGCAGGTTGAGCAGCTTGACGGAAGGCAGGATGTGAAAGGAAAGGAATTAAGAGGGAAGGAAAAAAATCATCTGAAAAAAAAAGGGATAAGACAAATGAAAGTTTAGTTTCTGACCTGATTAAAATTTGAATTTTATCCATGAGGACATAATATAAACTGCTGTTTTAAGAGGAGGATTTCTGTCACACTGCATTGGAAAAGTAATTATTTGACTTAAGATTTATAGCAGATATTTAATTAAACATATATGAAGAGTTTCTCAGTTATAATTTGTTTTTTATTGAAGTAATTCTGTGGCCAGAGCATCAGGCTTTTCATGAGAGCTTTTGTTTCATATAATCGTCATCGATTTTTCAAATAAGTTATGAATAATAAATTTATTAATAATTTATTATGTAGGATCAGAATAAAATTATTGGTCAGCCTAATCTCTACTTGTGAGTTAGGAAGAGTAAGCCATTTATACTGATCTATTTCATATTAAAGATGAAATATATATTAATATGTCCAAGGGTTTTTTTTGACTATAATATGTTGAATTTTCAACATGGGCTTTGTAATCAGTTATGTAAATCTCACATTTGAATTAAATGGAAGAGAACTATTCTTGCTAACATGATGAGAGTATATTATCATATTTTTCCTTCCTAGTGTCCGTGGGATTTTTTTTTTTTTAAAGGGAATATAGCAACTTTGTTGATTTTGCTTTATTTGTGTCATCTTGCCATAGGAGAGATGCAGATTTTCTTTATGAAGTTAGGACTGTGTATATACATGGATGTTAGCTTTTTCTTAAGAGGCAAATGTCTGTTTGAACAAGAGATGGCTGCAGCGGTTACCTCGTATTTTAATGAAATAAATCTGTATTTACAGTTTGTGGTAATTTAGTCCTTTCATCACTCTGTGGAGCTCCCACGGTGTTCATTGAGCACAGCTGCCGGGCCTCTGCTGTTAGTAGATCTTTGTGCCTCCGGACCCCAGCATGCCCAGCATCCAGATGTGGTGACATATTAGCACACATTCCGCATGGAAACGTGCCAGTGTGGACATACGATTGCCATCAATTAGTTATGCCCAAGTGGTGCCAAGAAAAATTGCATCTGTCGTACAGTCTGTCTGGCTTCATGGCCCATGGTTGATTTAGAGACACTCCTGTTTTCCTTTACTCTGGCCATAGTCCTAACATGCTCACAGAGAGTTGAGATTATCTAGTGAAGCACATGACATTTCATGACAAGAGCTCATGTCATGGAAGTTCACTGACTTAGCTGTTCTTTAGTGGCCAGGATATTGTTGCTTCCCGGGCACCCAGAACACCTAATTTATGCTTGATCTCTGAAAGCATTTTATTACAAAAATCTTACGATACAAGAGCACAGACATTTTTTTCTCTTTGTTTCCCAGTCTTTGGATTGATGTGATAGGCTTTTCATTGTAAAGCTGAGATAATCTTTCCAAGGAATAATTCTTAGAAAGAGGTATATATGTTTTTCTTTTTGCAGTTAATCACTGCTTGATTTTCTTTGTATAAAGGCATTATTGCTTTTAAATTTATGAAACCACCTTTCAACTTCTTTGATCGACTAACTGATGTTATATATTGCTTTCGTGTTAGTGTTCAACTCTATCTTTCTATTAATAATTTATTGATAGAAACTTATTACTAGGTACTGAGAATACAAGAATGTGTAAGTCCCAGTTCCCACTCTCAAAAGTTTATAGATATAAAGAGAACAAATTGATCAACAAATGAATCAGTGAATGAATTCCATTTAATGTGATAGTATGCTAAGAAGAGTAGAGTAGAAGGAAGGTAGGAATGCAAAAGAGAAGAGTAGATAACTGTCCGGGGGATATTTTAAACTTTTTATACTACTCATAACATGACATTTTTTTTGCAGGTTTTAAAAAATAAATATTTACTTTTTCATCCTCTGCCTAAACACATCTAGCTGCCAGTGGTATTTGCAGTTTAATAGTGTTTTACAGTCTTGTGTGACCTGGCTATAAGTTTAAATATATGTTATTTTTACTAGGAAACCCATTCTTTGGAGACAGTTGAAGATGAAATATTTTGTTGATCTAACTGGATTTTCCTGTTTTTCATGGATTAAATGTAATCTAAATAAACAAGAGTTCAGCCGTCTTCGATTTTGTTATGTTTTGGGGTACGGGAAGAGCTAGGACATGCAAATTTATCAAGTAATAAAGGTACATGCGTCTGACAGTAGAAGTTAGGCCAGATAAAAGATCCAGTGTAGTAGTTAAATAAAGAAATAGATATTATTTATGAGTTTCTTACCAGCTTTGCAATACTTTCTTATCAGCCATGACTATTCATGTTAATGACAATTCACTGTATGAATAATTATATAGTACTTTGTGCCAGGCACTGTTCTAGGTCCTGAGAATACATCAGTGAATACAAAGATCAAAAATCCTGACCCTGTGGAGTTTTACATTTGCTGGGAACTTAGATAATAGGTGTTAAGATATTCTGAATTGAGGACGCTTATAACCTCATTGTGTTTCCAATTCAGACGCTAGTTGAAATGATGAAGAACAGCAAGAGCATAGGTCATTATATCTGAGTTTCAGAGTTACAGCTGGCACTATTTGGTGATGAGTTAGCCAGTGCTTCTGGTTTTCTGAAAGAATACGGTGTGTTTCTTTGCACTGAGCCTGCCTTCTTGTAAAACATGGTGACAGGTGGGTGGGTGTGATGGGAGTTATTTGTGTAATTAGTCAAATGAGTGAAACTTTTGGTAGAAGAGAGGAAAGCTAAAGAGTACATGTGTATTCACTTACATCTCTATATTCAATCTATGGTATAAAATTGCCAGTAATCCCTCAGAGCAAAATATGTATTTTAACATCTTTATTGGAGTATAATTGCTTTAAAAAGGTGTGTTAGTTTCTGCTGTATAACAAAGTGAATCAGCTATACATATACGTATATCCCCATATCCCCTCCCTCTTGTGTCTCCCTCCCACCCCTCTAGGTGGTCACAAAGCACTGAGCTGATCTCCCTGTGCTATGTGGCTGCTTCCCACTAGCTATCTATTTTACATTTGGTAGTGTAAGTATGTCCATGCCACTCTCTCACTTCGTCCCAGCTTACTCTTCCCTCTCCCCGTGTCCTCAAGTCCATTCTCTACGTCTGCGTCTTTATACCTGTCCTGCCCCTAGGTTCTTCAGAACCATTTTTTTTTCTTTGATTCCATGTATATGTGTTAGCATACGGTATTTGTTTTTCTCTTTCTGATCTCATTTTATTGATTTGAGTCCTCTCTCTCTTTTTCTTGATGAGTCTGGCTAAAGGTTTGTCAATTTCATTTATATTCTCAGAGAACCAGCTTTTAGTTTTATTGATCTTTGCTATTGTTTTCTTTCTTTCTATTTCATTTATTTCTGCTCTGATCTTTATGATTTCTTTCCTTCTACTAACCTTGGGTTTTGTTTGTTCTTCTTTCTCTAGTTCCTTTATGTGTAAAGTTAGATTGTTTATTTGAGATTTTTCTCGTTTCTCGATGTAGGCTTGTATTGCTGTGTACTTCTCTCTTAGAACTGCTTTTGCTGCATCCCACAGGTTTTGGATCATCGTGTTTTGGTTGTTATTTGTCTCTAGGTACTTTTTGATTTCCTCTTTGGTTTCTTCAGTGATCTCTTGGTTATTTAGTAATGTATTGTTTAGCCTCCATGTGTTTGTGATGTTTTTCTCCCCCTGGAATTGATTTCTAATCTCATAGCATTGTGGTTGGAAAAGATGCTTGATATGATTTGAATTTTCTTAAATTTACCAAGGCTTGATTTGTGACCCAAGATGTAATCTATACTGGAGAGTGTTCCATGTGCACTCAAGAGGAAAGTGTAATCTGCTGTTTTTGGATGGAATGTCCTATAAATATCAATTAAATCTATCTGATCTATTTTGTCATTTAAAGCTTGTATTTCCTTATTAATTTTCTGTCTGGATGATCTGTCCATTGGTGAAGTGAGGTGTTAAAATCCCCCACTATTATCGTGTTACTGTCGATTTCCTCTTTTACAGCTGTTAGCATTTGCCTTATGTATTGAGGTGCTCCTATGTTGGGTGCATATGTATTTATAATTGTTATATCTTCTTCTTGGATTGATCCCTTGATCATTATGTAATGTCCTTCCTTGTCTTTTGTAACATTATTTTAAAGTCTATTTTATCTGATATGAGTATTGCTACTCCAGCTTTCTTTTGATTTCCATTTGCATGCAATATCTTTTTCCATCCCCTCACTTTCAGTCTGTATGTGTCTCTGGGGTCTGAAGTGGGTCTCTTGTAGACAGCATATAGATGGGTCTTGTTTTTGTTTCCATTCAGCGAGCCTGTGTCTTTTGGTTGGAGCATTTAATCCATTCACATTTAAGGTAATTATCGATATGTATGTTCCTGTGACCATTTACTTAATTGTTTTGTGTTTGTTTTTGTAGGTCCTTTTCTTCTCTTGTGTTTCCCACTTAGAGAAGTTCCTTTAGCATTTGTTGTAGAGCTGGTTTGGTGGTGCTGAATTCTCTTAGCTTTTGCTTGTCTGTAAAGCTTAAATTTTCTCCATTGACTCTGAATGAGATCTTTGCCGGGTAGAGTAATCTTGGTTTTAGTTTCTTCTCTTTCATCACTTTATATATATCATGCCACTCCCCTCTGGCTTGTAGAGTTTCTGCTGAGAAATCAGCTGTTAACCTTATGGGAGTTCCCTTGTATGTTATTTGTCTTTTTCCCTTGTTGCTTTTAATAATTTATCTTTGTCTTTAATTTTTGTCAATTTCATTTCTATGTGTCTCGGTGTCTTTCTCCTTGGGTTTATCCTGCCTGGGACTCTCTGCACTTCCTGGACTTGGGTGGCTGTTTCCTTTCCCGTGTTAGGGAAGTTTTCAACTATAATCTCTTCAAACATTTTCTTGCGTCCTTTCTTTCTCTCTTCTCCTTCTGGGACCCCTATAATGTGAATGTTGGTGCATCTAATGTTGTTCCAGAGGTCTCTTAGGCTGTCTTCATTTCTTTTCATTCTTTTTTCTTTATTCTGTTCCACAGCAGTGAATTCCACCATTCTGTCTTCCAGGTCATTTATCTGTGCTTCTGCCTCAGTTATTCTGCTATTGATGTATTTTTCATTTCAGTTATTGTATTGTTCATCTCTGTTTGTTTGTTCTTTAATTCTTCTAGGTCTTTGTTAAACATTTCTTGCATCTTCTCGATCTTTGCCTCCATTCTTTTTCCGAGGTCCCGCATCATCTTCACTATCATTATTCTGAATTCTTTTTCTGGAAGGTTGCCCATCTCTACTTCATTTAGTTGTTTTTCTGTGGTTTCCTTCATTTGGTACGTAGTCCTCTGCCTTTTCATCTTGTCTGTCTTTCTGTGAATGTGGTTTTTGTTCCACAGGCTGCAGGATGGTAGTTCTTGCTTCTGCTGTCTGCCCTCTGGTGGATGAGGCTGTCTTAGAGGCTTGTGCAAGCCTCTTGATGGGAGGGACTGATGGTGGGTAGAGCTGGGTGTTGCTCTGGTGGGCGGAGCTCAGTAAAACTTTAATCTGCTTGACTGCTAATGAGTGGGGCTGGGTTCCCTCCCTGTTGGTTGTTTGGCCTGAGGTGACCCAGCTGTGGTGCCTACCAGCTGTCTGGTGGGGCTAATGGCAGACTCTGGGAGGGCCCATGCCAAGCAGTACTTCCCAGAACTTCTGTTGTCAGTGTCCTTGTCCCACAGTGAGCCACAGCCACTCTCTGCCTCTGCAGGAGACCCTCCAACACTAGCAGGTAGGTCTGGTTCAGTCTCCTATGGGGTCACTGCTCCTTCCCCTGGGTCCCGATGCGCATACTACTTTGTGTGTGCCCTCCAAGAGTGGAGTCTCTGCTCCCCCCAGTCCTGTCCAGGTTCTGCAGTCAAATACTGCTAGCCTTCAAAGGCTGATTCTCTGGGAATTCCTCCTCCTGTTGCTGGACTCCCAGGTTGGGAAGCCTGATGTGGGGCTCAGAACCTTCAGTGGGTGGACTTCTGTGGTATAAGTGTTCTCCAGTTTGTGAGTCACCCACCCAGCAGTTACAGCATTTGATTTTATTGAGATTGCGCCCCCCCTTACTGTCTCATTGTGGCTTCTCCTTTGTCTTTGGATGTGGGGTGTCTGTTTTGGTTAGTTTCAGTGTCTTCCTGTCGATGAGTAATTCTGGTGCTCTCGCAAGAGGGAGTGAGTGCACGTTCTTCTACTCCGCCTTCTTGAACCAATCTAGGAAACAGTACTTTTTTGCCTTAATGGTATCTATAGAAGGGTTAAACGTGGCCTTTTGAAATTTGACACTATTCGACACTTGAATATTAACTGCGACCAATGTGTGCGCTGTTGGCAATTATTGGCCTCAGTCTATATTGACAATATAATTTCTCTAGTTTTTTTTGTGTAGTTGCAAGTACAAAGAATTTCTGGCTTTCGTTGGACCATATTGATACTTAGTGGGATTTCAAGGTAAAAATTAGAAAATTAATTCGGAAATGTTGATAACAAACCACATTTGTTTTAGTGTAAAAATTTGTGGGTTTTTTTAAATGTAAATGATCATTAAAAATGCGCATTTATTTGAGCAATACAGATGAGCATTTATATCACAAAATGTATTTCAATAGACTATTATAGTTTCAGGTTACATTTATTAAGGGCTTATGTATGCCAGGCAGTGGTCTAAAGTATAAAAAGCTCTTTACATGAACTGTCTCCCTTAAATCTCACAATAATCCTCTGAAGAGGCTTTATTATGAATCCCGTTGTACACATGAGGAAAGTGAGGCACACGGGTAAATTGTCCAAATGTTTTGAACGCAGGCAGTGGCACTCTAGAGCTTTTAACTGCTACTCTTTACTACTTCCCTGAAATCTTTCTCTAAAAAGAGATGATAGAAAGTTTGAGTCAGTGTACTTCGTTGGGCACACTATGTTCCTTAAAACCCTTTCTGGGCTTCCCTGGTGGCGCAGTGGTTGAGAGTCCGCCTGCCGATGCAGGGGACGCGGGTTTGTGCCCCGGTCCCGGAAGATCCCACATGCCGCGGAGCGGCTGGGCCCGTGAGCCATGGCCGCTGAGCCTGCGCGTCCAGAGCCTGTGCTCCGCAACGGGAGAGGCCACAACAGTGAGAGGCCCGTGTACCGCAAAAAAAAACAAACAAAACCCTTTCCTTCCCTCCCTTTATTTGAGTCGCTCTAATAGAGTGCCAGGTACTGGGGGAACTGATAAATAAGAGACAGTTCCTATTCCCAAGTTGCTCCCAGTTTGGAGAGCACAGTCTTCAGCCAGTTCCTATGCTGCAGTGCATCGTAAGGAGGGGGAGCATAAAGAAAGAATTCTGGGAGCATGGAGGATTTTTCCGTGATCGCGTTTTAGTAGTTATTCCCCTTCTGTAGCATTACGTTATAGACAAGGACAGCTGATCCTGTTTTGTGAAGCATGTATACAATAAAGATAATTTTCATGGTTCATGGGGAAGAACCAAAAGGCTGGTAGGCTTTGCACTTTGGAATTCTGGATATTCTTCATGTGGTGACGGAATGTTGATGAGCTTTGGCCCTTAGTTCCTGGCATTTGCTGGTCATGGGCAACCAATGTCCGATATAATTAACTTTAATCCATACTTTGAAGATTAGCCAGTTGCATGGGCCAGAATTGTTGTAAATTCACATGGACTCATCAGCCTGCACATATATATTTCTCCAAATTTAGTGTGTTCTGTCATTTCTCTCAAAACATTGGCATTCTCTTGGAATCGTCTGGCATGTGTTTCTTTCCAACTTTAGATTCTTAAAGTTTACTATAACAAATTATTGTGCAAACAGATATAAAGTGATCTGTCCTTTGGGATATTCAGCATAACATGTTAGTTAGCTTTATGACTGTTTACCCTTCACAACTAGCTCAACAGAAACATTGTCTTTATGCAGTCTGCAGCTAATCAAATATTACAATAATAACAAATACATTTGGAGGTCTTTAATTTCTAATTTGGACCAAGACACCTCACTTAAAGCATAAAGATGATTGCCAGATGGAATAATTTAAAGATAAGCAAAGGCAGCATTAAAAACAAATAAATAAATTAAATTTTTTTTTAATTACTGGAATCAAGGAGGGATACAGAATTGAAATACAAAAGTAAACCACAAAGTATGTATTGGTTTACTCAGCTAAATTAGAATCTCTGGTTCATGGAATTTTAGGACTAGAAAGGGAGTTTGTGGTAGGCTGAATAATGGCCCTTAAGATACCCACCTCCAAAACCCCCAAACCTGTGAATATGTTACCTTATATGGCAAAAGAAACTTTGTAGATTCAGTGAAGATTCTGAGCTGGAGAGATGATTCTGAATTATTTGGGTGGACCCATGTAATCACTAGGGTTCTTACAAGAGCGAGGAAGGAGGGTCAGAATCAGAGAAGGAGGTGTGACAGTGGAAGCAGGAGTCAGAGTGATGTAGCCTCAAGCCACGGAATGGGGGCCTCCAGAAGCTGGAAAAGGCAAGGGACGGATTTTCTCCTAGAGCCTCTGAGAGAAGTGCAGCCCTGCCAACACCTTGATTTTTTAGCACAGAGAAACTGATTTTGGATGTCAGACCTCTATAATCAGTTTGTGTTGTTTTAAGCTACTACAGTTGTGGTGATTTGCTATATCAGCAATAGGAAGCTAGTACAGACCTTAAATGTCATGTTAGCACAGTGACTCTTAGTCTTTCTTAAGCCTCACCAATCAGGTTTTGGGGAGAGGAAGGGACCTGGGGGAAACAGGAAGCACTTATTGATGCTCAGAAGGATTGGGAAATTAGGAGAAATTTTTTTTTTAAATTTTATTTATTTATTTATTTTTTGCGGTACGCGGGCCTCTCACCGCTGTGGCCTCTCCCGTTGTGGAGCACAGGCTCCGGACGCGCAGGCTCAGTGGCCGTGGCTCACGGGACCAGCCGCTCCGCGGCATGTGGGATCTTCCCGAACCGGGGCACGAACCCGCGTCCCCTGCATCAGCAGGCGGACTCTCAACCACTGCGCCACCAGGGAAGCCCTAGGAGAAATTTTTGGCGTCCAAGATTTACTATGAAGATCTCAAAAGAGCACATTCATTGCAGTTAGTAGTATAGGACTGAGGTAGAGCAATGTCTTGCAGTTGTTCTGGGAATCCTCAGTTCCACCAAAGCTGCTGCTCTCGCTTACTAGTAGTTTTTATCCCTCCTCCTCCTCCCATGAATGAAGAGCTGTCTCAGCTATCATAACTGCCTTGACTATGTCCACTGCCAGCCAACCATCCTTTACATTTATTTGTCAAATCCCCTTGAATCCATTTTGTACTGAATTGGTGGTTTGTATGTCAGCTCAGATGAATGAACCTGTCTCTGCCTGATCCACAGAAAAGCCTGAAACTTTCCCTAACTAGGAAATTTGTTCTAATTGTTGACAGAAAGTATTTTTTTTAAGTTAATTGCAACTCTTTCTCTTGCATTTGAAGACTGTTTTCTTTTCTTCTGTTTAATGAAAATGAGGAATATTTGGTCAACTTCTGTTTTATTTGGTCTGCTTGAAAATCAGTTTTGCCTTTCTTTTTCTAGCCAATTTATCTTTTTTCACTTAGAGCATGTTATTTTCTAAGTTGTTAGGTATTTTGTGTTTCTCTGGAAACTTATCCAAGTGCCCTCTGATCCTTTTAAGCTGCAACTCCCTGAACTAAATCTAGTTATTTAGTTTTATCATTGGATCTAGTCAGTGGTAGAAGATAGAGTACCTTTTCCTGATGTGCGAAAACAACCCTGCATTAATTTTGAATGTTGACTTGAAATTGACAGTTGAAATACAGATTGGCATTAACTTTGAATACAAATCAGCTGATTAATGCAATTTGATATGTTAACTATATTACTAAGAACCTCCATAATGTGAAATGACCTTTTCAAACTAAAATTTTTGATTTTAAGATGTGTTCTTTTGGAAATTATTTTGTTTCATCATTATTAAAAAATAATGACACATGAGGGTCCCTGAATTTAATTATAGAATCTCTGCCTTTGATGGGGCACATTCTTTGTGCCTTTAGTTCTTCCACTTGATATTTAATTGTTTTGTGTTTGTTTTTGTAGGTCCTTTTCTTCTCTTGTGTTTCCCACTTAGAGAAGTTCCTTTAGCATTTGTTGTAGAGCTGGTTTGGTGGTGTTGAATTCTCTTAGCTTTTGCTTGTCTGTAAAGCTTTTGATTTCTCCCTCGAATCTGAATGAGATCCTTGATGGGTAGAGTAATCTTGGTTGTAGGTTCTTCCCTTTCATCACTTTAAATATGTCCTGCCACTCCCTTCTGGCTTGTAGAGTTTCTGCTGACAAATCAGCTGTTAACCTTATGGGAGTTCCCTTGTATGTTATTTGTCGTTTTTCCCTTGCTGCTATCAATAATTTTTCTTTGTCTTTAATTTTTGCCAATTTGATTACTATGTGTCTTGGCATGTTTCTCCTTGGGTTTATCCTATATGGAACTCTCTGTGCTTCCTGGACTTGGGTGGCTAGTTCCTTTCCCATGTTAGGAAAGTTTTCGATTATAATCTCTTCAAATATTTTCTCAGGTCCTTTCTGTCTCTCTTCTCCTTCTGGGACCCCCATAATGCAAATGTTGTTGCGTTTAATGTTGTCCCAGAGGTGTCTTAGGCTGTCTTCATTTCTTTTCATTCTTTTTTCTTTATTCTGTTCCACAGCAGTGAATTCCACCATTCTGTCTTCCAGGTCACTTATCCGTTCTTCTGCCTCAGTTATTCTGCCACTGATTCCTTTTAGTGTAGTTTTCATTTCAGTTATTGTGCTGTTCATCTCTGTTTGCTTGTTCTTTAATTCTTCTAGGTCTTTGTTAAACATTTCTTGCATCTTCTCGATCTTTGCCTCCATTCTTTTTCCGAGGTCCCGCATCATCTTCACTATCATTATTCTGAATTCTTTTTCTGGAAGGTTGCCTTTCTCCACTTCATTTAGTTGTTTTTCTGGGGTTTTATCTTGTTCCTTCATCTGGTCCATAGCCCTCTGCCTTTTCATCTTGTCTATTTTTCTGTGAATGTGGTTTTTGTTCCACAGGCTGCAGGATTGTAGTTCTTCTTGCTTCTGCTGTCTGCCCTCTGGTGGATGGGGCTCTCTAAGAGGCTTGTGCCAGTTTCCTGATGGGAGGGGCTCGTGGTGGGTAGAGCTGGCTGTTGCTTCCACTTGACATTTAAAGAACATAAAGTTAAAATATTCTGTACACCAAATATTTTGTGTATACCAAACAGTGCCTTAAAATACATAAAAAATTAGTTTCAATTTAAGTTCTTCTTGGCTGAGATTTGGTTTGTTAATCTTGGTAATTTATTTTATTAGGTATTATAAGGAACTGTTAGCTGGGGAGAAAAAGAAATACAGACTCTGCCCACTTAACCAAATGCCCATTGAGCAAAGTATCCAGACGTTCTAACAACTACTTATTATTGATCAATTTCAATAAAGTAGCTGTCAGAGAAAGCACTGAAAGTCTTTACTGATTTTTGTTTTCTTTCTCTGTTGAGCTCTCTTTAAGACCTTGCAAAATCCTACTCCTCATTCAAGCTTTACTCCTTAGACTGAGCATGTGCTGCTGCTGATTTTTATCTGAACCAAACTTTATTATGATGGTGGCAAAATGGTGGTCTTATAACCCCACTACATTTATCAGTTGATGGTCTACCACTATAGGGGAGAGTGTTCCCACCCTCCCTTCCTTCCTTTCATCCTTTCCTTATTGACTTATGAATCTGTTATCGGTCTTGACTCATGAATTCCCGCTTTCCATAGTGGGTTATAATCCATGACTATCCTTATTTATTTATTTTAAATTTATTTATTTATGGCGGTACGCAGGCCTCTCACTGCTGTGGCCCCTCCCGTTGCACAGCACAGGCTCCGGACGCGCAGGCTCAGCGTCCATGGCTCACGGGCCCAGCCGCTCCGCGGCATGTGGGATCTTCCCAGACCGGGGAGCGAACCCGCGTCCCCTGCATCGGCAGGCGGACTCTCAACCACTGCGCCACCAGGGAAGCCCTATCCTTATTTATTTTGATGTTCAAATTACTTTCTTTATACACCTTAGTGTCATACGTGCCTTTAAAGACCCAGGTCCATGTCATTCTTTCATGCGCATTCAGTTTGCTTTGTGCTCTGCCTTCTTTCTCACTTTTTGTAAGGATTACACAAATTCAGTCTTTCCTCTTTTTTACAATTCAGTTGTTTATTACATGTAAGTGAGCTTTACCTTCTCTGAGTTTGTTATTGTCTTTTTCTTACTGCTTCTGTTATTTCCTGTGAACCTAAGGGATTGTTCATCCCTCCCCATCATTGAAGAAAGGTTTAAAAGTCCTGAACTAGAGACTGTGATGCTTGTTTACAAAATCAAGCACCTCTGAAACTTCATTCGTCATGCCTTTTCTTTTTCTACATTCATGTAATCAGCAGGCTTAGGAGTATATTTTGGTTATTTCAATATACTGCACTTTTCTCTCTATATTTTATATTCATGCTTAAAATTCTATATTATTGTTAAAATATTAAAATGACATTCATGTTCAGGATTGAGGGTTAGTATTAATAACTCCCATTTAATGAGCATATAGTTTGGTGCCTGGAGAAATTTTTTTTTCAAATGTTTTATCTTATTGCCATTGTAGAGGTATTAAAATTTTAAAGTAGACATCTCAACTCAAGAGTCTGTGTAACATTTTGGAAATGCTTTCTTTCCAAAAAAGCATTTTCCTCAAATGCTTGAGGCAGTTTGAAAATAGCTGCAGTCGTGCTGAATATAGTTTGTGTTAACTACATGGAGAGTATGAACATGAATTGTCAGTATTTTGCCTCATTTCTTTTGTTTTCAGGAGTGATTAAAAACCCTGGTTTGGAACAGACAATGACATTAGGATAGCAGTGTCTAGCCAAAAAAAAAAATCTTGGTTTTAGAGAACATTTAAAAATTTTTACTCAACTGTTGAACTGTTACATTTCCAAAAAATGATTAATTTTATTTATTTATTAATTTTATTCTCACCAAAATAAAGTAGTAAATCAACTATACTTCAATAAAAAAAAAAAACTGTAGGTAGCCCACTGAGGGAAGAGATGCTAAATGCCTTTTAAAAGAGTCTTACATATACACACCACTATATAGAAAATAGATAACTAATAAGGACCTACTGTATAGCACAGGGAACTCTACTCAGTACTCTGTAATGGCCTGTTTGTGGAAAGAATCTAAAAAAGAGTGGAGGGACTTCCCTGGTGGCACAGTGGTTAAGAACCTGCCTGCCAGTGCAGGGGACACAGGTTCGAGCCCTGGTCCAGGAAGATCCCACATGCCACAGAGCAGCTAAGCCCGTGCGCCAGAACTACTGAGCCTGTGCTCTAGAGCCCGTGAGCCACAACTGCTGAGCCCATGTGCCACAACTACTGAAGCCCACGCACCTAGAGCCCGTGCTCGGCAACAAGAGAAGCTACTGCAATGAGAAGCCTGCACACTGCAACGAAGAGTAGCTCCCACTCACCGCAACTAGAGAAAGCCTGCACGCAGCAACGAAGACCCAACACAGCCAAAAATAAATATAAATAAATAAATAAATAAAAAAGAGTGGATATATGTATATGTATAACTGATTCACTTTGCTGTACAGCAGAAACTAACACAACATTGTAAATCAACTATGCTCCAATAAAAAATTTTAAAAAGTCTTAGATTATTAATGGTCCATTCTATACAGTTCATTCTACCTCCTACCCCTAGTAATTTTTCAGAACCTACTTCCCCATCATTTAAGAGGTGCTGGTAAATGTTTTGCATTGTTGCAGGTACTTTGTGTACTAAGAGACATTTTTTGTCTCCTATGTCCATGCAAATACTTAATTAAATTAAAACAATTTATAGCTTATAGTATTGTTTGAAACTTTCTGGGTGCTCAGTTTTTCTCAACACTGTAAATTGGATTCTTAGAATTCCTTATTTCACCCATTCAAGCAGAGATAAATAGGTATTTCTCAAACCTCTTCTACAGAGTTTAATATAGCCCTTGGCATGATGTGGGCTTGTAATAACATCTGGTTAGTACTCTATGGGAAAATTGAGAGAGAGGGAGCTATTAAGTAACGTACTGAACATCATGTAACTAGTTAACTTGAGCTACTAACTAAACAAAAATACCTCTTAAATGCTTGACTATACTGCCTATATTGTATAGTAGTGAAAAGACTCTTGAGGCAGAAAGACCCGAGTTTGACTTACAGGTTAGCTATACTAAAAAAGTTGTGCAAGTTGTATAGCACATCTCAAAGAGTCAGTATTAGTCATTGTGCCAGAATATATGCCAGCAGCCCCTCTTACATATATTCTTGCTCTCTTCTTTTTTTAAGGTACAGGAATGTAGCTCTAAAGCCCAGTTTATTTAACTAAGTCCTGGATTTGAATCAGCTGCTCTAAATTCTAATTCTTGATGGAGATTATTAAAGATGATTCGGGATAGAATGAAATAATATATAAGAAATTTGTAAATTATATCACAATATAAAAGCATGAAGTATTAATTTATTTTAAATGAAGTTCATTTTTTCCCACCATAAAATTGTTCATTCTCATAGAAAATTTGAAAAACATTTTTAAATAGAGGAGAAGTAAAATGATTATCTGTTGTACAACCACCTAGAGATAACTGTTTTGTTTCCTTTTAGCCCTGAGTTTCTGGTTTTTTAAACATAAGTTGATTATTTAGGAACTTTCAGCGGTCCCAGAATGAAGATTATATAAAAGAGAATTTGAGGGACTTCCCTGATGGTGCAGTGGTTAAGAATCTGCGTACCAGTGCAAGGGACACGGGTTTGATCCCTGGTCCGGGAAGATCCCACATGCCGTGGAGCAACTAAGCCTGTGCACCACAACTACTGAGCCTGTGCTCTAGAGCCCGCGAGCCGCAACTACTGAGCCCAGGCACCACAGTTACTGAAGCCTGTGCTCTCTAGGGCCTGCGTGCCACAACTACTGAGCCCACGTGCTGCATTTACTGAAGCCCTTGTGCCTAGAGCCCGTGCTCCGCAACAAGAGTAGCCACTGCAATGAGAAGCCCGCACGCCGCAAGGAAGAGTAGTAGCCCCAGCTCGCCGCAACTAGAGAAAGCCCACACGTAGCAACGAAGACCCAATGTGGCCAAAAATAAATAAAAAAATAAATTGATTAAAGAGAACCTATCATTTGATATCTTGTTTTCCAATTACAAGCTCCCCAGTAATTCAGGCTCTTCATTATCAGATTATCTTCATTAACTTCATTCAAAGATGTAGAAAACCATATATCAGTTATTTGGACAATATAAACAGCCATTTTATAGCTCTTTTCAGGTCTGCCTTTGGGAGGGGTCAATTCCTATGCTTTTTTAATCTGTTCCTAACGCACTGTGTTACGAGTGGGGAAGTCTGGCTTGGCAGCAGTTCCTGTGAAAAGTAACCGGGCATCTTTTTTTTTTTTTTGGAGTACAACTCCTTTACAATGGTGTGTTAGTTTCTGCTGCACAGCAAAGTGAGTCAGCCACACGTATACATATATCCCCTCTTCCTTGGATTTCTTTCCCAATTAGGTCCCCACAGAGCACTGAGTAGAGTTCCAATAGGGCATCTTACATAACTGTCAGTGATAAAAACCAGCAGTGTGGTGTGGGAGCTGTTACAGACCTAGGCTTCTGAAAGGGGCCTGAGGGTATGACTTTCTTGCTGTGCCTTGTGCATCTAGATCACATCCAGCATATTGTATTTACGGTGGGGGACTGAAATTTGAGCTGGACAGTGACAATATAGGAACAGGTGACTAGGACAGCAGTGAGTCTAGAAGTCCTGTCAGTCATTGAACAGTTGAAAGAATTGAAGATGTTTTGCTTAATAGGCATCCTAGGTTAGCTCAGAGGAATCCACATGTGAAAGAGGGAGTAGACCCTCAGACTACAGACCTTGGAAAGCAATGAGTTGGGGGTTCTTTTTGGTTTAATATGATGAGCGTGTGTGATATATATGTAACTATATATATAACTATATATATATAGTTATATATATAACTATATATATATAGTTATTGGGATTTTCTAGTAATGGAATAGAGCTAGAATGGAGTTAGTTTCTGTCACTGAAGGTATTTAAGCTGAGGTTGGATGGATCCCTGCCTAGAGGTAGTATAAAATGCATTTCTTCACTGGATTCATTCATTCATTCACTCACTCACTCACTTTTTATTTGGTCCTTCCTGTGTGCTACGGACTGTGCCCAGTGCTGGGGAGACAGAGATCAATACTGTGGGCAAGAGGTTGGATTACATGACTTCAGGGATCCCATTATGGCTGTGGTTGAACGAAATTGCCTGATGCTTCGGTTTCTTTGGCCTTAATAAAAGAGCAGATATCTGATTTGTGTATTACTCTGCCTTTCAAACACTCCAGCGTGTTACTATCACATTTCTTCTGTGATGTGGAGCAATGCTGCATATTACTCGCTGAAAGTAGGCCTTTAACTTATGTGCATGACAGTGTTTTTCATGGCAAACGTTTAATTCCAGGCTGACTTCAAAAAGATTCAAAAATTATAAAGTATTATGAGAGAACATAATGCTTATTAAATGTAAGGTGATATTATTAATGTTGTTGGGAGTTCATTGAACTTAGAACATATATGGAAGAGTCAGGTTCTAAAGTCACACTTTGTTTTTTGAGAGGAGTTACAGTTTGTATATACTGAGATCTTGAATCTCCAAACCTTACTATTTGTAGATTGACCGTATATCTAGACGGATTCTATTCCTGCTTGTAGAGATCAGATAGTACCAGGAGAAGCAGAGATGCCAAGAACAAAGTGTGCAGATTTGGAGGTGATATTGGGGTCTCTGTACGTTTCGGCCCATCAAGTAAGGCCAGCTGTTCATTTGTTTCATGTCTAGGTTTGGAATTCACCCAGTTGCAGGCCGGATGCCTGGTCAGCTTAATGTGCTGCTGGCTGAGGCTGGGGTGCCGTATGATATTGTGTTGGAGATGGATGAGATAAACCATGATTTCCCAGGTAAGTGATGGGGATAATGGTGAAGTTTAGGTGTTCTTAGATGAATAGAGTGATGCCAGTCTTAGGGCATAAATTGTGGGATTACTGAAGACCTACTAGTCAGATGAAGAGTAACCTGCTCCTAGTAAGGATGCAGTTGAAATTAAATAAGCGAAAGACAGTACTGAAAAAGGTGCAGCAGGTTTGTAAGCAGCATGGGTCATGTTCTCCCTCTGAGGAGATCTGAAGGATGGTGAAAATCTTGGGAGGCAGTGCAGTGGACTGCATTGCAGAGGGATTTGGAACAGACCTGGCTTTGGAATCCAGGTCCTGAGTCTCATTTGCTTGTGGCCTTGAACTAGGTACTCAACCTCAGGTTCCTCATTTATGAAATTGCTTCTGCTGATGATTTAGTGTCTGATTCTTGCCAGTGTCTGAGATTTTACTGGTTTTCAGTTGTACCAACTCATGGTCAGTAAGTAGTTTTCTGTTTTCTTTAAAGTACTAGGACTTCACTAGATAAGGTGTTGGACTTTGTGGCTGTCACTGGGTGGATGTTGAATGCTAATGACATTTGGCCCAAGATCATGTTTGTTAAAATTAAACCAGTTCCCTCTGGCACGTATCCACTGTAAACTTAAAAAGTACTGTTTATTAGAGAAACATAATGAAATTGTGTGTATGTCTAGATTCACATGGCATTTTTGGCAGAGTTCTAATGTACCTTATATTATGATCCTTAAAGAGGGAATTTAGACCATTTTAATTTTATGCCCCCTCTCAGATTTCACTGTTGTTAAATTATGTGTGAAACCTGCCAGTTCCAGGAATTATGGACACAGCTTTAATATAGTACAGACTCTTAGACCATTTTCTTTTAGACATTGAATTGCATATTAAGTAGTCATTTTAAAAGTTGAAAATGGAATGCAGATCTTTTTTTTAACATCTTTATTGGAGTATAATTGCTTTACAATGTTGTTAGTTTCTGCTGTATAACAAAGTGGATCAGCTATACATATACATATATCCCCATATCTCCTCCCTCTTGTGTCTCCCTCCCACCCTCCCTATCCCACCCCTCTAGGTGGTCACAAAGCACCGAGTTGATCTCCCTGTGCTATGTGGCTGCTTCCCACTAGCTATCTATTTGACATTTCGTAGTGTATATATGTCCATGCCTCTCTTTCACCTCGTCCCAGCTTACCTTTCCCACTCCCTGTGTCCTCAAGTCCATTCTCTACATCTGCATGTTTATTCCTGTCCTGCCCCTAGGTTCTTCGGAACCATTTTTTTTCTTCAGATTTCATATATACGTGTTAGCATACGGTATTTGTTTTTCTCTTTCTGACTTACTTCACTCTATATGACAGGCTCTAGGTCCATCCACCTCCCTACAAATAACTCAATTTCATTTCTTTTTATGGCTGAGTAATATTTCATTGTATATATATGCCACATCTTCTTTATCCATGTCACAAAGAAAGAAAACTACAGACCAATATCACCGATGAACATAGATGCAAAAATCCTCAACAAAATACTAGCAAACAGAATCCGACAACACATTAAAAGGATCATACAGCATGATCAAGTGGGATTTATCCCAGGAACGCAAGGATTCTTCAATATACGCAAATCAATCAGTGTGATACACCATATTAACAAATTGAAGGAGAAAAACCATATGATCATCTCAATAGATGCAGAAAAAGCTTTTGACAAAATTCAGCACCCATTTATGGGAGTGCAGGTCTTTAATGTTACCGGCAAGATCATTTTGGGATCATAAAAGAGCTATAAAGTCAGATTAGGTAGATCCATTGAGGGGAGGGAAAGCATAATAATGCAAGCTCCAGTCAGGGTGCTCAGGTTCAGATGCAGGACCTATTGCTTTTAAGCTGTGTGACATTGGCTAAGTTACTGAACCTCTCTGATAAAGCTCTTTGTACAATACCTAGCACAAGTGTTTGTCCTATAAATTTTAGCTTCTGTTGTTGTTGTTATAAAGTCAGGTCACCATAATTTGCCTGAAAGTAAAAGTGACCCTTTTAATTTTTATATTTTCTTTTATTATGTAGACACTGATTTGGTCCTTGTAATTGGAGCTAATGACACTGTTAATTCAGCGGCTCAAGAAGACCCCAACTCTATTATTGCAGGCATGCCAGTCCTCGAGGTCTGGAAATCAAAGCAGGTAAAGTTTCAGACTTGTGTTTCATTCTAATAATTAAAGGTCTCTTAAAACACATACACAGAACTTTCCTTGGTCACTTGATGAGAAATGATGATGCCTTTTAGGAGGCTCAGGAGTTAGAGTAGATTTAGGGTCCAGCTGTCTATATCCAGCTTCTGCCTGTCCTGTTGTCACCAGAGAACCTGAGTGAATGCCCTGATCTCGATTAGAACTAAAAGAGATTATCTGGATGGATTAACACAGTCTGTAACTACAGCTGAAAAAGGACCTGTGAGCTTTTGGGATGAGTCTGGCTGAATTCCAGGCCGAGTCCAGTGAAGCAGATGGCTTCCCTCCAGGACAGTGAGTCAGTATCATCGCCTTCACATACGAAGATGAGCACATTTTTTCATTTAAGTTTTTTGAAAGGGAATTTGTATGTTATGGAGTGTACAGAAGAAGGGTGATTTAGAAAACCAAATAATAACATGGAAGGAAGCAAGCCCTGCTCACAGCACATTACTTCTGAAAAAGCTAATTGCTAGATTGTAGAGAATGCAAACACTTATAAATTTTCCTCTGCCCCGACTGGGTAAGTTTCTTTACACTGTCAAGTCATATCTGCATTTTAAGAATCATTATAACGTAACGTATATTTTCCCTTTAATTTGTCTCTCTTTATTGTAAATGTGTGAGTTTTAAACATAGTATTTGTGGTGAGTGAGTAGATACGACATGCACTTGTTCATGTGTATATGGACAGTTGCATCGATCACCAGTATTTGAGTTTGTAGGGTACATTACTGTATCAATGGTATATGGAACATGAATAAATTTGCTCTGCTTCCATTTTTGAATAGAATGCGTGTCCTAAAAGACCATAGAAAGGTCTTTTCATTTCATGAAGAATTGACTTGATATTCAACAGGACAGCAACATCCATTAATTAATTAATTAACATTAATTGTAAATGTCTAGAACACATCAGTATTAGAGATGGATGGACTTACCCCTTCATTTTTCTTCGTGGAGGCATTCTATTAGTAATTAGCTCTCTTCTGTGACACACTAGATTGCTCTTTGGGTTCTTGTCTTATATCCTTTCTGTCTCATATCCTTTACTTTAAAGCAATGGACTAAGAATCATACCATTTTCCCACTCAACTACATTTATCTTAGGATGGGTAGTAGAAGCTTATGCACTAAATTTGTTCTCTTTAGCCCATTCAGAGAAAGATGCTTATTTTTCTGACTAGAAAATGTTATACATAGTCTTTATAGAGAAAAGCACTGAGAAAAAAAATCACTTATCACTTGGAGGTACACTGTTGTTAACATGACCTTTTCTCTAATGGATGTAAGAGTATGGGCACATTTAAATAATTAAAGTTAATACAGAGTAAACATGCATTTAAAACTACTCCTTGTGTATTTTAAGTCTTTGTAGTAAAGAATTAGTAGTGGTACCTGCTTTGTTCAAAGTCAGGGCAGGGCAATGTTTGTTTGCAGAACAAGTCCTGGCCAGGTCTGTTAAATACACCATCTCACTTAATCTTTGGTTCTTAGGTCATTGTTATGAAGAGGTCCTTAGGTGTTGGCTATGCTGCAGTGGACAATCCAATCTTCTACAAACCTAACACAGCCATGCTTCTAGGTGATGCCAAGAAGACGTGTGATGCCCTTCAGGCGAAAGTTAGAGAATCCTACCAGAAGTAAAACATAAAGATCAAGCTGTTGTCTAACAAAGCCACCTCTTCACTTGTGGGAACAGGCAAATAAGTTATTAACATATACAACTGATACACATCTATATCAGAGCTCTTGAAAGAAAAGGAAGACTCTGAAGAAAGCAAAGCAAATACAGGGAAAATTTTCAAGAGCAACAATCCCTCAATTTTAAAAAAAGGATTGACAAGTCTAAATGTCTTCCTGTGCATAGTTTTTGTGTTATGAATTCCAAAAGTATTTTACACAAGGAGAAGGAACAGCGTCATTTTAGATGTAATCCATTTGGATTTTCCTCAACAGTCAGCAGTGTTTTAAGAAATTAGTCTTTATGAATTTTTTAGGACTTACATTATACATAGATTTGAAAAAATCTGACTCAGTGTAAACATTACAGCCACCTGCATTTATGTGTTTTCAACAAATGTGACTAATTTGAAACTTTCATCAACTCTTGAGCTGTCCTCTTACCATTTAACCATAATCTGAATTAAACATATCACATCAGTTTCAATTTTTCAAACTGTACTTCTGATTCTATATTTCAGGGGTGTATTTTCTCACTTCTATTTTAATACATTAAAGGACTAGATAATCTTTCAGAGATGCTGGAAACAAATCATTTGCTTTGTATGTTTCATTAGAACACCAATGAAACATATAATTTGAAATCAGCATTAATTGTATTTTTTAAACCCCATTTCCAATTGGAGATCTCTCTAATTTCAATCAATTTATAATGTGTAGTACTGTGTTAAGTGCACTTGAATGGAATTCAACTATTTGACTAATAAAATGAGTTCACCATGTTTGCATAGTGATGTAGCAATTGTCTCTGGTGACGAAAGGCTAAACTCAAGTAATTCTGCCTGTTATTAATATCTGAGGAAGATTTTGCTACCATGAAATAGATGAGATTAATCTGTCTTAACTGCTTGGAAGAATAATTTTTTTCCCAAATCAGAGTGTGTTTTAAGGTGTTATGTAAATGATAACATTTGAGAGAAATGGTGGCACGTTTTAGCTACCTCTTTGTTTAAGCGCCAGTAAAGATTATGTCTTTTTAGCACCAGTAAAGATTATGTCTTTTGCAGTAAAAGTGTAGATTTTCTTCGTGACTTTGCCATTATGCCAAAATCTCTGTATAGGTTGAATGTGTGAAGAATATTTGGAATATCTCTCTCTCTATATATAATTAATTTGGCATTAAGTTTCTTGAAACAATTATTAACATGTAAAAAGTATCTCTAAATCAGAAAAAGAAATAACTGGTGTGAAATTTTTTACTATAATACTCATGTTTATTGAGTTGAAAACTCATAGTATTTGTTGGTTTAGTAATCAGTTTCTTTCTTGCTGTGCCTGAGATTAAGATCTGTTTGTGTGTGCATGTGTTTTAAATCAGGAAAGAGTCCTTTTTAATTTTTAAGTGGTAAATGCAATTTGTTAATGGATCTCAGGTCATTTGTAACCTCAAGACTGAATTATATCATGAAAGTTCTATTAGAAGAAAGTAAATAGTATCTTGAGTCATGCCCTTTTCCTTTTCTCAAAGTAGTTGTAGGTATATCTGGGAAGCAGCAACTTGGATTTTTTTTTTTTTTTGAGATAATTCCTGCATTCAATTTAAATTAAAATAATTATACTTTGATTTATTTCCATCATTTATAGTAAATATTTTTCTATATTTTAAAAATTTAGGATGATCTCATTTCTTTGGTACTTGCTAATCCTTTGTCATTCAGTTGTGTTAATTGAATTGAAAATTCATGCTCTGGTTGGTTTTATTTTACTTTATTGTTTAAGTGATTTAAGGGATTTTTAGATATTTAATTTCTTAAAGTAATACTCCAAAAGATTGTTGATCTTGGGTTATTAATTATGGTGAGGTCTAAAAGCAACAAAAATAATTTTTGTTCATCTTATTTTATTATTCCTCCCTTTCTGATAAGTCATATAACTGGTAAATAATGACTTATTTTTATTCTGTATTGATCTGTTGTTCGCTATGTCTTTTTGAAATTCAACTAGAAATAATTTTTTTTTTTTTTTTTTTTGGCGGTACGCGGGCCTCTCACTGTTGTGGCCTCTCCCGTTGTGGAGCACAGGCTCCGGACGCGCAGGCTCAGCGGCCATGGCTCACAGGCCCAGCCACTCCGTGGCATGTGGGATCCTCCTGGACCGGGGCACGAACCCGTGTCCCCTGCATCGGCAGGCAGACTCTCAACCACTGCGCCACCAGGGAAGCCCTAGAAATAATTTTTTAAAAATCCATTATACCCTACAATCTGTTACCAAAAAAAAAAAAAAGGCAGTAAAGTGCTAACATTGATTTGTCTTTTTGCCCTTATTAACCATCCTTTATTTTCTCATGTTTGTCTTAATTTGGGAGTTTGTGTTTAAGTTACGCATCCAACTAAGGAATAGTATATAGTAAATGTATAAGTTTTTATACATTCTATCTATCTATCTACTGATTTATCTATCTAACCTTGGACAGTTTTCTGATACATGAATCTCTTTATCATTCTACATACTCTTCTTTCTAGGGTTGTAATAGAGAGACTAATAGAGAGGACTAATCTGTTCATGCAGTAGACTTTCAGTTTTTCCTGAGCCAGTGAATATCAGTTAAGTATTTGGTAATGAATCTGGAAGGTGGGCCTTGGCCTTTCTGATTCCATTTAAGTCATTACCCTAACTTTCAGATTTTACTGTTTTCCTATCCAACACAAATATGGGATATATTATGTATCATTTAGCTTTAGGGTTTAATTCAATTTATCTGATCCCAAAGCCTTAGTTTGTATAATTAATAACTTATAACCCATATGTTCATGTGACTTAGAGGCAAATTTTCTAGTCCCCTAAGGCATAAGTCTTTTTAATTAAGGCATTTTAGTACTGGAAAGTTGGACAGCTCTTTTGTATAGATAGGGGAGAATAGTTCAGATATCTAATTTATAGCTCTTGCCAGTTTTTGAGAGTCTTTGCCAACAAATATTAGTGGGGCAGAATGTAAAAAACAAAAACAAACCCAAACCCAAAACTTCACTCCAGTGGCAGCAACTTTCATAATCCAGCTGCTCTTTAGATTCTCAAGGGAAAGAAGAATTAGGTTAATTAACAAGGAGAAAAAAAAAAAAACTTTTTTAAGTGAAATTTTTGAAGTGTTGATTTACTAAGGCAGCAAAAATAGTAACATTTGAATTTCAAAGCACTCAAGATTGCTGTTCTTAAACTCTTATTTCTTAGATTTATGTATTGGGCTGAGGAATTGAACTATTTTCTTCACTATTTAAGTAATTATAGACATTTAACATGGTATATACTGTAAGTCTGGATGCAGATCTTTCGGATGCTGGTAAAATAGTGATATAGATGATGAGACAGTAATTAGAATGACCAATATTTGAAACTGTTACATATAATGATTAAGATAGTGGTAGGAAAAAACAGTTGGATCATAGTAGATAATTCATTGGGGGGAAGAGTGGAAAACCATATTGGATCTCAGTCATGTTGATTGTCAAAGCATATGACTGCCTTGTTCTATATGAAATATTTGTACTTCATATTCTTGCCAAAGATTACAGCCTTGAGCTCTGCTTATCAGTTCTTTGCAAAAGCCATCTGTGAAGAATAATACTAATGGAAAGATTGCTTAAATGATATGGAGTCCAGTTTGCCCCTGGATATTTCAAATTTCACTCATAGACCAACTTCTTCAGAGAACTGGGTGCTTGGGCTGCATTGTCTTGGTCACTGTGAGTAACAAAGACATGAAGGCACTGGAATGGAGAGGGTGCTGGTGAGTTCAGGGGGAAGTCCATGTGGCAGCAGTGGACTGGCAGGGACCAGAAGTGGTTGTCACGGACTTTGAGAAGAATTGAGGAGGGGATGTGGATTTGGGGTATGCAGGTGACACCTGAGGTGATGGTGGCCAGTTCCTTCCCCTCGCAGTGGAGAGAAGTGAAAAGGGGAGTGAGAACTCAGCAGGGGGCCAAGGGTGCTCCTGTTTCCTCTACTATAAAGATGGAAGAGGAATATCTGATAAACTTTTTCTCATTCTCCTTCCTGTTGCATTTGGGAAGATGAAAAACACAGCAGCAATGTGATCTGATGTACAGGATAGTAAAACCCCATGGAATGAGTCATTTAGGAATTGAAATAAGGCCATTTTTTCCCCCATCCTCCTACTTTGTTTTTGGTTTACAGTAGGAAAAGCAGAACTTGGAAACTTCTACAGTAAGGTATAGGACTACATTTAGCCTGTGAACTTTGATTTAAACCAGTCCTTTCCTGGAACTGATTTTTCAAATGCCAGTGAGTTGCTATCCACCAGCCTTGGTTTTTTTCTTGCTTCTTTCTCCCAGTTAGGGAGTGCACATTCCGGAGTATAATACGGTGGGTAAACCAGTACAGCAGAGTCTTGTGCTGGTTAATTCTATTCAGACCTTGCGATTCTAGTCCTCTACTGCACACACAGGGTTAGAACTGAAAGGTCACATCTAAAGCTCTCCAGAGAAATGGGAGAAAGTGTGACTAAATACATAACTCCTCTGAATTATGTCAGCAGGGTGATGATTTTTTCCCCAGAGGGATGAAACAGAATGTCATGGCTTTATCTTTAGAATGTTTCGTCACTACTCCCCAAGTTTACTGGAATGCTATGCTTCAGAAATCATACCTTCTAGAAAAGGCCTTTGAAAGCTTTCAGGGCTTTACTGATTCATGGAAAATTTTATTCTTGCAAATTATAGTTAGCTCTGTGGTTTTGTCCCATTGGGATATATATGGGCATGGAAGCTTAGGCATACTTCAGGTCCACACCCTTGTGTCTGGGGATAACTGCTTCATTAGTGTTGGGTAGAATTATAGTAACTTGGAAACATGGTCTCATAAAGATTAGAATGATCATTGTAAATGAGACTAATAGAACATTTAAAGACTATGGCAAAAAATCTTATGAGGATACTGTATACATAAGAATTTCAGAGTACCTATACTGGCTTTGGTCCTTGCTGTAATGCGTCTCACCCAGAATACTGTCCGTGAAAGTAGCAACAAAGGTGGATTTTAGTGATGAACCCAGATTGAATAGTTGGATAGCAGTGTCACTATGAAAGATGTTACTGTTTCTACATAATGAATCACTTTTGGTCCTGCTTATTACACTTCTGGAGTGTGTCACCTTTTGGTAAATTAAGCTATTTTAATAAATATATTACCATGCAGGGCAGAAGGAGGGAGGGGGTGCATTTTTATGTGTGTTACAATTGACTTCTATTCAGTATTTAGGACTCATTATCTTGAAGCTTATCTTAGCTTTTACAAAAAAATTCTAGATAGCAAGACTCTGCCTTATAGTTCACTTTAGTAGCTCAGTGAGTGGGTAATAGTAACAGTAGCTATTAGTTAATGATGCTCATTTTGTGCTAGAGAACCTCCTATCAACATCCTGAGGGTTTTCAGTGCACTCTGCCATATGGTAGAGTGGGACTTAAACCCAGATCTGGCTGACAGCCGGCAGGTCCACTATCCACCCTGTTGATGTTTGTTAAACAAAAATAGCTGAAGAAAAGGATAGCACTCATGAAAGGGAAGATCCACATCATTAGAAACTATTTAAATACTTTTTATTTGTTTGTTTCGTTTTTTTTGCGGTACGCGGGCCTCTCACTGTTGTGGCCTCTCCCGTTGCGGAGCACAGGCTCTGGACGCGCAGGCTCAGCGGTCATGGCTCACGGGCCCAGCCGCTACGCGGCATGTGGGATCTTCCTGGATCTGGGCACGAACCTGTGTCCCCTGCAACGGCAGGCAGACTGTCAACCACTGTGCCACCAGGGAAGCCCCTGTGTATGTTATTAATTGTAATTTTGAACTGGTGAAATTGGAAAACAGAGCATCGCAATCTTCCTGTAATTACCCTGTGGCAGATGGAACAACAAGAACCATATTTTCTTTCAATTAACTATTTTTTTCTTACATTATGAGTGCTTGGTTGTTTCAATAATGTTATGGTTCCTATTTTATGCATAAGCTTTTGGGCCTCTGGAATGGTATTTTCCCCCCATGGAATTGCAGGAAATTGAGCAAAACAAAGAAGATATTAAATCACGGCTATTTACAGCTGCCATGATTTAGTATTTTCATGCTACCACTTGCAATAGACTACAAGGGAGAACATGGGGCAATAAGGAAGAGCTTAGCGTAATAGGTGTTCCCAGAGTACCTGAGCCTGAGGATGAGAGGGGCTTGTCAAGGTGGAACAGAGCGTGAGAAGAGTCACTGAGCATGGGGGACCATTTACTTCTGTGGTATGGGGAGGAAAACCCCTGGGAAGAGAGAGACCAAAGGAGCATTTCATGAGATGGGCGAAAGCCAAACTACTGTAGATTCCAAATATGGAGGTAAGGAATGTCAAAGGAGAGAAGAATCAATCATTGGCATGATATTTTTGGAAGGGATGTGGAGTAAGGAGTTGCAATTCAAAGTAACAGAAGCCATAAAAAGAGTTAATGGTAGCAGTAATGACATTTTCTAGATTAGAAGATGATGTGAGAAATTGCTTATACTTGAAATGTTCTGAATTCTGTTCCCTCCACCATTGACTTGGTTTGGCCTCTTCTCTGTAAGTATAAGTTACGGAGGTAGCTTATAGAAGAGAATCATTGCCTGGGGAAGAGTAGGAAATTCTGGTGAGCATTTGCAGAGAAGTGTTCTGGAAGATAAATGAGAGATGATTAGGCACACAGGGAAGGAACAGGTAAATATTTAAATGGAGGAGAAAGCATGTGAAAATTAACGGAATCAAAATTCAAAGGTAGTCATTCTCTTCCAATGTGGATCACAATATAGTTTTTTTATTGAGTGCTATTAATGTTTTAAATAAAACTTGTGCTAGAGGACTAGTATTTTCTAGGTTATTTGTGAGGAGGAGGCTGGGCGTCATGACTGTTGAAATAGTCACTTTTTTTTTTTCTTAAATTATGGGTGCTTGGTTGTTTCAATAATGTCATGGTTCCTATTTTATCCATAAGCTTTTTGACAAATAGCCATTTGCCAATTTTGCTTTCCTTATGCTGCTTTCAAGCAAAAGTAAAATAAAAATAACATTCCTAGGATTTTTCACAATATGTTCCTTACATAAGTCATTGAAGTTATGATGATCAAAACATCTCATTTAATGACTTCAACCATTTCTCCTAACAAATATTAAAATTAGGTGAATCACATTTCACCACCTTTTACAAACAGATTGAATGGTAGATTCAGTTAGTGATTCTCCTAATGAATGATTCCTTTTTCCAGAGGACATCATTTACTACCATGGGGGATTTAAAACACTTGTAAAATCTGTCTTCTTTGTGGCAGACAGTGGGGGTGTGGGGGGAGAATGTTTGAACATTTGATAAAAAGAGAAGGCTAAATTTTTTTTTTTTTTTTTTTTTTTTTTTGCGGTACACGGGCCTCTCACTGTTGTGGCCTCTCCCGTTGCGGAGCACAGGCTCCGGACGCGCAGGCTCAGCGGCCATGGCTCATGGGCCCAGCCACTCCGCGGCATGTGGGATCTTCCTGGACCGGGGCACGAACCCGTGTCCCCTGCATCAGCAGGCGGACTCTCAACCACTGCGCCACCAGGGAAGCCCAAGGCTAAATATTTTTAGTGATGCTTTGGTGTAGTATATGCTCACATACAGAGAAATACAACATTTTTAGGAATTCAAAGAGCACTCATTCTTGCATGTGGGGATCAGTCCTTCTCTGACTCTGCTTTGGGCAGTGGGGCATTAACAAGTGACGTGCAGACAGAGTCTTGATAAGTGCCTGTGCCTTGGGGCTTGGCCTTTTTGAAAGTTCCCTCCTAGGAACCTGTTGCCTTGATATAAAGAAGCTGGGCTGAATCACGAGAGGCAACTTATAGAGAGTCTTGGAGGATTGGTGTTGTCTTGGACTTACCAGCTGAAGGCAGCTGCATGAGCTACATCCATGGGGCAGGAGAACCACCAGCTGAACCTTGCCAGAATGTCTAACAAACAGAATTCTGTGAAATAACAAATTGTTGTTTGGATGTGGTTGGTTACACTGCAGTGGAACACTGAAAGAAACTATGACAAAGCATTAAGAGCAAACTTGGTTCCCCTTTTTTTTTTTTAAACTATGCATTAACTTAGTTCTGACTGTTCCTTTTTCTACCCCTTCCTTGGATTCCTTATTTCTTTCCATTGTCTCCACTTCCCCTTTTCCTGTGGAAGCATAATGGTCATTCTTCTAGGCAGCATGAGTTGGGAGACACTTGGAAACCCTGCTTACCCCAGAATATCTTCCTTATCTGTCTGTCCTGGTGCTTGAATCTTCAACATTATTTAAATAATGATTTTCCCGCTAAGCTAAGAATTTACATCTCCAATGATGAACATGCAGCTATCTGGACACATAGCATTATTCTTTGTCATTCACTACTGAGCCAGGATTAGTTTGTTAGTTTCCTTTCCCAAGAAAGGGCTAAAGGAAAGCGACTGCTACCAGGCCCTTGCTTGCCAGAGGGCCTTGCCCACATGTTTACTCCTGCCTGCTAGGCTCTCCCCTGATTTTGCCATCCAGTTAACTATGACTTTTCCTTCAGCTCTTGACTCCATTGATACTTTCTTAGGGAAGTGTCCCAGAACCCCCAATTAAATCAGTTCTCATGTTATATGTACGCATAGAACCAAATATCTCTTCTTCAGAGAAATTTTAATTCAACTTTTTTTATACGTAATTATATTTGTACCTCCTGGAACTATAAGCTCCAAAGGGATAGAGATCTTGTCTAATTTTGCCCACTGTAGTATCATCAATACTTAGCATATATTCTGACATCTGGAACATATTCAATACATATTTGTTGAATGAATGAATGAATGAATGAATGAACTGAGATTCTGAACAATTAAATCTTCTCTTACCTCTGTACTTTAGAAATTTTTGTGCCTGAACTGGGTGTTTCGTTACTGTTGTGGGCAAGAAAGCAGGCACATGGCATTCTAAAAGCTCCATGAGATATTTCAAGAGGGGAAATAAAAGCTAAGAGCGCTACACTGAAACTAAGACTTATTAGAGCAATGTGGACTCCCTTACAATGCCTCTTCATTTAAATTCTAACCCATGGATAAAAACATTCCCAGAAGCAAGAAAACTAGTAAGAGCTGACATGAGTACTAGCATGCATTGTAAAAACATCACTGGGCTGCCATAAAAATTATTTTTGTTTTTCCATGCAATAATAGTTAAAAGCTTCCTTTTCTTTTATAATTAAACAATTTTGGATTTATGAAGGAAGAACTATAATGCTTTTTTAATTGAGGTATAATTGCCGTATAACATTAGTTTCAGGTGTACCACATAATGATTCTATATTTGTATACACTGTGAAATGATCACAATGAGTCAGAACTCTAATGCTTTAATACACTTTGCAGTTCTCAGATTTATCTTCATTAAAGTCTGTAATAATTAAGTTGAACAGAAAAAATGCTTAGAGTGGGCTTACTAATATGAGCAGAAAAAGGAAGTATTGGAGCTTTATGTTTTATTTTAACATTGCTGTTCTGACTTTGAATGGGTTGAGCAAGAAGAGCAATCATGGGGCTTTCCTGGTGGCGCAGTGGTTGGGAGTCCGCCTGCCGATGCAGGGGACACGGGTTCGTGCCCCGGTCCGGGAAGATCCCACATGCCACGGAGCGGCTGGGCCCGTGAGCCATGGCCGCTGGGCCTGCGCGTCTGGAGCCTGTGCTCCGCAACGGGAGAGGCCACAACAGTGAGAGGCCCGCATACCGCAAAAAAAAAAAAAAAAAAAAAAGAAGAGCAATCATGATTTAACCAATATTCCACTATGAATAGCATTTTTATAATTCTTTGAGGGCTCTGAGTCAAAAGCCTCCAGTTTTATTTCTTTAGGGATAACTGCTATTTGTTCTTCAATTTAGAATATTTGGGAAGTAATTGACCAGGGGAAGCATTTCCCAAAATGTGATGGGAATGGCAGGTAAGAGAAAAATAGGTTCTATGGTTATAGAAGTTTAGAAATGCTGGATTAAACAAAATTCAATGGTAGTTTTCTCTTTTTAATCACAGGACTGATATGTGCTGTAAATTTCCAAGAAGAAAGGATATAATATACAGCATTTCCCATTGTCATCTGATCACTGAATTTTTAAATTTAATTAAGCATTTTTATTTATTTATTTTTTGCTTAACATGTTCTTTGGAATTTAAATGTATTCTGCTAAACACTTTGGGACATGTAACCCAGAGAGAAGTCTCCTCTTACACATATGGGAAGGTATAGAAATTTACCAAACCCCTGGTGACATATTTCTCTCCTGTCGTTTCCCTTAACCACAGCCCTATGAGCCTCCTATTCTAGGAACTACTTAACTGTGTTTCTGTTCCTACAACTGTGCTAATTATAATAACAGCTAAAACTCATTGAATACTCCCTATGTGCCTGGCATGATTCTAAAGATTTTCAATGTAATAACTCATTAATCACAACAGAACAATCCTTTCAGTAGGTATCCCATTTTACAGATGTGGGAGCTCAGAGTTCAATTAATTACGTAGGTGGTGGAGTCAGGATTTGAACCTGGGCTGTCTGGCTCCACTCTGAACCACAGTACTATGCTGTCATAGAACTGATTTGCCAACTAACTTTTTTTTCTTATAAATTTATTTTATTTATTTATTTTTGGCTGCGTTGGGTCTCGTTGCTGTGTGCGGGCTTTCTCTAGTTGTGGTGAGCAAGGGCTACTCTTTGTTGCGGTGCGCAGGCTTCTCATTGCGGTGGCTTCTCTGGTTGTGGAGCACAGAGAGGCTCTAGGCATGCGGGCTTCAGTAGTTGTGGCACGTGGGCTCAGTAGTCGTGGCTCCCGGGCTCTAGAGCGCAGGCTCAGTAGTTGTGGTTCACAGGCTTAGTTACTCCGCGGCCTGTGGGATCTTCCCAGACCAGGGCTCGAACCTGTGTCCCCTGCATTGGCAGGCGGATTCTTAACCACTGCGCCACCAGGGAAGCCATTTGCCAAGTAACTTTTAGAAAACAACTTCTTGGTAAGTTGGGAACTATTTGTAATTTGTGAACTCTTTGGGATTCTAAACAAAGAAGCAAAGAAGTACAGTTTAATGTACCGGTTTGACATTCGCGTAACATCATGCATGTGTTTGGCAGAGTCAATTTTTCCGAAAGATTTCTTCACCTTTTAGAAATACAGAATCTGTCATTTTGACATGGTGCCATGAGAAGGATCACTCCTAGAATATGAACTACTTGTTTTTAAGTGCAGGCCCTTCTTGAGTTTTCCTTTTCTTTCTTCCTCCCTTCCTCCCTCCCTCTCTTCCTTCCTTCCTTCCTTCCTTTCTCTTTCTTTCTCTCTCTCTTTCTCTCTTTGTTTCTTTCTAATACTGTAGCTGTGGATCTTGTTATGTACTTATGCATACATAGCCATACAACAGGCTACAAATAATTCGACTACAAAAGCACATCGTGGTTCTGGTGTTAACTACTTCTCCTTCTTTACTGGAAAGTTATGAAGGCTGTTGTCTAGTCTGGTTTGGGCAGATTCTCTGTCCTGCCTCTATTTCTGGCTTTCCTTTTTGTTATTATCTGAGTTCTCCATTATCTTCTGAACTTCTTTATTTCATGCTAGTCCATGTTTCCTGTAGAGGTTGATTCTTTACAGTAGAGCTGATCAAATTTTTGCAGAAAATTGCCTTTCCATCCACAGTTTAGACTCCTCCTTTCTTTATACTAGCCCAATATTTCTGCTAAACTATTTTCTAGTTCCTCTATATTACCTTAGAACTAGTCTTTCTGATATGCTTATTTATATAATACATGTAAAATTAAAATAAGATACAAAACCATATGGATTATTAGGGGCAGAGCATAGCTGAAGCTGTATAATAATCTAAGGAAACTAATATTGCTTCTCAGTTTTAATTATAGTTTTGGTTTTTGCTCGCAATTGCATAAAATTAGCAAAGTTCTCTAAAGCAAGAGAACTTAACGTTAATCCAATACTAGTTTATCTTCTCTACTTAAATGCTATTTTCTTTCCTTTACCAGTCAGGCTCTCAAGTGGGTAGTTTACTTTTGCTCATACTCTTTTTAGGCCTCAAAAACCTTTGTTGTTGGTTCCTACCCTAATTATTTAGCAGAAATTATTCTCTTGAAAGTCAACCATGATGCCCTTATCACCAAATGTAAACCTCAGAACTCATTTTCTTGGACATCTCTAACATTTGACACCATTGACCAGCCAGTATGGAAAATGTCTCCTTTTTTAGGGTCCTACTACTGTAACTACTGTAATTAACTTAGCCTGTGAGCACATTACCTCTTTGACACTTATTTTTATTATATTGAACTTAACTAAATCCTTAACCCTTTCCTTACACAGGCTGCTGATAATTAATTTCTCTCCCATTTACACTTCTTTAGTTTTTTTTTTTTAACTTATTTGGGCCTATTTTCTTTTTAAAAAATATTTATTTATTTATTTTCGGCTGTGTTTGGGTCTTTGTTGCTGTGCGTGGGCTTTCTCTAGTTGCAGCAAGTGGGGGCTACTCTTTGTTGTGGTGTGTGGGCTTCTCATTACAGTGGCTTCTCTTTGTCGCAGAGCACGGGCTCTAGGCCTGAGGGCTTCAGTAGCTGTGGCACTTGGGCTCAGTAGTTGTGGCTCGCGGGCTCAGTTGCTCCACGGTACGTGGGATATTCCTGGACCAGGGCTCGAACCCATGTCCCCTGCATTGGCAGGTGGATTATTAACCACTGCACCACCAGGGAAGTCCCTGGGCCTATTTTCTATCCTTGGGGATCAGGAACTTGAGTCAGGTGAACTTTGTGTCACCTGCAAGTATGGCATCAATTTTCTCATCGAATTCATTGAGAAGAAAAATATTTTCCTTATTTTGTAGGGCTTAGGACGAAACAGGACAACACATGCTACACACTCTTCTCCAAGAGAGTGACTTTGATTTGTTAATCAGGACATTTAAAGTACAAACAGCAATAAATCTATTGAACTCACATTTCTTCACTTTTTGTCCAGAAGCGTATCTTTAAAAGCTTTGTTAAATGTTTTCCAAAAATACAGAGAAATAGGGAAGTGACTAACTTAATAAACATACAAAAATAGTTACGGGTTAGTTTTGGTAGCGTTTGTTTCCTATGAACTAATCATGATTCACACTCAACACTGTTCCCTTTTTAGATGCTTATAGTCTGAGATTTTAATAATTTGTTCTAGAATGTTGTTGAGGACAATTAGTATATTTCCAATCCATCATTTTCAATATCAACTTCTTGCCATTTCTGGAAGGTAAGGAATATATTTGCCCATGATCAGTCTGGTAGCATTTTTCCCGATTCCTCAAAGATGGCTGACGACAGAGTCATCCATCTCAAGGTGTGTTCTGAATTTATACTTGGATATAGTATGTACGAGTCCCATTTGGGCACATTGTAGAGAAGTTAGGAGGTTCTTTATAAAGTCTCTCTTCTACCTTTTCCAGCTAAAGTTCAATATACTTTACACAGAAGAATGGAAAATAGGATTCGAGGAGATCAACTTTGCCTCTGCTCCTTGTTATTATGGCCTCAGCTACCATGGTTCGAAGA
The DNA here is from genome assembly GCF_011762595.2 of Tursiops truncatus. Taxonomy (NCBI): domain Eukaryota; kingdom Metazoa; phylum Chordata; class Mammalia; order Artiodactyla; family Delphinidae; genus Tursiops; species Tursiops truncatus. The sequence goes on from NC_047036.1 coordinate 36,084,042, forward strand.
CTTTCACCTCTCATGCTCTCATTTTTATCTAAATATGATTTAAAGAGCCTAGTTTATTGTTCTATTGTTCCACAATCTTGACCTCATGTTATATGTTACCTTCTTTGACAACTTTCTTATACCTCTGTGCCACTTTTAAAATACTATTCTTGATTATGAATCCTTTTATGATGTTTACTTCCTTTTAAAGTTCGAGATCCTAGGAATGCCGTGCATTGTCTTTCTTGCATAAAATATGCCCATAAGTATCAGCTAAGATTTCCAAGTTTTTTAAAAAATTAGGGCAAGAATCTAAAAACATCTTCAAACCAATTTGAATGCAGAATTCTTCTAGAATGTTCTGTTTCCCCACAATCGTCTACACTTGTCTAACTCCTACCTAATTGGACAGCAGTTTTCGAACTTATATTTGATTGATCGATGTAGTAATTATTTAAGTTGTGTAGTTAATATTGTGTAACTACAACTAAAACTGGCATAAACATATTTTGGAACAAAATCCAACTGCCTCTTGTTAAGCATCCAACTCAGCTGGTAGGAACAGATGTTCATGAGTGTTTAGAAAGCCTTCTAGCCCTAAGCATTCACTGTGCAGTGAATATGAGTCAATATATTTTATAGACGTAATGGAGAGCTTTGGTTAATGTGGTGAGTTGGTTAGAATAGATTAGAATTCTATAGCATAGAATAGGTTAGAATAAGATGTGTTCCTTGCCTTCTGAGGAAATTGCAAAATGGAAGCCAATTCTTTCTGACCCTTCTGCTTAGAATTGATTAATTGTAGTATAGTGATTCTACACTACATTATACTCTATCATAACACCTGTAATACTTTGTTTCCCTAAAGTCTGTACTTACTAGACTATGGGCTCATGGAGGGCAGAGATTGTCCTTGATAAATGATTAGGTGAATGTATTTAAGAAATCATAATGTGATACATGAAAAGAAGGAGGAAAAAAGCAGAACATGGGCTGATATGGAAAAACATATTTCAAAAACCATCCAGGGTTATTGGTACTGTAAAATGTGCCATATAAAATGCTGTCTAAGGACATACAGTCAACAGTAGCAGAAAGGCCAATGGAGTTGGAAATACAAAGCAAGCTAATTCTCATTTCTAAAAATTTAAAACAAGAAAGCTTGAAATACATATTTTAAACCTTAGCCGTAATGTTTGCATTTAACAAATCTTCTGTTTGAGAACAGTGATATAAAATGGTGCTAACTTAGGCTTTGTTAGTACAGATTAAATCCTGTTCACCAGGAAGAATCATTCTGTAGTTATTCTGTTTCTTCACTAGATGGTGCTTATGAGCTAATGAGAAAAAAGATTGAGTTCATGGTTTATTCATTTAAGGGGAAACACAAACTTGTGAATTAAATAGAATAAGGCAATAAAAAATTAGAAAAACTTAAGACAGCTCTTTACAGTTGTTAGACTACTCGGAGAAAAATCTCATCTTCCTTTCTGATAAAAATGTTAAGCTCTAGGGAGAAAAAAAATTGTGCATTAAGACCATTAAATCACCAAATTCTGAATGTTCTGTGGGCTGATTGTCCAAGTCTAGGGAACTAAAAAATTCTCCTTACTCTCCTTAAAATACAACATTAATCTTTGGCTGGAAGTAAAACCATTTAAATTGTTATATGATGACAGTATCATTTCATTTCATAATGTTATTTTGTGAAATGGGTTGTTGACTAGATTTTAAATGGTGTCTGATAGGCAATATTCCTTTACTTCCATTTAGAGTTATTAGAAGTTAAAAGTGTAGAAGTTAAAAGGGAAGGCTCTGGATTCATACTGCTTGAGTTTAAACCCCAGATCTGCCACTTACTAGCTGTGTGATCTTGGTACTTTACTTTTCTAACCTTCCTTTTCCTCATCTTGCAAAACGAGGGTGCCGTGGTTTCCATTTCATAAGATTACTGTGACTTAATATATGTAAAAGACTTAGAACAGTGCCTGGGACATAGTAAACCCTCAAAAAATGTTAACTTTCATGACATTTCTTATCATTTTTCACTTACTAATGAAGACTGATAAGTTCCCAGTCACAAAACAATTCGGGGAAATACCAATTTAATTACACTAACGCCCTTTCCTTCCTTTCTCTCATTCTGGTATTCTAACCTATTCCTCCTCTGCCTCTATCTATGAAACTGACTTATGTTTTACCAAATTACTTATTTTGGGAGCAGACTGTCGCTTAAAGTTCAATAGAGGCATTTATATTCTAATGTGTGGTGTTTGGGATAGCTTAACTTCTGAATTTCAGGAAAAGATGGTTTTATTTCCTCATTATAGTTTCTGAGACTGAACAATTGCAGTGACTGATAGCAAACTTTTCCTAGTGGAGCATCTGTTGCTGACAGGTATCTGAAGTTTGCCACAATGGTTGGCCAGTATCATGGCAAAGATAGACAAATATATGAGGAAGAAATTATTCAAAAGAAATATATACATATTGTCAAAATAGTGGCAATACAGATGTGAGAAAAACCATGGAAGGACAAACATTCGAATAGATATATTAAAACTGAAGAAAGGCTATGTCCACTTTTAGGAAGAATCATGAACAAATTCATGAGTCAGAATTTTTGTTTACAGTTCTATTTTTAGTGTGTATGGACCCCGGTGCCCCAATTCACAGTTATTAACATGTGATATGTTTGATAGAACCTGTGTCCTTTGCTCTCAAATGTAGGAGATGATATATGAACATAAGATGATGGCCACAGGCATCTGGTATTTACCAAAGAGTTACTCTGTACTGGGTGTGGTGGTAGGAATTCTACCTGAAGTATTACATTGAATTCTCACTGCAACTCTGCTAAGTAGCTATCATCCTCATTCTAGAGTTGATGCAATTGGCGTTTGGAGAAGTTAAATAGCTTTTCCTAGATTACATAGTCAGTGAACAGTGGTGCTAGTATTCAAACCCAGTTCTGTCTGACTCCAGAGCCTCAGCATTTACTGAGATGTCAGTTCAAACAAAGACATTGTTTGAGTTGATTCTGGAGGTATAGACGGCACCCTAAATGACACATTTCCTAATTGGTCTTCCCTGCTGAGACATTAACTTGTCGACACAGGGCATTATGCTTCCTTAGTTCTCCTCATGCCTGGACAGTTAAAGAATCAAATTGTCCTTCATAATTTGAAGATGATACCACCGCCTGTGAGGCTGTGGCTGAGAAAAACCAACATCTGACAAGCAGTTCTTCCCACATCATGTATACATGCAGATTGCTCTTTGGTTTGTGGCTCAAGCTCTGTTGGCAGAGCCTCACTTCTGTATTTCGTTATGCCAAAGTGTGGTGAGCTGAAGCTTAGTTTGAACAAGACTGCACTATCACTGATGCTATATACTCATCAGGGCGTTCTCTGTTTTTGTCCCCAGCCATTTTTAGCTTTGCCACACCATCCTTTGGATTGAAAGTTCATCAGAAGTCTTTAAGCCTCCCAGATTTTATATGCGAGACCTGTTTAAATAGTGTGCTATGGTCCCTTTTAAAACCATGTCTGGTCCACCAGATCTGAGTTGTAATGATTCACTCTTTCAAGGCTGGTGGACCAAATGAACTGCAGCCTTGGCTACTGGGTCTTACCATTTGTTGTTCTCAGGCCTGAGACACGTGTTCACAGGATGGGGGATGGTGGCTGTGTGTTAGAGTTAAAGGGAGGTTTGATTACTCTCTCTGTTTTTATAAAACTTCACTGTGGTCTGGTGCTTGACTGCTCTTCAAGGGCTCACCAGTTTGTACTTCTTATCTAGTCACCCTATGACCAATTGTCCATGTAGATAGACAGCTGGTGGCTGAGATTAGGGAATGCACTTGATGACAGCAGGTCATGATGGCTTGGCATTCACCATAACAGAAAACAGCTGCAGTGAACTCATCTCCTTTGTACAACACCATCCCTCCTCCAGATCTTCCTTCTCCTCCTCTTTTGGGAAACATTTACTGAATGCATACTGTAAGCCAGGCATTAGGCTAAGTCAGCGATACTCAGCTTCTGCACCTTTCATATTTTGGTCCAAAAAAGCCTTTGTGGTGGGGGGCTGTCCAGTGCATTGTACGATATTAAGCAGCATCCCTGACCTTTACCTACTAGATGCCAGTCGCAGCCTCCCCTCCGCCCCTAGTCATAACAATAAAAATATCTCCAGACACATTACTAAATGTCCCTGGGCGAGGGGCAAAATTACCAGTTGAGAACCACTGGTCTAAGGATATTATCTAATTTAATCCTCATAACAACTCTATGAAATGGGTAGAATTACTTATTATTTCCCATGCTTTTCCTTCTACGTAGATTAACTTTGCTTCCACTCTCCATCTAGAGAAACATCTTAATCTTGATAGCCTGAGCTCTAATGTCCTCTCTTCTATGACGTTAGGGCTGGCCACAGCTCATATACCTACCACTCCCACTCCAACAAGGTGCCAGAGCATTTTGTATTTATAGGTAGAACATGAATGTAACAGTAAGTGACCTAAAAATATGAAAAGGAAGGAAATAAGATTGTATTCTGAGTTAAAATGTGTAATAAATGCATACTATAACATAGACTTACAAAGTTACCTTAAAGAGACCGAATTGTTCTGTGGCTTAAAAGATTTGACTATTTCCTGTAAAAGAATTACTGGATTCAAAGAAAAAGCTTTGTCCATTAGAATAGGGCTTATATTCATAGAAATAAAGTCAGAAGCAACCACTGATGGGTAAAGTAGGTCCTGTCAGGCCAATGTAGCACCCAGTTAGTCTGCTGGTTATATCTACTGTGGAGATTGGGCCATCAGAGTAGTAGAGCCTGACTTTGTTAGGTGTTTGATCATCCTTTAAACTGTTGTCTCCCGAAGGATGGAGCACATACCACTGGGCATAGTCAAGATGATGTAGGTCATGTATGTACGTTCGTAAATAATGTAGACTTGTGTGGTGAGAATGTTATCCACTTAAAATTTCTACCAGATGTTCTGATACAGCAAGCAGAAAGTTTAATTTTGGGGCTAGTATGTCTTTAATGCCTGATACTAATCTTCCTTTTAAGTATAGAGAGAGCAGGCCTCAGGCTTAGAAACTTCCTTCACAGGTAGTAATAGTTTCTAGTTAAATTTACTATTATTGCTTAGTTTCCATTTACTTTTATTTCTATAATATATTTTCTTAAATTGATCAAAGGCAAATGATGTTAGTTTTCTATTTCAGGCAGTGATTTAAAGTTTCTTTTAAAACTAATAAGAAAACAAAATGAACCCATTTCAAGAAAACATTAAATAAATAATCATATAGGTGTGGTAAGCAGGTATGGTGAAGTCAGGTAGGATTAGGGTGACCAACTCATCCTGACTGGAAAACAGAAAGTACTGAATCCCACCTCAGTTCTGCTTAAATTGAGACCCTAGGTCACCCTACGTAGAATATGAGAATGCTTGGTGTTTCAGGAATGCTCTGTCACTCATTCAAATGGCAGGAAATGCAGTTCAGCTCAGATAATTCTAATGAAGAGACTTACAGAGGTGTGAACAGGTTGAGAGATCAGACAGTGTATACTGAGGTGGTCCACAGAGACTAGAACAACTGGAAATTATTACCTACCTGGAGGAGGAAGTGGTGTTTCCAGGCTCAGAGCCCAGAGAGAGTGGAGCTGGACCACAGATGTTGAGCTTCCCAGTGGCAGTTGTGGTCTTGAGGGATGAGGCTCCTGCCAGACAAATGGAACCAAGCAAGGAGGGAGCAAGGAAGAAACATCCCAACTCTTCCTTTTCCCACTCTCTAATTTCATGCTGGTGCCTTTCAGTAGCTGAATCCAAACAGAAGCCTCTGGCCAGGAGGGTAAGGGCGTGTGTACAGGCCATGGGGGCCAGCCTCTCTGGATATAGTGCAAAGCAAAGAAGGGCAGAAAAATGGATCTGGAGTAAGGGAAGGGAGCAGAGAAAAACCACATAAATTCCAAGTTCATTAGATCATCTTACGGTACGGCTTCTGATGTAGGTACACGGAGAGAATACGCTGGTCGGCCTGACCCGTGAGTGTTTTTCCTCATTAAATATTGATGAATCAGCATGTTGGTTTTATAAACCGGGATTTTGTAAGTGTTGTCAGAGTAAATTTCCCCGAGTCTGATGAACTCTAGGATCCTGTTGGGATGGTGCTCTGGAGAAACAAAAAGAGTCTGGGCTTGGAGAATTCACCATAATGCTGCCTTGTGCTAGATTGTGTGAGCAGTCAATGGGCCTCCCTCAGGCAGAAAAGAAATACTCCAACCACTTCACAGTTGAATGAGCTGTACTTCTTTGATTAAAGTTTTACAGTTATTATCTCAACTTAAACACTCTTTGAGTTATCCAGTTGCCACAGGGAGTGAATTTCTCACCCATGAACGTACCTTGTTCAAGAACTAGATTGTACCTCTTATACCCAACCCATCATGGTGGTTAAATCCAGAGTCTTTAGTGTGTCACATAAAGTTCTTCAAAATTTGGTTCTTGATTTCCTCTTTAGTTTTTGCATGGTGTACCTTTTTGGGATAATTTTACTTTCAACTTTTCTATGCCCTTCTGTTTTAGATATGTTACTTGGAAATAGTTCGTTGCTTGATTTCATTGTTAAAAATCTAGCCATTTACATACATGCACGTATAGACACACAACCACATACATATTTATAATTATATTTATTTCTCTTTATATATTGAAAACCATAAATTCACACCAATATTCCATCCCCATTCTAGCGGGGTTCTATTTTTCTCTCTTTCCACATTTGTAACTCAACAATGAGAAAACTTGCTCACATTACCCTAAATATATTTACTAACGTGACCAATCCCGCTGTAGGTATCCAGGTTCCTAATGCTGCTGGGGCACCGTCCCAGGGGATGCTCTTTTTACCACACTGGTTCTCCAATATGTTATACGCACCTGCTCCCCTTATGTGAATGCTCTCCTCACCCTGCTTGGGCTTTGACACCCACAACTAGCTGCCTGCCTGCATGGAACCCTCTTCTGTTCAGATCCTTATTTCCCCCTGCTGGGCTACCTCTGTGTGTGGACATCCTCATCATCCTGCTTAGGTTTTCACCTCTGCACTTGGTCACTCACCTGTATGGACACACTCTAGTGTCCAGACAGTAGTAGTGGTTTGGATATCCTTCTTGCCTCACTTGGGCTCTGATACTCCCTGGCCACTTTCCCTTGTGAAGGTCCTCCTCCCCCTGTTCCGTGTCTTGAACCTAATGCCTTATCCCTGGCCATCCCCTCCACACCCATGTGGACTCCTTCCTCATCTTGCATAGGACACCTCTCTGTTGGACACCCCATATCAGACCACCCTATTGCATGGATGTCCTTCTCACCCTGTTTGAGCTAAGACTGCTCTCCCACGTTGATCCTCTCTTTACGCTGCTTGGCCCGTGATTCCCTACCCCGAGCCACCCCTGTCTATGGATGCCCTCCTCCCCTCAGTCCTCCCCTCAGTAAGGCTCTGACTTCCCACCACAGGAAACCCTCCTATGTGGATACTACTTACTGCGCTCAAGGCTATGATACCCTATTCTGAGCTACCATAGCTCCTCCAACTAGGGGGAGCCTACCTTGCTTTGCTTTTCCTAATGGCTTTAGGACCCAATTTCTAGGGATGGGAAGATAAGGAAGGAAAGAAAAGGGAAGGGAAATAGGAAGAGCTGACTTATATTTTTAAAAAGATCTCTCTGCTATTCTGTTGAGAGCAGACTGAAGAGGACCCGAGACAGAAGCAGGGATCCCAGCTGGGAGGCTAGTCATCTCTCAGTAAAATGTCGGTGATTCCAGTTAGTGTGTTAACAGTGGCAGTGAACAGTGGTCACATTCTATACTTATTGTTAAGATAGTGCCAATAAGATTTGCTGATAGAGTGAAAAGAGTTAAGGATTACTTTAAAGTTTTTGGCCTGAACGAGAAGAAAGATGGTGTTGCCATTTATTGGAATGAGAACAATTTGGAGAGGAGTAAGTTTTGGGGTCGGAAATCAAAAGTTCAGTTTTGGACATATTAAATTTGAGATGCCTTTAATCATCTAGATGGAAATGCTGTATATAAGAGGCAGGAGTTTAGGGAGACATTGGGATTGAGCGTCATAAGGGTATAGATGGAATTTATAGACTTGAGCTCATCTTCGAGTGAGTATAGAGAACAGAAGAGGTCTTAGTACTCTAACATTTAAAGTTTGGGAAGATAAGGAACAATCAGCAAAGGAGACTGAGTAAGAGTGGCCGTTGAAGTAGAAAAAGAACCAAAAGGGAGTGACGTCTCAAGCCAAGAGAAGGAAGTGTTTCAAAAGAATGAAATAAGATTTCGGATCCAGTGGAGAGGAAAACTGGTAATGCAGAGGTGAGTAGGAGCAACTGCAGAAGCCATGACCTTGATTAAGTGAGAGCAGGCGAGAACCATGGAAACATGGAAGAGTTGGTCCTTGCTAGGAGCATGGGCAGTTCACCGATTCTAACAGGCAGGGAGGCAGGGTATGCAGAGTGGTAGGTGCGGTGGGGGGAACACATGGAAGTTACTCTTCTGATGGCTTCTATTTTCTCAGTAAAATAGGAACTAAAGCCCAGAGCTGAGGGGGAGGAGGCAGAGGATGTATTTGCAGTTTGAATAGAGAAGTGTGAAATAGATTTCTGGGCAAGTAGGACAGTGAATGGACCAGGGAAATGAGAATTGCCAGGCAGTAAGAAGAGCCCTTTTTACGTAGCTGGAAATAAGTGTAAAGTGACACCCATTGTATGGTGGTTTGCTTTTCTCTAGCCACATTGGGTTTCTTAGGATATGCACAGAGTAGGCAGAAAGTTGGATTTTAGTACAACTAGAAATTTATGAGAGGGGCGAGGGAGTTGACTCTGAAGTACCTAAAAAATGCTAGGCTACTGAAATATTGCTCATGTAAAGTTCTCAGGGGTTTTGTATTAAATTAATAAATCAGAATGTTTAAAAAAATTAATATGTTAGTCTGTTGGTAAATGGGAAATACTAAATTCTCCAGTTGGTTAAACAAAACAAAGCAAAATCTAACAACTTTACTGAAAATTTTACATTTTTGTTTGATATCAATTGATTTATTCATTCATCAAAGATTGGTTGTTTATATATGTGCCAGGGTCTAGTTTAAAGCATTGGGGACACACAGAAGAAGGAGACATGATCTCTACTGGCTTGGAGCTTGTATTTTTATTATTTGATACATAAAATTAAGAGCTTATACAGTAATTACAAGACAGAATCCTAAATACTAATAGATGATAGGAATAATAGGAAGGGTTCTAGAATCTGACTTACTGAGCTCTTATTCCAATTCCTCCATGTACTTGCTATGTGAATTTCAGAAACGAATTGAACTTTTCTAAGCCTCAGTTTCCATGTTATACAATGGAGATAATAATAGTACCTTTTTTGTAGGGTTGTTATTAGGATTATGCTATTTAATGCATTTTGGACACTTAGTAGAGTTATTAGCTCATGATGAGTTCTCAATAAATATTAGCTATTATTGTTATTATTAAGACAAACATATACAAAGTGTTTTGTAAATGCCAAAGAATGAGCAACTGACTGAGGCATGTTTACACTATTAGTTTGTTCCATAAATGGTGTTTGCAAAGCAATAGGTGAGAGTTAGCCTACCCAAATTATCATACACAAGAAATGACCTTCCTAATAAATTTATGAAGTTATACTATAAAAAATGGGCAACCAAGTACAGTTGGTCCTCCGTATCTCCGGGCCTGCAGATGGAAAATATTTGGATAAAAAATTCCAAAATGTCCCCAAAAGCAAAACTTGAACCTCATGCTGGCAACTGTTTACATAGCATTTACATTGTATTTACATTGTATTAGGTATTATAAGTAATCCAGATATGATATAAAGTATATGGGAGGATGAGCAAAGGTTGTATGCAAATACTATGCCATTTTATATAAGGGATTTGAGCACCCTTGGATTTTTGGTATGCATGGGGAGGGGTCCTGACCCAATACCCCTCGGGCATTGAAGAAAGTCTGTATTTACATGACAAAGAGAAATGTAAATGTATTTTAGAGGCAAGATAATGGATGAGCACACAATGTGGGCATAGACATGGGAACTGCATATCAGACTGGGCAGGAATCAGTGAGAAACAAAGTGATGTGATAAATGGAGCGATGGAAATTCATGAGTGGTAGTATGAAACTGAACTGAAATTTCCACTGACCAACAGTTCTCTTCACCCAAGGCATTTTCAGTAATGTAATTTTTGCTCTTGAATGTAGAGTTAGATATCTGTTCCCACCACATGAGGAATAAATGATCCATAAAGTGTTCATGTTTTGTTATGCAACTGAGATAGTCTTTAAAATGGTTTGTTGAAATACTTTTTTCCAGTTTTGTAGCAAAATAGTTACAAACGGCTAGAAAATTTCATCAATCCATCTTATGTAACTGTAATAGCTACTATTTATTTAGTTCTCATTATGTGTTTTACTAAGCACTTTGTGTGTGTGTGTGTGTTTAAGATCTTCTTTAAAGCTTACAACAGCCTTGTTAAATAGGCATTTTCGTATCCACTTGACAAAGTGAGGCTTAGAGAAGTTAAACAGCCTGCACATGGGATACACACCTGGGTAAGTGATGGGGAAGTAGGATTTGAATGTAGCTTTTTTTTTTCCTTTTTTTTTTTTTTTGCGATACGCGGGCTTCTCACTGTTGTGGCCTCTCCCGTTGCGGAGCACAGGCTCCAGACGCGCTGGCTCAGTGGCCATGGCTCACGGGCCCAGCCGCTCTGCGGCACGTGGGATCTTCCCGGACCGGGGCACGAACCCACGTTCCCTGCATTGGCAGGCGGACTCTCAACCACTGCGCCACCAGGGAAGCCCTTGAATGTAGCTTTGCCTGACTCCAAAACTTGTGTGCTTCCTATGACTCAGAAGTATTTTTTTCAGAAGTTTAATTTTTATCATTTAAAATGGTATAACTGGGGACCTTCCCTGGCGGTCCAGTAGTTAATACTCTGTGCTTTATCAGCTGCATAGCACAGGGAGATCAGCTCGGTGCTTTGTGTCCCCCTAGAGGGGTGCGATAAGGATGGTGGGAGGTAGACACAAGAGGTAGGGGATATGGGGATATGTGTACATATATAGCTGATTCACTTTGATATACAGCAGAAACTAACACACCAGTAAAGCAATTATACTCCAATAAAGATGTTAAAAAAATAAATAAAATAAAATGAAATGAAAACTATTCAACAAGTAAAAGCAAACAAACAAACAAACAAAAAAGGACTCTGTGCTTCCCTTGAAGGGTTTGATCCCTGGTCGGGAAAATACCTTGTATTTTCCATTTAATATAGTTTGAAGTTATCGCCTGTATCTTTGGGAAGAGATTATGTTGATCAACTATTAGATTTTATCCAGCCTTATGAGTGGTAAATGGTATGCTGTAATTTTGATTTATAATTCTCTTATTATGGGTGAGGTTGATCAGATATTCATATGTTTAAGGGTCATTTGCATTTCATTTTCTGTAAACCACTGTTTCTCAGCTGCAGGTGATTTTGCCCCCCAGGGGACATTTGGCAATATCTGGAAACATTTTTGTTTGTCACAACTGGAGGGTGGTGCTATTGGCATCTCATGGATAGATGCCAGAGGTGCTGTTAAACATCTTATAATTTACGAGGCAGCACTCCCACAACAAAAGGTTATCTGGCTGAAAATGTCAATAGTGCCAAGTTTGAAAAACCCTACTGGAAATGTGTCTATTGATCATTTCTCATATAGAGTTGTATTTCTTAATTTTTTCCTCATTGCTAGAAATTCTTTGTAGGGTTTGATATCACTGTTCACGAAGATTGATACTCCCACCTATAGAATCCAGCATCTCCATGAGACTTGCTTTGGCCAATAAAATGAGCACTGAAGTGCTTTCTCTGTAGATGCTTGAAGAAACAGCCCATGGTCAGGCATGCCCTTTTTCCTCTGCCTCGGCGGAAGCGTGTGTTGAGATGAAGCCTCCATTAGTTTGGGTCCCTGAGGCAAAATGATTATAGCGTTCACTGCTGACGAAAAAAGGACACAAAGTGTAAGTGAGAAATAATGTTTTATGCCCCTGAAACGTTTCAGGTTGTTTGTTACTACAGCAAAATCTAACCTATTGTGATGGCTATAATTCTTTTATATTAAGGGTGTTAACCTTTTGTCTGTGATGTAAATTTCAAATAATCTTCCCATTTTGTCATTTGTGTTTTTACCTAGCTTATGAAATTTTTTGCCTTATAAAATTATTATTATTAATTTTTTTTAAAATTTTATTTATTTATTTATTTATGGCTGCGTTGGGTCATCGTTTCTGCGCGTGGGCCTTCTCCAGTTGCGGCGAGCGGGGGCCACTCCTCATCGCGGTGCGCGGGCCTCTCACTGTCGCGGCCCCCCGTTGCGGAGCACAAGCTCCAGACGCGCAGGCTCAGCAGCCGTGGTTCACGGGCCCAGCCGCTCCGCGGCATGTGGGATCCTCCCAGATCAGGGCTCGAACCCGCGTCCCCCGCACCGGCAGGCAGACTCTCAACCACTGCGCCACCAGGGAAGCCCTAAAATTATTATTTTTAAATTTGTATAAATGTAGTCAAATACATCAGTCTTTGTGATTATTGCTTCTGGGTTTTGAGTTCTGGTTAGGAAAGTTTTTCTTACTCTCAGATCATTCAGAAATTTGGTTATGCTTGTGTCTAGTACTTTCGTGGTTTTATACATTTAGATCCCTAATTTACTTGGTATGAAAGCTGACTTTCATATGACTCTTCAGTTGTCTCCAAACCACTTATTAAGAACTCATTTCCCCCAATTATTTGTGATGCTTTGTTTATTATGTATTAAATTTCTGTATGTACTTCGGTCTATTTCTAGATTTTCTATTTCATTGGTCTGTCAATATCATACAATTTTAAGTACAGGGGCTTTAAAATATATTAAATGTCTGTAAGACCACCCCTTCTCATTGCTCTCGTTTTAAGAATTTTGCTTACTGTTATTGCTTATCTCTTTTTCCAGACTTTATAACCAACTTGTCTAGTTTTTGAAAAAAATTATGAGAGCTATTTTTATTTGGATTTAGTTAATTTATAAATAAAGGTAGAGAGAGATGACATCTATATGATGTAGATAGAGTTCTCTTTAAGAACATGGTAGATATTTCCATTTGTTCTGCTTTTGTGAGTTTCAGAGAATTTTAAAAATTTTCTCAAATAGGTTTTGGATATTTCTTTTAACCTGCTTTAAAAGTATGCCTTGGATCATTGCTGTTTTGATAAGGCAGGAAATACTCCGTATTGATTTTTTAAATCAGTGGAAAATCTGAGTCCTTACTCTACTGCAAATTGGCTACAACACTCTAGACTATCCACCAATGAATCTGTAATCTAATTTTCTTTTTTGGAATAAAGGGAACAGGTCTTGTTTGAGATCTCAGACTGTGGGATGAGAGGAGCTATAAAATGCAAGCTAGTGGTAAGGTATTCTTCAACTCATCATTGTTAGTTTATGTATTTTATAAACAGTTCTCCTTAACATTTTCCTCTCTCAAAGCACATAATCTCTTTTTCAATTCCTGCCTCATATTATATTGCATGAGACAAATTCCCCACAGTACAGAACATTCTGAAAATTTGCTATAAAATAATATTAGATAATAGAAATACTGAGCTCATATATTCTTAATTACATAAATCAAATGTATATACAACACAAACCTAATTTTGTTTGTACAACTTGGGGTAAATGAAATCCTATAGGAATTAACCACAGATTACAAGGCTTATAAATGGATGTTCCTGTGAAAGAGAACCACTTTCTGGAACAGGTTGTTAAATTATCAATGAAAGTGCAATTATCATTGGCAAATAGTTGTGGTGTAACCTAAATCCAGGACATTAAGCATTAATATTTTACTTGTTCTTTTCTTCAAATAAAAATTTTCTTTCTCAAGCTAGGTTTTGCTAAAGTGGTAGATACGCTTTAAAACAGAAATAGTCATTCCATTTTGTTGCTATTCCATTTTTAATTGAGTTTTTACAAATAGCTTTTTTTAATTAAAAAGAAAAAGTTGTGATAAGATTTTGCTCTCCCCAAACTGTCAGAGGCAAGTGGCATAAGGGCAACATAGTTGTGGTTATAAGCGTGGACCCCAGAGGCACTCTGCTAGGGTCAAATACTGGAACGGCTAGTCTCTGGCTATGTGACGTGGACAAATCAATTAACAAATTAATCATTAAGTAGCTTTGACCTAATAGTGTTGATGTGAAGATTAAATCAGCTAACATTCTAAACGCTTAGAGCATCTGATAACAATTTTTTTTTTTTTTTTTTTGCGGTATGCAGGCCTCTCACTGTTGTGGCCTCTCCCGTTGTGGAGCACAGGCTCCGGACGCGCAGGCTCAGTGGCCATGGCTCACAGGCCTAGCTGCTCCGCGGCATGTGGGAACTTCCCGGACCGGGGCACGAACCCGTGTCCCCTGCATTGGCAGGCGGACTCTCAACCACTGCACCACCAGGGAAGCCCCTGATAACATTTTAAACGCTTAGAGCAATGTCTGACAAATAGTAAGCTATGTAACTCTTCGATGAATTAAAAACAAAAAGAACATACTTCACTTAACTGTCTTTGTCAGCATCTTGTTTCAGATGAAGTTAAGTCAAAATCAACATCAAAGATGCCTTTAGGTAGGGGTAGGGACAAAGGGAGAAAGCTCAAGCCAGGAAAGGCATGACTCTGCTTCACTTGTTGTGGTAATAATGGTGGAGGGATTCACAGGCTGATTGTTTTCATATGACCCGTGTCTCTCCACCATCTGGTAAACCTACCTCCTTCCATCCACTGGGAAATTCCTCTGAGTCTGCCCAGTATAAGAAATAGGATCCCACAAAGCTTGTGGTAGAGGCAATCAGCTAAATTTGCTGCCTCTGAAGGAAAGCCCTGGGAGCAGAAACAACAGTAAAATCATGACAAGTCAGCAGATAGACTGTTCTATTAAAACTAGTTAGAGCTAACCCTGTCTACTCATATTCTGCTTAACAGAATCCTCAACCACTTCCCATTTCATAGAACGCTCGTCCCATACTAGTTAACTAGCTCTTTTTACTGAAACTCAAATCCGTATACAAACTATGAATATTTGAAATAGGAGATAATGGGAATGTCTATCTTTTGAATTGTATTGGACTCAAAGGAAAATAAGAAACAATACAATTCAGCATTTCCCATTATTCCTTTTCATATAACTCCCCAAAGGGAAACAGAACACCTCTCACATGTAGGGATATTTTTCTCTCCAGTGTTGTCATTGGTCTCCACTAATAACTCTGCATTCATGCTCGGGGAGACCACAAAGAATGAAATTAAATGGAAACTCAGGCAACTGTGTGCAATAGTACAAATGACATAATGAATCCTTAGGGCCATACATAATTGCCTACTTTCATAGAAAATTTTAACTGTCTAGGCTTGTGGAGAAGATTTAGTAACATAAAGTATTAATACAAGATGAAGCATATGCTGGAGCCAATTCAGGCAAAATTCCTCCAAGTACGACTCTCCTAAAAGACTCAAAGTCTACATGTATGGTATCTAGCTCATACTGTTACCTTTCTAACTCTTTTGATTCATTGATTTGTTCATTCATTTATGCAACAGAAATTACTTAGCACCTACTACGTTCTATGCACTGTTCTAGGGTTTGGGGATACTGTGGAGGACAAGGCACAGAGCTTACATTCTAATGGAGGAAAAGAAATAATCATAGAATTACGCGACATGGGATTTCCTGGTGGCGCAGTGGTTAAGAATCTACCTGCCAATGCAGGGGACACGGGTTCGAGCCCTGGTCCAGGAAGATCCCACGTGCTGCGGAGTAACTAATCCCATGCGCCACAACTACTGAGCCTGCACGCTAGAGCCCGTGAGCCACAACTACGGAAGCCTGCGCACCTAGAGCCCGTGCTCTGCAACAAGAGAAGCCACCACAATGAGAAGCCTGAGCACCGCAACGAAGAGTAACCATGGCTCGCTGCAACTAGAGAAAGCCTGCGCGCAGCAGTGAAGACCCAACGCAGCCAAAAAACAAAAAAAGAATTACGTGACGTAATGTCAGGAAGTGATCAGGGAGTCAAAGACAAAAATAGCAAGGTAAGAGGCTATTTAAAATATGATAATTAGGGCTTCCCTGGTGGTGCAGTGGTTGAGAGTCCGCCTGCCGATGCAGGGGACACAGGTTCGTGCCCCGGTCCGGGAAAATCCCACATGCCGCGGAGCGGCTGGGCCCGTGAGCCATGGGCGCTGAGCCTGCGCGTCCGGAGCCTGTGCTCCGCAACGGGAAAGGCCACAACAGTGAGAGGCCCGCATACCGCAAAAAAAAAAAAAAAAAAAAAAAAAAAAAAAAAAAAAAGATAATTAGGGAAGGCTTCTCTGATAAGAGGATATTTAAGCAGAGGATGAATAAAGTGAAGGACTTCTGAGGAAGAGGTTTCAGGTATCTTGAACAGCAGGTGCAAAGATGGGTACTTGGAGGGTTCTTGGTGCAGCTGAGGAACAACACAAAGGAAATTTGGTTAGCGGGGTGAGTGTGGGGAGGGTGTCAGCTGATGAGGTTGGGGAGACAGCCAAGGACCAGACCACGGAGGACTTGGTTGGCTGTGGACTCCATTTTTTGTGTGAATGGAAGATGTTGGAAGGTCCTGAGCAAAGGAATGATTCATTATTTTCACAGTTCACCCGCTGCTGTGTGAAGAATGGAATGTAGAAGGGCAAGAGTGGGAGTAGAGAGACCAGCTGGGAACCACTGCACATTTTATGTGGTGACATGGGATTGAAGGGGGAGAAAGAATAGAAAGGGTGTATGTATAGTCCCTCTTTGGTGTTCTATTTGGAGTAAGACTTGCGTACTCTTAGCTATTCAGATTAAGCTTTTACATGTATCTCCACTTTGCTTTACTTCTAATTGCAAAGAGCCGTTTTAAGTGGGAAAAGATAGGAAATGAATTCCCCTCAACAGAGAAATGGTTGATTAAATTCTAGCAAATACTTGCTATGACCTTTTAAACAACCATTAAAAGGAATAAGCTAAATTAATCCTTGGAGAGATTTCCATGGTATATTTTTAAGTGAGAAAAATATATATGTATGTAGGTATGTAGCCTCATTCTTGACAGTCAAAGAAAATTCCTAACATGTATGTTAGTATATATATCAAATTATGTATATACACATACCTATGTAATATATATATGTGTATACATGAACATATGAGCATGCAGAAGAGTATAAAATATACACACAGGTTGTTAACAGATTGTTAACATTGGTTACTTGGCTGAGGGCAGATAGGACTTTAAGCACTTAAGTAGCATCTATGAACTTTGATGGGGGGAACGCTGAAGTAACGATACATCCCAGTGCAAACCAGGTGGAATAAGCCTAGTGTGGGATACAGAAAAGAGGACCTAGAATGGTACCAGAATTATTCTCTTAGCTACAGTAATTAAGGGTTATTACCAGTTCCATAGGGAGAAGGAATTGGATAGCAAAACCTAATGTGTATCTTTTATGTGTCGTTTTATACAGTTATATACGGTAAAGTGTACAAAGTTCTCAGTTAAAAATGTTTTGGACATAAATTAATCTAAGAAAAGATTTAATTCACAGTCCTTTGCAGTTTTAAGACACAAATGATGTAAATGTACTTCCGAGCATGTTAAAGAATGAAATGAATCAGACGATGACTCCAAAATGGTGTGTGTGTGTCCAACACTTTTGAATGACCAAGTAGAAAAAAGAGATGTATAGTTTGCTATGGACAGACTTACAGACTTCATCCATTTGGTTTGGCACCACTCAGAAGAGAGGTGTGACCATACTAGGCTGAGATTTCTTAAGCCCACATCATATACCTTATCTTTGAAGAACTTTTCTCCTCTGTATTTTTAAACTTTAGCCAACACTTTTCCAATGAAACCTGTGTTTAAGCAAGAACATTTAGTTTCTGTAGTAACATTTGGGAAGTAAAGCAATTCCTGTATTTGAACCTTTGTCAGTGTGAGGAAGACTACACATTAAGAAGAATTCTGGGAAGAGGAGTGATTTCTTCACCTCCTGAACTCTAGTACGTGACCATCATCGAGTGACTTCTCATTCTGGCTAGGATGGCTTGGCCTATATAGTTCCAAGTTGGAAATTTGGCAGGTTAGCTCACTAGTGACCAAAAGGTCCTTTTAACAAATTCTGCTGGTCACTGAGCCATATTTCTTCATCTGCTTTGAGTCTCAAAGTGATAATATGTGAGTAGTATCTCATGGGGGATTGAGGAAAAGGAAGTTTTTTACCTTTTGGAAAGATTGTTCATTCAGTTTTTAAAAGATTGCCAGAAAACCTCATTGTTTACAAATTTTTCCATTGTGTTCTGTTTATTTGCCAAGAAAAATCTTGCACCATACCAACTTGTTTTAGTAAAACAAATGGCTCCTTTCACAATACAGCTCAGCATATTTGTATATTTACATGAGTTTTCCAGCACTACTTTGGGATGAAAGATTCATCTACATTCGCACATGTTCTGTTTTCCCTTGTGCGTTAAGCTTTGACCTCCCGAACTAGCTCCCAATGAACCCACAGGCCATGGATTAGTTGTAGGCATTTTACTAAGCCCTCAGTTGGATAGAGTTTTGCTGGGATTCTTGAAACAAATAGGGTGTTTTCAGGGAGCTTGCGCTAGTTTGAGTATCTGGGTGGATCATGAACGAAGGAATGACTGTGGACTATACCCAGTGGGCCCCACCTTCCCAGGAAGACCTGAAGGTTACTACACTTAATTGGCCATTATTTAATTTGTGTAGGTTAACAAATAGCAACTTGCAACAGACTCATAAACATAGTACCAGCAAGCTATTCAGCTTGTCTGGCCTGGAGGCAGATCTTGTGTTGTCCATGTGGCCTTCTATGCTTCATTAATTATATTTCCTAATAATTTCAGTGTTGGTCTATAAATAGTGTGGAAAATTTTTCGTACTTTTCAGATAATTTGTAATTTATATGGTATATTTCTCCGAGGAGTTGAAAGAAATTTTCATTAGCCTCACACTTTTAAAACCTTAGCACTTGTTAGTTGGGTGATCTTGGACAAATTACTTCATTTCTCTAACTTTTGAGTTCCTCCTCTGCAAACCGAGGGTAATAAAAGGAATTTCATAAACCCATTGTGAAGGCCAAATGAAAGGACATAATAAAACATCTAGTATGGTGCCAGGTATATCAGTAGGCCTTCTGTAAAGGGGAACTGTTGCTATTATTATTGGTGTTTTGATGATGGTAGGATGATGTGGGTTATTTCTACTTCCATGGATACAGGGATAGATGAGTGAATCTGGATAAGAGTGAGAGAGCACATAGGTAGGTTGTTATTCTGCCTGTGATACACGAAAGAGGCCTCTGGAAATGAAAGTGGAGGTTCTGGAGGCATGCTTCAACACTTCTTAACCTCCCAATAACCAGTGTTTCATTTGTAGCAAGGAGAATTTGGCCATCTTCTGTGACATATTTTAACTTTGGGCTGGAACCAATCTTGAAGAAGTTTTGAAAATCTCAATTCTGTACTGTGAAGTGAAGCATTATGTTTCCAAGGACACTTCTCAGCACGTTGATGTTCATTGGAGCTTCACCACTCCTCACCACACTGGTGCCAAGGAAAAGGCTCATACAAGCCACCTGTACCTTAAGATGAAAATTTTAACATTAGCTTAAAATGTTGCCAGTGTTTTGGCCAGTACAGAAAAGTCCATGATGTCATTGAAGGATAGAGTAGCATAAGAGATTCAAGAGGCATTTAAAACCAGTTGAATTTCTCTTATGAATATCTCTTCATAAATTCCATATATGAATTCCATATATGAATTCATATATGAATTTCTTCCATATATGAATTTCTCTTATGTCCATATGTCCATATATGTTTTCACATGTCCAGTTGGCAATAGAGAAAGCAGAAATGGAGGAGGAGCCAGTGCAGTTCTCAAGCCTTTGCTTCTTGCGGGGGAAAGCTAAGGACAGTCACTAGTGATTTTGAAAAATCACCCTGCCACATCAGAACACCTGTCATGCACAGGATTCTTGAATAGAATAATTCTGTGAACAGTGATTTGGCTTTCTAGGTGCCAACTTCACAGTGCAGAGCAATAATTCATCCAAAACCATGGAGGACTGCTCTTTTGGGAAAGGGAGTCATTTCCCCCTGCTTAATCTGGTGGTGCATTTTCTTCCACAGGTGTGCAAGAAACCGTTCTTGAGTCGACAGAGAGCTGGACGCAAATTGCACGGGTGATTAGGTGGTGCCACAGTTCATCTATCATTGCCTTGAAATACTAGGATATCAGCTTTCAGGATGCAAATCAGGAATACTTCTGTATGTGGAAAATTTCAGGCCATGGTCCCTAACAGATAAATATAAACTCACAGTAAAGCTATATTTCAGGTTAGCTTTAATAATTAGGAACTTGGGGACTAAAACTGCAGCAGAGCATCTCAGTCATGGCATATGCATGTTTGCTTTCAAAGTAAAATGAGGTCATCTGTTAGTGACACCAATGTCTGTCCTACAAAGAATTCTACAATCTTCATTTCAAGTACAACTTTTACAGCTCTTGAATTCTATATTCTCCTTCTACAAGCAGTACTTTCGTTACTTGTGGATTTATTATTTAATTAATAATTAATAATAATAATCTGTGACGTACCTTTAGCAAACCAAAGGCCATACCATAAATTTTATTTACTGAATTCCTTTTTCCCTCTCACTTTCCATCTCCTGAATTTTCCTTTGATTTTTTTCCATATGTATTTTAGAGTTATTTTAACTTGCTGTATTTCATGTTTCTTTTGAAGCTGCTTTAAATCTTTTCTGGAATAAGTCACACTACCAAAAAACAAAAAATAAATATTCATTTGTAATCACTGGACCACCCAGTTGAAATATGCTGGTAGCTTTTATCCTTGAAATGGTAATAGCATTGTTTTTATTTCATCATTCCCTCTTACTTTCTTTGAAACCATTATCCTGTGGCTTTGAAAATTCCCATGGAGGAACAAATAGTCCGTTTTCTTCTAGAATTGCCAGCAAGCTCATAAGGAAATTGTATCAGAGGTAACTTGTATAAAAAACCCCAAAATGCAATATTTGCCCCCCCCCACCCCCCCATTTTCTGGCTTTCCCGAAGTCTGCAGGCTGAGGCCTTGGCCAAATCTTACAAGGTACTACTATGGTCAAGGAATTAGCTGTTGGGCAAGCTCTTCATCCTTCCATGAATGATGCCACAGCTCATCATGTCAAACGGGGAGAAGGCCCATGTCAGAATGTGGAACAGGTCACAAAATAATGAAAACAATACACCAGCTTGGCAGATTTCAGCAAATAGCAGAAATTACAATGTGGTCTTACTTTATTAACTGTTTTAACATTCAGTTACATTCAAGGAGAAGAAGGGGAAAATGATATAAGTACCAGACAGCGGGGTTATAGAATGAAAATGGAAATTGCAGAGGCTTCTCTCTTAGTTCATCTGCCAAACACCTGTAGAATTAAATTTCAATGATGTGTCTGGGTCAGGTAGGAACTGACTGGTTTCTGACAATAGCTTTTCGGATGGGACATCACCAAGGAGGCAAGATGAACAAGAGGCTAATGTTCATTTCCTATGAAAGGAACTGAGGATGTCAAAGTAAATTGGAAAGGATAGAATCTGGGCAGGCATCTGGGGCTTTGGCTCACACATCAGGAAAATGTTGTGTCTAGTGATCGCTCACAATTACAAAAAAGCAGAGGAAGGGGGCCCCACTTAACAACCATTGAATTTCAATAAATTTTATTGTTGAACCAACATCAGGAGATGGGTTTTCTTTAAAAAAGTTCTCAATAAAGGTCAAGTATTCACTGAATTCATTATTCTACAGACATCTGCATTTGAAAAATACTTAAAATTCTTCTCATATCAATGGATTTAAATGTTATTCACTAGTAATTCTTTGGGTCTTTGAAGCTTTCAGCTAAAGTTTTGGTTTATGACTCAGTGTTACCTTATGTTATCGACTATCTGTTGCCATCTCTCATGTCAGGAAGCTCTTCATCTACTGAAACTATTTGTTTAGATATGCCATGCATTCCTCTCAAAAGAAAAATTATTTTAATATGCTTTGTTTCAACTAGGCTTGTTTGTATTCCTTTTAGCATTGAATCACCATAAGAGGGGGTAAATATATGTGGTGCAAACAATTAAACTAAGCGAAATATCGAGATATACATTTATTTTGATTTTT
This sequence comes from Tursiops truncatus, assembly GCF_011762595.2. Lineage (NCBI taxonomy): Eukaryota > Metazoa > Chordata > Mammalia > Artiodactyla > Delphinidae > Tursiops > Tursiops truncatus. The sequence continues at coordinate 36,106,414 of NC_047036.1, forward strand.
CTTATATTTCTTTCCAAATGAAATCTACTTTCTTTATGAATAATGATAAATACTTATAACAATTTTTGAAACAGAAGTACAGGTATTGGCTTTAGAAATTCTCATGTTTAAGGAAATATTTTATTCTTTCTGGATTAGGGGGTTATTTTTGATAAATATTTAAAAGAAGAGTCAAATTATTCTCTAATTTCTGAGCTAAGTCACACATTTATTTAGCAATTATTTGGGAGAGAAATAAAGGGTTTTTTTTCCCCTTTCAGAGCATTCCCTAGACCCAATGTGAACTGCATACTGTTTAAAATACCAGCATAGTCAGACTTCTGGGAAATCAAAACAGCGAGTCCTTTTCATCAGAGAGGCTGGTGATTAATGATATATATTACTTTCTGATCGTGTGTTAGACTAACTCACCTGGGTGAGTATAGCAATTTAACAGTCTCAGTAGTTTCATTCTACATGGAGAAGTTTGATTCTTAGTCTTGTTGCCTTAATGATGAATGTAGTCTGGTGTTGCTGACACCAGCATCTATACTTTTCATCACTCTGACTTCCTCAGTGGAGATGGAGAAAGGGTTTTATAAATAGAAGTGTTTTATAGATCTTTAACCCTTAGAATGATCCATATGTTCACTAGCATTCCCCCCCAAAGTTGCAAAGCAATGATCTTTGAAAAAAAGACTTTAAAAACTGCACTTATGTCTCTTGTATTTTGCTTTTGTATCATCCATCTCAGAATATTTCTTTTGGTCTGTTTAAATCCCAAGTTGTGGAAACATTGAAGTCTCCATGAGTTCTGTAGAAGATGGAAGTATTTAAATAAAACTGTTGTAATTTGGGGGTATGATATTTATACCGCCCTATGAATATTGCTTTTACTGTATATTTAAACAATGTATTAAGGATGAGTGAACTGACCTACAGAGTGTCAGCTTGACACAAACCAGAGGCAGATGGAATGAGGGGCCCGGGCATTATGTCTTTCACTGGAATATTGTACCATTTGCAAAAACACCGCATATTTCACTATTCACACAGTGAATGACCAGTGGTGAACCCTGAGGCAGAAATGATTTAGAGATGTTGTGTAGAGGTATTACTAAAACTTAATGTAAAGACCTAAGTCTTACACATTCAGGAATTTCACCTTTGATGTTAAGATTGGAATGAACTGTGGAAGAATGTAGCAAGATTTCAAAACTGTCTTAAATCTATGAGGGTGAAATATTTGATGGTTATATAATGCCAATTCCCTAAAAGAATTAACTTTTTCTTTCTTGTAAGAGGGACACTTTAGGATGCAGAACAATTAAAACCTGACTGACTCTAACAAGTCCTTACACGTGTGGCTAGGGTACCTTCCTTTTTTAAATGATTCCTTGAATCATTTAAAAAAAACCCTAACTTTACAAACTGGTAGAATTGTTTGTCAAAAAAATGTATAGTTTTCAGTCAATTCTCTCCTCGCATCACTGTAACTATAACTCTTTTTTGAAATGATCAACTGAGGTCCATTTCTTTTTTCTGCTTGATGTGGGAACTGATAGAGAATATGCCTAGGCCTCTCATTTCTTCATTACATTCAAGAAATTCCTGAAGCGTTCCATGATGTCTTCTAAGTTAGCATCTGGACTTGGTGGTAAGCATGAACAAATGTTAGGTCAGGAGGGAGGAGGGACAGGGAAAGCAGAGCAGAGGGAAAGGTTGATTAATGAGAATTTTAGGGATAAATTGGAGGTTAGAACGTCAAAGTTTAGCCCAAGCTGGACTTTTTTGGATTTTGAGAAGACAGTTTGGGGTGGACGTTCAGAGGTTCAAACTGAGCAGAAGTTATAGGCAAGTCCATGGTTAGAGAATGCAGAAATCTGTGTCTGCAGCAGCCTGGTGGAACAGGGAAGGCAGATTTGTATTCAGGGATCCCAGACAAGGTTTAGTAAAGAGGTTTAGGTGCAGTAGCTGGGCATAGGCAAGAGTAGGATTTTAAGCTGGGACATTAGCCAGGCATAAGGAAAAAGACAGGACCCAGAGATGAAGGAAATTTTCTCAAACCCTGAACAGTTAAGTGGGTTCATACAATAACACATTCATCTCAGGACAGGGATAATCTCTCTTTTATTGTTTAAAAAGAGTTTTTTCTTGGAGTGAGGCTAACTAAATCCTTTGTTGGGACCCCTTCTTTTAGTAATTCCTTTTTTTTTTTTCTGTACAAGGGAAAAGAGGAATAAATGATATGTAAAGGTTGCTGCAATTTGTCCATGAAAAACTTGCACCTAATCAAAGTTGGGGGGTTCTGGGAGATGACTGGAATTGTTACACCAGACCCAAGATTCATCTTCTGGTGTTGATACCTAAATTTGCCTAGGAGAAGAGATGCTCCTCCTGGATTACCCCAGAGCTAAACTCCTGCTTTCTTTTGCTTGGTCCTCTGTTGGTGGAACATGACCCTGCTTGAAAAGGTAGAACTCAAACAAGGAGGCATGGAAGATGGGTTGAATCCTGAGGGACCTTGGTAACCTTGGCTGCCATGTGTGTTTGTTGAATAATAATGAAAGATCTGTGATATAGGTATAGAGTTTGATAGATGAGAAATAGGTTTTTAGAGACAGGTACATCTTTTACCCCACAGAAAACCATGTTCTACTCAACAGTAATACTTGGCCTGGTCAACAGAAACTTGTTTTATTTTCTTCAGTTTATGAGCCAACATAAAATGGATCTTTGTACTGTTTGTTATATAATGAGTGATGGAGGGATCACAAAAGGGCCTGGGTATGGTAGCATAGGTTTGGTGGAGAAAACTGGTTTAAGAATAAGGAATCCCAGGAATAGATTTGTGTGGAATAAAGTTGTAGTAAGAAGGCTAGCAGTTGTTTTGATAGTTGGCATTCTAAGAAGAATCGTAGGTACTAATGTAGTCTATGCTTTTCACTTTTCTCATGTTCATTTTGTTCACTATAGGCTTTGGAATGGTAGATAGTAACTTCTAGAAGGATAAGGAAATCTTGCAGACTAGGAGTATAAGGTGAATTTGGAAACGATCTCTATTAGAAAGCAGTATGTTTAACCAAAAATGAATTCAGAATCATTTTATTTTTAGGAAAATATGCTTGAAAACATGGCTAGTGATGACCTTCTCAAAGAACTATGGGGAAAGATTTGACAATTTAGAATAAATGGTTTCATAGGGAACTGAGGATACCTTGTTCATTGGTGTGAACAAACACATGACCTGGAGGTCTGAGGTTTTCTATTCCAGAATCATTCACTTTCTAGCACAATATATTTCAGCTGAAGAGTTAAAGAGTTGAAATTCCACAGTAATTTTATTTCATGTATTTATCTTACTGATCTTGGCTGGAAAATGGAGGCCTTTGAAGTACCTTTCTTTTTCTTCTATGTGCTTCTTATGGATGTGGTATTTTTCATGGTTCAGCAGCTATACTGAGCTTCTTAAAAGGTATCGTCTTTATATCTTTCCTCAGGTGGTTCCACTGTCTCTCACTAATGTGAATTTTTTTCTCTTGGCTCTGAATTTTACTACTATTACATTTCTTTGTTTTTCTGGTTTTTTTTTTTTTAGTATTATTTGAATGATGATCTCTTGGTCCAGAAAGCCAAGATGGAATTTGTATTTTTAGGGTTTCTTATAATACAGTTGCCTTGGTAGGAAGCAAAGATGATCATGGGTTACTTGAGGCCTAATCAAGTATGTAAAGCCGTAGGCATATAATTCAGGGTCCTGATCAGGAATGCTTTGTCACTGTGTCCCATTTCTACCTTTTTGAATCTCTTCTGGAAACTTGCTTCTGATGTCAGACTTCTTTGGTTTCTCTAACTGGTCTAACATGGACAAAGTATCTGGTGTATGCAGGGCCCAATGTTAACAGACCAAAGACATGGAAAAGTTCCTTGTGATAGGAGTAAGATCAAATATAAAAGCAGGTCTCATAGTGTGTTAGAAACAAGTGAATAAGAATAAGGATAATCTAAGAAAAGAGACCTTTGCCAAGAAACCAAAAGTAAAGGATGGCAAGAAAGAGCTCAATACCAATTGGCATCTCAAGAAATAATGCAAGTACTGTCTAGCTCTAACAAAGATTTACCCAGAGAAATATAATATATGGACTAAAAATTGGCTTTAATTTAATTGCCACAAAGGAAGGTCTATGTATGTGCCTAACTAAATGGGACTCTAAACCACTCCTATGTTAAAATGTTAACATAGAGAAGTAATTGGAAGAACTGACCTAGTTATGTCCAAGGAGAGTGAGCCTGTATAACCTTCCTAAAGGAGGTATGAGGAAAGAATCTGCATCAAGTCAAAACAGTTGTAAAGGAGGAAGCAGTGAGGTGATTTCACAGAAATATATAAAACCAAGCCCACATGATCGGGAAATTCTACTACAGACTTGTTGCTTTTCCTGCTGACTGACCTAATTTTGGTAGGTAATATGTCATTAACGGAATGTATTATACATATTGCCTCACCTGTTCTTCTAATTGGCATCACTGTCTGAAAGAAACCATAGTGTAGGAAAAGGCAAAAGTCCGTTCTCCTGGAGTCTTCTCTGGACTGGCTGAGATTGGAGCAGTGCAAAAATTCTAGTGGGTTGGGCCTATCTTAAGTGTGAACTTAAAGAGGGACTCAACAATATCCTGGATGTTTACACTGACTTAGAAAGTGAACGTACTTTCAAAATTTCAATGTTGGGTTCCATTTCACATTTGACTTGCTTCTTTATGATGCTATGGTCTGCACAATATAAGTGACATCTCCAGATGTGATCTTTTAAAGATTCTGGGGTCCAGTTTCAATCACTTGATTTCTTTAGTTGTTTTGAACCTATAATTACATGGTTGGTGGTTTTGCCATATTTGCTCATGGGATTTCAATGTTCCATGTAATTCAATCTGGAACTTCTACTTTGTAAACTTTCTTAATCACTTTTATCCTCAGACCAAGGAGTGATAATAGACTAGTGGATGGGAAATCACACATTATTGGCTGACTGTCCACATAGCACATCTGGGAAAAATCCACCCAAGAGGAAAGCCCAGTGCTTTAGCTCTATAAATAGTGCTTTAAAAGAAAGTCCTTCCCTCTTGTTTACCACTCCTAAAAGTGAATCTATGGACTACATATGGAAACAAAGTCTATCTTGAAATAGTATATGGGGTCACTCACGTCATTAAGGGGGTCCAAGGAATTTTCCAGTCCTTGAAATCCTGAAGCCCTTGGCGATGTCTGACTCTTCTTCAGAGGTCCCACTCTCAATATTTCGAGAGAATTCTCTCTCAAAAGTCATTTGGGTGGCCCTTCATTTTCCATGACTTATCTGAGTGGTCATTTTTCCCATTCTTAGCATTTTACTATCAGCTTCCTCCAAAATCAGGGAAAAAATTAAAAGTCCTTTTGTTCCTAATCCCCCTTCTCTATTTAGTTCTTAGCTACATTACTAGCTAGCTTTATATCTCTAATCCCCAGCACAGTTTCTGGAATTGTAGATTACTGGACTCTCTCCCAGCAATTCGTAAATCAGCACCCAGTTTCCATTTGGTTGTTATTTCCTTGAATAGCAGTTATTGCCTTTGATTGACAACCTTAAGGAGGAAATGGTAAAGAATTGAGCACCAAAACCCTAACAAGTTCCCTAACCTACTGTTTTCTTCTCGGAAATGTATTCATTTATGCTTTAAAAAAACTCTTTGTCAAGGATTGTAAAACAATAAGTAGAAAACAAACAAACAAAGCAACAACAAAAAAACAATAAGTAGACATTCACTGGTATCCATAATAGTAGTATTGACCATTTGTTATATCATACAATTGTCATACAATAAATTACGACAGTCAAATATTGATTTTCAAACTCCTCCACTTCCTTCACATTTATCGGTTGGAATTTTACTGTAAGGAAGAACCCTCTGTACGTTCCTATTCACTTATCCATTTATTATCAGTATTGACTCATGAATCCTATTTTATTCAGAAGGTTGTAATTTATTATTTAGCCTTATTTCTTTTCATGCTCAAATGATCATAGATTTGACTAGTTGGAGCCCCTTCAAAATGGCTCCTGTGTCCTCCTGATATGCTCTCATCATTTTTTTGAAGCATTTATTTTTGTACCCGACAAGATATTTCAGGCTCAGATTATAATTTCCCCGATAGCCCTGCAATCAGTCATTTCTTCTAGGGGCTCTAGGTGCCATTTCTTTCCTTTAAGTAAGAAATGGAATCTAGAAAACAAGATGGGGCACTAAGCTGTGCTGCACATTGCTACTTGGGTTTACTTCTTCTAAGCTCTTTTCCCTCTCAGCCTGGCCAACAAAATGAATTGTCAATATTTTGAATATGTGTTAATCTGATGAGAGAAAGATAGTATCTCAGTGCAGCTTTAACTTGCATGTCTCATTATAATGAACTTGAACACCTTTTCATATACTTAAGGACTTTTATATCTATTTTTGCTAAATTTTCTGTTCATTTACCCATTTTTCTATTAAATTTGTTTCTCAAATTTTAAAAGTTAAAAAAAATTAGGAACAATTAGTTCTTTATCTATATTCTGTATTGTAATTTGCCATTTGTTTTTTGTCTTCTGTTATGCTATGCAAAAGTTTCAAATTTACTAATCATTCCTTTATTGCATATTATAATTCTGACACACAGTTCCTACGCGTGCGCGTGCGCGTGTGTGTGTGTGGGGGGGGGGGATGATTCCCCACACCACCAAGTAATTCTTTGACACCAGCTGGGTGCCCTACATTTCAACTCAATTCTGACACTATCTGCCTGGAGATAGCATCATACCCCACAGGTTAAGGATTCTGTCCTACAAGATCCCTCACCCCGTTCCTGCCTCCCCTTCTGATGCCAATCGCTAATCCAGGTTGCCTCCTGGGCTTCCTGACGGGCTATAGATTGGAGGTTCTAATGACCTTCTCCTTGGGTTTGATTAATTTACTAGAAAGGCTCAGGAACTCAGAGAAACATTTACTACTAGATTACTGGTGTATTATAAAAGAATGTAACTCACGAACAGTCAGATGGAAAAGAAGCATAGGGCAGGTATGGGGAAACGGGTGCAGAGCTTCCGTGCTCTTGGGGCACGCCACTCCCCCCCTCCTTTTTTTAAATGGAGGCTTTATTACATAGGTATGATTGATTAAATCATTGACCATTGGTGATTGATCTCAGTCTCCAGCCCCTCTCCCCTCCCCAGAGGTTAGGGAGTGGTGGGACTGAAAGTTCTAACCCTTTAATCGCAAGGTTGGTTCTCCTGGCAACCAGCCCCCATCTTAGTCTCAAAGTAACCTTATTAGCATAACAAAAGACACCTCTGTGGTTCTCAACACTTAGGAAATTCCAGGAGTTTTAGGAGATCTGTGCCAGAAACAGGGCTGAAGACCAAATATAAATTTCTTATTATAAATCACAATACAGTATTACAATATGGGTTTTGAATCATAGGTTATAGAGGAATTCATCCATATTTTCTTTAAGCACTTGCACGGCTTTACTTTTTTACATATCGATTCCAGATCGGTTTGTAGTGTGTTCTTATATACGTTGTTAGGAATTGATCTAAGTTCATCTTTATTCCAAATGGCTATGCAGTTGTCCCAATAGAATTTAATAAAAGTACCGTTTTGTCCTAGTTATCTGAGATATTCCCTTTATCATATACTAGATTTCCACACATAATTGGGTCTGTTTTTGGACTGTCTCCTGTATTCCCTTGGTCCATTTTTTTACTTATGCGCCAGTACTGCATGGTTTTACATACAGGTAGATCATATTCTAACCTCATCTTTTACAGATGAGGAAACAGAGTGTCTCTTCCCAAACCAGGCAGTGGCAGAGCCAGAGCTGGAGACTGGTTTTCTTGACTTAAAACATGATTCTTTTCTTTCTGTGCTGTGCTGCTCTCATCTGTCTCCTCCACTGTCTTTGGTGAGAGTGTCAAATTTAGTTACAAGGAAGAGCCCGCTTTGTCCAGAAAAGAATAGCCATGGAATTATACTCTTCTTAGAATGGATTTGTAGAAAGAGTCATGAGGCAAACGCCTTTGGGAGAATGCAAAGGAATACTCTACCACGTGGACTGTTCTATAGAGCGTAGGACCAGGAAAGATGCAGAGTGAGTGGTAGAGAGATCATATAAGAGGAAGCTGAGAAGCAGAGGGGTTAAGTGATATGTCCAAGGTCACACGGTATACAAATGACAGAGCTGTGGTTTAACACAGATGCCCTTGCAGCCCTCCCAGCTCCTTGGCAATGATTTATTAGACATGTTTTTGAACAACTGCTTCTTTTAAGCTGCTGTACATTTGTGTGTACATTAAAATTTGACCTTGTTATATAATGTCTGGCACAAAACAGACATTGGTAGCCTGCCTCTACCCCACTTAAGTTCCTGCTGAAGTTTTTACCTAAAGAATGAAAAAAATTGTTGGATGGGTTTGGAGAGACAATTCCTCTTATAAATAGTGCTAAAACTCCTTTTTTATATGGACCTGTTCAGTTAAAATCTAAACAGCAAAGACATTTGATTTACTGCAGGCATTAGGCTGGAGTGTTAAGTGGTTGTTTTAATTGCAGAGTTTTTATAAAAGAGCTACTTTCACCATATAGTTGATTACAATTTAAAAACAGAGACATATGATTTATTATAAACAGTGTTTTTGAGAACTAAACTTTTTTTTTTTAAGAACTAAAAATATGTATTTCAAAAATTTTCAACTCCAGGAGATGTGGGGACCTGACTGTTTTCTTTTCCTCCTTTGGAAATGGTATGTGGCTGTTGAGTTTTAAGTGGTCAGAGAGTCTTCCTTGGTGGTATCAAAGAATAAGAAAGAGGAAATAGGAATCTTCTGGGTTCTGTGTTTGACTGGGCTGAAGACAGGGCCCAGGCAAACTGGGTAAGTAACCTGCAACATGGGCTTGGTTTGGCTGGTCCAGTGTTCAATTATATGCCACCTCTAAATATTCATCTCTTCCCCGCAGGTCTCACCATCCTCTCTCTATCTCAGCCAATAAACAGGAACGTAATCGATCAGAGTGGCAGCAGAGGCATACTCACACTATTAAAAGGTGTACTCTCTTACTCTCACCATAAAATTCTGTGACATCTGGGAATGCCAAAGCCCAGTATAAAAAGTGTACACTTCCACTTTCAATAGAAAACCCCATGAAATGTTTGGTTTTGAAGTGCTTAGTTTGTTTAGCTGTCGCAGGTGCAAAGTGTTTCAAATTTTTTTTTGTGTGTGTAGAATTGTTCTGAAAGATGAAAGTGTTTGAGATATTTTTCCTGGGAAGCTGTTTTTGAAGTTGCATTTGAATAAGAGGGTCTCTGTTATTTAGAGGCTTTACTAAGTGAAAAACAAAAGTAATTCTGATAAAGGTTTACATATTGGGCAGATCCCAACAAAATGTCTTTTATATATTAAGTGTCTGATTATTAGATTCCATTTTCCATCTAGGCTCCCCTTGTTCCTCACTGCATCCTGGAAAGAGATTGCATCATCTTTAAAATGGACACACACACAAACGGATAAAAGCAAATGGTGTTTTCCTAGCACTAGATTAAGACCTGAAGAGACCCCAAGTATTGGGAAGATTATTTCCTTCATCGCTCCTACCCTTAGTATTATATTCAAAGTAAACCTTAGAGGGATGCTGAAGATAAGATGGCTTCGCTCTATATTTTCTGATAAATCCATCATCTTCTCTTAACCCCTTTGCCTCTCTCATTTGCCTTGAGGGTGCCCTAAGCATGTGTTTAGTTGGCCTATTGAATATTGTAGCACTGGGTATACTGGTAAACCCTGTACACATTTCCTTGTGATAAGTAGGGAATTACTTCAGCTGAAAAGGGATTGTTTTCTAGGTCTTATTGCACCAGAATTAACCGAAATCTTGTTTAAGCCAACAGTTCTTGAGTAAACAGGATAAAAATAAATAAATAAATAAATTGGAAGTTTATATATACAGAGCACTGTTCTAAGTGTTTTACATGTGTTATTCACTTAACTATCACATAACCTATAGCAGTTTTGTTTTTATCTCAGTTTTACAGAAGAAGAAACAGGGACAGAGAAATTAAGAAACTTGCTCAAGGTCAGAGTCCTACTAAGCAGCAAAGTTGGAATTTGAGTCTAGGCAGTGGCTTCAGGTTATTATGCTATACAGCCGCTCTACTCAAAAAGAATTAAAATAGCGAGCGCTTTCACACTGCTAGACACTACTGTGAGTACTCTATGTATTTTAGCACTTTTAGTCTTCACAGAAACTCTAGGAGGTGTGCTCATTTTCTACTTACTCCTTCAAGCACGTTCCATCCTTCCATACCCTGTGGTGTACCTTGAGAGGCTGACCTCTGGTGCCGAACATTTTGCTTTGTGGTTTCCGGTTGTGTTTACCGAATAGAGTTCCCAGCATGAGATCAGGAGGCGGAAGCAAAGGGAGGTCATGGTACATATTACTTTAGTTTCCTCCCTCTTGGGTCACTGTGCATTGGTTGCATCCCTTACTCAAAGACTACAGCTCCTGTTTATTTGGTTTTCTCCAACAGTCTCTCTCTCTCTGGGTTTTGGTGACAGTGTCTTCCTCCTACCTACTAGGCATAGGGGTGGTAAAGTCTCTCTGCTGTTGCTAGCTCAGGGGTGCTCTGACCCCCTGCAAAGAGCCCCTTCATTAACCTCTCCTCAAACACTGTTTTGGAGTGTGCCGTTTTTCTTGCTAACACCCATACGAAACAAGGTATATTCTGTTATCATCGGCATATTTGACTTATAAGGCACGGGGAAGTAAAATAAAGGGCCCAAGGTAATTGTTAGAATTGGGATTAAAATCTATGCAGTCTGGTTAATGTCCAGGCCTTTAGTCGCTACACTCTTGTGCCTTATGGTTTAAGCATGTGTTGGGCTTTCCGCAAAAAAAGCTTACAGTGCAGATTATTTCATATCAAAGGACAATTAATGGATAGTTTACTGTAGCTAAGGAAGGTGATGTAAAGATGTAAGCATAAAAGTGTTATGGGGTAAATGTAATGAGTTTATTCACAGATGTATCAAACATTTATCAAAGTTTTATATTTTGGAAACAAATCATCAACAAAACAGATTGCTGATTGTGAATAGTCCTAAGACTCACCTATTTGTTCTCCAGTATTTTGAATTTAATTAGCAAGGAGTGATACAGCAAAAAAGCTTCGGCCATTTGATATAGCTGTGATTATTGTCCAATATACATAACTTTAAAAAATCTTCCTTTGAGTCAATAATGTTAATCAGTGATTAGTAATGTGTTTTCTTTCCCTAGGCAGTAGAAGTTCTCCTTTTAGTTATTATGTGCATTCAAAATATGTACAATACAATCAAGGTGTAGAGTCTTGCAAAATCAGATGATGCTTTTTTTATTGCCAGTACTACAAAAAAAATACCAGTTAATATACATGTGAATTCTTTCCCCCTACTAATTGAAATATTCTTTTTGGGAATCATTCCACTTTAAGCTTTTAGAAAAAAGAACACTGGACCAGGAATAATAGTCCTAGATTCTGATGCCAACTTTGCCTCTAACTGGTTCAAATAGACTAATTGTTTGGACTGCGGTTTCCTCATCTGTGTAGTAATGGAACTGGGCTAGGTGGTCTTTTAACACTAAGGTTCAATGACTCTGATTAACCTCTATTGTTTTTATCCCTATCAAATATTAGAAGACATGAAAAAGTGAGGCTAGGCATCTAAGGCAAAAATTGTATTTAGTGCAGAGTTGGAGTGATATACAGGTCTCTTGATATCTGTTCCCTGACTATACTATAGTCCCTAGAAAAAAAATGTGTACTAGTTAGGGTGACACTGGCTCCTATAACAAATATGTGTAAAATATACAATCACTCAAAATACTAGAAATTTGCTTCAGGGTGGCTCTGCTTTGCTCGGGACTCAGATTGATGGAGGCTCTGGCATTTTCAACACATGTCTCGCAAGATCATTTTTATCTCCATCTCTGACAGCCAGTGGCAGAAAGAACATAGAGGAACATATTTAAGGTTTAGATAGGGTAGGTATGGAAGTGGCACATATCACTTCTGTTCATATTCCATTTCCTAGAACTCATTATATTGCCCCCCATAAATGCAAGGAAAGCTATGAAATATAGTATAGTTGTGTGCCCAGGAAAAAGAGAAGCACATGGATTTTAGTGAACCGTTAGCAATTTTTGCCTTAGAATGGGTGTGACATATACAAGAACAAATTTATCTTTAGGGAAATTGCCTTATTTTTTCCAGGTTGTCAGTGGCCCCATTTTGTCGTATTTTAATAACTCTTTTCTGTAAATCCCCTTTCCATCAGCTCTGTAATTTATGTTTATAGCCACTGCTTCTCTTGAAGCTTCTTCTGTCGGTTACTGGGATTGAAATTAAGAGAGACTATGACCTCACGCAGGAATGAGAGAAAGTGCTTTTTTCCTGAACATGATCCTGAGATAATCATGAGGAAGAAGAACTAAAGGAAAAACCAATATTTTTAAAAAAGCAACAAAGAAATGTTTAAAAAAGATGAGAATGGAATATCTGGGTGGAGCGGGGACACTCATAATGGTGCTCTGAAGTACCATTCTTTCAAGAGAATTGAGCCAAGGGTCACAAGATTAAGACCCCAGTGGGATGTGCCACCTTCAGGAGTGTCCCTGGCAAAGGAGACCTGCAAGTTATGGCTTTTGTGGTTCTCTTTTTTTTCTAGCTAAGAAATAAACAGAGCCACAGCATATCAGTGGAGCCTCGTTTTCCTCAGTCTTTCCCTCTCCCAGGGTTCGTTGCATGATGTCCCCAGCAGCCACAAAATACTGAGGATGCCTTGAGATAGCACGTTTTCTATCCAAAATCATGATCCATGAATCTCCTTTATTGTAAACTAACCTGCAGAATGGGAGAAAGAAAGAAGCAGCAGTTGGGGGTTTGTAATTTTGAGACAAATTTGTAAATTTGGGTTCTGAGTTATTCCAGGAACTTCACTGAAATTTGGCTTATCATCATAGCATCTTCAAAAATATAACCAAGAGCACAACAAATCAGAATAAGAAAAAGGAGACTGGGCTTCCCTGGTGGTGCAGTGGTTAAGAATCCACCTGCCAATGCAGGGGACATAGGTTCGAGCCCTGGTCTGGGAAGATCCCACATGCCGCGGAGCAACTAGGCCCGTGAGCCATGGCCGCTGAGCCTGCGCGTCTGGAGCCTGTGCTCCGCAACAAGAGAGGCCGCAATAGTGAGAGGCCCGCACACCGCGATGAAGAGTGGCCCCCGCTTGCCACAACTGGAGAAAGCCCTCGCACAGAAACGAAGACCCAACACAGCCATAAATAAATAAATAAATAAATAAAAAAGAAAAAAGGAGACTGTCCCAGTGAACCTCAGAGGGTAATTGAAACAGATGAAGGTAACTTGGGAATACAGTATAATTTTGTTATCATGTACTACAAATATCCATTTACATAGTATCTGTCTAATTATGTCTTTTGGGGAAACAAGAATCATATCCCATAAAGGCTGCCTCTGATATTGTTAGCCCACAGCATGGTATTAGTCCAGTCCCTTTCCATATTTGGTGAGACTTGTCAGTTTATTTATCCATTCAGAAATATGAGAAGAAGGATGATCCAAGTCACACGAGACAAAAGGCATTTCATTACTAAATGCGAGGCCTGGAGTTTAGTACTGGTTTGCTATGATCTTATGTGACATTAGGCAAATTATTTAACCTCTTTAGACCAAGGTTCCTCATTTGTAAGTATGTTGTTGCGGTAATGACCTGACATTCTGCAACTGTTGATTATTGCCTTCATTTTTCTGGGAAAGGCTTTAAGGTAGCTGATTCCAGAAATATGCACTTTTAATTTTGTATGTCAGGGTACCAGCAGCTCTGTAATAATGTATTATCAAACAAGACGCTTGATTAGGTTCAACAAATATATATTTGGCTTAAAAATCTTACTTCAATATTCAACCAGTCTTTGTAGCGGTATCTGGCTGAAATCAATTTATTCAAAAGATTACTTATGCATACTATGGGAATCTATGAATGAGTGAGGTATGGTTTCTTCTTATATAAAGGCTTATAGAAGTATAGGAGATCTAAGACATTTATTTGAATAACTGTAATATATGATACAGGGTTAAGTGCTACTACCTGCCTGCTTCTCATACAGTAGGGAGATTTCTGCCTCCTTTTTCTTCTCCTTTCAGGCTGATTGTCTTTCCAAAGTCCATGAGAGAGGTAAGGTGGTGAGTGAGAATGCAGAGATCCTCTTAACAATAAAGCCCTGATCAAGGCAGTAAAGTAGGCATAACATAGTGAATTAGGTAGATAACATACTTCAGTATCACAAAGGGTAAATCTAAACCCTAGTTTCTTTAATGAATCATCTAAAAAAGTAAGTTTCCAGTAATCACAAATTGTAAGAATCATTTCTCACTAGAAAATAAGTCTGATCTTGTTTGCAGGAGAAATAAGAAGATAAGAATGTTTTTCTTTTTCTGTGTGGCCCAATGTAGTTTTATAGCCAGAGACTCCAGATTTGAATCTGGGGAATTCCCTGGCAGTCCAGTGGTTAGGACTTTGTGCTCTCACTGCTGGCATGGGGTGCAGCAAAACAAAAACAACAAACAAACCCCAAAACAAAAACAAAACACACAGATTTTGAATCTGGACACTTTCTTGCTTACCAGTTGTGCAATTTCCCTTTATGTAAAATCAGAGGTAATAGTAATTGACTCATAGAATTGCACAGTTTAAAAGTAAATGATACTCCATAAATGTTTGTTTTTTCCTTTCATAGTCAAGGATACGAACAATAATATATTCATCTATTTACCTGATTTGTAAGTATGGTTATCTACTTCCCGTTGAGGAAGCTTCCCTCACTGCCATGTTGACTAAAATGTAGACAGTTATTCTTTTCCTCCTTCTTTCCCCTCCCTCCCTCCCTCCCTCCCTTCCTCCCTCCTTCTCTTTCTCTCTTTCTTTCTTTTCTTCTTTAATGTAAAATAAACTTCATTTATTCCTGGAATTACCAGCCCCCCCTTTTTTTTTTTTTTTTTTTTTTTTGCGGTACGCGGACCTCTCACTGTTGTGGCCTCTCCCGTTGCGGAGCACAGGCTCCGGACGCACAGGCTCAGCGGCCATGGCTCACGGGCCCAGCCGCTCCGCGGCACGTGGGATCCTCCCGGACCGGGGCACGAACCCGCGTCCCCTGCATCGGCAGGCGGACTCTCAACCACTGCGCCACCAGGGAAGCCCCTACCAACCCTTTTTTATCCCTTTGAGGCTGGTGATTTCTAATAGTTTACAATTTTTCTTTTATTTTTCCTTTTTATTTTTCATACAAGTTTTAAAGGTTACTTTCCATTTACAGTTATTACAAAATATTGGCTATATTCCCCATGTTGTACAATACATCCTTGAGCCTATCTTATACCCAATAGTTTGTGTCTCCCAGTCATTCTTCTTTATTATTAAGAATATATTGGCTAAACCCTCAAAACTTTAAGTAGATAGAATCCATTGTTATGAGGAGTGAGACTTCTGATTCATTTTACATCTGGTGTTTTACCAATAAATGGCCAGAATGTGAGGAGTTCGGTTGTGATTTATCATCTCTCAGCTGCAACATCTATGCTAAAATTTCAACTTTTGTCTTCATTTTGCACAGATGCCTTCTAATGGTGTTTGCTGAGCAAGGCAAGGGCACCTTGTAGTCTTTAAACATTAATGTCATGGAAGAATGAATGTTTAAGCAAGCAAAGCCTCTCTTCCCCATATAGCCATTCCTCCCTATTCTCCTCTTCTCCCTTAACAACTTGTGCACAAGTCAGATTGTGTATCTTCTTGCACATGACTCTGAAAAGACATCCACACTCTTGTTCTGTTGACATCTAACGGAGAATTCCACTGTGTAAGAGAGAGCCATCTGGCTCATGAGAACGTGGCCTATAACACACTCACTCCATCAGTTTATCATAGTTAGCATGATAGATACCAAAGGAGGTTATTGCAGCTCTTTCCTTGGAGATGTTTAACTGTTTATCATTAGGGACTGTCTGACTTGGGTACAAAAGATTGGGCTATATGACATCTGGAGGCTTATTTCAATGCTGTTATTTCCTAGATGTTGGTATTGTGGCTTGCAGATACTATAATCAGGAGCAGTGTGCAAAGGACAAGGGATTCAAATTCCCTTTCTAGGCCTGTATTTCCACATCTCCTTCACCCTCATGCACCTCTTGTTGAAACACATTGAAAAGAGACAAGCTGGGTTGGGAGCAAATGGCAGTGAGGCTACTGGGAGTAGATAAGGGGTACTCAGAGACTCAGGTCAGGCATTGAACTGAGTCTCCATGGAATCTCATTTTTTCAAGTGATTTGAATTAATTGCTCCCCAAATTATTTCCTTTCAAGGCAGAGAATTATTTGCAACGAATCCTGTGCAATAGCAATGAGTGTGCGTCTTTTTTTTTTTTTTTTTTTTTTGCGGTACACGGGCCTCTCACTGCTGTGGCCTCTCCCGTCGTGGAGCACAGGCTCCGGACGCGCAGGCTCAGTGGCCATGGCTCACGAGCCCAGCCACTCCGCGGCATGTGGGCTCTCCCCTGACCGGGGCACGAACCCGTGTCCCCTGCATCGGCAGGCGGACTCTCAACCACTGCGCCACCAGGGAAGCCCGAGTGTGAGTCTTTGCACAAAACAGAGATACATGGTTTTTGTTCAGTGGGTTTGGAAATAAATTCTGTTTATGAATTTCTATTGTAGTTCACATCATGATATTGCAGTGGCCTCGTCAATCTTAACATATTACAAAATTAGCAATGCATAAAGTAGCAGGGCATAACATTAGACTCAATAAACAAAGCCAGATTAAGGAGAGCAGTTGGTTCAGGACACTGTATGAGGCAGGAGTTGGGGGTGTGGTGAGGACACCAAGCAACTTTAATACCAGCCATTACAAAATGTGTGAGACTGAGGAAATGGTCAACTGAATTAATACGTTACACCAATTGAGCTTAGTTTTTAGGTTGTGAAGTGTGAATATTTATTTCTTGGTAAATTACCTCTTTAAAGTGTTGTAAAAATAAAAAGGTTTTTAGAAAATTTGTAAAATAAAGCATACTGTTATAGAAAAGTGATTAATTGCAATGTCAGCTAACTAGCTATTAAATTTTGGGCAAGTTCCCAAGGCTTTGCCAAGATGAAATCTCTAGATCTCAGTTTCTTTGTAAAACAAGAGGTTAGTTTAGATGTCTTCTAAGGTCTGTTTTTGTTATATGGTTGTATGATTGTCTAATAATTAATGAATTCAACACCCAATATGTATTTAAGGCTATGATGATCCCAGAGTTCCCCTGGGTGCTGTGGACACAGAGATAAATACGGCAATAATCCTGTCCAGCGGGCCTACAGATCTGTCTCCTCTTTACCTGCACATGTTCTAAAGCACTTGTTTAGAATTACCTTGTTTTTTTCATTCATATCCCAAGAGCCACATGGAATATGTTATTGGAGGCGTTTCTGGACTCATGCAACAGAGCATTAGTAGGATAATGATTAGTGATAGAATGTTTTAATGGAATGCCAACTATGCGGACATAGGTTTTCTTAGCCTTCAGGATACTAAAGTAAGCACCAGAACATTACCTGTATCTTGATGAATCTCTTGTTTTTGTCCTTTCCTGGCTATGGACTTGTATCATTCCACTGAAATTTAAGTGCACATGGAAAATTTAGTTTATAACTTGCCGAAAGTGCTTTGGAAATAGACAGAAGTTGTTATTTCACTGTCCCAGATAGTTCAGTGTTCAATTCTGAGCCTTAGGAGTCTGCTGTGTTGTTGGAGATGGTGGAGGGAGGAGGAGGGAGCAGTTACATCAGTTAAAAGGAATGAGCATGGGGAGGAAACAAATTGATGAAGATGGGCTAAGAAGATTAGGACCAGTCTCCTTGGGGGTCACGCTTGAAGCGAGTGATGTTGAGGTGGATTTGGGTTAGTAGAAAGTGACAGGTTTACTGCATTTCTGCATTTCAGGGTATTAAAAGTGGGGAAACTCCTGGAAGAGTAAAAGAGATTAAACTTTGGGGAAAAAAGGAGTATCGCTATGAATATAGCAGTAAGGATTTAGGGAATAAATTATAGAATGAAAATATGCTAAACGACAGTTTTAAATGAATTAATGTATAGTAAGTAAAAAGTGGGTTATTGAGGAAAGTTAGAAACATTGAAATGTGTTCTAGAGAAGATGATTTTGTTTTAGGACTGAAAGTTTTGGTTGCAGGTAAGCTGTATGGGCCACAGGCCTGGTTCAAATTCTTATGTCTTCTTGAACAGGCTTTCATTGTCAGGTTTGCAATATTTTATATTTTAATACATAGTATATATTGTGTTGTGGGATATGTTATTTGTGTAAGGATGCATTTAAATTTTGGGCATAGTGAGCTGAGGTTAAGTATCTGAAGAATAAATGACTGAATTTTCCAAATACTTGGTTATAGAATTTTCTCATGGTTTCAAATGTAGATCAGAAATTTGGCTGAGGATGTCAGAACTGTTAATCATATGCTAAATTTAAAATTTTATCAATAAAAAAATTAATAACTCATGACTAAAAAGTTTTAAATTACATTAGCATAATCATTCACCTAGAAGATTTGCCAGAAGTGTGCCACTCTCTAGGTTATGATATAGAAGCATCCAACTTTGAGCAAATTTTATAGTTAAAATCTGGATACACAAGATAAATCAGGGTGTGATTATTCTTGATTAGGGTAGTAACTTCCATTTTTATGAAAATTATAGAATTATTATATACGTATATTACAAATATATATATATATAGAGAGAGAGAGAGAGAGAGAGAGAGAGGGAGAGACAGAGATTTATAAACCAAAAATCAAAATTAGTCACAGCTATTGCAGACAATATTTATTAAAAGCCATTTATTAAAATACAATATTTATTAAAAGCCATAATATTGCTTGACATACTGTGGGATCCAAAGAGATTTTTAATTTGGTCCTGAATTACAGAGAAAGTTGCCAGTTATTAATGTTACCTAACATTAATAATTTATAATGCACACATATCCAAAATATGATGGCTTTAAAATATGTCCACAGATTCTTTGTCACTCTTCCCAATGAGAGGGAGAATCTTCTTAGAACTGGGTGGGCTTTTGTGACTACTTCAGCCAGTAGAGTCATGGGGGATACATTCTAAGACCCCCACAGTGAATGGCTGAAACTGGATAGTATGGAATCATATATATACTATGTTTTTTCCTTTACATACATACCTATGATAAAGTTTAATTTATAAATTAGGCACAGTAAAAGTTTAAAAAAATGATAGAATAATGATAACAGTATACTGTAATAAAAGTTATGTGAATGTGGTCTCTCTCACTCTCTGAAAACATCTTGTACAAATTTAACAGCTTTTCCATCTTAACTAAGCACTTATACACTGTGGCTGTAACTTCTGCAGTTTGAGGTGTGACATCAAAACTAGCACAAATTTCTTTTTCCTTCACAATTTCAGGGATACAAGATTTGTTCTTACCGTAGATCTCAGCAACCTCTGCATATGTTTTTTTTTTTTCTTTCCTTAAGTTGAGAACTTTCAACTTTTCATTTAAAGGAAGCACTTTACTGCTTCTCTTTGGCATATCCGAATTACCAGCATAACTACTTACGTGCTTTGGGGCCATTATTAAGTAAAATAAGGGTTACTTGTACACAGGCACTAAGATGCCGTGATAGCTGATCAGATAAACAAGGCGCGCGATATACCCTTGACTAGGGGGCGGGAGGGGGCGGGGCGGATGAGTCACGTCTCTCTGGACGAAGCAAGACAGCGCGAGATTTCGTCAAGCTACTCACAGCCGCGCGCAATTTAAAAGTTACGGGATGAATTGTTTATTTCTGGAGTTTTCCACGTAATATTTTCGGACTGTGGTTGACTGCGGGCAACAGAAACCGCAGCTGAGGGAGGGCTACTGTATTTACTCTCAAAGCCTGCAGCAGCCAGGTAAGCAGTCTGACTGCCTCGAGGCCGCCATGCTGTGAAGAAGCTCAAACTAACCCATGTGGAAAACCGCAGGGCAAGACCCTGACACTTCATGAAGAGACAGAGATGCCTGGTCAGCCCTCTGGTCTGAAGTCTGCACTTGAGTTACCGTCTCACTGCAACCACTTAAGAGACCCTGCGCCAGAACTGCCCAACCAAGCCCTTCCTGAATTCTCGCCTCGAAGAAACGGTGAGATGTATTAAAATGTTTTAAGTCACTAAATTTTGGAGTAACTTGTTATACATCAATAGTGGCTAGAATACAAAGAGAGTTTGAGAGGAAATATGAAAATCAAGAGATTAAAAACCATTTACGGCAGTGATTTATAATATTTGGGGAGAGTTATAAACTCCCTTGAGATTTTGATGAAAGAGATGGGCCTTTATTCTAGATATATTTTGTGTAAAATTTCTGGTTGTTCAAGGCTACATGAAGCACAGTCTTGCTCAAGACCTCAGTTTTAGAAGCAGTTGAAAATTTCTTCAGGTACCTGATTTGTGGTATTTACTGAAATTGAGTACAAAGTTTGACTCCCTGTCAGTTGACTAAAAGGGAAAGAAGATAGGTTATACAAAATTTTCATTGTCTAGTAATAAAATGAAATGAGAGCCTAGATGTTTGTCTGGGAAGACCTGCTTTTTCATGGCACAAAATTTTGGGGGAAATTTATAGTTTGGAAACTTCTTTGACCTGATTAACCAATGCACAAAGCCACACATAGGTTGTTCGTCTAAGTAGATATGGCCTTTGGGAAATGAACAGTTTTCAGCTGATGAAAATTCCATAAAGTTTAAAAAAGTGTTTATTTTTATAATCTTATCAACTAAAGAGAAAGGAAGTCCTTAAAATTTGTATTCTTTCATGGTGAAGATTTGCTTTAGGTTTTTGAGAGCCAAGTATGGTAGCTTAACCAAACAGTTATTTTTATTATGTAATGAGTAGGTAAGATATAAGCAGTTAGTGGGGTTGGTTTTGTAGCAGGTCAAGGATGTCAGTTCTGAGGTCTCTGTGATTCTCTTGGCTTTACTTTCATGGGTGCAAACTGGCTGCTCAGTCATGAAATCCATGTTCTAGGAAGGAATAAGAAGGAAGTATAAAAAAGGCGTGGTGTCTATATCAGAGAAGCAAAGTTTTCCCAGAAACCCTCAACGTAGGTTTCCCAGAAAACCTTGGCCAACTTTTATTGGTCAGAACTGACACAAGTTACTTCTAGCTGCAAGGGATGATATGTAATGTATTTTTAAAAAAACTTGGGAATCTTGCTATCTTCCCCTTCCAGCCCCCCAAATAGGGGTTATCTTGGAAAGGAGGAAGGAAAGTTTGGATTTTGGGTAGGGAACTAGCTGTATATGCCAAATATTTGATTAGTAAAATTTTTAGTAATATTTTAAATGTCATATTACATAAATAGCTATCAGAGCTATCTATCAGCTATCAGTGAAGTCTATTGATTTCACTGGCCTTATATCACATCTAAATGCTTTTGATTACTTGCTAGCGGTATTCCCTCCCATGTATCTTTATTATTTTTTTATTTTTTATTTTTACTTTTTTACGGTGTGCGGGCCTCTCACTGCTGCGGCCTCTCCCGCTGCGGAGCACAGGCCCCGGACGCCCAGGCCCAGCGGCCATGGCGCACGGGCCAAGCCGCTCCGCGTCATGTGGGATCCTCCCGGACCGGGGCACGAACCCCCGTCCCCCGCATCGGCAGGCGGACTCCCAACCACTGCGCCACCAGGGAAGCCCCCATGTATCTTTAAATAAAATAGTTTGAAATTTGATGCTTAGACACTAGGAGATACAAAAGTGCAGATGTGGACTTGTTCAGTCTTCGTAGGCAGAAAAAAATTAAAACATCATTTTATTTGAAGAGTTATTTAGAGATTTAAGCCTAAGACAAAGAAAATTTATATCTCTATCTCTGTTTATCGTATATTACCTTTTATTATGGACAGCTTTAATTAGTGGTTGTCTATTGACGACTTACAAAAGATATTCATTTAAATATCCTAGCAATGAAAACAGTTCTTAATTAAAGATGACTGTCAAATGAGTCCTGCTATGTTGCCCATCAATGAGTCTGGCTTTCAGTGTACAGTTTTGGTGGCAGCTGAAAATGTAAAGTAGACTCATTGCAAAAGTTCATTTTCAACTAGCTGTTAATGTCTGGTAAACAATGTGTTGCACATTTTCAGAGCTTTGAATTAAAATTGGTACTTATAGGTGAACGTTAAATATTCCTATTAGTTTCAAGACCTCTGGGAAGAAAAATTAATAAATCTAAGAATGAAAAGAATGAGTGTTTTGAATTGATATGCTGTTGTACTTCCCAATGGCTGCTGCTAAATTTTTCTTTGTGAAAGAAAAAAAACAGGATTTGAACTGACCACAAATTAAATAATCAAGTTGAAAATTCTCTTTCTATGAAAATAAAGGACATGGATTATTCTTATTTCCTGGCAGAAAAGTCCCAGTGACACCAGTTTGAAAGAATAATTAATCTTCCTCAAGTTTTAAGAGAGTGAAAATTTGAATAAAATGTATACCATTTATGTGTGTTGGGGTATATGGAGTCAAAAGCTATCCAGGGGGGCTTCCCTGGTGGTTGAGAGTCCGCCTGCCGATGTAGGGGACACGGGTTCGTGCCCCGGTCCGGGAGGATCCCACATGCCGCGGAGAAGCTAGGCCCGTGAGCCATGGCGGCTGAGCCTGCGCGTCCGGAGCCTGTGCTCCGTAACGGGAGAGGCCACGATAGAGAGAGGCCCGCAAACTGCGAAAAAAAAAAGCTATTCAGGGGACATCTATAACCTATCAAAGCGTCAGAAAAGTGGAGTTTTGATTTTCTTTCTGAAGTTAAGCTCCACATGATTAAAGGTAAATGAACGTTGGAAAGAAATTAATAAAATATTGTTCAAAACCACATTTTAGAATTGAAGATGGAAAATAAATATATTCTAAGGGATAACTAAGGCACATTTAATTTACTATCTAAAGAAACCAAATTAGGTTTACAGATTGAAAACTGTTTATTTGCCTCAGTGGAGTGCTTTGCAAATTTGATTATACTAGTGAATCTATAATTTTCAAATCCTTCAGCACTCTTCTGTATCCACACAAACGAGCATAGAAATAAATGCCATTGCAACATTATTTCCCCCGTAAGTTTTTTTTTCCCCCGTAAGTTGTTTTAAAGGTTATTTTTTCATTTAATTTGGAAGTTATGGAAAGTTTGAAGAAATATAAAATAGTAGGTGGAGGGAAGAAAAATCACCCAGAGACAAGTATTAATATTTTAAAATAAGGTTCTTGAGGAGATGTTTTAGGCATCTCTGTTTGAAAGATTTCTTTGATATACCAGATAATTAATGTAAAGATCCCACATACCACAGAGCAACTAAGCCCGTGCACCACAACTACTGAGCCCACGCGCCTAGAGCCCATGCTCTGCAACAACAGAAGCCACTGCAGTGAGGAGCCCACGCACTGCAACGAAGTGTACACCCTGCTTGCCGCAGCTGGAGAAAGCCCGCGCACAGCAATGAAGACCCAACGCAGCCAAAAATAAATAAATAAAATAAATAAATTAAAAAAATGGTAATTTTAAAGTAGGGCCACATATCAAATGACTAGATAACAACCATGATTTTAAAATATATATATATGTATATATATATGTATGTATGTATATATATATATATATATAGAGAGAGAGAGAGAGAGAGAGAGAGAGAGAGAGAGAGAGAGGGCAAGCTGCTTCTTTGGGTCATAGTTTCCAATGTTTTAAAATAGAAGTATCAAGATGAAGTAATTTGTAATGTTGCTTTCAAAACATTCAAGGATTTTAAGGTTACACTATACACTTCAAACAGTTAAATGTTGCTACAATGATATACAGATGATTAATAATAATAATACCTGAGGAAAACAAGCATACAGAGAGGATAGGATAAGAAGGAGTTTAAGGTAGTAATGGGTCAGGGGGATATGTGACAATTATTAATACTATAAATAATACTATAAATAAAGATTTTCCTCTTTAGAAAATCTGTCTATTGGATTGAGTACTAAGGCAATAGGACCAGGTTTCAGTCATCTATTCTTATTTCTTGACCTGTTTTTCTTCCTTTTAGACCTTGTGGGTTTATTTTTCTTCTTACAGATTTGCTGAAAGCAAAATGAACAATTCCCAACACTGATCTCTTAAATAATGAGATTATTACTTTTAACTATGTAAATTTTGTACATTAGAGACCTTTGCAACATTCTCTTATCTTTCCCTACATCAACTGTTTGGCCAATGTCATATGTTGCCATATTAAAAAAACCCACACATAATCAAATATGACTAATATTCCATTGTGAGTGTATATATCTATATATCTATATATATCTCACAACTTCTATATCCATTTATCTGTTGATGAACGTTTAGGTTGCTTCCATGTCTTGGCTATTGTAAATAATGCTGCTGTGAACATTGGGGAGCATGTGTCTTTTTGAATTAGAGTTTTCTCTGGTTATATGCCCAGGAGTGTGATTGCTAGATCATATGATAACTCTAAAAAGTCCTGACTTTTAGTGTTTGCCAATTTCTGTGGTATAAACACTCCCACTGTGGCTGATTCAAGCTACCAACATGATGTCAGCAGATGACCAAATTCCTGAAAATTTAACTATTGGCTTTTGTGGGCTAGCTCCAATGTATCACCTAATAGAAGACTGTCCTTGAAAATGGCATCTGGCCAGTTATTCACTCAAAAGTTTCAGTTGCACTAAGGTTGTTCCTCTAATTGTTAGCAAGTAAGGAGAAGGTTAATAATGAGTCTATTCATTCTGACGTTCTCTTTGCACTTTCTTTCCTATCTTGGTAATCACAGAAATAACTAGGAGAGGTGAAGTTGGCCCAGATCCACCACTTCATTGCCCAGAAGGTGACAGTTGCACTAGTGCTTTGCCAATGATGATTTGACAGAAAAGGCGAAGGGTTGAACCTTCAACAGTAGTTATTCTGGCTTTTGAAGGAGTGAAGTAAAATGAGTCTGTTTAGTTGGATTTCCGGTAGATGTTATAATTCTGTCATTGGCTATGCCATTGCCTCATTGATTGGTATAATAAATGGGCATATATATTTAAAGCATCATCCAAAGAACTGAATGGATTTTAAGAAAAAGTCTCATTTTTACTTTAAAAAAAAAATGTTTTGCTTAGTTATCTCCCCTAAACATCTTTGTTCTGAGAACCAGCATCATTTCCTTGGTTACAAATGCTTGATGGAAATGCCATCCTAGTCGTTTAGAATGATAGATGTCAAGATTTTGAACATGTTCATCTTTATATATGTTTATATGTGTTTCTATGTTTATGTGCATATGTTTATTTGCACTGATATGTTAAACAATGAGAACTGTTTTATCTGGAGTTATCTTGTTCATTTATTTGTTTACTTTTGGTTGTCTACCTCTTCTACTAGAATATAAGCTCCATTACGGTAGGGATTACATTATTGCCTTATTTTCCTTTTATTGTCAGTACCTAGAATAGTACCATGGGCATTATAATAGGTGTTCAGTAAATATTTGAAGAATGCATGAATGAATGAATAAACAAATGACATATCTAAATATACTGAAAAATCATTTTTATACTCTATTCGGCCTTTAGGGACTTGGACTTAATTTTCCTTTTCTTTAGCATTTTATGCCTTTTAAAAATTTTATTCAAGGGAGAACATAAGAATAAGCTAAATGAACACAGAAATTTGCAGATAGAAATTGTGGGTTAGCCACTTAATTCTTACTGGCTATCTGTCAGAAACTCTTAGAGAAGGTCAGATGGGTATAAAGGACCAATTTCTTTCTTTCTTTTTTTTTTTTATGTACGCGGGCCTCTCACTGTCGTGGTCTCTCCCGTTGTGGAGCACAGGCTCGGACATGCAGGCTCAGCGGCCATGGCTCACGGGCCTAGCCGCTCCGCGGCATGTGGGATCCTCCCGGACCGGGGCACGAACCCATGTCCCCTGCATCGTCAGGTGGACTCTCAACCACTGTACCACCAGGGAAGCCCAAAAGGACCAATTTCTTATTCCCAATTGTGTAATTGTTTCTTGAATGCTGCTTTGGTAACCAACTAGGTGGATAGCATTCCCTAAAAAACAAAATTTGCATGATTTATAGGGTAAGGTAAACGGTGAACCAAAAAACACCAAAAAAAAAAACCAAAACAGAAAAAACAACCAAACTCAATTTTCTTATTACAAAAGCAGATTCAGAATAGTATGCTTCAAATTGTTTTGAAATCTCTAGAGTCTATAGGCTGATGGTTGGAATTTTATAATTACATCGTTTTATGTCTATTTAAGACTGTCTAACAAGCTCAATTTCCCAGATTGCTAGCTCCTTTCTTTCCATTTAATTAGTCTGAAATGGTCAAGGCCTGAAGTTCATTTAGGGCCTTCGGGACAGTATTATTTGATGAAGAATCTCTTAATATGGGACTCTTGAGTGCATTAAATTGTCATTAGGGACTGAATGGGTAAAGCAGCTTATCAATATTGTAGGTTCTGTCTGAGATTGAAACGTACTCCCAGAAGAGTTTATGTTATAATGTGAAGCTAAATGAAAACACAAATCCATAACATTGGGAGTCATGGTGATGGTAAAATTAGCTTTGAATCTTCTAATAATCTGCCTTAAGAGAGAACATAAAAAATGAAGGAGTTACCTGATGCCTTAAAGACTAAGGAGAATTAAAACCAACTTTTATGCCAACAATGCTAGCTAAATGTAGCTAAAAAGTGAGTTTAGGTCAGTGAAAACATGTTTCAAAGTAGCACACATTTTAAAAGTGAAGAAAATCTGAAAGAATAAATAGTTATAAAATAGTCTGTAAAATAGTTATATCATTTACCATTTGTTTTCTAAGAAAAATGTATTCATTCTCAGAGCAAAAGATGGAAATAAAAGATTTGTAATCAGTATATTAAGAGATGAACCTTTTTGCAATCAGTGAACTTTGAATTTTTAGTAATGTATTGGTATTCCTTTGAAAAGAAAAGCTCTTCAAAATGTTCTCAACACACATGTACCGATTTGGAATTCCAAAGGAGTCTTACTAAAGCATAATGTAATCTTTAAACTCTATCAGATGGATTTTTTTTAACATCTTTATTGGAGTATAATTGCTTTACAATGTTGTGTTAGTTTCTGCTTTATAACAAAGTGAATCAGTTATACATATACATATATCCCCATATCTTTTCCCTCTTGCGTCTCCCTCCCTCCCACCCTTCGTATCCCACCCCGCTAGGTGGTCACAAAGCACTGAGCTGATCTCCTTGTGCTATGTGGCTGCTTCCCACTAGCTATCTATTTTACCTTTGGTAGTGTATACATGTCCATGCCACTCTCTCACTTCGTCCCAGCTTACCCTTCCGCCTCCCCATATCCTCAAGTCCATTCTCTAGTAGGTCTGTATCTTTATTCCGTCTTGCCCCCTAGGTTCTTCTTGACCTTTAGATTCCATATATGTTAGCATACGGTATTTGTTTTTCTCTTTCTGACTTACTTCACTCTATGACAGACACTAGGTCCATCCACCTCACTACAAATAACTCAATTTCATTTCCTTTTATGGCTGAGTAATATTCCATTGCATACATGTGCCACATCTTCTTTATCCATTCATCTGTTGATGGACACTTAGGTTGCTTCCATGTTCTCGCTATTGTAAACAGAGCTGCAATGAACATTGTGGTACATGACTCTTTGAATTATGGTTTTCTCAGGGTATATGCCCAGTAGTGGGATTGCTGGATCGTACGATAGTTCTATTTGTAGTTTTTTAAGGAACCTCCGTACTATTCTCCATAGTGGCTGTATCAATTTACATTCCCACCAACAGTGCAAGAGGGTTCCCTTTTCACCACACCCTCTCCAGCATTTATTGTTTGTAGATTTTTGTGATGATGGCCATTCTGACCGGTGTGAGATGATATCTCATTGTAGTTTTTTTTTTTTTTGCGGTACGCGGGGCCTCTCACTGTTGTGGCCTCTCCCGTTGCGGAGCACAGGCTCCGGACGCACAGCCTCAGTGGCCATGGCTCACAGGCCCAGCCGCTCCGCGGCATGTGGGATCTTCCCGGACCGGGGCACGAACCCGTGTCCCCTGCATCGGCAGGCAGACTCTCAACCACTGCGCCACCAGGGAAGCCCTCATTGTAGTTTTGATTTGCATTTCTCTAATGATTAATGATGTTGAGCATTCTTTCATGTGTTTGTTGGCAATCCGTATATATCAGATGGATCTTTAATATAATGTATTTTGGGCTTCCCTGGTGGCGCAGTGGTTGAGAATCTGCCTGCTAATGCAGGGGACACGGGTTCGAGCCCTGGTCTGGGAGAATCCCGCATGCCGCGGAGCAACTAGGCCCGTGAGCCACGGCTACTGAGCCTGCGCGTCTGGAGTCTGTGCTCCGCAACAAGAGAGGCCGCGATGGTGAGAGGCCCGCGCGCTGCGATGAAGAGTGGCCCCCTGCTTGCCACAATTAGAGAAAGCCCTCGCACAGAAACGAAGACCCAACACAGCCAAAAAAAAAAAATTAGTTAATTAAAAAAAAAATAATGTATTTTATTTTTTCCATAAGGAAGGAAATGCATACACACACACACACACACACACACACACACATCTCCTCAAGGTTCTCTTTCCCTGAGCTGTGGTGCCAATCCTCTTTTGATCCCCTTTCCGTGCTGTTTTCCCCCCTAAAGCTCTGACTCAAGCCTAGACTAAAACCCTTCTCCTGCCTTCTCCTGTAGCCCAGATGAAGTGGACTACAATTTTTATAAAATTTTAGGAAAAAAGGATAGAGAAAACTTAAAATAGTCAAACTTATACAATTCAGCTTTGGAATCTGATACACACAATTCAGGGTCTGATATTGGTGAGATTCTAATGATTGACACAATGAAATCTTCTGTTTGGTGAGATCCCGTCCTTTGTATACGAGATTGTCTAGGTTCCCCTGGAGGTATAACAAAATGTAAAATTATCCTACCATCCTTACCACTTCAATTGTATGGTTTCATGATCAGAATTCATTCTATTTCAGAACTACATAACAATTTTTGTGATGTACTTAGATTTGTGTGTAGAGATGTGTTGAGGGCAGAATAATTAATACTGCATGATCTCACTTATATATGAACTTTAAAAATGTTGAACCCATAGAAACAGAGAGTAGAATTCTGGTTACCAGGGGCTGGGGTGTGAAGGAAATGGGGAGATGTTGGTCAAAGGGTACAAGTTTTCAGCTTATAAGATGAATAAGTTCTGGGGATCTAATGCACAACATAGTTAAGAACACTATAGTTAATAACACTGTTCTGTACACTTGAAATTTGCTAAAAGAGTGGTTCTTAAGTGTTCTCACAAACACACACACACACACACACACACACACACACACACACACACACACAGAGACTACCCCAAATATGTGAGGTGATGGATGTGATAATTAACTTGATTGTGGGAATTATTTCACAATGTATATGTATGTCAAAATCAGCACATTGTACACCTTAAATATACACAATTTTATTTGTCAATTATGCCTCAATAAAGTTGGAAAAAAGCCTGTATTATTTTTATTTTGCTACTCATATTCTGTTTTTGGGTCTTATAATTCAATCTATAGAAAAAACAAACATATTTAACACTTACTTATCTATCAGTATATAATGCCCAAATACTTTGAACTTTTTCAAGTACTGTCACCTTGTATATTTAAGTATTGAGTTGATATAATATGTTTATTAAATATTAATAATAGCATTAAGACAAAAGCAATTATTTTCTTACCTTAGGAAAGAAGTGTACTAACAAATTTGCATAATGCCAAGAACGCTGTTCCCTAAATTCTTTGTATCAGTATGAAGGATGTTTTAAGCACATTTTTGAATATAAAGTGGGAACTAGAGGAAGAAAAGACTAGTTACATTTTTAGAAGGTGGTTTCATTTTAAGCTTATTTGAAATACTACAACCGTGTCTATTCACATTAAAAAAAAAACAACTTCCAAACTAAGTTTTAGCTTTGCCTACTGTTTGGAATCATCCATGTCCCTGCTCTTCCTGTTCATTTGGCTATTGGAGACATGCATGATCTCTTTTTCCATTTTTTTGGTCTTCTTCATTGGTTTAAATAAGCGAGTCCTGTGTCACTAGTTCTCAAAATTAAGAAATATAGTTCAGATTCATTCAGATCTAATTTATTCAGAATTTGTGATGATGTAGGTTAAGA
This sequence comes from Tursiops truncatus, assembly GCF_011762595.2. Lineage (NCBI taxonomy): Eukaryota > Metazoa > Chordata > Mammalia > Artiodactyla > Delphinidae > Tursiops > Tursiops truncatus. Next base: position 36,136,832 of record NC_047036.1, read on the forward strand.
GAGACTTGAGTTTACTTTACAGAGATTCTGAGAAAATGGTTGCTGAGTAAATTGTTAGCCTTAATGGCATTGCAAAGAGAGTCATATTTCCAGGATAGGACACGGAAGTTAAGAAGCTGTCTCAAAGTCATGTAATAATTAATGGTAGAGACAGGACTACAGCTCAGGACTCCTAATTCCCATCCAGAGGCAGCTTATGAGAAGAAACTCTTTTCAGGCAGTTTAGAAATTCCACTTGTATATTGAACTTGAAGAAATCTTACAGTTTTTCAGATTCATCTACACTTTACTGTGTGTGCATGCTGTCTCCACCCACTCCTATATAATAAGATGTGACTATCTCACCCAATTTGGAGATACAAATTTCTAACTAAATGAAGTTTGGGAGTAATTGAGAGAGTGAGAAGACCTTTAAAGAACTGTAGTATCATTGTTAAGCAACTCAAAATTAAATTTAGTCATGGGGTAAACTGATATGAGGAATGTGTCTAGTGCTGTCTGAGGAAATGGAAAAAGAAGAAAAGGGTTTATGTATAGGATAAATAAGGGGCTATGGAAGTGTTCACCTCTTTGGACATAAACTGGCCCACAGGATGTTAAAAGAAATCAGTTTAACTCCAGGTTTGTGTACGTGGTAGGGAACTGGTTGGTTATCCAATATGGACTTTAAAGGAACAAACAAGAAAGGAAACGATTTATGTCTGTCTTTTGAGTAACACAGAGGAAATGATTGGCGATGTAGACATAAGGGACTACTTAGTGGAGTGATAGCCATCATAATTCAGTTAGATTGTAACTGGGAATCAAGTGAGACCCAGAAAAGTAAAACTTCAGATGATGATTACCAAATTAAAGCAGAGAAAACAGTACAAAGAAACGCAATACTTAGATATAAAGTCAAGGAAGAAGGCTCGGGAGGACAAAATTGAAAGTACAAAAAGAAATGGCCACCAAAAATATTCGTTACTTTTGTTTTTCAAATTTTAAAGTGACTAAGTCACATGTTATAATCCAGGGAAAGAAAAGGAAAACGTGTGAGTAATAAAATATAAAATGCAGATGAGGACCAAGAAAGATTACAGAATGAGGCTAAAACAGAATAAAATGATAATAAAAGCTACACCAGCAAAAGTAAATATCATTGCACACGAAGCTAACATAAATAAAGTAAAACTTTTTTCAGGATTCTAACATATAAAATTTCAGAGATAATTTCAACTAGCCCTAGAAAAATGGCAAGGAAAAGCCACGGGTAGAAGAGGTAGCTACAACTTATATGAGGTACTTAGAATAGTCAAATTCATAGAGTCAGAAAGTACATTGGTAGATGCCAGGGGCTGGGGGGTGGCAGAGGAATGGGGAGTTAGTGTTTGATGGGAACAGAGTTTCAGTTTAGGAAGGTGAAAAATTCGGGAGATGGATGATGGTGAGAGTTGCACAACAATGTGAATGTACTTAGTGCCACTGAACTGTACAGTTAAATATGGTTAAAATAGCATGTTTTATATAATGTGACTTTTACCACAATTAAAAAAATTAAAAAAAAAGAGAAGTGGTAGGTACATTGTTAAAATAGGAAAAGAATTTTTAAGTTAAATTGACAGCAAATATAGCTTAACCTGCCCTCTTAGCTTTGAGGATACAAGTAGTTATTCTACCTAGGGGTAGGATAAAGACCAGGGTTTATTTGAGCTTTATGGAGATTCTGTGTAGAGCATCACATTTAAATTAACCTGTTACTGAGCTGGAGGACTGTGCAACTTGGCACAAGGAAGTGGTGCTTTCCTTTGGCAGAACTGACATAGTGGAGAAAGTGCTGGCTTTGGAGTCAGTAGACAGGGTCCAGGAGTCCAGGTCTGCCACTTAGAAATGGTATGAATTTAGACAAATCATATTAATTATGGGGTTTAGTTTCTTCAAGGTTTTTAGTTAGATAAGACCATTTCTCCATTCCTTTTAAATTGAAGTTGATGGAAAAAGAACATATAAAAATAAAACACAAACTGCCCTTTCTCCTGTTCCTGGATCTGTACAACAGAAGTCAGGGGCTTAGCAAAGGGAAGTCTCCTAATTTTTCTTTTTTTCCCTTGACCTCTGATCCTAGTATTGACTCCAAGGCTAAATGCCAGGTGGGAATTTCATAACAATTTGAAGGAATATTTTGTGAGATTCTGAGAGTCTTGCAATTCTGTTGAAACCTTCCTTAGAGATACGGCTGGGAAGCTTTGATACCAATGTGATTTATGCACAATAATTATATTCACTCATTCATTCAGCAGAGGTCTTTTGAGAGCCTACCATATGCTAGGTGTGTGCTAGAGTGTATGGATACCAAGTAATAAAGCATCACTCTTGCTCCTGAAGAACTCATTATAATGAATTGAATATCATGTACTGCATTAGTGGAAATAAATATGATATCGTTGAACAGCCACTTGGATGTTTTTATGAAGGACACTAAAAAATTAGTTACTTGACATCAGCGTACTTGTTTTTCAATAACCACCACTTGCTGCATCTTTATGAATGTAATATGGCTTTTCATCAACTTTAAGATATCATTAGTTATTAGACACATCACCAGTGTAACTACTTTGTGGGCTAAAGAAGAAACTGCCACATTTATATACACATTGATTTTCAGACATGTCTCAGTTTCTGAACTCTTAAAATATGAGAGAAATCTGATTTATAATTCAAGGAATAGAATGGGCCAACAAGTAATAAAATAGTTAACTCCTGTTTACTGTTTTGGAGATGAATAGGGCCCCAGATAACAAAAAAATAGCAAATTATCCTAAACCAGAAATAATAAATAATGCATTCCTCCACCTACAGTAGTGTAAGAAGGTATTTGACAATCATGACATATGCAGCCTCCCAAACAAATTACAAAACATTTGCAGAGATCTCATTTGTGAGGAGCTAGAGAGCAATGCAGCTTCCCCATGTCCACCTGTATAATTTATCACGGATACACATTCCCCACCGAATAGGCCAAAAGGTTATTGAACAGGCCAAGCTGAATTACTCCCCTTTCTACTCTAAATGAGAACTCAGATTTCTGAGAGTAGAAAGGGGAAGTATGGTGGGAGAAGATAGAACAAATATTGTTTCTTTTTAATGTATTATCTACACATTAAAGGTAATCGCAAGTCATAGGTGTAAGTAATTGAACTGAAGATGGTGGCAAGCTGCATAAGCAGCTGCAACTGTAAACAAGTCAGGGAAGTACACTTCCAAGCTGTTGCTTTGGAAATATTCACATCACTCCATGTACAGGTTGGTTAGATGTATTTGTTTTTTGTTTTTTTTTGTGTGTTTTACATAAATCACATTTCTTGCTCCTCTAAGAATATAGCACACATGCAGTTACACATATTTACCTATCATGGGACTAAAGTGCATGCTCATACAATTTTTAAAACATGATAATTTCTTGAAAAACTAGGTTTCAAGTGATAGGTGCAGTAAGCTTTGGGCCAAGTAGATGTAGAGATGGATCTTGGGTGCCAAACCTGATCTGGATAGCAAATTGTCTAGAGAAATTGCTGCCAAAAATATTTGTAGTAGGTCAGAATTTCTTCCTGTATAAACTTAAGGAAAAATTTTCTATATCAGGTATATTGTGTGCCATATGACTAAAATCATCTTGAAATAAGCTAATTTGTTTTAAAATATGTACATACTTAACATATTTTAACTTAATCAAAAGCCTGTGGGCTAGAATTATACCGTATCTGATTCTGTAGGATTTTTCTTGTATAAATCATTCATCCATTCATTCAGCTAAAATTTATGAAACATGGCAGGAAATAGGTGAGTAAAAATAATAAAGTATTATAATGAGTGCTCTTATTGTTATAAGCACATTAGTGCAAAGGGCTCTCCCAACTCAGCGTAGGGGAAGAGGTGCAGGGCAAGCTCCACAGAGGGGTGAGAACCATATAGCTTGATCTGGCCAGTGCATGATCAGATTAGAATGTGAAATTCTTTCAGGGAGGGTGTAGCTTCAGCAGATTCTCAAAGCAGCTAGCTGGTCCATGAACTGTTCGTTACAAGTCCCCAAAAAGATGAGCTTGCGCCAGCATTCAGAGCAATGCTTTGCTTCCTTCATTGAGCAAGAATGGCTACCCAAAAAAAGCCAGCTGAACTAAGCAGTATATTTAGTGACTTTCTGGTGCAAGCTCCTTATCTCCTTGTGGATAAGAAACAATTTGCAGACTGTCACCAGACTGGTGGCCACAATTTGAGTACCATTTGAGTAAGAAATACACTGGAAAATGGAAAGACTGGCTTCAGGGATTTAAGTGGGAGGTCATTAAATAGACTAAACTGAATTGGTGGGGTAGTATCAGGAGGAATGGGAAGAATGGAACTAATTCCTGAAATATTTAGGGGACAAATATACAGAACTTGGGGAATAATTGGAAAAGGGGTTGAAGGTAAGCTAGATAATTGTTGAGTATTTCAAAATTTCTGGCGTAGGCAACTGGTATTCATCAACATGGGTATACATGAAAACAATTTGGTGGCAAGATGATGGGTTCAGTTCTAAACATGCTGTGTATAAGATAAATGACTGTGGAAAACCTGGTAGGTATTTGGAAATATGCATCAAGATCTCAAGCAAAAGGTCTTGACTGATAGATTTAAAAGCCAATTAATAGTATTAATAGTAAGTGAACTCTTAGTTGTATATGAGATTACCCAGGGAGAATAAATAAAGTCAAAAGAGAAAAGAAGCCAGGATTGTATGTGGGGGACAACACTGATGGGTAGTCTGAAGAGGAAGAATTTTCAAGGACCAAGAAGAAGGAATGAAAAAGGTTAGAGAAAAATTAGGAGAGTGTTATTGGAGCCAGTGCTAGAAAGAGTTTCAAGAAGGAGAGAGCAACACAGTCAAACTCTTCAGGTAATGATTGCAAAGGTCATTGGATTTGAGAATTGTTCACTTATTCAACAGATATTTACTGAGTACCCATTTGGAATGTGCTAGATGCTAGAGATTCAATAATGAAGAACAAAAAATGGATCTGTTCTTTCATGGAATTTATAATCTTGTGGGGGAGAGAGACATTAATCAAAGAACTACTAAAATAAGTGTAAAATCATGACTCATACCTTAAAATTTTTTAATAGTTTATTTGAGCAAAAATTGATTTGAATTGGGCAGCATGAAACCAGAAGTGGTTAGGAGCACTCCACCAACAGGAGCTGTGAAAGAGGATTTTATAGAGAATAGGAAGAGGCAAAGTAAGGCAACTATTGATTGGTTAAAGCTTAAAGTCAGGTTGGCTGTTTGTGATTGTTTGCCCTTAGTGTTATGATTTCATAACCTTGAGGCATTTACAGGCTTAGAATTTGTTTTGCTTATGTAGGCTGTCATGACATTAGAGCCACATCAGTCTAATGACCTCCTGGTTGAATTAATTTAACAATTCCTCCCTTTTGGTCATCCTCTCATATGTGAGAGATTGGCCAAAAATTTGGTATTAGGGTCAGTCTCAGTCACCATCAGAGTTAAATTGCTCGTCTCATTGTGAAACTCATAGGTTATGATGTCAGATCCCTGGAAGAATTATTTTTGCTGTTCATTTTGTTGCTCACTTTGTTTCTGTTTCTCCAAGTACAGTGAGACCATCTGATGTACTGCTGATGGCTGTGACATTTAAGACCACTGAGAAAACACAGTGCATCAGGGAGACTACAATGATAACTGTTAGGAAGATAATACCGAAAGGCTGAAGTGTACTTCTTAGCCAGGACCGCTGTGAACCAAACCAGTTGGTATCAAATAAATCAAAGAATGTACCCGAAGGGGCATCAGCCTGTTTTAGCCAGGTAGCTTGTTTGTTGATTTCTTGTATTTGCTGCAATACCAGAAATGTTGATCCAGGTACAGCAGGAGGTATTGCTATAGCACAGACTCCTTCTTGTTCAGCCAATAAGTAATCTAAAGCAATTCTATTATCTAAAACCACCTTTGTAAGAAAATGAAGGACCTTGTTGTGTAGCTATAGCCTAAGCAGTAGATTCAGCTATAGTTGCCAGTATTAAGGAACATTTTCTTTCCATGTATTAACAGAGAGAAAAGGCAAAAAGAATAAAGGTTTCGTACTGGAGATGAAGATCTTGATCTGCGATCTTGAGACAGCTGTCTACCACAAGATGCCATCTGATTTTGGGGAGGAACTTCCCCAATCAGTTTTAATTTTAGATCTTCAGCTGGTGTGCAATTCCGGGAGTCTGAATGAGCCTTTTGTAGTTGGGGGATGTGGACCCAAAGTTCAAGTCTGAGTAGTGAGGAAGACTTGGTATGGTTCCTTCCAAGGGAGTTCAAGGGAAGTCTTTGTTCTTAGTGATTCCAAATCAGAAGGGTGGGAGAAAATTGGAAACGTTAGTTTGGAGAGTTTTCGCCAGATATTTGAGGAAACTATATGGATCTATATGGAAACTATATGGAAACTATATGGAAACTACAGGATCCAGTATGGTTTACAGTTATGTAATAAAACCTCAAAGACAATGAACGGGACAAAAGATATGTTGTGTTATAATTTTATACTGAACATAATTTTTTCCTCTGTAATCACCCACATTGTCTTTCTTTTTTTAAAAAATTGGAGTATAATTGCTTCACAATGTTGTGTTAGTTTCCGCTGCACAGTGAAGTGAATCAGCCATACGCATACACACATCACCTCCCTCTTGGACCTCCCTCCCCCCACCATCCCACCCAACTAGGTCATCTCAGAGCATGGAGCTGAGCTCCCTGTGCTGTACAGCAGGTTCCCACTAGCTATCTATTTTACACATGGTGGTGTATTTATGTCAAACCTAATCTCTCAATTCATCCCACCCTCCCCTTTCACCCCCCACCCCCCATGTCCACACGTCCATTCTCTACATCTGCCTTTCTATTCCTGCCTTGCAAATAGGTTCATCTGTACCATTTTTCTAGATTCCACATATATGCGTTAATATATATTTGTTTTTCTCTTTCTGACTTACTTCACTCTGTATGACAGACTCTAGGTCCATCTACATCTCTACAAATGACCCAATTTCATTTCTTTTTATGGCTGAGTAATATTCCATTATACATATGTACCACATCTTCTTTATCCATTCATCTGTCATGGACATTTAGGTTGTTTCCATGTCCTGGCTATTGTAAATAGTGCTGCAATGGACACTGGGGTACATGTGTCTTTTTGAATTATGTTTTTCTCAGGGTATATGCCCAGCAGTGGGATTGCTGGCTCATATGGTAGGTCTATTTTTAGTTTTTTAAGGAAGGAAGCCATAAACAAGATGAAAAGACAACCCACAGAATGGGAGAAAATATTTGCAAATGAAGCAACAGACAAAGGATTAATCTCCAAAATATACAAACAGCTCATGCAGCTCAATATCAAAAAAGTAAACAACCCTCATTGTCTTTCAAAGATAATCACAGTGGGTCTAATTTCTTTGCAAAATAAGTCTAGTCTCTTTAAGTGGCCTGATTATTTACATAAGTATCCAAGAATAGTGATTGATCATACAGGGTTTTTAAAAACCTGCTTTGCTGGAACTTTTCATAAGGAATCTTTAAGTTGAACTTTTAAAAGCCTTCCTAGGCTAAGAAACCAAGCCAAGAACTCACCATCAGACTTCACCTGGAATACCTATATTTTGGGGGTGAATTCCTCTCTTCTTGAGGTCTCCTAGGATATCCTGAGGTTCCTGGGCCTGCCAGGAAATGACCTTTCTTACTTACTTAGTAAGACTGCTAGGAACCCTGAAATTGAGGTACAAGGCTGGTTTTTCCAAGGAGCTTTTATTGGCTCCATAAAGTCAACTTTACTTCCTTAAAACTGTCTAGTCATATCTGATTTTATGCATAATTTCAAATATGACAGTCAAAGCCTTGGTAATATAACCAATGTTTCCAACTGTGTCCTATTATAAGGAGAAGAGATTCTTACTGAACTTATAAAATTGCTATATTGCCATGAAAATAAGAATACTCAATAAGTTTCTGAATTCTGGAGGGATCAAGTAGGGAGAAAATGTATGTTTCAATTCTGTTTAGAGATATATTTTATAAAATTAGTGTAAGTCATAGATAATTTAAGAGAAAAGAGAAGTTTTCCTTAAATCTAGAAAAATAAAACATTAAGGAACCAATAGTGTTTCAGAGAAAAAATTGTAAAAAAAAATTATAATTATCATCATTCATTTATTCAATCCCGTATTATTAATTCTTGTCCTGCTTGAATCCAGTTTTCCCATTAGTTCTGGGAATTCTTACCCAGTTCAGTTTTATGATATTAAACTTATCAGAAGCCTATATTCTAGAGTACTTGTCACAGTCCTTTCCATGAATCTCTCTAAAGATGAATCACCTTTGCAAAAGCATCAGAGTAAAACAATAACTGTCTGTAAATGACAAAAAGACTTGAAAAAAGTGGCCACAGTCGAAAATCTGATGAGAATTCATTGATAAGGAAATGTAGTTATTTCTATGACATACAATAATTTAGGATAATAATTGGACAAGGGGAGTATTGACAAATTTCTAGAAACTTTATAAACAATTTCTGGAATACAGAAAGTCCCCTACATATGAACCTTCAAGTTGCAAACTTTCAAAGATGCGAACGTGCATTCACATGTCCAACACATAAGTTAGTTCACGTGTCTGGCGTACGTTGTCATGTGCGTGCATCCTCTACAAGTGGTTGTGCTTTTGTGTACTTTATTGTACAGTACTGTATAGAGTACAGTAGTACAGTATCTTTATTTCAAGCCCAGGATCTCCAGAAGCAAGCGTAAAAGCAGTGGTGATGTAGCTGGTACTGCTAAGAAGCGGCAAGCAATAATGATGGAGACAAAAGTGAAAATAATTGAGAGAGTGGAGTGAGGCAAAAAGACAGTAGATGTTGCTCATTCTTATAACATGAATCGTTCAACCATCAGCACGATTCTAAAGAAAAAGGACAAGATCATGGAACATGTGAAGTCTACTGTGCTGATGATGTGGACAGTAGTATCGAAGAAGCATGGAAAAGTGATGGAGGAGATGGAGAAACTTCTCAGTGTGTGGATACAGGATCAGCATCAGCTTTGAGTCCCTCTCAGCTTAATGCTGATTCAAGAGAAAGTTAAAAGCCTTTATGAAGACTTGAAGAAGAAACATGGTGAAGAATCAGAGGATGCATCTTTTTTTTTTTTTTTTTTTTGTGGTACACGGGCCTCTCACTGTTGTGGCCTCTCCCGTTGCGGAGCACAGGCTCCGGACGCGCAGGCTCAGCGGCCATGGCTCACGGGCCCAGCCGCTCCACGGCATGTGGGATCTTCCTGGACCGGGGCACGAACCCGTGTCCGCTGCATCAGCAGGCGGACTCCCAACCACTGCGCCACCAGGGAAGCCCAGGATGCATCTTTTAATGCCAGCCATGGCTGTTGTCATCGGTTCAAGGCTAGAGTTAACCTTCACAACATAAAAGTAAGTGGTGAGGCAGCGAGTGCAGATACGGTAGCTGCTCGGGAATTTCCTGAAACACTTCGAGAAATTACTGATGAAGGCGTGTATTTACCTGAGCTGGTTTTTAATGTGGATGAGACAGGACTGTACTGGAAGAGGATGCCGGACCGAAGTTACATCATTAAGGAGGAATAGATGATGCCAGGCTATAAAGCAGCAAAGAATAGTCTAACATAGTCTAACTCTGTTGTTTGGTGGCAATGCTTCCAGCGATATGAAGCTGAAGCCTTGCTTAGTTTATTATTCAGAGAACCCAAGAGCCCTTAAAAACATAGCCAAGGCCTCACTTCTTGTTTTGTGGAAGATTAACCCCAAAGCCTGGGTTACACAGACAATTTTCCAGGACTGGTTTTTCCACCACTTTATTCCAGAGGTAGAGAAATATTGCTTGGAGAAGGATGTCCCATTCAACATTTTTTGCTGCTCGAAAATGCTCTGGGCCACCCCCCATTCACCCATTCATGGATAACTTTCATCCCAACATCAAAGTAGTGTATCTGCTACCGAATATACATGGCTCATCCAACCTATGGACCAGGGAGTCATAGCGACTTCCAAGAAATATTATTTACGTCACACTTTTCATCAGACAGTAAAGGTGAGTGATGAATCAGGAACAACCTTGTGACAATTTTGGAAGAATTATAACATCTACAAGACCATAAAAAACATTGACTTTGCTTGGCATGAGGTTACGGCCGTCACCATGAATGGGGTTTGGAAGAACCTTTGCCTGCAGTTTGTTCACGATTTTTGTGGATTTGAGAAGGTGGATGAGGAGTCCAAAGAGGTTCTCAGCAACTTAGTGACCCTCAGCAAGAAGCTGGAGCTAGATCTGCAAGAGGACGACTTCATTGAACTCCTTGCTGTGCAACACGAGGAGCTTACTAATGAAGACCTGATGGAACTGGAGGCCGAGAGAAAGGACGAAGAGACACAAGAGGAAGAAGTAACTGAAGAACCAAAGAGATTCACGATGCAGGAAATGGCAAGGGAATTTTCTTTATTTGAGGGGGAACTGTTTTGAGGCACAGAACCCAAATGTAGAACAGTACACAAAGGTTGCAGCAGCCATTCAGAATGCAATCCAGTGCTTCTGTGTCATCTATGACAAGAAAAGAAGAGCCACTACCCAGACATCACTGGATCACTTTTTCAAGAGGGTAGATAGAATTGAATCCAGCAAGGAGACAGAAACTATGCCATTGATGTCAGGCGTGAGTGAAATGGCAGCTTGCCCTCCAATTCCTATTGCTGATGATCCTTCAGCTCTACCATTTCCCACCTCCTCTCCCTCCTCCTGTCAGTACCTCTTCTTGCCTGTTCACTCAACGCCAGCTCCTGTATGCCAGCTGTTGTACTGTGTTACTGTACTTTTCAAGGTACTGTACTGTAAGATTAAAAATGTTTTCTTTATGTATTATTTGTGTGAGAAGTATTATAAATCTATTACAGTGCAGTACTAGATAGCCAATTGTGTTAGTTGGGTACCTAGGCTAACTTTGGTGGACTTACAAACGTGCTCTCGGAATGGGACTCGTTCGTAAGTAGGGGAGTTACTGTATCAATATTAGGTACATATATCCATACACATAACCTAAGAAAGTTTATCATCACTTCTTATTTGACAGTGCTTCCCAAGTAATTTAACATACAAAATAAACTAATTAACATCTCTTTTTTACAAGGTGATAGACAAATCCTTTGAGATTTTCCAGGGGACCTCTGGGAAATCTCAGTTACTTTGAGATCAAAATGACTCCATTTAGAATTTGACTTGGGGAAGTTGTCAAAATGTCAAAATGTTTGAACATTTGACTAAATAGGATGTCAGATCATTATGAATGTACCTAATTATTTAACCAAAGTAACAGTAGAAGACTTTAAAGTCAAACAAAGAAGATTACATAGTTGTGAGCAAAACTTAGCTCTTTTAATATTGAGAAGACTAGATTTTCTTAAGTAATCAAAGACTTGAGAAAGACAATGTGAAGCACAGTAAATTATTTTGGTAAGACACAAAATCTTTGCTTTCCAGGTGTATTACCCAAAAGATAAAAAAATGCCTTTCACAGTCTCTTATCAAGAGCAGACCAATAGTCCAAAATGACTTTGTCCTTTTAACAGAGAGAGAGAAAACCAAATTCTAATTTTGTACCAGTGTATTTTTGATATTAAAACTCATTCTTTAAAACTTAAATAAATTCATTCCAATTTTAGTTTGCTTGACCACAGATGAATTCTTTTTCCTAGATTCCTTTTCCATAAACCTTCTGAAACTTTAAAAATATCCATTCTTTTGTCCTATGTTTTTTCCTCTTTCTCATTCTGGAATAACTGATCATTCTACTTCCTTACCTACATTTCATACACAGTTTCCTTTCACCCTTATTATTTCTAAGCAGTTTTAATTACATATATAGATTAGAATTCCTAACCCTTAGAATCCTTTATTCCTAGTGAAAACTAAAAAGTAAGCAATGGTGGACAGTCTGTTTCCCTAGCATTCTGTGGGTTGGCAAATTTATAAATATATTTCACAATTTCTGGAAGTATATTCTTCCTCATAGTAAATTTTTTTTTTTTTTTTTTTGCGGTACACGGGCCTCTCACTGTTGTGGCCTCTCCCATTGCAGAGCACAGGCTCCAGACGCGCAGGCTTAGCGGCCATGGCTCACAGGCCCAGCCGCTCCGTGGCATGTGGGATCTTCCCAGACTGGGGCACGAACCCGTGTCCCCTGCATCGGCAGGCGGACTCTCAACCACTGCACCACCAGGGAAGCCCCTTATGGTAAAATTTTTAATGTGGCACAAAACATTTACTAATAGACCAAATAGAAAGTCAAAAGTAGAAAAACCTATTTTCAATCATTAATGTTTTAGTATTTTATCTTATTTGGAAATGATCTGAATATTCAATGAATATTGAATATTCATTTAGTTTATCTCAGTGTAACTTTAAGGTTTCAAAGTACCAAAAAGATTTTGGAAAATTTTAAAGTAAACATAACATAAAGCATAATTATTGTTGAAAAATTTATTTATAAACTTTTATCTTACATCTATTTAATTCACTTGTTCTTAACAATTATGTTTAGATTACTGTAACAATTTCACAAGGCATTAAACAACTATCAATCATTTTAAGTTTTCATTCTTGCTGACAAATTCTGTGACAGAGATGACATGAGCTTATTTGACTGTTAGTAAACCTTGGTAGAATAAAGTATTATATTTAATGCCACTGACTCTAAAGACATGCCTGTTTTAATTACACTAAGAAACTTAAACTAGCTTTTAGTTACTGAATATTATCCTAAATCACAGAACTTGAAAAACATTTGGGTTAGTTCCCATATTTCTGAGAGTATACTCAATTTATATAAATGCTTGTTTGTCTTTAAGCCAATTAAATAGAGCTCTTTACAAATTAATTTTGGCAATACCAAAATATAGCTGCAAATACGGTGCAACACACATTTCTGCCCAGCCATATTTTTGGGGCCCCCAACCTAATAGTTGCCAAACCAAGTTCTCAGGATACAAAACAAGACAAACAGGGAGGCAATAGCTGTCCCTGGGAGAGAAAGGATTGCTAATCAATGTTTTTGCCTGCCAGTCTGAATTTGGAAAGGAAGGGACAATGTGAAATTTTACCTTGCTTTTTTGACCAGGCACCACAGATAGAGATCTGGGAAAGCTGACTTTGGTAAGTATTCTTACCTTCTTCTGGCTTCTGCCAATTTTCCCAGGATCCCATCTGTAGGCTCTGGAGTGAGTGGGTTTGTCTCAGCAGGTCTCATTATGGTCACCAGAAACTGTAGGGGAGGAAAAATAATTTTCCCTCTACCCTTGATGGTGAGTGCTTGGCTGAGACCCCTTTTTCTCTAGGATACCTCATAAATAGATAAGCTTATCTAGGTTAAAAGTTCTCCCCTGTAATTCAAGATTATCTTTGGTAAGGTTAACCTACTTGTTCAGCTTTAAAACAAAATTTTATTCACCTGTGGCCTCACGCTGGATCCAGTCCAGCTTAAGTCAGACCCAGGCTGATCCTGGACCCAGACTGGTTTTATAAGCTGGACCCAGTCAGACTCAGGCTGATTCTGGACCAATCTGGAAAAAGAAATGCTCAAATAAAGTCTAAAAGCTCATAACACAAAAGCTGTGGAGCTAGGTTCTAGGATCCAAGAGGGACTTACCCACAACCTCCAGAGGCAGCAAGAAAACAGTGAGGTCAAGGGGCTCCACAGATACCTATGTTTGCTTGCTGGTTGCTCCTGGCAGCTGTTGGTGGTGGGGAGGAGGAGGGGTCTCCTTTGGTTTCTCCTTCTAATACCAGAACTGTTAAAAGATAAACTGAGGCATATTAAAAAAGATTGAGTTTATTTGAGCAAAAATTGATTTGAATCTGGGAGTGCCAAACCAGAATTGGTTTGGAGTGCTCCCACTCTGATAACTTCTATGAAGCAAAGATATATGGCGACTCTAATAAGAATAGGTTCAGGGGCTTCCCTGGTGGCACAGTGGTTGAGAGTCTGCCTGTAGATGCAGGGGACACGGGTTCATGTGTTCCCACATGCCACGGAGCGGCTGGGCCCGTGAGCCATGGCCACTGAGCCTGCGCGTCCGGAGCCTGTGCTCCGCAACGGGAGAGGCCACGACAGTGAGAGGCCTGTGTACCGCAAAAAAAAAAAAAAAAAAAGAATAGGTTCAGTGAAGAGGTAAAGAGAAAATTCAGATCAGTTAGTCCCTTCATTTATCTCCAGTTTTTTTATTGTTTGATAACTTCATTCCCAGTTTTCCCTCAAGGATTTAAATTCCTTTGTAAGCAGAAATCTATAGCTTTTACTAGAAAAATAATGTTTTAACAAAAAGATCAGCCTCCTAAGATACCTTGAGTCTGTGATTCACCGCTTAACTAGTCAAGCAAACTTGGGATAACTGAGTCTTAAATTTTTGTTTATGGTTTTCATAGGGATTGATACAAATAATGCATTTGTAAGATAAATAGAACAGAACAAGTGTTGGTAGTTATTATTTTTGGAAGGTATTATTTTTGGAATTTATTATTTCCATGTGGTGTATGGAAATTTCACTGGACTTGGGTGTTAGGCTGAGTTATTTTGTTCTTGGTTCTATCACTAATGATACAAACTTCAGTAGTTTTTAAACTTCTTTTGCTTTTAATTTACTCTGTGAAATGGGAATAATAGTACTCACCTAATAAACATGTAGAAAGTAGGAAAATGCTTGGTGATGCATCAAATATGGATTGGTAAATCGTACGCCAGCATTAGCTTTTTCAGATTCTGGGTTCATAATTTGTAGGTGGTTGTTTCGGTTTAAAGAATGACAGATAACAGTTTGCACACCTTGCAGTGGACCTAAACTATCTAGGCGGGTAGCAGTTAAGGATCAAATCCTTGCTCACCTTTCCAATCTTGTTCTGGGCAATTTCCGTAGTAGTTCCCTGGTTCCAGCTATAAGCAACTAGTTGTATTTTTCTTAATATTGCACCTGTGCTTCTGAATGTGCTATATATTCTGTGCAAAATGACTTTTCCTCTTTATTGCCCTGAATAACTCCTACTCATTCTTTACATTAAATTTAAAAGTCACTTCCTCAGGTATAACTAGGTGTGCCTCCTCGCAGCATTTACCATGTTGATATGAATTGTTGGTACCATTATCTCCTATACACAGGTGGTAACAAATACCTATTGTTTTAATGATTGTTTCATATTTAAACTGACCTCACCAGTAAGGTATGAAGGAGAAATAGTTTCTGTTTTGACTTTTCTATTTAAAATATGTCTGAGTTCTTATAATTATGAAATGTTATCAATTTGCATTACATAAGGAGCTTGCCAGTCTTGACTTTCTGACCTTTGGAAAATTTGGCACTTTCCATTTATTTAAGCAGACAAAGGGTCAGTCCTACCCTTTAGGGGTGAGCTTATTCCACAGTGGAGGAAATACCATTTATATTGAGAGCTGCATGGCTTGTTGGATACTTGGCTGGAATCATAAAAAAGGAGAATTCCTTAAGTGTCATTAAGCCCTGTAACTCTCTGTTATTGTTATCATCAGGTTTTCTGCCGAATGAGGAGATAACATTTGTATAGAAACATAAGGAAAAGGGACTCTTGACTAGGAGCCATCTGGAAATAAATAAGCAGACTTTGTTGCATGATTACAGTAGTGTAATGTCCTGTTTCTGCTCTGCAAGAAAATCTGAGTTGGATTTCCTGATGATGGCATGTGGCAGGGAGGATCCTACTGCAAATCTCTGCCCTGCATGGCTGTATCCAGAGTGGGCAGGGTGAAGTGCAAAAAGAACATGGAACTCAGCATCAGAGTTCGAATTCTGGGAGTTTGAATTCTCCTTCAGCCTGTAACAAAATATATGACTTGACTTTCTCAACCTCAGTTTCCTTATTTTGAAATGAGGTCAATGATGTCTGCTTCACTGGTTTGGGGTCAGGATTAAACACAATTATTTTACACAAATCAAGTGGTATGCAAGTGAAGTAATTTTAATAGGGATCTCTTGAAAATGCAATCATTTTAAGCTAAAGAAATTAATTTCTTGTGGTGAAATATTGGATTTTATTCCAGTTGGTGATAGTGGAGGGGGCTATGTTTGAGCAGACAATGCTTTCTCTCTACATTAAATCATACTACATGAGCAACATGATATAGTCAATATAATGTTGTAGCAATGATGAGGATATAAGGTTGATTTGATTTATCATTAGATGTATACTATTTTTTCCTCTCTTCATTTTATAATTATTTTACTCCCAAAACTTTGACATTTACATATAAAGATTAGACAATAAGAAAAAATATACAAATGTATTTACATTATTATTTATAGCTTCTTTCATTGACTCTGTTTTTTGCCTTTGTGAAAAGATCAATTAATTTTAAAAAAGGACTAATGGGTTTTTTAAGGAGTGGTAATAGCTAGAAATATCAATGTCATGAACTGATTCTCTAATCTCATTCTGCCTGTCGCTTATCTCTCAGCAAATGATTTGAATTGAGATAATAGAAGTATTGAGAGAAAGATAAGCAAGCAAAGTAAGCAGGTGAAAGAAGTTACAGATAGACAAGGATAGTTCCAACTAGACTTTAGCAGATGCAGGGAAAATCTTCCAAACATCTGGTAGTGAGTCTGGCAATGGGTATGGGGGTGGGTCACATGCAACCTGTGCCCTGGCAGCAGTTACCACAATGCATATGTAAATAAGCTTCAGAGAGCCAGTGGTGGCCTGGGGTGGGATAGATTTATGGGGCTTTGCTCTTTGGCTTAAATCAGAAAGACTTTTTTTCCCAATGCCTCATGTCTGAAATAAGCGTGTAGCTGGAATCTCAGTTTAGGCAAGGTGCAAGGATAAAGAGGAAGGGGGAAGAGGGGGTGGATGACCAAAATGAACTGGAGGCAGATGGATTGCTTAAGGGCCTTGAGGCATTCGAAAGAGTAAAATAGGAGGGAGCAGTGAAATAGGAGGGAGGATTAAAATGTGAGCTTGGAGAGCAGACTGGGATGGTGGTACGTTTGACAAACTATTCTGATGACAAAGTTCAGCTATAAGCTAAGCATATGGTTGATTTGGGCGGGACTGAACAAAAATTGCAGTAGATGAACTTTTTCTTTGCTGCTCTGTATTTCTTTTCCCCTGAATCTACATTTCTTTTTCTCCTTTCTTAACTTTCTTCTGGGCACAGCCCTATTGGTTAGGAAGAATTTATGTGGCAATTTCTTGTTGTGTCACTCTTCCGAGAAATACTCACCAGTTAAATATATTAATTAGTAGAACATATTGCTTAGATATTGGTTAGTTGCTTGTAATGGAGGTTGAAAACAACAAGGCTTTAAACAAGATAAAAATGTCCTTCTCTTTCTCCTAAAAGTCTGGGAAGGTATGGTAACTCTGCATACAGAGGCATCAGGGGTCTGTTTTTATCTATGTTGTTATTCCATTCTGAATGTTGCTCTCATTTGCTCAACACCTTGTCCACTTCCTGCCGGTGTGAAGAAGAAAAAAGAGGAAGATGAGGGCCTACTTTTTCCCCCTTTAAAGTCATGACCAGGAGGTTGCATTTGTATCCCATTGGTCCAGACTGGCTCGTGTGGTTCCACTGGGATGCAAGGGAGACTGGAAAGAAGGTTTTGTTTTGTTTTTTTTCCTGAGTGCCTGTCTTAGCACCATAGACACTTATTTCTTACAGTTCTAGAGGCTGGGAAGTCCAAGAACAAGGTACTGGAAGATTTAGCTCCTGGTGAGAGCTTTCTTCCTGGTTTGCAGGCAGTTACCGTCTCCTGCATCCTCACAAAGTAGGGAAAGAGAGAGTAAGCTCTGGTTTCACTTCCTCTTCTTAGAAGGACACTAATCCTGTCATGAGGGCCCTGCCTTCATGACCTCATCTAAACTAATTACCTCCTAAATATCACATTTCCACATACCATCACACTGGGGATTAGGGCTTCAATATATTAATTTTGGGGGACATAAACATTCAGGCCATAAATGGTGCCTACTCTAGGCTAAAAATTGGGGATTCTATTTCAATAGAAAGGGAGAAGAGAGATTGAGTATAATTATCAGTTTCTGTAGCATTAGTTGAGAAGCCTAATGCTTAATGTAGGGTTTTTATGGAATTTTATTGAATTTAATTTCTAGAGTGGAGTAATATTCTAGGGTTTATTCCTTTATTCAACAAATATTTACTGAATCTGGCAAGTACTAGGTATTGGAGATACATTGATGAGCAAAACACATTTTTTTTCCTCATGTTCATGAAACTTGCATTTGTAGTGGGGGTGAGAGAAATCTATAAAATAACCACACATATAAATACGTGTTGCAAGTGGTGGTAAGCGTTATAAAGGGAAAAATACTGAGAAATTGTATGAAGTTGTATAACAGGACAATCATCCAGCAGTTAGAAAAGAATTCCCTGGGTGAAATTTAAGCTGAGCTTCAAAGAATACAAACAGAGGGAAGAGCATTTTAGGCAAAGGAGACAGTGTATGCAAAGGCCCTGAGGTGGAAAAGAGCATGGATTATTTGAGGAATTTAAGGAGGAACATGACAACTGATGGAAAGAGGGATATGTGGTGAGGCTATAGACTTAGAAAAAGGCTAGGTTAGGCAGAGTTTCGTGGAAGCTATCGTAAAGATGTTGATTTTTATCTTAAGAACAATGTGAAACCATTATAATGTCTTTAGCTGGAATTGACATAATGAGATTTGCATTTGGGAAAGCCCACTCTGGTGGCCTGGGGAAGAATGGATCCCAGTGGATACAAAGACCAATTAGGAGGTTATTGGAGGGATCCAGGTGAGAGATAATGGCAGCTTGGAATTAAGCAGTGGTCGTGGTGATGGAGAGAAGTGGTATGTACGCAAGACATATTTAGGACATTAAAAAAATCAACACATCTAGTGATACATTGGATACAGAGGATGTTGGAGAGTAGGAGTCAGATTTGACTTTTTGGTTTTAGGTTTAAGCAATTGGATGAATGGTGGTGCCATTCACTGACATCGGGATCATTGGAAAGGACTAGGTTTCAAGGGGAAGTTCATGAGTTTTGTTATGTTGAGCTTGAGGGCCTTTGAGATATTCATACAGATATCAGGAAAGCAGTTACGTGGCCATGAGTTCAGAGAGTGGTTTAGCTGGAGATATAAGTATATTTGGACAATATTAAAAAATGAGAGGTAATTGAGACCCCTATCTTGCATGGTCCAGAGAAAGAAGAATGTCTAGGGAAGGACCTGGGGGAGCTAGAACATTTAAAGGCTGATTAGGAAGTGGATGAAACAGCAAAAGCAACTGAAATAGAAAGTGAGCAGAGAGGTAGGGGGCAAACTAGGAGCCTATGGTGTTGAGGAAGGCAAAGTAAGTGTTTTGAGAAGAAAGCGTTTGATGCTGGTGAGAAGTCTAATAAAGCAAGAGTTGAACATGGATGAACTTGGAGGACGTTACACTAAGTGAAATAAGTCAGGCAGAGAAAGACAAATACTGTATGATCTTGCTTATATGTGGAATCTTAAAAAAGGAAAAAAAGTTGAACGTATAGAAGCAGAGAATAGAAATATAGTTACCAGGGGCAGTGTGTGTGTGTGTGTGGAAATGGGGGAGAGGTTGGTTAAAGGATACAAGTTTGCTGTTGCATAGGATGAGTAAGTCCAGAGATCTAATGTGCAGGCATGATGAGTGTACTTAATAATACCTTACTGAACACTAAGAATATACTAAGAGAGTAGATTGCAGGTACACTGAGCGCACACAAAAAGTGGTAATCATGTGAGGAGATGATATGTTAATTAGCTTGATTGTAGTCATCATTTCTGTCTGCATATGTGTATCAGATCATCATGTTGCATACCTTAAATGTATACAATTTTTATTAAAAAACCCCCAAGAACTGAAAATGTCCTTTAGCAAAATAATTGTTAGTGACATTAGGGAGGAGTCCTTTTTGCATGAAAGCCACTGGATTGAGAAGTACCTTGAGGCGAGGAAAGAGAGACAGCAAGTTGGTACTCTAGGAGCAAATTGGGTTGATTTTTTAGCTTTAGGTCATGGTATCACCTATATTTGTGTACCTTTGTTTCCCTGATCTCAAACTCACTTCCCTTTTCTCTCATTGGTACCCATTTGTGTGAATTTGACTTTCAGCATTTATTCCAATTTTTGTACTTTTAATTACCAGTATGTTTATTCATGAAAAATATATTATTTTGAGGTTTTTTTTTTTTTTTTGCGTTACGCGGGCCTCTCACTGTTGTGGCCTCTCCTGTCGCAGAGCACAGGCTCAGGACGCGCAGACTCAGCGGCCGTGGCTCACGGGCCCAGCTGCTCTGCGGCATGTGGGATCTTCCCGGACCGGGGCACGAACCCGTGTCCCCTGCGTCGGCAGGCGGACTCTCAACCACTGTGCCACCAGGGTAGCCCTATTTTGAGTTTTTTAAAAATTATCAAAATGCTGTTGTATTTTGTATATTTCTGTTTCTTGAATTTTTTTGCTCAGCCACTCAACATTATATTTTTCAACTCTATATATGTAGAGTTAGTTTACTTCTTTTCTTGGTGTATTATAGTCTATTTTGTGCATTATAGTCTATTTTATTTCAGTTTTTTTTTTAAAGATGGAACTTTAGGTTGTTCTCAAGACTTTGATATCATAAATGATGATGTAGTAAACACTATTGTATGTGTTTATTGAATTATAGAGTATGCACTCAGTTTCATAAGATGTTGTTGAGTTAGTCAGTAGAATGCCTGGCCAGGAGATAGGGATCCAGCTGTGTGGGAGGATCCCTATTTCCTTATATGCTCTCCAAAATTTGATTCTGATATTTTGATTTGGGGTATTTAGTTTCTTTGATTTGTGGTGATATTATAATGGTGAATATCATGGAAGTAAATGACTAGATCTATATAGTGAAATTTAAGGAAAAAAGGAATATATGTGTTGTGATTCATTCCCAAGTATTTTAAAACAAAATTATTAAATTCTGACCAATTTTCCATGGTAACCTACATCTCTTTTTTTAAAAAAAATTTTTTATTAAAAAATTTTTTTTATTGGAGTATAGTTGTCTTACAATGTTGTGTTATTTTCAGATGTACAGCAAAGTGAATCAGTTATACATACACATATATCCACTATTTTTCTTTATAGATTCTTTTCCCATATTGGCCACTACAGAGTATTGAGTGGAGTTCCCTGTGCTATACAGCATGTTCTTATTAGTTATCTTTTTTATATATAGTAGTGTGTATACGTCAGTCCCAATCTCCCAATTTATCCCGCCCCACCCCCCTTATCCCCTGGTAACCATAAGTTTGTTTTCTACATCCGTGCCTCTACTTCTGTTTTGTAAATAAGTTCATTTGTACCCCCCCCTTTTTTTAGATTCTACATACATGATATCATATGATCTTTGTCTTTCTGTATCTGACTTACTTCACTCAGTATGACAATCTCTAGGTCCATCCATGTTGCTGCAAATGGCATTCTTGCTTTTTTATTGCTGAGTAATATTTCCTTATATGCTCTCCAAAATTTGATTCTGATGTTTTGATTTGGGGCATTAATTTCTTTGATTTATGGTGATATTATAATGGTGAATATCATGGAAATAAATGATTAAATCTATATAGTGAGATTTAAGGAAAAAAGGAATATACATGTAATTAATTCCCAAGTATTTTATAACAAAATTATTAAATTCTGGCCAATTTTCCATGGTAACCTATGTCTCTTTTTGCTTGGATTACTGTTCCCCCTTATTTAGTTTATGTGCTTAAAGAATCTAAGAACTATATAAAATATTTATAGAAAAATTAATAAAAAACCTATTCTTTAGAACGTAAATAAAATGAGCAATTACAAGTTAATAGTAGACTTTATCAAACTGTAAGAGTTATATTAAACTCTTAGTGAATAGCTGCTCTTAGGAACTGTTTCCCAATTGTCTTTCTTTCAGCATTTTGAGTTGGCTGAGAAAACTTCTTGATATTTCTGAGAGCACTTTGAAGTGACAATAAACGTGTCACACAGTTCGCAGAAGTTTTAGAACTAAGAAAAATGAATAGGTAGATTATATTCTTTGTGTATCTTATATTTGGGTATCTTATATTTATTTTGCAGTAATACAAAATATTTAGTTGGTAATTGTATTGGCATTCATATAATTCTATAACTCCATCTCCCTCTCTTCCCAAATATGGATGGACATATTTCAAATCAAAGTACTTCAGTCCTGCTTAAATTCCACATTATCTATCAGAAGGTTGTTGCAGTTTGCCGGGTCAAATTCAGGTTTCCACTACAAACAAATTTTTTTCCTTTTCCATTATGGTTTATTACACTCTGGCCTGGTGTTATGCCTGTAGTCCCAGCTACTCAGGAGGCTGAGGCAGGAGGATTGCTTGAGCCCAGTAGTTCTGGGCTGTAGTGCACTATGCCCTTCGGGTGTCCGCACTGAGTTCAGCATCATTATGGTGACCTCCCAGGAGCGGGGGACCACCAGGTTGCCTAAGGAGGGGTGAACCAGCCCAGATCAGAAATGGGGCAGGTCAGAACTCCTGTGCTGATCCATTATGGTTTATTACAGGATATTAAATATAGTTCCCTGTGTTATACAGTAGGACCTTGTTTATCTATTTTATATATAGTAGTTTGCATCTGCTAATCCCAAACTCCTAATTTATCTCTCCCCCTTCCCCTTTGGTAACTGTAAGTTTATTTTCTGTGTTTGTGAGTCTGTTCTGTTTGTAACTAAGTTCCATTTGTGTCACATTTTAGATTCCACATATAACTGAGATCATGTGGTGTTTTTCATTTTCTTTCTGACTTCCTTCAATTAGTATGATATTCTCTGTGTCCATCCATGTTGCTGAAAATAGCATTATTTCATTCTTTTTTATGGCTGAGTAGTATTTCACTGTGTATATATACCACATCTTCTTTTTCCATTCATCTCTCGATGGACATTTAGGTTGCTTCCATGTCTTAGCTATTGTAAATAGTGCTGCTATGAACAGTGGGGTGCACGTATCTTTTTTTTTTTGAAGATAAAAAATATATTTTAAAAGAACAACAGTCAGGGTGGTACAAATAAAGCAAAGACTAAGATGATCATTAAACCTAATTATTCCAGTAAATATGTTAAAAATTGAGCAAACATTTCAATTATCAAAGAAAAATTGTCAGAGTGAATTTTCTTTTTAGGGTGCATGTATCTTTTTGAATTATAATTTTCTCTAGATATATGCCTAGGAATGGGATTGCTGGATCATATGGCAATTCTATTTTTAGTTTTTTAAGGAATCTCCATACTGTTCTCCATAGTAGCTGCACCAATTTACATTCCCGCCAACAGTGTAGGAGTGTTCCCTTTTCTCCAGCTTTTGTTATTTGTAGACTTTTTAATCTCATGGCTATTCTAACCAGTGTGAGGTGGTACCTCATCTTTTCTTTAAACAGAATTTTAAAGAACTCTTCAAAAAGAAAATTTAGTCTTCAAGTGATTATTAAAAATAGCCAAACAAGCACATATAACTCATAGAGACAACTCTAAATAACTCAAAAGACTGTGGGTTGCTTGGCCACCAATCTTCCTTTACTAGAGGTTTGGGATACTATGATAGCCTAAAGACTTGATGCATATCTCAGCTTTTTTTTTCTTCTTCTGACTTTTTGGTCTTGATTCTTACTTTTTATTCCATTAGTTGACTGAGGAAATAATTATCTTTTAGGTTCTTTTAATGTCTAAGAAACAGAGACATTCTCAGATTACCTTACTTAATGGGGTTTATTGTAATGATACCCTGGGAAACAAGGATACAAGAAACAATTTTAACCACCGAACATTCAGGCCTCAAGGAGACCACAATGTACTTTAGGATACAGTTCTTAGTAGCTGTGTCACCCTGAGGCTCAGAAACCCCAGAAACCTATTGCTCCGTATTCTGCATGTCACCATTAGGTTAACATTACTTGCTGTTTCTGCATCTACTACTCCTGACACTTCTCCCTGCCACCCTCTTTGTAAACACTAAGTTCAAACCTCCCCCCCAAATGGTGGTATAGTTAATCACCATCTATTTTAGAGTGCTTTCCTAGCCCCCACAGTGAGCTGAGTTCTCACGGAGATTACCTCCCAGTCTGTTAACCAGCCTCTAAATGGCACCCTCTGGGTCAGCTGCTCATTCCTTGTCCAGACATTGAGACCAAGGTATCAGGATACCTTATTTGTGAGTATGTGGACATGGAAGAACTTGAAGATTTCCTTGAGGTCGACAATATGATTAGAAGTACCTTACTCGACCAGACAAATAAAAATGATGTCTCTTTTGTTAAACATATAGGAGAGACTTATACACTACATCTGCAGGCATTTCCATAGCCGAGATGACTATTCTAAGGGTTTCCTTCAAAGCTAGTGTGGCCAACTTGTCTTGGGTTTCTTGAATGTTTCTGGGTTTGAGCACTGAAAGTTCCTCATCCTGAAATTCCTCTGTCCCAGGCAAACTGGGAGGTTGGTTACTCTAAAGTCAATTCCTTTTCCTTTTCTTTTTCCTTTACCTTCCTCTCTCCCTCCCTTTCTCCCTTCTTTCCTTCCTTCCTTCCTTCCTTCTTTCCTTCCTTCCACAAATATTTATTGAGTGCATGTTATGTCAATATCTGTGCTGGGTGGTGCAGAAATAGTGGTGAATGGAACAGATACATTTCATTTTCTTTTTGAATTTACAGTCTATGGTCATAGACGGAACCTGACAGACAGAATGCTGTGTGATGAAAGGCAAAGTGCAGGGTATCTTGGGAGGAGTAATGGGACCTGGGGGCATCTCCATTTTGTTTTGTGGGTACTGAGGAAACAACTGAGAACAAAACAGACAAGCTCTCCCTCTCGTGGATTGCATTCAAATCTGTGTATGTGTGAGTGTGTGGGTGGGGTGTTTGGGGAAGACAATCAACAGGTAAACAAAGTGAGTTTTCTGAGAAAATAGAACCAGATGATGAGATCGTGACTTGGCAAGAGGTCAGGTGGCAAGGAAATTCTCTTTTAGAAGGTGACATTTTGGCTGAGACTTGCATGGCAAGAAGGAGGTAGCCATGCATAGTATGGGAATGGAAAGGAGGCTAGTGTCACTGGGGTTAGAGTAATGAGTGTTAGGAGATAAGGCCAAAGAAACAGGCAGAATCCATATCATTTAGGGTCTTGGGCTTTGTAGGCCATGGTAAGGAATTTTATTCTAGGGGTGATAGGGTAGGTTTTATGTAACCTGATCTCAATTCCAGGAATAGTTCCCTTCTTGAGTAAGAAGATTAAAGATTGAAGTAAGGTCCACTATAATATTTGAGCTAGAGGGATTAGGAGGTTGGTAGTGTCATTCAAGGTCACAGAATTTAAGAAGCGATAATTTATGGAGAAAGAAATTGTGTCATATTCAAGACGTGAAGTTTAAGAGAGGCAGTGAAGAATAAAAATTGCTGGCTAATAATTTTACTTTAAGACTGGTCTTTAAACTAATATTTGGAAGCCATTGTGCACTTGTACCAGTGGTTGAAGAGACGTGATCATATTTGTTTCCCAGAGCAGACAGTACAGAAAGAGGAAATCAAAGAACCTAGGATCATGTGAGAAGACAAGTCCAATTTTACTGTGTCAAATGTTTGTACTTTGTTTTTGAGACATACATAATGGCAAAAATATCTTGAGCTAAGTAAATAAATGCCCAATAACAACAGTTCACTTACTAAAGCAGATTTTCAACCCCTATATAGACTAACTATAAACAATCCTTGCCTTATGGAACATGACTCGATTCTCAAACTTTTAAAGTAATGTTAATTGTCCATAGAAGCACACACTCCAGTTTTAACTTGGGCACTTACACAAAGTAGATGACTAGGTAGCATTTCAGAGTGGGAAAGTTTTGGATGAGGCATTAAAGAAAACATGCAGGCTATGAATTTTATGGGAACATTGTAGACGGAAAACATGAGTCTAGTCTGGGTTAATTTGCTGCTTTTCTTTGAGCAGCCTATTTTTGGTAAAAAATTAAGTCTCTTAGCCAGAAAAATAAAACAGTTGGCGATATCTTCCATTTCATGTGCCCATGAATCAGAAGGACCCAGCTGATGCTCAACTCATGCTTGAGAAGGAGACTGACAAGGAAACAAATGAAGGAGAAAAAGTGGTAAGGGAAGAAAGAGGAGGGATCAGGGAAGAGACAAAGAATACGGATCCAAGGGTATGCAAAACTCATCTAAGATAGTCTTTACATGTTACTTTGAGAGGTAGGGTGAAGAGTAATGGACTAATTTTTGCCAGTATAAGCTAGGACAGTTGCAGAAAGGAATAAGAGGAAACCCTCACTTCCTGTGTTACGGTAACTGGTGCTCTGGGTCCAGTAAGGTGGATATGTTTTCCACTGTACAGATGAGATAGAGGAATGGTGGCATAACCTGTAAAAAATTTCAGAGATAGTAAATATGAGAACCTGAATGAGTGCTACAGCAATCATGTGTTCCTAATTTTCTGGCAGGGTCATGATTTCAGATTTCTGCTCAGTGTTACCCTTAGGACATTTTTATTTGTGAAACCATGTGTGTCATCCTACTAGAAGCCATGTATTTTGGGTTCCTGTCCAGCACTCTTTCCTTTCACTTATTGCTGAAACCAAGAGCACAATTCCCATTAAGAGAAGAATCTCTGTGCTGTAAACTAAAACAAATCGTGCATTCCTTCCGGGACCATTGTCTTTGTTTTTCTTTTTTTTTTTTTTTTACTGTACTTACCACATTATCTCCCAGAGGGAGTCTGTCAGATTCTGTAACTTTGACACAAATTATTCCATAAGAGATTTACCCAAATGATATCTAAGAGAGAAGTGAAATTCTTTCACTGTTGGGGCGATTTACCCTTAAATTATGGGTGACCACTGGGCAACCTATTTGAGATAGCAACTTCTGTAATATGACTAAGCTATGGTCTTTAGAGAGGCATTTGTTTTACTAAAGCAATAAATATCATGGAAAAACAAATCAATGGTTTTGTATGGAAAAATAAGAGGAAGCATTTTATTTTCCTGACTAAAACATTAGAACATTTTGGTGATGTAGATGAGAACGATATGAGAAAATTTTAAGATTGGTGAAAAATTCAAATAGGTATAGACCATATTTGTGAATAGTAGGAAGTACCTTGTTTTGGATGTAGGTAATAAGCAAAGTGAAGATCCTGAGTTATGAATAGTAAAAGGATTTGAAAGTTTAATAACTTCTAAATAAAGAGTGGACTAGTGGACAGATTCTCCACTCTTAAAAATAAGTCTTGCAGAGAATGTTTTACTTCCCATTGGAAGCACAGGATGTCATGTAAGTTGGGGACAGCTAAAAAGAGGTCTTGTAGAGAATCTCTGATTCATAGAACTTTTTTGCTGGACAATGGCTGATTGGGTCTCACTTAGAGAACACTTCTTGAAGATCTTACTAGATAATGTAGGGAGTTGAAAATAATCTCAGGTGCCTCTGCCTTCATGAACTTTATATAGTTAAGTAATGAGATACATATAAATATGAAGAGCTGATCAGTCTCTCTTTTATTCTTATCTCCCTCTACTTCCTGTCTTCTATGTCATTTAGGCAAACTATTGTAGGCATATCTGTTTTACTGCACTTTGCTTTATTGCTCTTCACAGATGTTGCATTTTTTTACAAATTGAAGGTTTGCAGCAACTCTGCATTGAACAAGTCTATCAGTGCCATTTTTCTAACAGCATTTGTTTACTTCATGCCTCTGTGTCACATTTTGGTAATTTTTGCAGTATTTCATTTTTTTCATTAATATTATATTTGTTATGGTGATCTGTGATTAGTGATCTTTGATGTCACTCTTGTAATTGTTTTTGGTGCTGTGAACTGTGCCCATATAAGTTGGTGAACTTAATCAATAAACGTGTGTTTTCTGACTGCTCCACCAATCAGCCCTTCCCTCCATCTCTCTCCCTCTTCTCTGGCCTCCCTATTACCTGAGACACAACAGTACTGAAATTAGGCCAATTAATAATCCTATAATGGCATCTAAGTGTTAAAGTGAAAGGAAGAGCTACATGTCTCTCATTTTAAATCAAAAGCTAGATATGATTAGGCTTACTGAGGAAGGCATGTCAAAAGCTGAGATAGGTCAAATGCTAGCCTCTTGCACCAAACAGTTAGCTAACTTGTGAATTCAAAGGAAAAGTTCTTGAAACTTAAATATGCTATTCCAGTGAACACATGAATGATAAGAAAACAAAACAGTTTTACTGCTGATATGGAGAAAGTTTCAGTGGTCTGGACAGAAGATCAAACCAGCCACAACATTCCTTAAGCCAAAACCTAATCCAGAGCTAGGCCCTAACTCTCTTCAATACTATGAAAGCTGAGAGAGGTGAGGAAGCTGAGAGAGGTGGGGAAGCTGTAGAAGAAAAGTTTGAAGCTAGCAGAAGGAAGTTGAATGAAGTAGAATGAAATTGAAGGAAAGAAGCCATCTTTATAACATAAAAGTGCAAGGTGCAGTAGGAAGTGCTGATGAAGAAGCTGCAGCAAGTTATCCAGAAGATCTAGCTAAGATCATTAATGAAGGTGCCTACACTAAACAATGAACTTTCAATGTAGACAAAACAGCCTTATATTGGAAGAAGATGCCATCTAGGACTTTCATAGCTAGAGAAGAGAAGGCAATGCCTGGCTTCAAAGCTTCAAAGGATAGGCTGACTCTCGTGTTAGGGGCTAATGCAGCTGGTGACTTTAAGTTGAAGCCAATGCTCATTTACCATTCTGAAAATCCTTGGGCCCTTAAAAATTATGCTAAATCTACTCTGCCTGTGCTCTATAAGTGGAACTACAAAGCTTAGATGAGAGCCCATCTGTTTCCAACATGGTTTAAGAAATATTTTAAGCCCACTGTTGAGACGTACTGCTAAGAAAAAAAAGATTCCTTTCACAACATGATTGCTCATTGACAATGCACCTGTTTACCCAAGAGCTCTGATGGAACTGTACAACAACTTGTACAACCTTGTACAACTGTACAAGGTTAATATTTTCATGCCTAAT
The DNA here is from genome assembly GCF_011762595.2 of Tursiops truncatus. Taxonomy (NCBI): domain Eukaryota; kingdom Metazoa; phylum Chordata; class Mammalia; order Artiodactyla; family Delphinidae; genus Tursiops; species Tursiops truncatus. Next base: position 36,166,005 of record NC_047036.1, read on the forward strand.
ACAACATCCATTCTATAACCCATAGATCAGTGAAAAATTTCAACTTTCAAATCTTATTATTGAAAAAATGCATTTTGTAAGGTTATAGTTGCCATTGATAGTGATTCCTCTGATGGATCTGGGCAAAGTAAGTTGAAAATCTGGAAAGGATTTATCATTCTAGATGCCATCAAGAACATTCATGATTCATGGAAAGTCAAAATATTACCATTAATAGGAGTTTGGAAGAAGTTGATTCCAACCCTCACAGATGACTTGGAAGTGTTCAGGATTTCAGTAGAAGTATCTGCAGATGTGGTGAAAATTGCCAAAGAACTAGAATTAAAAGTGGAACCTGAAGTGTGACTGAATTGCTGTACTATCATGATGAAACTTTAATGGATGAGGAGTTGCTTCTTATGGATGAATAAAGAAGGTGGTATCTTGAGATGAAATTTATTCCTTGTGAAGATGCTTTGAAGATTGTTGAAATGACAACAAAGAATTTAGAATATTACATAAACTTAGTTAATAAAGCAGTGGCAGCTTTTGGGAGGACTGACTCCAATTTTGAAAGAAGTTCTGCTGTGGATGAGATGCTATCAAACAGCATCGTATACTACAGAGAAATTGTTCACAAAAGGAAGAGTCAGTTGATGGGGCAAACTCATTGCTGTCTTGTTTTAAGAAATCGTCACAGCCACCCTAATCTTCAGCCACCACCACCCTGATCAGTCAGCAGCCATCAACATCGAGGCAAGACCCTCCACTGGAAAAAAGATTATGACTTCCTCAAGGCTCAGATGATGATTAGCACTTTTTTTTTTCTTTTGCGGTACGCGGGCCTCTCTCTGTTGTGGCCTTTCCTGTTGCGGAGCACAGGCTCTGGACGTGCAGGCTCAGCGGCCATGGCTCACAGGCCCAGCCGCTCCGTGGCATGTGGGATCTTCCCAGACTGGGGCACGAACCCGTGTCCCCTGCATCGGCAGGCGGACTCTCAACCACTGCGCCACCAGGGAAGCCCGATTAGCACTTTTTAGCAATAAAGTACTTTAAACTAAAGTATGTACATTGTTTCTTTAGACATAATGCTATTTCACAATTAATAGACTACAGCATAGTCTAAATATAACTTTCATATACAATGGGAAACAAAAAATTTGTGTGATTTGCCTTTTATGATATTTGCTTTATTGTGGCAGTCTGGAACTGAACCTGCAATATCTCTGAGGTATGCCTGTATTCCCATTTCTACCAGATTCTAAACAGACTTGAACTTCCTTGTCTTTTCTCACACAGTTCTCACTTCTTAGAACACAGCTCCTTCCCTTGAGCTCTTTGTATCTAAATCTTACCAGTCTTTCTAGAAATTAGACATTGGGGCACTGGAATCATTATCAGCCATTATGTTAGTCACTAAGAACGATAACTGATGGAAGGGTGGAAAGGAGGATTATGAGCAAGTGGTAGATATAACAAAAGAGACAACAGTGTTCTAGAAACTGGTATTTGATGGAAAAGAGGGTGAGGAAAAGGTAGTGGAAATGGAAGATTTCCCTTTAGAAGAGGAAAGGCAATTGACAGGGAATTGCAGAAAAGTGGTTTGGGAACAATGTTTGGGAGGAAATGGGAACTTTTATAACAAGCCCCAGAATGGAGTATTTGATACTGGCTATATATAGCCATTGCCCTTGTGGTATCACTGGAAGGTGGCCTGGGTACATTTAAGGGTAGGTGGTGGTGGGCAGAAGACCTAAATAGACATTTCTCCAAAGAAGACATACAGATTGCCAACAAACACGTGAAGGATGCTCAACCTCACTAATCATTAGAGAAATGCAAATCAAAACTACGATGAGGTATCACCTCACACCGGTCAGAATGGCCATCAGCAAAAAAATCTACAGGGAGGAGCTTCAAGATGGCGGAAGAGTAAGACTCGGAGATCACCTTCATCTCCACAAATACATCAGAAATACATCTACACGCGAAACTACTCCTATAGAACACGTACTGAATGCTGGCAGAAGACCTCAGACCTCCCAAAAGGCAAGAAGCTCCCCACGTATTGGGGTAGGGCATAAGAAAATCGAAAAAACAGAGACAAAAGAATAGGGATGGGGCCTGCAGCAGTGGGAGGGAGCTGTGAAGGAGGAAAGGTTTCCACACACTAGGAAGCCCCTTCGTGGGCGGAGACTGTGGGTGGCGGTGGGGGGAAGCTTTGGAGCCGCGGAGGAGAGCGCAGCAACAGGGGTGCAGAGGGCAAAGCAGGGAGATTCCCGCACAGAGGATCGGTGCCTACCAGCACTCAGCAACCTGAGAGGCTTGTCTGCTCACCCGCTGGGGCGTGCGGGGCTGGGAGCTGAGGCTCGGGCTTCGGAGGTCGGATCCCAGGGAGAGGACTGGGGTTGGCAGTGTGAACGCAGCCTGAAGGGGGCTAGTGCGCCACGGCTAGCCGGGAGGGAGTCTGGGAAAAGGTCTGGAGCTGCCGAAGAGGCAAGAGACATTTTCTTGTCTGTTTCCTGGTGCGCGAGGAGAGGGGATTAAGAGCGCCGCTTAAAGGAGCTTCAGAGACAGGTGTGCGCCGCGGCTATCGGCGCAGACCCCAGAGACGGGCATGAGATGCTAAGGCTGCTGCTGCTGCTGCTGCTAAGAAGACTGTGCGCAAGCACAGGTCACTATCCACATCTCACCTCCCGGGAGCCTGTGCAGCCTGCCCCTGCCAGGGTCCCGTGATCCAGGGACAACTTCCCCGGGAGAACGCACGGTGGCCTCAGGCTGGTGCAACGTCACGCCGGCCTCTGCCTCCACAGTCTCGCCCCACATCCGTAGCCCTCCCTCCACCCGCATGAGTTAGCCAGAGCCCCCGAATCAGCTGCTCCTTTACCCCGTCCTGGCTGAGCGAAGAACAGATGCCCTCAGGTGACCTACACGCAGAGGCGTGTCCAAATCTGAAGCTGAACCCCGGGAGCTGTGCAAACAAAGAAGAGAAACGGGAATTTCTCCCAGCAGCCTCAGGAGCAGCGGATAAATCTCCACAATCAACTTGATGTACCCTGCATCAGTGGAATACCTGAGTAGAAAACGAATCGTCCCAAATTGAGGAGGTGGACTTTGGGAGCAAAGATACATATATATTTTTTTCCCTTTTTCTCTTTTTATGTGTATGTGTATGGTTCCCTGTGTGATTTTGTCTGTATAGCTTTGCTTTTACCATTTGTGCTAGGGTTCTGTATGTCTGGTTTTCTTATTACTTAAATTTTTTTTTCTTCATAATTATTTTTTATTTAATAACTTCATTTTATTTTATTTTACTTTATTTTATCTCCTTCCTTCCTTCCTTCCTTTCTATTTTTTCTCCCTTTTATTCTGAGCCGTGTGGATGAAAGGCTCTTGGTGCTCCAGCCAGGCATCAGGGCTGTGCCTCTGAGGTGGGAGAGCCAACTTCAGGACACTGGTCCACAAGAGACCTCCCAGCTCCACGTAATATCAAATGGGAAAAATCTCCCAGAGATCTCCATCTCAACGCCAAGACCCAGCTCCACTCAACGACCAGCAAGCTACAGTGCTGGACATCCTATGCCAAACAACTAACAAGACAGGAACACAACCCCACCCATTAGCAGAGAGGCTGTCTAAAATCATAATAACTCCACAGACACTCCAAAACACACCACCAGACGTGGACCTGCCCACCAGAAAGACAAGATCCAGCCTCATCCACCAGAACACAGGCACTAGTCCCCTCCAACAAGAAGCCTACACAACCCACTGACCAACCTTAGCCACTGGGGACAGACACCAAAAACAATGGGGATTATGAACCTGCAGCCTGCGAAAAGGACACCCCAAACACAGTAAGTTAAGCAAAATGAGAAGACAGAAAAATGCACAGCAGATGAAGGAGCAAGGTAAAAACCCACCAGACCTAACAAATGAAGAGGAAAAAGGCAGTCTACCTGAAAAAGAATTTAGAATAATGATAGTAAACATGATCCAAAATCTTGGAAATAGAATGGAGAAAATACAAGAAACGTTTAACAAGGACCTAGAAGAACGAAAGAGCAAACAAACAATGATGAACAGCACAATAAATGAAATTTAAAATTCTCTAGAAGGGATCAGTAGCAGAATAACTGAGGCAGAAGAATGGCTAAGTGACCTGGAAGATAAAATAGTGGAAATAACTACTGCAGAGCAGAATAAAGAAAAAAGAATGAAAAGAACTGAGGACAGTCTCAGAGACTTCTGGGACAACAGTAAAGGCACCAACATTCGAATTATAGGGGTCTGAGGAGAAGAAGAAGAGAAAAAGAAAGGGACTGAGAAAATATTTGAAGAGATTATAGTTGAAAACCTCCCTAATATGGGAAAGGAAATAGTTAATCAAGTCCAGGAAACACAGAGAGTCCCACACAGGATAAAGCCAAGGAGAAACATGCCAATACACATATTAATCAAACTATCAAAAATTAAATACAAAGAAAAAATATTAAAAGCAGCAAGGGAAGAACAACAAATAACACACAAGGGAATCCCCATAAGGTTAACAGCTGATCTTCAGCAGAAACTCTGCAAGGCAGAAAGGAGTGGCAGGACATATTTAAAGTGATGAAGGAGAAAAACCTACAAACAAGATTACTCTACCCATCAAGGATCTCATTCAGATTTGATGGAGAAATTAAAACCTTTACAGACAAGCAAAAGCTAAGAGAATTCACCACCAAACCAGCTTTACAACAAATGCTAAAGGAACTTCTCTAGGGAGGAAAGAGAAGAGAAGGAAAAGACCTACAATAACAAACCCAAAACAATTAAGAAAATTGGAATAGGAACATACATATTGATAATTACCTTAAATGTAAATGGATTAAATACTCCAACCAAAAGATATAGACTGGCTGAATGGATACAAAAACAAGACCCGTATATATGCTGTCTACAAGAGACCTACTTCAGACCTAGGGACACATACAGACTGAAAGTGAGGGGACGGAGAAAGATATTGCATGTGAATGGAAATCAAAAGAAAGCTGGAGTAGCAATTCTCATATCAGACAAAATAGACTTTAAAATAAAGACAATTACAAGAGAAAAGAAGGGCACTACTTAATGATGAAGGGATCGATCCAAGAAGAAGATATAACAATTGTAAATATTTATGCACCCAACATAGGAACACTTCAATACATAAAGCAAATACTAACAGCCATAAAAGGGGAAATCGACAGTAACACAATCATAGTAGGGAACTTTAACACCCCACTTTCACCAATGGACAGATCATCCAAAATGAAAATGAATAAGGAAGCACAAGCTTTAAATGATACATTAAGCAAGATGGACTTAATTGATATTTATAGGACATTCCATCCCAAAACAACAGAATACACATTCTTCACAAGTGCTCATGGAACATTCTCTAGGATAGATCATATCTTGGGTAACAAATCAAGCCATGGTAAATTTAAGAAAATTGAAATCGTATCAAGTATCTTTTCCGACCACAACGCTATGAGACTAGATATTACAGGAAAAAATCTGTAAAAAATACAAGCACATGGAGGCTAAACAATACACTACTTAATAACCAAGATATTACTGAAGAAATCAAAGAGGAAATCAAAAAATACCTAGAAACAAATGACAATGAAAACACGACGACCCAAAACCTATGGGATGCAGCAAAAGCAGTTCTAAAAGGGAAGTTTATAGCAATACAATCCTACCTTAAGAAACAAGAAACAACTCAAATAAACAACCTAACCTTACATCTAAAGTAATTAGAGAAAGAACAAAAAAACCCCAATGTTAGCAGAAGGAAAGAAATCATAAAGATCAGATCAGAAATAAATGAAAAAGAAATGAAGGAAACAATACCAAAGATCAATAATATTAAAAGCTGGTTCTTTGAGAAGAGAAACAAAATTGATAAACCATTAGCCAGACTCATCAAGAAAGAAAGGGAGAAGACTCAAATCAATAGAATTAGAAATGAAAAAGGAGAAGTAACAACTGACACTGCAGAAATACAAAGGATCATGAGAGATTACACCAAGCAACTCTGTGCCAATAAAATGGACAACCTGGAAGAAATGGACAAATTCTTAGAAATGCACAACTTCCGAGACTGAACCAGGAAGAAATAGAAAATATGAAGAGACCAATCACAAGCACTGAATTTGAAACTGTGATTAGAAATCTTCCAACAAACAAAAGCCCAGGACCAGATGGTCTCACAGCCGAATTCTATCAAACATTTAGAGAAGAGCTAACACCTATCCTTCTCAAACTCTTCCAAAATATAGCAGAGGGAGGAACACTCCCAAACTCATTCTACGAGGCCACCATCACCCTGATACCAACACCAGAGGAAGATGTCACAAAGGAAGAAAATTACAGGCCAATATCACTGATGAACATAGATGCAAAAATCCTTAACAAATACTAGCAAACAGAATCCAACAGCACATTAAAAGGATCATACACCATGATCAAGTGGAGTTTATCCCAGAAATGCAAGGATTCTTCAATATATGCAAATCAATCAATGTGATACACCATATTAACAGATTGAAGGAGAAAAACCATATGATCATCTCAATCGATGCAGAGAAAGCTTTTGACAAAATTCAGCACCCATTTATGATGAAAAACCTGCAGAAAGTAGGCATAGAGTGAACTTTCCTCAACATAATAGAGGCCATATATGACAAACTCACAGCCAACATCGTCCTCAATGGTGAAAAACTGAAAGCATTTCCATTAAGATCAGGAAAAAGACCAGGTTGCCCACTCTCACCACCATTATTCAACATCGTTATGGAAGTTTTAGCCACAGCAATTAGAGAAGAAAAAGAAATAAAAGGAATCCAAGTTGGAAAGGAAGAAGTAAAGCTGTCACTGTTTGCAGATGACATGATACTATACATAGAGAATCCCAATGATGCTACCAGAAAACTACTAGAGCTAATCAATGAATTTGGTAAAGTAGCAGGATACAAAATTAAGGCACAGAAATCTCTTGCATTCCTATACACTAATGATGAAAAATCTGAAAGTGAAATTAAGAAAACAGTCCCATTTACCATTGCAACAAAAGGAATAAAATGTCTAGGAATAAACCTACCAAAGGAGACAAAAGACCTGTATGCAGAAAACTATAAGACATTGATGAAAGAAATTAAAGGTGATACAAACAGATGGAGAGATATACCATGTTCGTGGATTGGGAGAATCAACATTGTGAAGATAACTCTACTACCCAAAGCAATCTACAATTTCAATACAATCCCTATGAAACTAGCACTGGCATTTTTCACAGAACTAGAACAAAAAATGTCACAATTTATATGGAAACACAAAAGACCCCGAATAGCCAAAACAATCTTGAGAAAGAAAAACGGAGCTGGAGGAATCTGGCTCCCTGACTTCAGACTATACTACAAAGCTACAGTAATCAAGACAGTATGGTACTGGTACAAAAACAGAAATATAGATAAATGGAACAGGATAGAAAGCCTAGAGATAAACCCACACACATATGGTCACCTTATCTTTTTTTTTTTTTTTAAATTTTATTTTATTTATTTATTTATGGCTGTGTTGGGTCTTCGTTTCTGTGCGAGGGCTTCCTCTAGTTGCGGCGAGCGGGGGCCACTCTTCATTGCAGTGTGTGGGTCTCTCACTGTCGCAGCCTCTCTTGTTGCGGAGCACAAGCTCGAGCCGCGCAGGCTCAGTAGTTGTGGCTCATGGGCCTAGTTGCTCCGCGGCATGTGGGATCTTCCCAGACCAGGGCTCGAACTCGTGTCCCCTGCATTGGTAGGCAGATTCTCAACCACTGCGCCACCAGGGAAGACCCAAGGTCACCTTATCTTTGATAAAGGATGCAAGAATATAAAATGGAGAAAAGACAGCCTCTTCAATAAGTGGTGCTGGGAAAACTGGACAGGTACATGTAAAAGTATGAAATTAGAACACTCCCTAACACCATACACAAAAATAAACTCATAATGGATTAAAGAGCTAAATGTAAGGCGAGACACTGTCAAACTCTTAGAGGAAAACATAGGCAGAACACTCTATGACATCAATCACAGAAACATCCTTTTTGACCCACCTCCTAGAGAAATGGAAATAAAAACAAAAATAAACAAATGGGACCTAATGAAACTTAAAAGCTTTTTTTTGCACAACAAAGGAAACCATAAACAAGATGAAAAGACAACCCTCAGAATGGGAGAAAATATTTGCAAATGAGGCAACTGACAAAGAATTAATCTCCAAAATTTACAAGCAGCTCATGCAGCTCAATATCAAAAAAACAAAGAACCCAATCCAAAAATGTGCAGAAGACCTAAATAGACATTTCTCCAAAGAAGATATACAGATTGCGAACAAACACATGAAAGAATGCTCAACATCATTAATCATTGGAGTAATGCAAATCAAAACTACAATGAGATATCATCTCATACTGATCAGAATGGCCGTCATCAAAAAATCTACAAACGATAAATGCTGGAGAGGGTGTGGAGATAAGGGAACACTCTTGCACTGTTGGTGGGAATGTAAATTGATACAGCCACTGTGGAGAACAGTATGGATGATCCTTCAAAAACTAAAAATAGAACTACCGTACAACCCAGCAATCCCACTACTGGGCATATACCCTGAGAAAACCATAATTCAAAAAGAGTCATGTACCACAGTGTTCATTGCAGCTCTATTTACAATAGCCAGGACATGGAAGCAGCCTAAGTGTCCATTGAGAGATGAATGGATAAAGAAGATGTGGCACATATATACAATGGAATATTACTCAGCCATAAAAAGAAACGAAATTGAGTTATTTGTAGTGAGGTAGATGGACCTAGAGTCTGTCATACAGAGTGAAGTAAGTCAGAAAGAGAAAAACAAATACCGTATGCTAACACATATATATTGAATCTAAGGAAAAAAAAAGGTCATGATAACCTAGGGGCAAGATGGGAATAAAGACACAGACCTAATAGAGAATGGACTTGAGGATATGGGGAGGCGGAAGGGTAAGCTGTGACAAAGTGAGAGAGTGGCATAGACATATATACACTACCAAACGTGAAATAGATAGCTAGTGGGAAGCAGCCACATAGCACAAGGAGATCAGCTTGGTGCTTTGTGACCACCTAGAGGGATGGGATATAGAGGGTGGGAGGGAGGGAGATGCAAGAGGGAAGAGATATGGGAACATATGTATATGTATAACTGATTCACTTTGTTATAAAGCAGAAACTAACATGCCATTGTAAAGCAATTATACTCCAATAAAGATGTTAAAAAAAAAAGGAGCTTAATATGAAAGAAGCTGTGACTGTGTTTTTAAGTATGAATATTTACTGGATTTGAAATCAGTGGGTTGTGAATTTCAGTACTGGCCCTGTCAGCTCATAGAGGTTCAGGGGTAGAAGTTAAGATGTTAAAGTTTATTTCTTAATCTGTAAAATGAGGATAATGACACTTGCCAGACATTTCTCACTCTGTTGTCTTGATAGTCACATAATATGATCATATTATGTATAGATATATGTGTTTCTTTAGAGTAAGGAATCATTAAAGTTAATGTAAACGTTGTTTAAATTCAACAATTACAATAAGTTTTTCTTAGAGAAGCTAGACTTTATCAGCACTAGAGTTCCAAGTGGAATGATGATATGCCTCCAAAGGAATGACCTCCTCCACTCAGGAAATCAGTGTTCCCTTCTCAGATGAACTACTCTAGGTGAAATGGGTTTCAACAAAGTTGCCACAGGGAATTGAATCTTGGAATCCAATGAAAGATGGAAGGAGATTAAAATTAGTGGGGCCTTATGAGCTGTAATTGTTTCTAGACCTTGGGGTTTTCTTGTAACTGAAAAAAAGAAAGAAAGAAAGAAAGAAAGAAAACAAAGACTTCTTTGTCTTTTTTTCTGTCAGTCATTAGATACCTGCTTCATTGTCCCATATTCAGACTGGTTATTTTATTGAGAATTGTTGCCAATGCTGTGTGCTGTGTTTAGGAAAAGGGTGCTAGAGGGGAGTAATTACAAGTACTTCTGGCCTTTCATCAAAACCCGGGAATCTTAAGTGACAGCTGTTTGAGGGACTTGTCATTCAATTCAGTGGTTTGAAATTCTGCCAGTGGTTAAAAAACCTGTGGTTCAAGAGTTTGCAGCCACTGCGGGCTGCAGAGTCTTACCAGAGCACTCACATTTCATCGGAAACCACCGTTTTGTTGAGCCACAAGGATGCAGGGCAGACATCCTGACCACGATGTTTATTTCTGGAGGACAAAAATCACAATGGAAATTGGACCTGAGTCAAGCAGAAAATGATGTTTTCCCCTAAAATGTATAACATGCAGTTAGAAATGAAATGCCTGTATGTGTTTTTAGTCCACTGAGAAGATGTGGAAAGAGTTAGCACTGGAGGAGAGTGAGATTTTCCTATATTACTCTTTCTTTCCTTCCTATTAGGTAGAGACGTCATTTCTACCTCAACCAATAATAATTAAATTTCTCTTTCATAGTGTTGCAGTAGATGCATGTGGGATGAAAAGAAAGTAGGAAGTAAAGTACTTTCTAGCATTTGCAAATTAGTTGAGGAGTTACAGTAGATAAGGTACAATTTCGAGGCGATTCATAAGCCCCAGTGAGACTTGTAAGTATTGATTGAGTTCAGGAGAGCCTGAGAGTTAGGGAATGAACTCCCTCTAGTGAGATTCCTAATGAGTGGGTTTCTGGGAGAGAATGAGAATGTCACCAAACCCAAGCTGCAAGAGGTGGAGATAGCACCTCCCTGAACTAGTCCTTTAGAATCAGTCTGGTCCATCTCTCTTGTTTCCTTTATTTTGGTTGGCCTCTGCTTGGCTTTTTTTCTTGTTAGAATTGTAGTGCTCTCTGTATTAGAGGTCAAATATTTACTTATTATCCATTTTCCATGGATATAGTATTGCCTTTTGCTCTGGAAAATGGTTAAGATTATCTCGATGAGGTCTCTTTCATAGATAAATCTCTCATTTTAAAAAGTTTTAGAATATTATGCTAAAACCTCTTAAAACCATGATAGATAGATTTATTTATAATATATAAATTAAATAGAAATAAATAGTAAATAAAGAGATTGTTTCTTAGAACCTGTCCTATAGGCTAGGAGAAATTATGTGAAGTGTTCTTACCTCAATTTTATGCTATTGCAATTAAAACAAACATCAGATGGGTGTTGTGGAACTAATGTAAGATAAAAATATTTAAATATGAAAAAGCAAAATGCGTTAACCTATCTCATGTTTTATATCCTTCCTTGATGTCATCCAAATTTCCTATTGACAGGATTACATTGCCTTTATTTTAAACTTGGTGGTCAAGCAGAAAGCCTTTCCTATCAATGTCTGTCCTTGCTCCACCAATTTAAGAAGCCTGTTCTCTGAGAACAAAGGACATCCCGTTCAAAAAGTTGCCCCCTGTAACCCTAACCTGATACCTGTTTGCCTTTAAACCTTCCACAGTAGATCATTCCTCAAGCACACAAAGGCATCCCCTCTCCCAACTCCACATTTATCAGCAGGAGAAAAGCAAACACCACCATTTCTCAGGTACACAGTGTCTCCACACCTATTACAGTTGAGGGCAGTGGTGACCTCACACTGGCCCAAACCACCCACGAGTAGCCTTTGATGTTACTGGAGCCTCATGTTTTTATACAGTCTAAACACCCTACGTTTGAACTGCAAGAGTCCTGTTTCCAACCATATTAGAAGTGATATCAAAGATGGTCACATTTTAATGGTCTTTCACTCTCAGAGAGAGCAGCAGGCAAGGGAAAACTTGGTGAGGCTGTGTTTCTTCCCTTTTTTTTAACTCTCCTGCCCATCCATTTTCCACCTTTCCTTCCCCACAGTATCCATAGGCCACATGACTGTCATTGGAGGGATTGACTGGTTCTGGGAAAAGAAAAAGCCCTCAGGGAAAATGAACCCACTTCTTTTTACAAGTTAAAAAACCCTAAACTCCATGAGAGATAACTTTATGTGAACTTTTCCCAGCAGAGTAGGTAACATTCATTTTTGGGGTTAGGCACTTGGTGGATTTATATCAATAGCCCATTGGGAAAGTAGTCACAAGAGGATAATAATTAGCCAGTGGGCCAAGGAAGTCAGGAGTTCCAGATGTAAGGCTGATGATCATTTGAGCAAGAAGAAAGTTTAGCAGTCATATTGTACAAGAAATTCATTTTATAGATGAGGATATTCTTGGTGTGATCAAATTATTTCAAGTGTAGGATGGTGTTGAAAGGCTCTGAGGAGCTATCTTTGATTATTATACACACACATAGGGGAGTTACATCTTATGTTCAGACACTTAACCATCATATTTTTTTATGGAATTATAATAGTAATAACACACACTTCCTATGTGATTATGTGTCTCATACTCTTCTAAGCACTTGATTTAATTCATTTTACCCTCATTAACTATGAGTTAGGTGCTATTGTTATCATTTCAGTTTTTCAGATGGGATAACTGAGGCATAGAGAAGTTAAGTAACTAGCTCAAGGTCACCCAGGTAGGAAGTGGCAGAGGCAGAATCCAAAGCCAGGCTTTGGGCTGCTGAGTCCATACCCTAGGCCAACACGTTATACTATGTCTCTGACAGGATCTTCCTGAGAAAGTCAAAAATAGAATTTTTTTTTGTTTCTCACCAGTTTTAAAATTGAAATGATTAATTTTTTTGAAAGAAAATGACACTTCTGTATTTGTGTTGCTCTTACTGTGTCAGCACAATGATATATAAATATTTAGTTGATCAACCTCTATGTTTGCCTGCCAAGCAACAGTGCTCACTAGGAAGAAAACCCTTATGAAGCTTTGATTAAATTGTCCCATTTGTATACCTCTCTGGATGGAAAAATGGCTTTGGAAATTACTTTCTTTGAAATTGTTAGAGCCTTTTGTTTACCAAACAGTGTACACTGTTAAAAGTAAAACTTGCTCTGTGTTCTAAAGTTTGGCCCAGTTGGTTAATCTTTCAGGAGTGTTGAAAACAGGGCTTTAATTAGCAATTTTATCAGTTAACCCAGTCACTCATCTCCAGTTCTTATCTGAATCCTTGGTAGTGCAGGCACTTAGGGACATCAGAAAAAGGCCGACTTGTCAGTGTGACAGTTGAGAGGACTTCTGTGGAGGGAAAAAGAAAGATCTCAGAAATGGACAGTATTAAATGGAATCTGATACCAATCCAAAAGAAATTATTTCACCAAAGGAAGTTATAATAGGAGTTGGTTTCTCTTGTATTTCTCTGTAATTCTCTATGGCATATCACCTTTGTTGTCAAGACAGAGTCAGTGGTCTTGTGTGATGTGAAGATGGGACCTAAAAAAGGAAATTTCTAAGTCAGTTAGTCACTGAGTTGAACATCACCCTGGAGTGGTTCTTCACTTTGCAGCACCAAAGGATTGTTGGGAAAATTAGCTCAGGGCTTGGAGAACTCAGTTTCCTGGTGAAAGTGAGAAAAATACCAATGACATGAAGTATATAAAAAGAATAATACATTGTGCCTTCTCTAATATAATCCAATCAAGGAGGCTTAGATCTTTTCTTAAACTCAACTTATTTTTCCTTGTGGTATTGTCTATTGATTGTGTTCCTGATTTACTGAACATCTTGTTTTTCCTGTATTTGCACTATATTAAAATGTATCACTACCTGGAAATAAATCTCTATTTCATAAGAAATGAAAAGCACTTAAGCTATAAAAAGAAGATCCATAATTTTATCATCCCAGCATGGGCCTGCTATCATTGCAACAGCAGAGCAAGTAACACGCAAAAAAAATTCCATAAGGGATACACTGGAGCCAGGAGATATTTATGCTTGCCTAAGCAGTTCTGATGATTTGATAGTTGAAATGTTTATGCTTTTGTTCACTTAGATAACGTACTTAGGACATCTTTTTTAAACAACAGATAATCATAGTGGTGTACTAAGGGGGCTGACATAGTGGAAGTGGGTATCTGAGAATTATTAAAACAAACTTAGATGGTTGTAGTATAGGGTGACTATTTTTGGTGAAACAATTACTTAGCATTTCATGCTAAAAATGATAGTGTTTTAGATTTATTATAAAACTACAGAAAAACACATTTTTCTTCAGAAGCAGAAGGGTGAAACATTAGTTAGAACTTAAGGAAAATGTACTTTGTTCTTATTTTTCTTTTAGCCATGCTGAAAAGGTAAAATTGATATATGACCTTATTTTATCTTTTGTTCTGTATTCTTTTTTCCTCTTTATTGTTTGATTTAATTTCAAAGTAGCTAAAAGTGCCAAAATCAAAGACCAGGTTAAATTTTCCCTGAAGGATATTGAATATCATGGTCATTATTCTAATAAAAAGAGGTTTGTTGAGCTGCTTTGATTTAAACAAGCTTGATAGCCCCTTTTCTGAGAAAGATGCCTCTTGCTTAAAGTTTTCTCACAGCGAAGCAAGCTGAATATCATGCCAATCTTTGAACTTGTAGCAAGCTGGAATCCTGCTGCCTTCACTTATTTATTGAGAATTATTAGCAAATAAAAAGCAAAACTTGGCTTAATAGGCTTTATTAGGCTGTTTTCTATAGGTAAACTCTAAAGGATATTTGAATTTCATACTTTATTAATTCCACTAATGGGACATTTGCAACACAATTCCTGACTATTCATGGGGCTAAAGATTTCTCAGAATTATAGGATAACTACAATAATTATATAATATATATATTATAGATACTATATATCATATAGTAATGTGTATATGTGATTAATAATAACTTTAAGTAGTTAAATAAGTGAGTTCCAAGCATCTCTCTCCCTGACCATTAATTACCTCATAATTTCTCAGTTCATACCCTCTGGTACTCAGATACCTACATCTAACTGGGATCTATAATACGTTGTTCCATCATCTTTCATTGTTCCTCCCTAGTCTCATATCCCTCCTTTCCTCTTTAGCTGACTTACATTCTATCATTATAATCACTTACTTGCATATTACCTTCAACTCTTTGCCCCTTTCTTTGTTCTACTAACTTCTTGCCTGCTCTGATCCTGAGCAGCTGAACATAGCTGGAAAAACACTCATAAGCCAGCTGACTGGCCTCATTTGAAATCTATGACCACTAACCTCAAGTGAATCTCAGATGACCACAGTCTGTTTGCATGACCACAGTCTGTTTGCATTTCCCTAATCCATTCACTCTCTCCATCTCTTAGTAGAATTAGTGGTTCTCAACCAGGGGCGGTTTTGCCACCAGAGGACATTGGCAATATCTGGAGATATTTTTGGTTGTCATAACCTGGAAGAGGGAGTGCTACTGGCATCTCGTGGGTAGAGATAAGGGATGCTGCTAAACATCCTATGATACACAGACAACCCTCCCTGCCCCACAAAGAATTATCAACCGCTAAATATCTGTAGTGCTAAGGTTGAGAATCCCTGTGTAAAGCATTTAATATCTTTTCTCTCTTTAAACTTCCCGACACTCCCTCTAATCTGTACTTTCAACTGATTTTCCTTTTTCATCTGAGAAGAGCAATTTTAAGAGACTTGCTTAAGCACACACTGGCACATTTGCCCACCTTCCTGTATCTGTGCTTTCCTCCCTGTTACTAAGGATGGCTATCTCTGATCTTAGATAAGGCCAACCCCTCTAAATGTGTACTGGATCCCATTCCCTCTCCTCTTTTGAGGGACAGAGTGCCAGTAATTTTCCATTTTACGTCTTGAATTACCAATATCCCCCCTTGCAGTGGATCATTCCCATCAGCAAAATAATATGCTGATAGTATCTTCTATCTTAAAAATAACAAACCCCCCTAAATCTCTCTTGATTTCACATTCTCTTTTAGGGGCAGCATGGTCCCTAATTTTTCTTCTCTCATTCTCTCTCAAACCTGCTCCAACCAGATTTTCATCCCCTCCACTCCAGACAAACAGTTCTTATAAAAGTTACCAATCATGTGTCCACTGTTTAATCCAGTGATCATTTGTCTTCAGCTTTCTTGTGCCATCAATCAATGACTTTTTACACAGTCAATCATCCCTCTTTCTTGAAACCCTTTCTTCACTTGGCTTCAGGACACCACAGTCTCCTACTTTTCTTCCTCCTTCATGTATCTTTCCCCTCAGCTTCCTTTTTAGCAAATTATTGAACCTGAGGGGGTGGTTTGTGGGAACCTCTGACTTTGTAGCCAAGTTGGACAAAAGTATGGTAAGCTGAGGACTTGATATTGACCGCTGGTGCCTGAAGTGACGGTAGTCCTGTGGGACTGAGCTCTTAAACCTGTGGTATCTGACACTATCTCTGTATAGTTAATGTTAAATTGTAGGACACTTGGTTGGTGTCAGAGAGTTGGAGAATTGGTTGGTGTGAGGAAAAAGCCAATCATTTGGTATCAGGAGTGGGATTTTCTAGAACAGCCCTGGCTCATGCATGATGTTGAAGAAGCACTCTAATGGAGAGGACAGGGCCCAGAAGGGTTCCACAATAAGATGGAAACGGTTTATACCAGATTGAGCTACCAAAGGAATGCAAGGAGGATATAGGCATGAGTAGGGATCCTCTTTTTTCTAAGTATGAATTTGGAATTGTGTGAGGAGCAGCTGGATTCTATTGCCACTTGGATAGTGCCCTATAAACAACTCCCGACTGACCAACAGAGAGCTGTTTGGCTTATGGATGGTGGTTCCAAGGTGAATGGAAAACATCCCATTTAGAAGGCCACCACTCTGATAGAGGAAGGGAAAAATAAATCAGCTCAGTGGGATGAATTGCCTGGTCTTTTCTTAGCAGTGATGGAACAATTGAACAATGACAAAAGCCCCTATGTTTTGGTTTTTATTGACTCATGGGTGATGACCAATGGCTTGGCCTTATGGTCAGGCAAGAGGGAAGTGGACACCTGGTCTACTAAAGGAATGCTTTTATAGGACACAGCTCTATGGAAGTCACTATGGGAATTTGAGGGTTGTATTAAAGTAGGACATGTTGATGCCCATCAGAAGAATCCTCTTCCAGGTTCAGAAGGTAGTTGGAAACACCAAGTAGACTTTTTGGTTCATTCTACTGAAGTGGTTCATTCTACTTGGATCCATAAACTGAGCAGACATGGTGGGGGAGACTGCAGTAATGCAGAGATAGGCTGAATCTGGGCATATTCCTCTTGCACCCTCTGAGGCACAAAGTGCCAACAACAACTGTGCTGTTAGAGACTGCAGAGAGACAGAGATTGCAGATGGCTATGGGGAAGATTCCTAGGGGGAAGGCCTTGCACATAGCTGGCAAGTGTATTATCTTAGACCCATGCTGGTAGCCCCAGGAGGCTATAAATGGATCATGACAGGAATAGACACTTACCCTATACCAGGCTTTGCATACTTTGTGATAGATGCAAATGCTCATTATACCATTAAAGGATTGGAATAGAAGGTACTGTACCAATTTGGGCTGCTGAGTTATATTTCTTCAGACTAAGCAACACATTTTACATCCCATAGTATCCAACTGTGTTCAAAGAGCTATCAAATCAAGTGGACATATCATGTTGCATTTCATCCTCAGAATAATGATCTAATAGAGAATTGAAATAGGCCTTTGAAACATTTGCTGTCCTAAGTTAGGAGAGATATAGGCATAAAGGGCTGGTTCATATGCTTTCATGAGTCTGTGTTTACATTCATATGAGAGGGCCAAGGGTGAGTCCCTACTGGATAGATTCCCCTGGTTTTCTGAGGGATCTGAAGAAGATGAGGGTGAAGGAGGATGGTAGTGCGACTATACAGTTCTTCCCTTTATCACCTCAGCTTTCTCTTTTTTCTACCTGCTGCAGTGGTCCCAGGACCAGGGAAGCAAGCATAGATGATTGCAGGTGCCAGAAGCAGAGATGATTCCTAAGCAAGAGACTTGTAACTATACCTTTAAACTTTTATTCCAGAATTTCCAAGGGCTTGTTAGGGTGGATTGTGCATTCATCCCATCTGATAAAGTTGGGGCTGACAGGTGAATTCTACTATTATGTCTAAGGTTGGGACAGATCGTTGGTTCTGTATCTGTGTATCCCTGCCCTATCTGAATGGGAGTGATCTGAGGGGAAAACACTTGCTAGACTAGTATTGCTGCCATATATCTGGACCAGCACTGTGGATGAACTTAATGTCCCTTCCAAAGGTGGAAATATTAGGGTAAACATAAATGACAAATGGAGAGGAGAAATAATAGCTGTGGGTAAAGGAATGAATAAGTGGGTAATGCAATGAGGGAAGTCCAACATTATATTAATGCTTTGAAGGAAGCTCAGAACAAGGGAGTAATATCATTTCTTCGCACAATTGTACCTGTTGCCTGGAAGGGTAAAGCTATGTGTTTGCTGAGACCAGCCTTGCTTTGGAAAATTGAATGGTGCCATGCAAACCTGAGAGGCATTGCTCTGGGAAACATTCTGGTCATATGAGATGATGATGAACTGGACCAAATGTTAATAACTAAGTGCATCTAGTAATGTGCCAGTATCTTTTTTTTTTTTTTTTTTTTTTTTGCGGTACGCGGGCCTCTCACCGCCGTGGCCTCTCCCGCTGCGGAGCACAGGCTCCAGACGGGCAGGCTCAGCCGCCATGGCTCACGGGCCCAGCCGCTCCGCGGCACGTGGGATCCCCCCCGGACCAGGACCAGGGCACGAACCCTTGTCCCCTGCATCGGCAGGCGGACCCCCAACCACTGCGCCACCAGGGAAGCCCCTGTGCCGGTATCTTTTAACTTTCATTTTCAGGTTATATCTACTACAGAGGATATCATCTGGGAAGGAATTTCTGAGAACTGCTTTCTGTTGACACCTCAAAATGTGTAGAGTGTGGTTCCCAGCAAACTGATCCCTGCGTAACTATAAACAATGATGATCAAATGCTTAGAAAGGTCCCTGGCTGTAATGGATAAAATACAATGGCAGCATGCCCAACACGCTACAGTATGCCAGGCACAAATACATGTCACCCTTGTTTTTGTGGATGGAAAGTGCAAAATAGGGAAAAACAGTGGGGTCCTGATGGGATTAAAACAATGGCCGTCAAGTAGTAGATCTGCGTTCTCCTGGGCAATGGCGCCACACTGAGGTGAAGAAGGCTGCGAGAGGTCTTACGGCATACTCGAACTAAGTTGCATCTAGGTGTGCCTACCACTCGACTAACTCTAGTGTGAGGGACCAAACATTCTGGAGTGCAGAACATGTATACTAACTGCACTTAGGCGTTTGGCACATAATGGCTACACGAGCATGATAGATTAAACGACACTGGCTCATAAGACAGAAAGAACCTTAGTGGAGATAGGTGCCGGTCTAGGTATCCTGGAACAAACTGAATTTGTTTTTAATGAGGAGCACCATTCAAAGGAAAAGGATTTATTAACTAGGATAAGCCTATCAGAGGGTGTTCTCTTTCGGAGGAAGGCAAAGGCTAGAAGTCAGCCTGGAAAGATGGGGATTTAGCAAAGTGAATCAATCAAACTCAGCATATAATGCTGAATGATTCTAGAACCCAGCATTGGGAAAAGGCCTGTATTTGACTATTCTAATACAAATGGAGGCTGAAGAGGCCATGGGACAATGGCCCTCAGTGCTAGCCAAATTTATATATATAGTCTTCCTCAGAGTAGACTTTTCAGTGTGGTATAAAACATGTTTACTAATAAACTCAAATATCTCTAGTTCTACTGTAAAAAAGAAGCCCAAGTGAATAAACCTATGCTCAATAATTAACATTTCAGTATTTTATTTTATTTGGAACTGATCTAGATAGTCAATGAATATCTATCATTTAACTGATCTCAGTAGAACTTTAAGGTTTCAAGCTACCAATAAGATTTTGGAAACTTTTTAAAGTTTATTCTTATTTATTTTTAACATCTTTATTGGAGTATAATTGCTTTACAATGGTGTGTTAGTTTCTGCTGTATAAGGAAGTGAATCAGCTATACATATACATATATCGCCATATCTCCTCCCTATTGCATCTCCCTCCCACCCTCCCTATCCCACCCCTCTAGGTGGTCACAAAGCACTGAGCTGATCTCCCTGTGCTACGTGGCTGCTTCCCACTAGCTATCTATTTTACATTTGGTAGTATATATAAGTCCATGCCACTCTCTCACTTCATCCCAGCTTCAGCTTCCCCCTCCTCGTGTCCTCAAGTCCATTCTCTAGGTCTGCGTCTTTATTCCTGTCCTGCCCCTAGGTTCTTCAGAACCATTTTTTTTTTTGATTCCATTATATGTGTTAGCATACGGTATTTATTTTTCTCTTTCTGACTTACTTCATTCTGTATGACACTCTCTAGGTCCATCCACCTCACTACAAATAAGTCAATTTTGTGGAAACAATTTTGAAGTAGACATACCATAAAGCATAATTGTAATTGAAAATTTCATTTATAAATTTTATCTTACATCTATTTAATTCACTTGTTCTTAACAATTATGTTTAGATTAGTCATGAAAATTTCATGAGACATTAAACAGTTCATTATCATTTTAAGTTATCATTCTTGTTGACAAATTCTCTGACAGAGGTGACATGGGCTTATTTGACTGTTAGTAAATGTAGGTATAATAAAAGTATTATATTTAATGCTGATAACTCTAAAGGCATGCCTGTTTTAATTAAACCAACAAACATAAACTAGCTTTTATTTACTGAAGAATATCCTAGATCATGTGAACTTAATAAAACATTTGTGTTAGTTTTTATATTTCTGAGAGTACACGTGATTTATATAAATGCTTGTTTGTCTTTAATTCAATTAAATAGAGCTCTTTATAAATTAATTTTGACAATACTGTTTGGAGGTAGAAAAAAATCACATTTATAATATACATACATAGACATACATAAACATACAGACAGGTGCAAACAGATCTTATAGCTTTTGTTTTAAAATTTTAGCCACAAGACAGGTATAATAATTCATAACTTACTAGTTTATAAAAGAACAGCTGGATCAAAATCATGTTTCTAGCAGATGGAATAAGTTTACCTTCTCAGATGGTGAAAGCTTTTACTAACATTTGTGGAAGAGACCTTTATGATTTTTTTAAGGCCTAGTTTTCAAAATAGGCTTTCCTTTTTTTTTGTTTTCTCTCTTTCTGATAAGAATTAACTTGGTTCCTGGAGAAGACCGTGTAGAAAACTTACATCTCAAAAGATACAGAGAAAGAATGCAGATTCCACCAAGAGAGACTTTTGTTCCATAAGCCTAGATCTTTACAATAATTGCAAGCCTTTAAAATGAATAGGAAGGTTTTGAGATTGGTTAAAAAATAGGTGAATTTTGAAGTGTTTTTAGAGCCACACTTCTGTTCTTATAAAGATTAGATTTGTAAGATAAGTACGGTTGTTTTTAATTCCTCAAAGAATTGGGTTGCAAACTGCATGATTAAAGAGGCTGCTCCACCCATCCAACTACATTATTCAGTTTGCTTCTTTATATCAGGGAGAAGATCTTCAACTAAAATGGAAATCAGAAATTTCCCATGTTCTAGATTTAGAACTGTGTGTCTTTGGAATGTTTTAGTAAATCCTTCCATAAAGCCTCGAGAATGTTTTTCCTTCCCTCTGGGTACATGGGTTCATTTTAGCTTAGGGGAGAAAACCTCAAAAAAAGTTCTTATCAGACTTTGAATATAAGCTTCTAATTTGGCCAACCTCTGACCATAGAACTACTTAAAAAAACCCAAAAATCTCATACATCTTGTCGGGTTTCAGCGGGGACAAGCAGTAAATATTCCTGGCAGTGTTGAACACCACCTTGGCCACAAGAGGCATCCCCCCAAAAGGTGCAAAACATATCACCCTCCCAAAATCCAGAGTCACTCCCAAGGATAACTTAAAAAAAGAGACCCAGATCATTCCCCTTGAGAGCTGGCAACAGTCAGCAAGACACTAGCTGCAAATGGGAGTACTTTTCTAGCCACAAATGGGGTGCAACCCACATTTATGTCCAGCCATATTTTGGGGGCTCTCAACCTTATGGTTGCCAAGCCAAGTTCTCAGGACACAAAATGAGACAAACAAGAAGGCAGTAGCTGTTCCTGGTAGAGAAAGACTTGACAACCAGTGGGTACCCGAAAGCAAGTTCACGAGTCACAATTCAAAGATTTAATTCTTACAAATTTTTTTTGCCTGCCAGTTTGAATTTGGAAAGAAAGGGACAATGTGAAATTTTACCTTTCTCTCTCAGCCAGGCACCACAGATGGAAATCTAGGACAGCTGACTTGGGTAAGAATTCTCATCCTTTACAGGTTTCTGCCAGTTTTCCCAGGATTCTGTCTGCAGGTTCTGGAGCAAGTGGGGTGTCCCAGCAGGTCTCATCTTGGTACCAGAAATTATAGAGGAGGAAAAATAATTTTTCCTCTACGCTTTGTGGTGGATGCTTGGCTGAGACCCCTTTTTCTCTAGGGCGTCTCATGAATAGATAAACTTATTTGGCTTAAAAGTTCTCCACTGTGGCCACTTTAATTCAAGATTATTTTGGTAAGGTTAAACTGCTTGTTCAGCCTTAAAACAAAATTTTATTCACCTGAGGCCTCACACTGGACCCAGTCCAGCTTAAGTTGGACCGAGTCTGACCCTGGACCCAGTCCAACCCCAGACCCAGTCTGGTTTTTAAGGCAGACCCAGTCTGGAAAAAGAAATGCTCAAATAAATTCTGAAAGCTCATAATGCAAAATCTGTAGAGCTAGGATCTGAGAGGAACTTTCCCATGACCTCCAGAAGCAGCAAGAAACCCGCAGGCTTGAGGGGCTCAAAAGGTACCCACGCCTTTTCACTTATTGTTCTGGGAACCGTCGGGTCTCCTTCAGTTCCCTCTTTTGACGCCGTTAAAGGATTAAACTGAGGCATATTAAAGTTTTTTTTTTTTTTTACATCTTTATTGGAGTGTAATTGCTTTACAATGGTGTGTTAGTTTCTGCTTTATAACAAAGTGAATCAGTTATACATATACATATGTTCCCATATCTCTTCCCTCTTGCATCTCCCTCCCTCCCACACTCCTTATCCCACCCCTCCAAGGCGGTCACAAATTACCCAGCTGATCTCCCTGTGCTATGCGGCTGCTTCCCACTAGCTATCTACCTTACGTTTGGTAGGGTATATATGTCCATGCGTCTCTCTCGCTTTGTCACAGCTTACTCTTCCCCCTCCCCATATCCTCAAGTCCATTCTCTAGTAGGTCTGTGTCTTTATTCCTGTCTTACCCCTAGGTTCTTCATGACATTTTTTTTTCTTAAATTCCATATATATGTGTTAGCATATGGTGTTTCTCTTTCTCTTTCTGACTTACTTCACTCTGTATGACAGACTCTAGGTCTATCCACCTCACTACAAATAACTCAATTTCGTTTCCTTTTATGGCTGAGTAATATTCCATTGTATATATGTGCCACATCTCCTTTATCCATTCATCCGATGATGGATACCCAGGTTGCTTCCATCTCCGGGCTACTGCAAATAGAGCTGCAATGAATATTTTGGTACATGACTCTTTCTGAATTATGGTTTTCTCAGGGTATATGCCCAGTAGTGGGATTGCTGGGTCACATGGTAGCTCTATTTGTAATATTAAAGTTTTAAAGTTTATTTGAGCAAAGGTCAATTCGAATTGTGCTGCAATCCATCTAGCAGGTGGAAAGGAGCTCTGAGGAGTTGTACAAAATGACTTTTAAAGGCAGAAGGGAGTGGGAACAAGGAAGTTATACTAGGCAAAAGAGTGGGTTAGTTATAGCAAAGTGACTTTCCTTTGGGGGATGGCAAGAGTCTGTCAGGCAGACTACCTAACTAGTGCTGATCAGGTGATTCCTGATTGACGGGTTTAAGATTCCATTTCTGGGAGAGTCAAACTGTAATTAAGTCAAGTCTTGGTTTGGTGATATGGGGCTTAGCATAAGTGATTCCATTTTGGGCCTGTTTTCTTGTTTCTAACATTGACAACCAGTATCTGATGTGGGACAGTCTTGTGGGACTGAATCATCAAACCTGTGGAGTTTGATGCTAACTCTTGGTAGTTAGTGTCAGAATTGAATTGTAGGACACATACTTGGTGTTGGAAAGTAGGAGAACTGATTGGTGTGAGAGAAAAACCACTCACTCTGTGTCTGCCCAAACTCTAAACACTGACTGCTCCAGGCCTCAGCCCTAGATCTCTTCTCTGCCCTGTCTACACCGGCTCCTGATTAGAGAATACATTTAGTTTCATGACTTTAAATACATTCTTGAATCCCAGGTTTTGATTACCAGCCTGAATTTTATCATCAATTTCAGACTCTTTTGTCCAGGTGTCTTCTTTATATATTCACTTAGATGTCTAGTGCATATCTCAAACTTAGCATTTGTAAAACCAAACTCCTGTTCTTTCCTCCCCAAACTTCTCCTTTCATACTTTTTCTCACTAAATGATAAGTTCATTCTTCCTGCTGCCACAGCCAAAAACCTAGGTGTTATCCTTGTCTCCTTTTTTGTGATCTCACATTCTGCATCCAATCTATAAACAATTCCAATTAGCTCTGCCTTTAAAAACATCAGAATTTGACAATTCCTCACCATCTTCATGGTACCATCCTGATCAAGCCACCATTATCTTTTACTTGGAATATGGCAAAATGCACAATATCGTTCACCTTTCTTTCACTCTTGCTGCCATCTATACAACAGTATAAACTTGAGGGGGCAGATAAATTAGGAGCTTGAGATTAACAGATATACACTACTATATATAAAATAAACAACAAGGTCCTACTGTATAGCACAGGGAATTATATTCAATATCTGTAATAACATATAATGGAAAAAAATCTGAAAAAGAAATATATATATGTAACTGAATCACTTTGCTGTGCACCAGATTCTAACACAACACTGTAAATCAACTATACTTCAATAAAAAAGTAAAACCTTGAAATGATTTCCCCAGCAAGAGATCCTAAAATAAACAATGTAATATAATTAGGACACAATGTTGGTTAAACACTTGATAATTATGTTTCTATACATATTATCCAGATCCTTATATGTGATTATTTTTAGATATGAGTATTTTTAAGAGACTATGAAAAATAAATATCAAAATTCAATTATGTCCATCAGAGGAAGCTATGGCACTAATAACCCATCTTAGTGTCTTTCTCTGCCTCTTTGTGAGAAGTGTGATTAACATGGAAAGCTTATGATATTTGGAATCAGTATTAGCTTTGAAATCTGTCTCTTCCACTTACTAACCATGTGATCTTCATCTATTCATTTTACTCCTCTTAGTTACTGTTTTTATAAAATGACTTGGCAGCATTTTTTTTGAAACTAGAAAAAATTTATCTTCCCGATTTAAATAGTTTTCAAAGGTTACATCACCTTAAACGTTTTGAGATAGCTTCTATTTTCTCTCCTATTGCAGTTATGCACTATGCAAAATATAGTGCAACATTATCCACTTTCTTTTGAATTTATTGCGTGTGTCCATGGAGACGTTTACTAATCCCTACTCTCAAAAACTCCAAAAGGAGATTATGTTTACACTTTTAATAGAGAAAGTGAAAAAATAGATAGGGTTCAGTTAACTCAGTTGACTATATAGACGTTTTCTTTTGGAAGGGAGAAATTAAATAAGCCTCACAATAAATAGATTTATATTTTATTTTTGACTTTACCATCATCAATTTAGGACAACGGAATGAATCATTTTGTATGCTAATAGAGGTCATAGAACAGTCATTGATTTGATACCAATGTCTGATGATTCACACCAGTCCTTTTATTCTGTAACCTTTTAAAGGACATTTATTAACTTTTGTAGGATATCTTTCTATGGGATGTGATGAGAAAGGTTTATCATATGGAACAAACTGAAAGAAAGATATTAACTTGTATGAGATTGAACAGCACAAAATCAGTGGTCCATTACTCAGAATGGCAGCTGTAGGTCAGCAAATAATTATAATGAAGAAATGATCTTTTTTATGATAATAGGATCTCACAAGTCTTTGGATCATATACTTGCAAAATTGAAAAATGGAAGTTATAAAAAATTAAAAATGGGAAGCGTCTTCGTTCAGCCTGATGTGAAAGGATGGTTGGTGTTTTTCTGCATTGTACCTTTTCTTACTGTTTCTTTAATAAATGAGACGAGAGGGCAAAAAAAAAAAAAGCGTGGTATAATCACAACTTGGAACACTATAGAGTCATTAAAAACTGTAATGTTGAAGGATTCTGTGAATACGGGAAATTGTTCACAATATGGTGGCAGATAAAAAGATTACACGACAATTTGTCTAATAGGGTATACTTTTTGTACATATATATCCTTATTTGCACATAAAAATGTTGAGAGCTTATTCTTGAGAGATGATGTATTTCTTAAGGTCATTGTAATTACCTCACTAATTTTACTGAATCAATTGTTGGCTAGGAGGCGTTCAGGGAAGTGTGGGGCTATTCTACATAGTCATTCAAGGATTCAGGCTGACATAGGTTCCACCATCTTTAACTCAGGGTTTCCAGTGTCCCCTGGACACTGACAGTCAATTGGCAGATGAGAAAAGAGGGAAAATGGAAGATCTCTGGAGAGTTTTATGGGCCAGGCTAACAGTGGAGCAAATCACTTCTCCCACATTGGCCAGAACTCAGTTCTATGGCCTCATCTGATTGTAAGAACGGTAGGCAATGTGGTCTGCCTGTATGCTCAGGAGAAAAAGTGTTTTGGTATATACAGAGCAGTCTTTGTCTCAGGTAAGATCCTGCGTAATCTGTATAGTCATTCCCATGCTTTACTCTGTTTTTAAGTGGTCACTGGCTTTCCATGACTCTGCTTAAGTCAGAGAGCAACACAGATCATCACTTGATTTTGTACTAATTTTCATTACTCTTTCCACCACCAGAACTTGAGGCTTGCAGCAGGGTTCTGTATGAAGGGACCTAGGGTCAACTTACTAATATTGCATTGGCCAACTCATACTCTGTTGTGTCAACCATTATTGCAATTTGAGTCAGTCTTGACAACTTACCACCAATCCCCTGAGCCTCATAAACTACAAATCATCATAACAAATGACCACAAAAATAAAATGGCTAATTGCAGCCACACAAGTTTTACATACTTGGCATTTAGTGCATAGTATCAATAGGTGTTAGTGGAATGCTCCTTGACTGACTGATAGTCTTCCTACATTTTTCAGAGTGGTGTACTTTCCTGTCCATAAGCTGAGAGCCCCTGGAAGGCAGAGACAATGCTCTTATTCTGTAAATCTGCTGGTATGTGTTTGTTTAATTAGTTTTTAGTCTCCTTCTGCCATACAGTGGGGAATATACCAGCTTTTATGGTTAAGGCCAAGTGGGAAGATCTCTAGGTTTAGAGGTAGAAGCTAAGCTTGGGAAATAATTGGCTCTCTGACAGGTCCATGGACTCAGTGGTCTTCACTACATCTTTTTTGGGTGATTTAGGCAAGTAATTTATCTTCTCTGTCCACGACTTCTTCATATGTAAAATGAGGGTAATACTAATAACACCCTCTCTATCTCTGGTATCCCTGTAAAGATCAAATTATTCTTAGTTTTCACTTATAATTTTAAAGGATGTATGTGACATATTTAGACTTTAGATATATATGGGCTTTTACAGTATTCAATTAAATTCTGCTGGATAGTCTCCATTTATCTTTCTAGATCCATTCTCTAGTCTTCTCCATGTTTCCCTGTTACCTAGAAGGCTGATCGCTATGGATTATTGTCAGCTAGGCACTCCTGACCTATGGATTAAGCCAAAGGGAAGTGCCAACTAGAGATCGGACGGGTGGAAGAAAAAGAATTTGGAGTATTTACTCCACAGCTTCTTCTCTGCCGGGTTGTGGGTTGGCAGTGACTGTGTTCTTTCACCAAAGGCCACAACTCCTGCCTGGTAGGTCTATTCTGCAGTTATAGCTTTCTCCATGTTCCTTTGATGGCTTTTCTCCCTTGCCTTTTCAAGTGTATGGGTGGTAGTGGTCTCAGGATTACTAACCTTTGGGTGTTTTTATCATTCCTTATAGTTGCCTTTACTCTGCCCACACCTTTGTTAAGTGGCCTTTCATTAATCTCAGATCATCCACACCTTTTGAGTGTGCCATCTGTATGCTGTTGTGGCTCTGACCTACATGTAATCCAAAGACATCTGTGCTGCATCACCACACTTAAGGAAATGATGGTGGTTAATCCATGAGCTGTAACAAGAGATTTCTTCAGAGATGGAAGTAATCTTCATGTTCCCCTGTATGCATTATGCAGAATCAACACAGGCCAAGCATATAAACAGAAAATTGAAACAAAATTCCTGACATTTAGGGCCTTGAAATTTCAGAGATGTCATCAACTGAGAAAAAAAACAATGAAAGGGCATATAGACACTGAGAAATTTCAGACACAAATTATTTACAAGTTGTGCAAATGTTGTGTATGCCCAATAATATAGGACATTACACATGCAACCACATTCACCTAGGTCAGCAACTAAGCAGAAGACCCTCTAATTCTCTCCTGCTTGGGAAACTTGTGACCCCCTCCTCAAAGAAGTTGTGTTTTTCCTCTGAAGATTTCACCTCTGGTGTCCTTCAAAGTGTTTCTCTGGTATAACACAGGGGTTTAATATATAATTAGGTTGACCCTACATCTCAGTTTGACTGAGACAGTTTCGGTTTAATTAAGTACCAGCTTAATTATTAGTGGCACCCTTTTACATCTTAAAAGTGTTCCAGTTTGAATGATAAATTATATGTTCCCCCATGTATAATGATCCTTTACTGCTGTTTGTGGAGATCCTGGATATAAGCTGTGTGTAACCTGTGTAAATTTCAAATTCGCAGCCTCATTCTGCTGTACTGCTTCATTTACACGGACTCTTCTATGAGCATATGTGGCTCTTGGTTTGTTTCTGTTACTGGCTACCTAGATATGGTAGATTTAATTCTCTGGCCACTTAGTTTTGCTTTCTTGGCCTCCTGGTTTAGCTTTCAATTACAGGTTGAAATAGGCATTCTCTGTAGGTATTTCAACCTTATTTAAGTCCTGCATTCCTTTCTGAAGCAGCAAAGTTCTTTGTCTTTCTTAACAATAAGTCCTTTTCTGATAGTTTGAATAGCAGTAATTTTTTTTTTCTTTTGTGGAAGTCATTCTGAATTGTTTTATTTCTTTGCTTTCTCCAACTCATTCTCTTCTCCGACTTTAAATGAATCATGATACTTCTGGATATCTCTATGTACCAAGTAGAATTTCAGTTTCTTAGTTTTCAAGTTCTTCATGTTTTTGAACTCTATTTCTCTCTAAAAGGTCAACATTTCACTTTATTATTACATTCCCTGTGTCAAATCATAAGTATAGTTCTCCCACATTTTGCTCAGTATAAACATTCATAAATTAAACGCCCACATTACGTCATAATTGTGTCAACTCTGGGAGACGGTAGAATTTTTATTTTCCTTGGAACTTTGAGGAGAAGAGTTTTCCTCATGATACATCATTGAAGATTTCTGAAATATAAAACCATAGGCAGAATTTTATCTTTTGCAGTCACCACCACATAATCAGAGATAGGAAGCTTATTAAGGCTCTGAGATAGGATGCACAAAAGTTAAATAACCTGGCGACTGCATGGAATTTTCCCTCTAGCAAATAGTATTTGTTAAATAACCATCTAATTGTGAAACATTTATTATCTATAAAATGTTTCATGTTTTTAAAGATGGTGAATAGCATTAAAATATTTGCTGCTGTCATTTACTCTGGTTTGTATTTTTAAAATAGTTTGATTAAGTCAAAACATTTATTTTGTCATTTGTTTATTCGTGTACTCATTCAGTCAAGAATTATTTATTGGGCACTTACTGTATATCAGGTATTGTGTTGGGCACTGAGGATGAAACGATGAATGAGAAAGCCACGGTCATTGCTCTCAGGGAGCTTACAGATGTGTGGAAAACAGTCCCTAATGAAAAGTGTGATAAGGGAAGTACATGTGTAAAAGTGCACCTAACTGAGAACTAGTGATCTATCAGACGAGGCTTCCTTCAGAAAAGTCTAGTCCAAGCTGGGCCTGAGAAATGAGTGTAAATTAGCCAGGACAGAAATGGAGGGGGCTGGGAGAAGGAAAAGGGTGGAAAGTGTTAGAAGAAGAGAGAATAGCATGTGTCCATTGGTCAGGGAGAATAGGACACCTTCAGGGAACCAAATAGTCTGGCTGGAATGTAGAGTGTGAGAGGTGGCGAGAGGTAAGAATGAGGCTGGCGTGGAAGCAGGGGGCTCATAGGTTGTAAGCCAGAGGAGGAGTTAGGGCCTAATGGTGAGGGTAGTGGGGACATATGAATAGTTTGACATCCAGAACCTTTGAGGATCTGGCCCAACATACTTTTCTGGGATATATTCCTACCATTTATCAATATGTGCTCCAGGGTTCAGGCAAGTGGATCATGGACTGTTGCTGTTTCGGGAAAGTCCTCTTCCATCCATTTGCAGAGACTGTCTTCTCCATTCAACTTTCTTTGATTTCCACAGCTGGGAAATGCCTTCTTCCTGTTTTGAACTCCCAAAGCTCTGTGTACTTGTCTTATGAGGCTTACCTTATAGCTTTTCTTATGTTTATGGCATATCTTAGCTCTCTGCTAGATGATGTCTTGAGGATAAGGATTCATCGTATTCATCTGTCTGTATTTCTGAGAGTGACTGTCTAAGAATTACTGTGAATTTGTTTGGTCCATATTCATCTCCAGTGAATCCATTGCAGTTGGCAACATTCTAACTCACACAATCCAGATATTGGCCTTTTGGAATCTTCCTCCTCTTCTTCATCCTAGGTGTACTTGTAGCATCCTTGGTATACAGGGAGCTAGTATGAACACTGCTACTCTGACCGCAGCAGAACAAAGGACAGACACCAGTGGCAATGATGCCTTTGGGGGACTGTGGCAGCAGATTGCTCTTCTGCTATTGCAGTGACTGGCCACATCACCTCCTTGAAATGGAACAGGAGGAGGAAAAATTGATGTAACATACAGACAGCAGGACTAGCAGGCAGCCCGCTAGACGAGGTCTGTGGACTCCTAGATTTTGGGAGGTGCTGGAAGGAGATTAAAGTTTTTGTGGAACAGGTGGGAGTTAAGCTAGAGAAATATTTTTGTAGGGCTGCCTTTGTGTTTCACTTTTTACCCCAGGCTGGTATGAGTGGTAAACGTAAGTCACCTACATTATATTTCATTTGTTTCCTCAGATGTACATATAAACATCTTCTAGGAGGGGGGATCCTAATCCTGTGGGACTATTGAGCTGCATGGCTAGAGAAGTACAGGCACCATCCCTGGTGTGATTAGGAGCTGGGGGTACCTAGCAATATGCCATTGTAGACCTGCAGCTGGTCTGCAGCTCTAAACTGCCACCTCACATTAGGGGCTGTTGGAGGGTGGCACGAGTCTCTCTCCAGGGGTGATCTGGGTTCTGGGGTCCACGCAGTGTATTTGCAGCTCATGAAGTAGCAGACTCAGCCAGATTAGCCTCATCAGCGTTGAAGGGAGCACCAGTCATTTTCCAGACCTGATGGGGAGCTGGGGTCCAAATCGTTCAGTTGACCAGTTTTTATTGTTTTAAGCCCTTTGCCATTGCCAGTTTCCATTGAGCTTTGCAGGAGGCCAACCTTCCCTCTGGGAGGTAACCTGTAGGAGATGGATTTTTCACAAGTTTTCCCTTACTTCTCTCTCTTTCCAAACATGTGAAATTAAAGATGTTGAAAATGTTTTATTACCTTTTAATGTATGATTTAATTATTTTATTCTGCTGCACAATGCTTAGCTCTGTAGGAAGCACAATTGAGTTCTTAACTTAAAAAACTTGTATTTTTTATGATGACAGAAAAAATGTTTTGTAGAAAAATTCAGATAATATAAAAGAAGAAAAACAGGGGCAATATTTTTCCATAGCTTTTTTTCCTCTCTCTAGAGAAAAACATTAAAAAACTAAAAACAGAATTACCATATGACCCAGCAATCCCACTACTGGCATATACCCAGAAAAAAACATAATTCAAAAAGACACATGCACGCCAATGTTCATTGCAGCACTATTTACAATAGCCAGGTCATGGAAGCAACCTAAATGCCCATCGACAGATGAATGGATAAAGAAGATGTGGCACATATATACAATGGACTATTACTCAGCCATAAAAAGGAATGAAATTGGTTCATTTGTAGAGATGTGGATGCATCTAGAGACTGTCATACAGAGTGAAGTAAGTCAGAAAGAGAAAAACAAATATCGTATATTAATGCATATATGTGGAACCTAGAAAATGGTACAGATGAACCGGTTTGCAGGGCAGAAATTGAGACACAGAAGTAGAGAAAAAACATATGGACACCAGCGGGGGAAGTGGCGGGTGGTGGTGGTGGTGGTGTGATGAATTGGGAGATTGGGATTGACATGTATACACTGATGTGTATAAAACAGATGACTAATAAGAACCTGCTGTATAAAAAAAAAGTGCAAATATATGGGTAACTTTGGAGAATATTAGGAGTTACTTTGATTAGATTAGTGAATTAGATTATTTATGGAATTAGATAAAAATTGTTCATAACCCCAAGCAAAGAAGGCTTACAGAAGTTATAGAACAGTTTTGGTGACAATAAGCTAAATGTTAATAGAATTGTAATGCACCTTAGAGAATTCTATCAAATGATAAACTTATTAACTAAGAAATGGTGTCTAAAGATCCAGAAAGCCCATATTGTCTGAGAAGTAATCATGTGACAAAGGTCACCATGAGATAATGACTCAGATCATGCTGGTAGTTTACCTGATGTAGTGCCCATTTTTATGTATGTTGGCTAAGACTCTTTCCAGATAGGTCAGCTTAGCTGTAAAGAACCTCAAACTGAGGTTTTGATGTTCCATTTGGGGAGAAAGCACTTCACGGGGCACAAATGCTGAGTTAGCTTGTTGAGTCTTAATATTATTAATTAATGCTCCAAGGAGTTAATTCTCTTGTTTGAGTCAAGGAATTTTGGGGCAATTTGTGTTGGATACAATATATTGTTTGATAAAGTAGAATTAAAATAAATTTTAATATTTCTCTCTCCCATCACTGAGAGTTTTTAAGAAAACTGTAAGCCACAGAAAAAATACTGACTCCCAACTACCTAAAAGGAAAAATACATGAACGCAGGGAAGGAGTAGTTTGTTGGGAGAAGATGAGACGATTCTTCCATAATATGTAGAGATATCAAAGCAGTGTTTTTGGATGGTAAAACTTGGTGGTTGCCAAGCTTGTATGGCATATCACTGAGATGTAACATTTATTATTACCAACATTTTGCATGGGTTCTGGATAAACACATTGCCTTCGGAACTTGAAATCTAAATGAAACCACTTCCAAACACTGAAGAAATGATGGCTTTTAGGAGTGTCAAACTGATTCAAGATGAAGTGCCTGCAAAGAGCTTGTAATGAGCAATTTCAAAGTCACCTTCAAGATAAAAGTTTGTAATGGATAGGTAAGATATTTTAGATGCAAAGTTTATTTTCTGAGAGGTTGACATTTGGTATGTGAATAGCTTCTTTTATGGAATGCAATATACAGAATTGAGTCAGTGTTCCATAAAAGATAATTTTAATATATCAGTGCCTTCAATTTTAGGCATTTTTATTATTATGCATCACATGCCTAACTAGGGATTGTAACTACAAAATATTTGAAGGATGATTTAGTTCTTTTTCATCACTTGGAGTCACAAGTGTGAATAGCAAATATTACTCTAGTATAGAACCAATAATGTCCTGAGAAACTGCTGAAGTAGGTAGTACTTAAAAAAAAAAATCTTCCTGGAAAAATTAGAATTTACAGCCCTTTACTCTCATGTCTGTTACCGATGTGATTTCTCACTGTTGTCGTGGTTATAGTACTACTTCGAAATAACAGTTTTTCTGTGAGTCCTTTTTTTTTCCTGAAAGAACCCGAGAGTAATTCTGCCTCTTTTGAAGAACAAAATGTGTGTTTTTTGGCAATCGAAAAATGGGCAGAAGACCTTAATAGACATTTCTCCAAAGAAGACATACAGATGGCCAGTAAACACATGAAAAGATGCTCAACATCACTAATTATTAGAGAAATGCAAATCAAAACTACAATGAGGTACCACCTCACATCAGTCAGAAGGGCCATCATTAAAAAGTCTACAAATAACAAATGCTGGAGAGGGTGCAGAGAAAAGGGAACCCTCCTACACTGTTGGTGGGAATGTAAGTTGGTACAGTCGCTATGGAAAATGGTATGGAGGTTCCTCAGAAAACTAAAAATAGAACTACCATATGACCCAGCAATCCAACTCCTGGGAGTATACCTGGAGATAACTATAGTTCAAAAAGATACATGCACCTCTATGTTCATAGCAGCACTGTTCATAATAGCCAAACCATGGAAATAACCTAATTGTCCATCGACAGATGAGTGGATAAAGAAGATGTGGTGTGTATACGCAATGGAATACTACTCAGCCATAAAAGAGAATGGAATAATGCCATTTACAGCAACATGGATGCAACTAGAGATTATCATGATAAATGAAGTAAGTCAGAAAGAGAAAGACAAATACCATATGGTATTACTTATATGGGGAATCTAAAATATGGCACAAATGAATCTACCTGCAAAACAGAAACAGACTCATAGACATAGAGAACAGACTAGTGGTTGCATGGGGGCGGGAGAGGGATGAACTGGGAGTTTGGGGTTGGTAGATGCAAACTATTACATTTAGAATGGATAAACAACAAGGTCCTAATCTATAGCACAGGGAACTATACTCAATATCCTGTGATAAACCATAATGGAAAAGAATATTAAAAGAAGAATGTCTGTTGTGTATAACTGAGTCACTTTGCTGTACAGCAGACATTGGCACAGCATCGTAAATCAACTTTACTTCAGTAAAAAAATGCATAGGTTTTTGGTACGTTTTGCTGTTTGAGGCCTTCCAAGTTCATGCATGTGTTCTGGTCAACTAAAGAGCAGCATGACATTAAAATAAATGAGTGTTTTCTTATTTACCTTTTCCAGGAAGAGCTTTTCTATAATTGCTTAGAAAATCTTAAAGAGGTTCTGTGCCTGCAATCCAACTGTTGATTTTTTGGCCATTTTCAGGTAAGTCCACAGAAAAGCGAAGATATTATTTGAACACTAAACTTATAATCTATTTCCAGTTTGTTGACATTGACAACAAGAAAGATTATTTGGAATTTTTGCTAAGTTGGTGGTATAAACAAACACAACATAACTAACTGCTCTTAAACGTTATTTACATGGTAGTCTGTAAATCACTGTCCCCTGTGATCATCAAATACTGTTAGATATCACTGGTACTTGCTTTATCTATGGTGTCTGAATAACATCATGACCAAATCTGTTATTTCTCTTTTCTATATGGTGCAAATGCAATAATGGGTTTGAACCGAAATGTTTTGTTTCTTATTTCTCCTTGAGCAAGTAGTTCCGTTTAATTTTTTGCTTAGTAAAATGAATTTATTCTGGGTTCTTGAGTAACAGGTGATATCTGGGCCATGAAATTTGCTGACTGTCACAGATCTGCCAATTCCAGTGTATCTTCCCTGCTGACACTCACCAAATCTCTGTAATGCCGTTATCAGCTCATTTTGATGTCTCTACATTACAAGTATTGTACCTGTAAGCGTTAATAACTCTTCTACTTCTGAAAAGTGCTGGTTTTGATAGTGGGCATAGGCCCAAGGAAATGGATGGGAGGACAATTATATTTTAATAGAGGTTACAAGTGGGAAGTAATTTGAGCTTAAGTGACTGCCCAGGAGAGCTGGCTATGATGCTACATTTGCAGTGACACACAATCTGTTTGTGCCCTTCTATGATTCCATCCCTTTTCTTCTCTCAGGTAATTGTATTCCTGAATTTTGTGTTGTTTCTCATTTTCATAAGAATTATACAGTTTATTGTATTTGTTTTGTGTGCTTTTGGATTTTGAATAGATGGAGTTATATTTTGTAACTTGCTTTTATCG
The DNA here is from genome assembly GCF_011762595.2 of Tursiops truncatus. NCBI lineage: Eukaryota > Metazoa > Chordata > Mammalia > Artiodactyla > Delphinidae > Tursiops > Tursiops truncatus. Next base: position 36,202,114 of record NC_047036.1, read on the forward strand.
CTCAACATTATGTTCCTTGGATTCATGAATGATGATACAAGTAATCATAGTTTATTCATTTTTATTGCTGTATAATATTGTATTATATGAATATACAATTTGTAAATATATTTTGATTGATCTATTATATAAATTGGGTTGTCTCCTGCTTTTACTATTGTAAATAATGCTGCTCTGAGTATTCTTGTACATATCTTCTGTTGTGTGCTAGTTTTACATGTGTGCTAGTTTCACTAGGGCAGCATATAGTTGGGTCTTTTTTTTTTAAATCCATTCAATCACTCTATGCCTTTTGATTGGAGACTTTAATTCATTCGCATTTCAAATAATTATTGATAGGTAAAGACTTACCAGTACCATTTTGTTAATTGTTTTCTTGCTATTTTGTAGTTCCTTTGTTCCTTTCCTTTGCGAATTGATGATTTTCTGATAGTAGTATACTTCGATTCCTTTATCTTGTGTGTATCTACTATAGCTTTTTGTTTTGTGGTACCTTGAAGTTACTTGAAATATCTTACTGATGTAGCAGTCTATTTGAAGCTGATACCAACTTTGATTGCATACAAAAACTCTACCCTTTTGCTCTTCTCCCTGCATTTTATGTTTTTGGTGCCAAAATTTGCATCTTTTTAGATTGTGTATCCATTAACAAATCATTGTAGCTACAGCTATTTTTAGTACTTTTGTCCTTTAACCTTTATACTAGAGTTAAGTGGTTAATAGACCGCCATTTTATAGTATTAGAGTATTCTAAATCTATTTACTTTACCAGTGTGTTGTATATTTTCTATTTTCATACAATTTTATTTTTACTAATTAGCATCCTTTCATTTCAGCTTGAACAACTCCTTTCAGCATTTCTTGTATAGGCTGGTCTAGTGGTAATGAACCTCCTCAGCTTTTGTTTGTTTGGAAGTCTTTATCTTGCCTTCCTTCTTTATCTACCTCTTCCAGACTTTATGGACTGATCCCTAGGAAAAGACCTTCGCCAGCAGGTGGGGACATGCTGGAGTGTGCTGTGAGTCTTGTGGTGCTGGAAACCAAGTGCAAGAGTGTGTGGTGGCTCTGGTCTGGGGAGGAGTGATGTTCAGGCCACTGAGGTCCACAGCACTGACAACTGAGTGGTCCTTGGCACATGCTGTAGGGGTCCACAGTGGCTCTAAAGGCTGTTGGGGTCCTCACAGCACCTCCAGGTTCAGTGGCCAAGGATCAGGGCAGGCAGAAGTGGTAGTCAGTGCTGGTGGTGGGCAAACACTTGGCTGCAGGTACCAGCTCTGTATGGCAAGGGCTGTTGTAGACACACACATAGTAGTGGGTTCCAGGGCCAGCAGCAAGGGCCAGGGCCAGCTGCAGGTGCTGTGGGGGCCCTTGTCATTGGCATGAACTTTTGTGGCTACAGGGTCTCACCTCGTGCGCATGCATAGTAGTGCAGGCCTTTGATAGGAGACAGAGTCAGAGCTGAGCCCAGGGCAGGTGTGGGGACTCTGGCTGTCCATGTGCATTTCTGTGGCTGCAGGCTCTCACAAAGGGCATGCCACAGTGGAGGCTGGTGAGAGGAGTCAGGGAAGTGGCGTGCAAGTGCACGGTTGGAGGGGCTAGCCCCAAGCGTATGTATGGCAGTGGGGATCAGCCTTAGGGGTCTAGGCTGGTGTCTTGTACTCACGCAGCTGCAGAGGTCTGAGCAAGCTGGTGTGGATTCCAGGATGCAGCAGGGGAGGGACTCATGCAGTTAGCTGGCATCTTGTCTGCAAAGACCTGTGGGGTGAAAATTGGTAAAACCTGCAGGGAGTCTGTGGTGACTTCTTCCGTGGTAAAAGCTGCTGGGGTCCTCTGCACAGCAAGCCACTGGGAATCTTGGTCACTCTTGCTGTATGGCTGATACCAGTAGTCTCTGCTCTTTCTTCCTTGTTCCCAGTCATCTCGATAGTCTCAACTTTGCCAGTCTCTGCGTGGTGTGAAACCAAAGTGGGTCCTTTGCGTGGTGCCTTGAAAGGCTGGGGAAGCTGCTTGCTCACCCTGCTTGCTCTTTCCCAGCCAGGAGAAATCTTTCTAGTTGGGGAGTTCCCTCTTGGCTCTGAGCAGTGCCTGCCTGGGGAATGAGATGATATAGGCAGAATGAAGTTATTTTTCTTCCCCTTTTTGTGGGATTATTCTCAGTTGTGTTTTGTTGTTGTTGTTGCTGCTGAAATTTCTTAAGTGGACTTCTGAGCTGTCCCAGAGCTGCTTCTGTTTGTGGATAGATGTTTGTTGATCTTCGTGGGAGGACAGTGGCTAGGGTCTGCTACTTCACCATTTGGTGATGTCACTTCTTTCTGATTCTTGAATATGTCAGATTAGAGACACTTTTCCATGGATAGTTGAAGTGATGTCCTCAGTATATTTATGTGGCAGTCTCAGTTTTCACTGAGGTAAGATCTGTCACACCTTACATTGTTGCTCACATCTTTCTAGCCTCTAGGAGTGGGTGATTCTCTTAGGAGAAATTATAGTCCAATATGCTTTCATTTGGCAGTTAATAGCTCATCAGCTACAGAATAAAAATTATTTGGTTTTAAGCCTTCCCAAATCAAAGCCATTTAGGCAGATTTTTCTTGGTCTTTGGCCATGCTTCAGTAGTTCTTAACTGCTAGAATTCCCTTATTGGATACTCCATTTCTTGGAAGGAGGAGAGAGAGAGAGAGTTAATTCTTCTTGTATATAAATGACTTTCAAGTCTGCCTTATATGTTCTGGCAGCCAATTTCTATATGAAAAAAACACAACTCTTAATGTATCTATATACTCCAGTTGTTACCTTTATGTTGTTATAATTTGTCCCAGTATCTTAAAACAGGCTTTTAAATTTCTATAAAATCTCTTCAGCATTTGTTCTATAAAATATCAAAACTTCAAAAGAAATTCTTCACATGGAATCAGGGCACATATATTTTAAATCATCTCAGGATTAAAAATCACTGTTCTTATATGAAATATACAAGTTATTAAATGAAGGAATCACACCTTGGACATAGTCTGGATGATCGAAATCACAGCATCTCATATGCAGTTTTATAAAGTTGTAGGTTCATTGGATCAGATTGATATCTTGCTTTCAAATTGCAGACATGAGAAGTGGTTTTAAAAGTAAGAAAATATTTACTGTAAATATAGAAATAAAGGAATAAGAAAACCCCAGGCAGCTGCCGTGGCTCCTCACCTGGTCCCTCTTGAGAAACACAGGAAAAAGAAAAATGAGAGATGAGGACAGAGACTGGACGCAGCCCTAGGCTAGGATTTCCTAGTAAGTAAACAGCTTCTGACTTGAACTTGAAATTCTAGCATCTGTCTCTTGGAGAGAGACAAAAATATTAGCGTTCTGTAACATTTCCTTAGAGTTTCCCTAAATAGGCAGGCTCGCTCCAGTTTCAGGACCTCTTCACTAGTCAGTTCTCTGCCTTCCCACAGCTTGCCCACCTGGCACCTCCCTCTTACTCTTTATGTCTCACTTCAGACACCACTTCCTCCATGAGGCATTCCCTGATTACTGAAGAAAGTCTCCGTGTCCGTTCACCTAGGCTCCCAGTTCACGTTATATATACATCTAGTAACCGAATGCATTATTTCCATAGTGTTTTGCAGAGCTCTCTTTCCTTGAGTTTCTCCTCAAAATACAACAAAACAAACAAACCCCAAATCTGTTTTGTGGTCAAATAATTTTGGGAAACTCTGTGTTCTAGGCTCCTCTTACATATTTATTATACTCATTTGAGTACTGGTGGTCCTGAGAAGATATTCAGGGAAGAAACGTATTTTTATCCGTTTCCAGAATTAATTGACCATAAAACGTCTCTTTTGAGAAATATCTGCCTGCAGATTTCTCTGGAACGAGGTTGGGAAATGCTGTCTTATTGTCTTGTTATTTGTTTTCTTTGAACTGCCTCTCCACTAGATCATAATTATTGGTATCACCAGTGCTTGGTACAGTGCCTGGCACATAGTAGACCCTTAATGGAATTATTTTTGTTAGTTAAAAACATGGGAGAGAGAAAGGTAATGACTCCCATGTTTGAAGCTTGGGCAGCTAATACAGTTGTTTATTGTTATATAACAAACCACCCCAAAATTTAGTGGCATAAAACAATCTTTTTTAAAAAAAATCTTCATGGTTTTTGTGGGTTTGTAATTCAGAAAGAGCACAGCAAGGACAACTCGCTTTTGCTTTTCAACGTCTGGGATCTTTGCTGGGACGATGCAAATAGCCAGGGGTGCCTAGAATGGCTGGGGGCTGGAAGGGCTATGCTGGAGGACCCACCTCTAAGATGACCTCTTCACTCACATGAGTGGCCAGAGCACCTACATGAGACCTCTCAAGCGTGATGGCCTTAGCATCACGGCTCAGCGTTCCAAGAACAAGTGTTTCCAGGAGTTAAGGCAGAAGCTGCAAGTTTTTTTTAGGACTCACACTCAGAAATCTCAGGTATGTCAAAGAATTTACAGCCGTGCTTCAAACTGGCACAGCAACTGTGAGGATAGTGATGCCACTAATTGCCATAAGGGATTAGGGAGAAGAGAGTTTGCTGGGTACAAGAGAGTGTAAAACAATGTGTTTAAGTGTGAGGCACAGGTCAGCATCCAGGTGCAGATGTCTAGGGGAAGCCAGGGGGATGTATGTGGAGCTCAGGAGAGAGGTGGGAGTTGAAAATGAGGGTTAGGGTTTAGACCATGTAGGTTGATGCTGCAAGCGCAAATAAGATTCTTTAGGGAAAATTTTCAGCTTGGACATAGACCTGGTATTATGGACTGAATGTGTCCCTCCTCAAATTTGTGTTGAAATCCTAAAACACCCCCTAATGTGATGGTATTAGGATGGTATTAGCAGATGGGGCCTTTGGGAGGTGATTAGGTCATGAGGTGAAGCCTTCATAAATGGGATTAGTGTCCTTTTAAAGGAGACCCCAGAGAGCTCTCTTCTCTTCTTTTGGCCATGTGAGGATACAGTGAGAAGATGGCAGTCTGCAACAAAAAGAAGTCCTCACCAGAATTTGACCATGTTGGCACCCTGATCTTGACTCGTAGCTCCAGAACTGTGAGGAATAAATTTCTGTTGTTTATAAGCTATGCAGTCCATGGTAGTTTGTTATAGAAGCCTGAACTCATGAAGACACATGGGTAATGCCAACATTTAAGGGAAAATTGGAGGAAAGTAAGCAGGGAAGGGAACTGAGAAGCTGCAGTGGAGGGAAGAGTAAAACAGCATGATCCTGGGAAGCCCAGAGAAGACAGAGTACCAAGGGCAGGATGGTCAACAGGCCTCAGAGAAGTCAAGTAAGGAGGTCCAAGAAGCGGCTACTGGACTTGGTAATTACATAATTTGGTAAGACAGCGTTCAGTGAAGAGGGACGTGGGCCAGAGTTGGCAGTGGAGGGCAGCTGTTGAGTTGGGATGGGAGTTGGTGGTGGGAAGCTGGAGTGGGTGCCAGGGAGGATGCTCTGTTTTCACAGTTGGGCTGCATTCAGGTGGTGAGAGAGCTCCTCTCCGTACCCACAAAAGCCTTCCCTTGTGATTGCACTATGGAGTCACATGGCGCCTCATTCACAATTGTTAGAAATGTGTAAAAGTCATTGAATTGGGAAAAGCTTTCAGGAGTATAAGGCAGCCAGGGTGGATCACATAACAGCCCAAACATATGACACATCCCTAGATAAGCCTGAAGCCACAGCCAATAACAGTTCTGGAATCTGCCAGGGAGTAGCTGATGCAAGGAGCAAATACACTTCCTCTGTTTGGCCTCTGCTGGCTGCTGAGAAGGGCAGTTAGCCAAGTCCATTTTCCCAAAGGGTTAAGAGTCGTGTGGGCTCTGTTATTATGAAGATACATCTACATATGGGGAGTGAATAAGGACTGTTGGGACAGGGAAGTGTTTTGTCATCTTACACATTCTATTAGTCCTCTTGACATTTCCCTTTTAGGAATAGGCAAATGCAGGCCTACCAGAGAAACAATTTTGATGTTCGATTGTTTTGATTCTGTGGGACTTGAATGTGACTGTTGGAAAAAATTTGTTACAACTGATAAATTGTGATTAAATTATTTAATATACCTAAAGCTCTTAGAATAGTGCCTGTTCTAAGAACAAACACCATATAAGTGTAAAGTGTTATTATTAATAATTTTTTATTACTTTATTATTGTGTTGCAGCATTTCATTATTATGTTGTAGCTTTAAATACAGGATTACAGTTTGAAGGAAATTCTTCTTCTCCTTTATCTTACATTTCATAGATAAGATAAATTTCATATTTTGGACTTTTTCAGGAAACATTATAAAGATGGAAGTAAAATTTCTTTAGCCCTAAGTGAAAGCAACATTACCAGAGAACGAAGTGATATGACGATCCACGTGTACTCAAAATAGAGTCCAAAATTGACAACTGAGTGGATATATTTAACCTAAGTGGATATTCTTTGTGGTTGGTGGGCTTTGATGCCAGTGACTTGTTTTTTGACCCTGAATATCGTACTTGAGAGGGAGTCCTTTTGGGAAAATCGGTGTGCTCAAGTGATACAATGTACAGATGTAAAGTGATCCGACTTGAAGGCCTATTGAAAATTAGGAGCCCCATTGTACACCTCCTATCTCTTTTGCTCTCTCATAGAGCGAGAATGCTAGAAGTTCAGGTCAGAAGCTGTTTACTTACTAGCAAATCCTAGCCTAGGGCCATGCCCAGGCTCTGTCCTGAGCTCTCATTTTTCTTTTTCCTGTGTTTCCCAAGAGGGGCCAGGTGAGGAGTCACGGCAGCTGGCTGGGGAGATATAGAGTGGGATCTATGGGGATTACTTTATTCCTTTATTCGTACTCTGAAAATGAAATCTTATCTACCAAAATCATCTCATGCTTGCACTTTTGAAAGCAGGATTCCAGTTTGATTCAATGCCTGCAAAATTTGATAGAAATCCACATTAAGCTGTGGAATAGATAGAAAAAAAGTGGAAGATGTGATTTCTGACTTCAAGAATTTCACAATATATTTTAGATATGAATGAAATTCATAGCCAACTATCTACATAAAACATATATACACTTAGAAACATGAAGTGTTTATTTTGAAATATAAGTTTTCTGATCAGAAAACAGTGGGACAATTTATATGAGTTTAGAAGGATGTTTTAGGAAGATGGAATAGACTATGGTGGAGTAAATGTGATGAATTAGTGACAAAGACTTGTTTTTATTTTTATTTATTTTTTTGAGGCAAGGAATAGTAACTTTATTCAGAAAGCTGGGTGTCAAAGAAGATAGTGGGCTAGTGCCCTAGAGTACCATCTTATTGGGGTCTGGAGACCAGTTTCTTTTATATTACAGAGAGGGGAAGAGGTGAGGAAGTAAAGTAAAAAGGCCATTAGTCTTGCAAAATATCTCCTCCCTTGGCCTGCATTGGGGAGGGGATGTGTTAATTTCTTCTTTTCTGTTGCTATTCACAGGTGGGCAGGGTCAGAATGTCTCCCTGTGAGCTGAACAAAGGCACTTTAGTTTAACATTCAGGCAGAGGGGCAGGGTTCCCTGTGGCAAGCCATTATGTATGCTTACAGCTATAGACAGCATCCTTTTAGTGATTATAATAACAAAAGCAACAAAAAGCAAAGGTAAAAGAAACAGATCCAACATGGAGTCAGATTTTGCTCTTCCCTGTTACAATTCCACACTGTTAATGTCCATTCCCCAATCTTGTGGGAAAAAGACTTGTTTTAAAAAATTGTCCCATTAGATAGAAATAGACTTCCAAAGTACTGTAGATAGAAGTAGTTGTGGGCAAACTGAAAAGGAGCATAAGTATGATTAGTCATCCCATAAGTGGGATCATTGGGCTTTTCTAGCACTTTTCTGAATCAAGGACTAGGTTGAAAGTGGTTATCGACTATAATAAGAAGGAATGCTGTGGCCTGACAGATATACGGACTTGTGCTTCTAGAGAACACAAGTAGGGTAGTCTCTGATGCTTAAGTAGAGAGGATTTAATTTAATCACAGGGAGAAGCACTGTGTTTTGCACACAGCAGGTGTCCTGTGAACGCTTATTGTTCACAGTGCAGCTCATGTCTGAATTTGCGAGGGTTTCATGGATCCTAAATTCCTGAAATGCTTTTTTTTTTCTTTTGCTGTTATTGCACTCTGACATTCAGTCACGTCTTGGATTTTCTTCAGACTGCACATGCATGCTTGAAAACCTCCTGGAGCTATAATGCTATGCCCAGATTGGGAAAATGTCATAGATATGTCTATTTCCTGTAGGCTGCTTAGGATAATATTGTCTGCAACAGGATTTTGGGGGGCCTTAAATATCCATTCAGGTGATATGTCTATGAATATTGGTCCTCAGTAATTTTCAAAACTAGTGTCCCTTACCCTCTTTAGTGTTATGTCTAAAGTCAACTGTTTCTAAGCTCAGTTTTGTGGGATTTGGAACATAGTTTCTATGCAATTTTTATGTCTCTGGAACTCACATCCTTGTTGGTCTGGAGGCTAGAGTTTCTTTAGGAAATGAGGCAAGACCTATTGATGGTCAGAAAGCATTAATAGTAAACCCATCTGCTCAAGTCAAGTTTTGCCTGACAAGTCAAGTTTTGTCTGTAGTAAGATCAAATAAAATGCCAGATTATTTCTAATTTAATTTTTGATTATCTAAATCAATGGAGATGCACTAAGAGGTCAAGAAATGTTATGGGGGAAAATAAGCCCTCTCTCTTTCACACACACACTTACACATGTATATATATATTTGGAATTTGGTGACTCGACAATAATGGTTCATATTGAACTTCACATGTAAAACATTCATTTAAATTAGCTAACACTAATGGTAACAATATTTTATGGGGGCAAAAAATTGTTTGGTGACCAATTAGATAATTTTTATTATCATAACAAACCACATACAAGATAGCAATATAAGATGCTGTATTCAGTTAATGGTCTTAAAAAAGGAATAAGTCTTTGATGTTCAGTGTAGTAGTTACTAGCTAATGTGGCTACTTAGCGCTTGAAACATGGCAAGAATTTAAAATTTTGTTTGATTTTAATTATTTTAAATATAAATTAAAAAACTCATACACAGTTCAGTCATTGGAAAACTTTTGTGAATGTTTGAAACAACTTGGGTATGTCAATTTACTTTTTGAATAAGTTCTATGAAGTCTAAATACAGAGCAAGTATTTCCTATAAAAATTTAGTATCTGAATTGAGATATGTTATATGTGTAAAATACATACTGGATTTTAGAAACAATACAAAAAAGAATGTAAAATACCTCATTAATAACTGTATTGTATTGATTACTTATTGAAATGATAATATTTTACATAGTTGATTAGGGAAGCTTTCTCTGATAAGGTGAGAGTTGAGTAGAGATCTGAGAGGAAGGAGGGGGCAAGGCATACAGTTCTCTGCAAGAAGAGTGTTCCAGGGAAAGAGAACACCAAATGCAAAGTTGTGAGGTAGGACCATGCTTGGTATGCTCAAGGAGTAGCAAGAGCCTCAGTCCATCATTGACCGGAGCAGAGTAAGTACAGAGGATCTGTACAAGAGATAAGTTCAGAAATGAAGCTATGCCAGGCCATGTAACATGCCATTATATAATTTAGGATTTTACTTTGAGTGAGATGGTAAGATACTGGAGGAATTTTAATAAAGCATTGACTTAATCTGACTTATATTTTAAAAGGATCACTCTGACTAGTATTTGAGATTTGATTTTATGGGACAAAGATGAATGCTGTTTAGGAGGATACAGCAATAATCCAGGTGAGAGATGATGCTGGCTAGGATCAGCATGATAGAGGTAGAGGTGATAAGAAGTGTTTGCATTCTGATAATTAAAACTAACAGGATTTGCTGATGTATTGAATATGAGGTGTGAGAGAAATAAAGGAGTCTAGGAAGACTTCAAGAATTTTGGCTTGAGCAACTGGAAAGATGGAGTTATAATTTACTGAGATGAGGAAGAATATGATCAGAACAGATTTTTTTGGGAGACAGAAATCAGGAGTTCTGTTTGGAGTATTTAGAGATTCCTGTTAGTCACCTATGGTGAGAAGTCAAGTAGACAGTAGACTATATGAGTCTGTAGTTCAGGGCACATATTCAGGCTGGAAGTAGATGGTGTCATTAGTAATATAGTTAGTATATAAAGCAAGGAACTGGATGAAGTTGCTAGGACATGAGTCTAGACAGAAAAGTAATTTGAGATCTGAGCTATGGGATGCACCAATATCTAACATTTACTGGCTGGGGAAATGAGTAACAAGCAAAGAGACTGAAAAGGAGTTGCCAGTGAGGTAGGAGGAAGACCAACAAAGGCGGCGTCCTGGGAGCCAAGTGCAAACAGTGTTTCAGGGAGGAGAGAGTGATCAAGAATTTAAAATACTGCTGTTAGGTCAGTAAGATGACTTGGCAAATGTTCATTTGATTTAGCAACCTGGAGGTCACTAGTGGCTTTGACAAGAGTTATTTCTCTGGAGTTTTGAGGAAGGAAGACTAATTACAAAGTTCAGAAGGCAGTTTTGAGAAAAGAAAAGAAGATGGTGAGTATAGATACTTCCTTTGAGTTTTGCTGTAAAGGAAACAGAAAAATGAGATGAAATCTGGAAGAAGAAGATGTGGGGTCAGGGAAGATTTTGATTTTGTTTTGTTTTAAAGAGGAAGTGTAGGGCACCTGTGTGCAAATGCCAGTGACTCTCTGTGGCGTAGGAGAGAGGGGAGAATTGGGAGAATTGCTGGAGCAATATCACTGAGAAGCTGAGAGAGGATGGCATCTTGTGCACAAGTAGAAGAGATGGCCTTAGGGAGGAACAACTGTAGTACAGGAATAATATTAGATTCAATAAATTGATAGTATTGAATTGTTAGTAACCAATTTACCAAATTGTACCTCAGATTTTTTTCTTTTAAAAAGCATCCTTCAACACATCTTAACTCTCATTCTCACTCAGAGTAAGAAAAATGGAAAAATGAAACTGCAGTGAGATACCATTTTTCACCCATCAGGCTGGCAAAGATAAAAAAAATGTTTGATAGTATACTGTGTTGGACAAGTGTGGAGAAATTGTTACTCCCATACACTGGTGGTGGGAGCATAATTGGTACAGCCTATAAGGAGGGAAATTTGGTGAATATTTATCAAATTTACAAATGCAAAATACTTCTTATACCAGAAATTGCACTGATAGCTTTTTCTATAGGTATACTTACCTACGTGGGAGATGGCACTTAATAGGAAAGGGTGGTGAATTAATATATTTATCAGTAGTGGATGATGTATGAATTGTGGTGCACCCATACAATGGAATTGGATACAGCTGTAAAACAGAAACATGGAAGTCGTTTATCTATTGATACAAAAAGATCTCTGGGAAGCCAGTTATGGAGCAGTATGTCCATTTGTGGAGCAGTATGTCCAATTTGCTATCATTTGTGAAAAAATAATATACATATATGATTCATATACATGTATTTGCATATGTCTAAATATCTCTGGAAAGATCTGTAAAATATTGAAAATAATATTACATGGAAGATGCTGGCTAGTTCATTGTTCATATGATAATCCATTTTAATGATGAGGTCTATTTTTGTAAAAGCAAAAGAAAAAAAAGGAAAGTATGAAAATTTTAAAAAGTCAACATTTTTATGACTTTAGCACTTTTGACCAACCAGTAGCTAAATATTTTGACTGTATACAGCTACCAATTTAAATCTGAAAAATCGAGAAATGAAAATACATATTATAATTAATGAATCAAAACAATCGATTTCACAATTATTTTAAACAATACTAAGAATATTGTCATTTTTAGCTTTTGAGTAAAATATAATAAATTATAATTTTTTATAATAGATGGTATGCCCTTTAAAATATTTTAACAAATTATATATTAACCTAATTTATTATATCTAAATAACAGTGTATTCAAATACATTATTCTAAATATAATGTTAATAAAATATTAAATGCATTGGTGGATTTAGCATAGTTATTTAAACAATTTTAATATTTCTAAATTATCTAGAATTTTATTTTTTACAAGTACAATATTTTTCATTATTACTGCAGCATTATATCAAAAACAGGCTATATCATTGCTTGAAGAAAGTACAGTGTAATTCTTCCAACTTAACTCTCTTTTTTTAGTTCAGTTCTATTTCTTTCAGTTTCTAGGTGATTAAGACCTTGCTTTATTTTGTATATTTGACCTACATAAATACAAGGAAGTTATTGCCATTTAGTTTTTCCTTCAATTACTTAATTTGCCCAAATTTTTTTGCCTCCTTTTGTCTGGGGAATAGAGGCTGTACTATATAATGAATATGTCATAACAAATGCATGTTGAAATCATACCTGAGAATAATCCTTTTAGATTCCTTAAAGTGATATTATATAAACCTATGCTAAATATTTACACATTTTGGAATGTAGGATTCTGTTTTTCAGTGTTATTGACTGTACTTTCTAACACTTGTCAAGTAAACTCACTTCTAATGATCAACAAATGGTGTTAATTTTGAGATTTCTAACATAAAGTCTTGAAACACTAGAGTGTCTTTTGTTGGAACAAATACTAGTTGACAATTCAAAGACATATCTTTTTCTGAATGGTGTACTGTTAAGAGGAAATACTTGTGAACAAAAGGTGGAAATAACCGAACTGGGAATCAGGTATCACAGGTTGAGAACAAGAATATCGAATAGAATATATGGTCAAAGTCTAAGGACTTGAGTGACAGCTCAAAGACAAGATGGGATTTCACCCACTTTCAAAACATTACTTTTGTGCTCAACTTTAAAGCACCGGCTGCTTTTTTTGAATTCATGTGATAGTCAATATTCAATACTCAAGCATATATATGAGCTTCCATTTACTCAAGGGTGGTAGAAGTATTCATATTTTATTGGACTTCATTTAGCAACTAGATCCTTTTAAAAGATTCACATTTTCAGGCGTATTTTAAAGATCAGTTCTTTATATATGTGTTATAAATATAATTTTATTTTTCCTCATTGAAAATACTATGATTATAAAATAGAACTATTATAGTCACATGTAATTAAAAAAAGTAATTAATCTACCTCTAAAAGCTAAGGTCAAGAAATACAAGCACCTGTTAATATGTTAATGCATGTAAATAATTCTAGCTGTGTAAGTTTGAAAATAGTCATAGGAATATTTTGTGCTCCTAGTTTATAATGGTGCTCTTCTAGCAAACTCATCTGTAATCATCTAAGTGATATTAATTAGGGCAATCTAGAGACCTGGGACACCCTTGCAATATTACTAGCAAAAAAATCTACTAGGCATTTCAAAGACATGAGTATTCTGAGTGGTGTTTTTGTGAAAGATAAATTATCACATTATTCGGAAGCAAGTACCCAAGGAAATGATAAGATAAAATAATGTGAAATAGGGCAAAAGACTACAAGTTTGAAAGATATCTGAAAGGCACAATCTGGGGTAATTATGCCTTTTTAATTCTTTATTTTTTAAGAGTGGCAAATCAAACTAATCCATGATCTAGTAAGTAAAGTGAGATGACATGGGTTTGGGGTAGAAGCTGGCATAGGATTTTGGAGCTAAGGTCATTTTTAAAATAGGAATTTTATGTTCTAATATTAATAATGAGAATATCTGATCTATTTATGCTATAATGTATTTTGTTGGGTAAAGTTCCTTAGTTCCTTAGCCAGGAACATTTTGATTAGTTAAAAATCATTTAAGGAGTATGAATTTTATTTTTGGTATTTTGTTGAATAATTAGACTGTGAGAAAAGTTGGCTTAAATATAGTTTACCACAAAATTTTAAGAGAGAAAATGAAATAGGAAACTAATATAATCAGAGGTGTACTCAAAGTATTTATGCAAAGAGCTTTTTGGGATTTCTTTTAAGATGTATTAAAGTGAAAACAACCTTCTGTGACAAACTAGAAAATCCTAGCCATTACTTTATCTGAGTACATAAATTTCCATTTTAGCTTCTTAACATTCTCCTTAAAGAGAATTAGAATGGAATTGATTCAGGAAGAGAAACTCGTCTTCAGTCTATAGGCTTACCAAAAAAGGCTACTGCTCCACTGGATTTTGGAAGATATGACTTTTGGTATATATGCGTTTGTGAATTTTAGAGGGGAAAGGAAGAACCTTTGAGATCTTAGAGTCATTGGCTGTGAGAAGTAAACTTGTTAAACATTTACTATGCCTCATTTTGATAGGAGAAGTGAATGAAGTCTAGAGAGATTAAATCATTTTCTCATGGTCATGTAGCTAGTTAATGGAAGAGCTGGATTGTAACTTGGGCCTTCTAACTGCCTCCTGAGGTCACGGTTCCTTCAGAGGATCACTCACATCTGCCTGCACCCTTGCATTCATGGGCCGTCACCAGTCTTGTGTCTTCACCATTTCCCATGTGGTCTGTTGCCTCAGTGAAATTTCTAGGATGTGTGTTTCAGACTTTGGGGTCCTGCCCTGTTGTGCCCTAAGTAAACTCAGTAAGCTGGCAGTGAGGTAGGAGGGTGAGGATTGATGGTCCTTTCGGCACCAGTCTCCATCTATCCATTTGTAAATGAGAGTTCTTCCTTCCTGTTCCTACACCCTTCCCTCCAGTGGCTTGCATTGCACGCTCTTTTTTCCATTTTAAGACTGCTCCCACTCTTCATTTTAACTTGATGTCTTCTAGTAAAATGCGCCAGGTATTTTTTGGAGCAGGGGACTACAGAGTGATCATAGTTGAAATATGTCCTAGGACCCATATCTTACAAGTTTGCCCTATCTGTGAGACCAATATTTGCTTACATCCCATGCCCAAACTACCCCCACACATCTGTCAGGCTAATCTTCTTAAAGCACAGATTTCTCCAATGTTATTCTAATCCTTAAGAATATGAGTTTACTCTTTATACTTATATAAGTAATTCCTTAGTTGGATGTTTAAGATTTTCCCCAATCTTTCTCCTAAGTTTTCAGTGTCATCTCTAGCCATTCATACTAATAAACACTCTACTGCAGTACCAGTGGTATTATTACTCACTGCCCATTCAATGAACTATGTTTTTCTTGCTCCTTTTATTAGGGCAAATGGTGCCTGATGTTGAGAATGCCATGACAGGTGACTATTACTTACTAAAGTGGGCAATTAAGAAACCTGTCAGTATTACTAACACTATCACCATTACTATTATCATTTACCATCACAGGGTCATAAATATAACTCATAACTTACAGGTGCAGAGAAATATAATTTATTAATTTTTATCAGTAATTAATCTGGCTTCCTACTCAACTCTCCCCTAGGTAGCAGGGACCTCTGTCCTTGAGATCTCCTCCCCTCAAAATAACTACACTAAATGTTCAATTGTGTTTAAACCTTAGACCAGTTCTAATTTAACTACTTTATGTAGGTAATATTCAATCTCTCTAAGATCAAATGCTCAGTCTGTTAGATGTTTTAATCTTCTACTATCCCTCCTGGCTCTTAAGATGGTATCTGATGGTATCTGGTGGGGGGTAGGGTGGTGGTGGAGAAGGGATGGATATGTCTGAGTGGAAAACTAGGGGTCCTTAAGCAAGGTATCCCTGGCTTCTCTGGTCTCTGTGTCAATGTCCCTTGCCCGTATGGTTTGGTGCTTATTCTGCTTGAATTTGCAGCTAAAGTCAGCGACTGGTGTACTCCTTGGTACTTCCAGGCAAATTTAGTCATATCCATCTTATGATGGTGCCACAGACCTCTTTAGGCCCTTTCTGGGTATTGTACTTCGCAGCTGTTGATTCAGGGCTTTCTAATCCCCTAGTCTAAGAAAATTCCTCACTCAGATTCACCTCTCTTGGGTCCTGTCCCATCTATGCTACATGGAAAGATTGCTGAGGAAAACCACACTTCAGGATTTCCCTCTGTCTGACCAGAATATTTCATTTTCTTAACTTTTCAGGCCTTCTCTCTTGTGGTGGGACTTCCTGTACAGAATCCCAGTTGGGAGTGTGGGCAAGAGGCCTTCCTGAGCTTCTCACAGGGCTAACTTCCTTATCTAATGCATCTTGCCTTTCTGGAGTAAAATTGGGGCCATGTCTCATCTAATGCTATATCTCTCCTACTGCTCTCTCTTTTTTCATACTGTGTATTTGTGCCCAAAGAGATTAGCCTTCCTCATGTCTTCTGACTTGTATGCATTTGTTGTCAACCACAGAGTAGCATGCCCTGTGACCTAGCCACTCTGCATTGTGGCTAGGCTCTATGAACCTGGCCCCCAAGTTTGGTCCTGATATGGACTAGAGGAACTGTGATTATCTTTTCATACGTGGTCATCTCTCATTTCAGTTTCAACATGTTTAAAAGAGTATGACCAGCTTTTCTTACCTCAAACTTGATTTATTTTGTTCATGCCCTATTTCTCTTGAGGACATTATAATTATACCTTGTAAGAAGCCTTTAGGTCCTTATTGTTCTCTAAATTATTCTGTACAAAATTAGCCTCTAGATTCATCTAGCTCTTTCTTTAAAATTCCATCTTTTCAATTTCCTTTATTGTGCACAATCCTATTTTTGAACCTCAGGCCTCTTTCCCCTGCATATTTATTCTAGTTTCTTAATTAATTTTGCCACCTTCAGAATTCCTGTCTCTTAACCACCATCATCCAAACTGCCACACTGTCACACTGTCAGAATTATGAAATACAAATTTCCATTCTCAAGAATATTTGGTTGCCCTGGGGATAAATCCATTTATTCGAAAAATATTTATTCAGGGTGTTTTATGTTGTAGCTGCATTTTCAATAGCTGTTGTGTCTGTTACTTTCCTCTGCACCCGCAGTCACTGCTACTCTAATTGACACTAAATCATCTTCTGTCTGGATTACGACACTAGCCTCCTCTCTGGCTTCTTTGCTTTCCTCTTGCTCATCTCCAGTTGAGCAGCTATGGTAATTCTCCAAACAGCAGCTATGGTAATCTTTTATTTGTTTAGCTTTCCTACATTATATTTCCTCAAGAAGTTGTCAAGAATTGGTTATCATTTATAGGTAGCTAATTTCCAAGTGTTAACAACTATAATAATATTTTCATTTTAAATACTTTAATTAAACTAATGAGTAATTTCAGGAAGTAGCATCTGTCATACAAATGGACTAGATGCGAGGAGGGGAATTTGTGGATGACTTTCTGGTTAAATGTTTAATATAGTGTTCTGTACTCACTCAGTTTGATTTAAAGTAGCACCATTCCAGGCACATTTCCTCCTAGACCGTCTCTCAGACTCATATATTACACCTTGCCACTCTGTTACTGCTCCTTAGTGAACACTAGAAACTTTTTCATGCCACATTTGATTTGTGTTATTCACTAAGCCTGGAATGCCCTACTAATTGCCACTGTTGAAATCAAACTAATATTTCAAGGTTTGAAAGGAATATTCTTCAAGACTTTCTTCTTCCTTTAAGTTGAAATTAATCACTTCTTCCATGGTGGCTCACAGTGCCTTAAAAAAAAAAAACAACACTAGATTTTTGGAAACTTATATGATAGATTATGCGATGGTTAGACTGAAAGTCTGTATGTTGCCCTAGATTTGTAAGTTTAATCGTTGAGGGAAGGCATCCTATCTTATCTTTGTGTCCTCCCCAAATCCCAGCTTCCTTTACTGAGTGCATTGCATGTTGCAGTGTTCAATAAACATTTGCTGTTTCTTCCATCTATTACCTATACAGAGGACCAGACATTTCATAATGGTGTCCAAATGTCCATCCGGTGGCTTCATATTTTGAGATCAGTTTTCTGGGTCATGATGATAAATGGCATAGAGGTGACTAAATATATGCTTGTTTTTCTTACTTGCTATTTTTGTCTCTTGGCTGACTGCTCACTTGTCTTTAATTTTAGGAAAGATGCTTTGTTAATTTTTCAGAAGTTCAACTTTCTGGAAAGCAAATCATAAAAAGGTTAGGTACGGAAAGTTTACAGCCATACGATTATCAACTGTATTATAAACTGTAGTTTAATTTGTTTTGAAAAATGATTGCAGCACTTTTAATTTCCATAAAACCTTATGTAAAAAATAATTGTGCAGTCTAACCCATTTAATTGTAATTTTTAGGAATGAAGGCTCTTTTTGGTTTGTGATGACTGCTGTTTATCTGTCTTGGCTCTTTAAGACTTGAAACAAAATTCAGAGCAGATCAAACTCTGCAATTGGAATAGGAACTCAATGAATTGGTGTGGTTTTAGGCGTGTCCAAAGGCTCCACTTTCCTTTATTGTTCCTAAAGTAACTCATTAGTTTAAGTTAAGATGTTTAAAATGCAAATATTATTATAGTTGTTAACACTTGAAAATTAGCTAACGAGAAATAATAACCAATCCTGTACAACTTCTTGAGGAAATATAACATAAGGAAGATACAATTTGAAGTAAAGTGAGAGTATTGTCTCAGAGAGGAATGCCCATCATTCTTTTTTTAAAAAATTTTATTTATTTATTTATTTATTTTTGGCTGCGTTGGGTCTGTTGCTGTGCACAGACTTTCTCTAGTTGTGGTGAGCGGGGCCTACTCTTTGTTGCAGTATGCAGGTTTCTCATTGCAGTGGCTTCTCTTGTTGCGGAGCATGGGCTCTAGGCTCGTGGGCTCAGTAGTTGTGACTTGCAGGCTCTAGTGTGCAAGCTCAGTAGCGGTGGCACACGGGCTTAGTTGCTCCGTAGCATGTGGGATCTTCCTGGACCAGGGCTCAAACCCGTGTCCCCTACACTGGCAGACAGATTCTTAACCACTGCGCCAACCAGGAAGCCCATGTCCATCATTCTTTGTATGAGACTCATAGGGAATGGGAGAAGGTAGTGTTGAAATAGAAAGCTAAGTAAAAAGGAAAAGAAAACAAAGAAGAAAAAGGGGAAGAGGAAGGGAACTGATATTTACTGAGTGCTTACAATATGCCTGAACTTGTCTGTGAGAGGAATGTGACATGCACATGGAGAAGAGCTGAGGCCAGCTAAACCCAAAGATATAAAAGAATAGTGAGGGATAATTCAAAAAGAGTCATGTACCACAATGTTCATTGCAGCACTATTTACAATAGCCAGGTCATGGAAGCAACCTAAGTGTCCATTGATAGATGAATGGATAAAGAAGATGTGGCACATATATACAGTGGAATATTAGTTGTAAAAAGAAATGAAACTGAGTTATTTGTAGTGAAGTGGATGGACCTAGAGTCTGTCATACAGAGTGAAGTAAGTCAGAAAGAGAAAAAGAAATACCGTATGCTAACCCATATATATGGAATCTAAAAAAAAAAAGTGGTTCTGAAGAACCTAGGGGCAGGACAGGAATAAAGACACAGATGTAGAGAATGGACTTGAGGACAAGGGGAGGGGGAAGGGTAAGCTGAGACAAAGTGAGAGAGTGGCATGGACATGTATACACTACCAAATGTAAAATAGATAGCTAGTGGGAAGCAGCCGCAAGCACAGGGAGATCAGCTCTGTGCTTTGTGACCACCTAGAGGGGTGGGATAGGGAGGGTGGGAGGGAGATGCAAGAGGGAGGGGATATGGGGATATATGTATACATATAGCTGATTCACTTTGTTATACAGCAGCAACTAACACAACAATGTAAA
This sequence comes from Tursiops truncatus, assembly GCF_011762595.2. Classification (NCBI taxonomy): domain Eukaryota; kingdom Metazoa; phylum Chordata; class Mammalia; order Artiodactyla; family Delphinidae; genus Tursiops; species Tursiops truncatus. The sequence goes on from NC_047036.1 coordinate 36,221,739, forward strand.
GCAATTATATCCACTAAAGATGTTAAAAAAAAAAGTAAATTTTAATTAAAAAAAAAAAAGTCAGGGAACAGCAGACCCTATCCAATTGACTGCTCCTGGCAGGTGGAAGAGTGAACCCAGTTGTGACCCAAGAAACCACTCAGTTGACCTGCTGACTTGTGAGCAATAATAAATGGTTGTTGTTTAATCCACTGAGTTTTGGGGTGATTTGTAACACAGCATTATTTTGGCAATAGATAACTTGCTACACACCAGACACTGTGATATGCACTGGAAATACAAAGATAAATAATAAATGGCACTGTCCTCAAGTTGTTCATTTTCTGGTGAGGGAGCCAACATCAATGAGATCACTGCTTAATAATAATAGTAATAATAGTGCTGTGAGAGTCAAGAAGGGATCACCCAGCCACCCAAGAGAGTGTGGAAAAAGAGGTGACATTTAAGCATGTTCTTGAAGAATGGGCAAGAATTTCCCATAAGGGGAAGAGAGGAGAACATTTGATGGAGGGCAAAGTATGTACAAAGAGCAGGAAGTATATCAAAGAAAAAGGCAAGAGGAGTTGTAGGAGACAGAGCTAGAGAGATTGGTTGGACCCAAAGGGGATGTGTCTTGGGCACTTTTGGTATTCGGCTTACTGAGAAGTAAGCTTACCGAGTATCCAGGACACACATTTGTTTGTAATTGTTTCTAATTGTTCATAATAAATCCACTATGTATGTCCTTGAGTAAGCTGTGGTGAATTTGTCGCTTCTATGAATGCATCATTATTGATAGTAATAACAACAAATGAATATTATAAATAGTAATTATAACCAAAATCAATAGTATTAGGGTTATGGATTTACATATGAAGCAAAGAACAGATGGCCGTTAGTACTTGTACACAAATACATGTGACTTAAGAGGAAGAATTTAGTGAAAACCAGAAGGTGATACAGCAGTGGCTGACACTGCTGCTTTTGAGGACTACCTCTACCAGTTTGGCTTGAAAGTCCTCATAGGAAGGTAAAGTAAAGATTCTTTTGGATAGAGTACTAGTGTGCTTTTCCTACAATAATATGCAGTCTTTCAGGATATATTAGGCCCTGAGGCAGGGGTCACAGAAACAGTTCGTTGCATATTTTTCAGCAGTAGAACATCTCTCATTAATTATCCTTAAAAAGTTACAACAAAATTATTACAGGACAGCTTGAATGGTAGGAAGGAGCACTGCATAAAGATGTAGGCTGCTCAAACCACAAGTAAGTGGCTTTGGTTTTTCTCTTTTAAACACAGACCCAATTAAGTGAATTAATTCTAAAGAAACGTTGAAAACTAAAAGTGGCTTTAAAGTGGAAATATCTTTTGGTTTACTCATTTCACTTAACCTTCCTGTGGACAAGAAATGCTAGTCTTTCATAAGCAGTTGTTAATTTTGGAATTTTACTAACTGTTTGTTCCCTTACTTAAAAAAGAAAAACTCTACAAATTCATAGTCTTATGTTTTTCACTTCTGTGTACTTCTTTCATTTGTTTCATTTTTTCTCTTTTTTTTCTAAAAATGTACAACTTTTGGTATAAGAATTTTTGTCTTTTGTTTTTGGTATCCTAGGATTCATATTTTTAAAGATTTATTTGCTTTTTGTTAGGTGGCTGGGTACAGTGGTGATGTTTTAGTCCAGGAGATGATGTATTTATTTGTTTTATCTATGTTTTTCGAAGAACTCAGGATACAAAGAACTTAAACACATAGCACTCCTTTAACACAACAAACAGTAGCAACAGAAGCAGGACTGGGGATAGGAAAGAAGAGAGAGACCATTTAGCTTTCTTAGCTTTGTTCTGTATTTTAATGTGGTAGCTGTTTAATTCTGTGGAGAGTTTAAAAATGCAATATATCTGGAGAATGCATAGAAGTTCAAGTCGTTCAATATTATTTATGTCTTTTTAAAAATAATAGTAGCAGCATGTACTTCAGACTCAAATTTTGACTTCTGTAGAATAAATTTAGTAAACTCATTGCTTTGCTTCCTTTTAAAAAACTTATCTTTTTTCTTTATATTTTGAGGAAACTTTTGGAGCAGCATATCAATGATAGAACCTAATAAAATCTTACCTTCAGGCAAACTTCTTGTATACAAAATCAGAGACCATAGTGCCAGGGCTTTCTATTAGTACCATCCATTTTGTTAGCATTTTTCCAATTTATCTTGCGTTACTAACTCTCAGCGTACTATGCCTATTGTAAATATTTAAGCATTACTGTTGACATAAAGATAATACTGACAAATTGAGTTAACATTTCTGTTGAGGATTACTGACCATGTGTAGCCCAGAACAACTTTAACACCCACACCAAATCCTATACTCAGGCCAAACTGTGTTTAGTCTACAATACAGTGCTGTTCCTCAAATGAATTTTTAGCTTTGATTTACACAAAACATGAAACAACCTTTCTTGCATCAATTAATTGTTTGACTTTCCTAATACATTTCCATTTTAACTAGATTATGTCTATATCAAAGGAAAAGGAACGTGTGCAAGATGTCAGTGTCTTGAGCACACATACCCACCCATCATGGGGTCTTGTAACTTTCTGAGATCTGAATAAAAGGAATCTGGTTTCTCAGCAGTCTCACCTGAGGACTGTACCTCAGCTTTCACATTTGACTAGCTTGAACATTATTTAACTGGCTTTAAAATCTTACTTGAAAGGAAAATAATTTGGAAAATTTTGTCTTCTGGAAGAATCCATGACTCATCAATAAAAACTAACCAAGTGGAGAAAAAAGACTAGCAAAAGATGAAATTCCTCTCATATCTATTGATATATTTCTGATACCTATTAAGAGATTTATTTCTCCAATTGCCTAATTTATTTCTCCTATTGCCAGAAAATGGCCATTGTGAGGTTTAGTTGATAGTATATTACTCTTCATGTCAATCTGGGCTCCATATTTATAAGATACTCATTACTGTAAATGTATTTAGTGGGAAAGTTTTATAAAAAGAAATGCGATGGCATTCTCACATATCAGTTAATTATGGAAGCATTTTGGAATCCTGGCCTCTTCAGATGACAGTATGTTAATAAATTAGCATGAACAATTCTCTTTTCTGTTTTGATTAAATTCAGCTTTCCATAGAAGAGCATACTAATAGCAAATTGATGGAGATCAAAACATTAATTTGAGTCATTTCCTTTTTAATTCACTGGCTTATTTGAGGAAGTAGTAACAAAAGCCTGGTGACATCAGGAAGGCAAAATTATAATTTGGTTAAATTGCATCTTTCTTAATTACTTTGCAATTTAATGTCCCTCATTGCTTCAGTTCAGAGCCCCAGGACTCTATTTATAATTGTAGCTTACTCTAAGAAGGAGAAAAGCTATACTCTTCAGCTTATTCTTATGAAATTATTTCTGCATCTACTAGTTTATATTTATTTCTTAGAAATTTCCCAAATGGCTATTTAGGCAAAGGAAGCCCTCTCATTATTGTTACCTTTTAATTTCTATATATTATAAGATATTTTCCTCAAAAGCCTATTTTAAGATCTGTTGTGTGAGGAAACATTTTTTTTTCTTAGCAAAATGTCATTGTTACAGAATTAAAATAAAAAATTTAAATACTTATCACAAGGATTTTATTTCCCATGATAGAATGTTCCCTATCTGTGACACAGTGATCAAAATTAAAATGTACTGAGAAGATAAATACGAGCAAGATACCACATTTTGAAGTGTCTGATTAATGAAGCTGTTGGGAGCAATTTCCTATTGAGATGCTCTTCATAAAAGGAAACTCAATTTGAGAGAAACTCTAGAAATGTGATAGAGGTCTGTGAGGTCTAAGATGCCTAAGGTTCTAGTTTCATTAATTCCTTGGAGAGATCTGTAACCTTCTATTGGGAAGCAAATGGCTTTGTTGAGACTCAGGCTTCATGACATCAAATAGCTCTTACAAAACAACGGCGTTTTGAAGAAGCAGAAACAGATGGATTGAATTTCCTTTGAAACACAATAGGGTTTAAAAATGATGGGGAGAAAAAAATAACGCCAAATCCTCAACTTTTGTAAAAGAGTTTGAAACATTTCCCAGCCTCAGAGTGCTTGTCGTGTTCACTTATCAGAGTACATTGACAGAGGATCCTGCAGAACCCTACCTGTCTGTGAAAATGCCATACTTGAATCAGTTACTCAGATCCCATGATCTGCCTGACTAGGCCATAGATGTCACATTCCAAAAGAAATTATACTTGCACCTGATACTGAACTCCAGTTTTTCAAAGTCAAAAGTGAATGACTTTAGTAAATTTTTTATGGCTTTGTTTAATACAAAATGTGTGAATGGTTGATGTTTCTTTTTTTTTGGCTTTGAATTAGAGGAAGGACCAAAAAAGGATAATTTCCAAGGTACTTGGAGTTATTGATGACAAAGTGGAGAGACATCTCATATGGTGTTTTCAACAGTATTATAAGTAAGAAATGCTGTAAATGCAAATAAAAAGAGTTGCAGGAGCAAAAAATTTGATAAATAATTTCTGATTATTTAGGTGGCTGATAAATGGAATTTCAGCAAGGCAGTGTCATGATTTAAGTTTAATTAAAGATTAGCTTAGCTATAATATATGACGCATTGAATCTGGGTGAGGTAATGATGATGCCAGCAGCTAAAATTTACTGAGTTCTTATTAGTTGCTAATTATGGTGCTATGTCTTTTTATATGTGCATTATATCATCTCAACCTCTTGACAGTACTATGAAGAATTATTATTATTATTCCTACTTTACAGATGAGAAGATTGGAGTTTAAGAAGTTAAACTTGCTTAAGGCTACACAGTTTGGACAGTGCCAGTTCTGGAATTCAAGGCAGTATTTTCAACATTTTGCTATGGAGGAGTGTCTAGTATAATATATACAACTAAGATATTATAGTTATTAATCAAGACATGAAGGCACTAGAGATGAAGAATGATGCACATTTGGAAGGAAATATTTATAGGAATGAATGAAATAAAGGAGTGGAAAAAAGATAATGTCAATATTTCAAGGTTGGATGACTGGGTGGAATGTGGTGCTTTAAATGCAGTGGTGATGGTGGGGTGAATTGATTCAGACATAGAAGAGAAAAGATGATGGATTCTGATTTAGATTTGCAGATTTTTTTTTTTTTTTTAGATTTTTAAAAGATTCTTACATTGAGTTTGAGGCAGTTGCAAGACATCACATGGAATGTCCAGTAGACAGAAAGAGAAAAGGGGGTTTCAGTTTAGAAGAGATGGTGGGCTTTGAGCTACAGAATATTGAGAAGGTAATGAAACTGTGGAAATAGATGAGCTCTGAGATGGAGGGAACATGAAAAGGGAAGAGTCAAGGACTAAAAACTGAACCTTACGGGATGCTGAGATACATATCTTTGTTTTTTGTTTTAAGATATTCCTCAGGATTCAACATGGAGAAATAAATGGTAGAGGAGGAGTTTTAAGAGTTTCTTCACTGCATATAAGTGATCTTCTGCTAGAGTAGAGACATTGCTGTTCAACCTTTGTAAATACTTTTGTTTTTAATAAAGATTGATACTATTATAACAACCTCTCCCATATGATATCAATTTATCTTGTATTTGTATAATTATGTTACTTTCTGTTTCCTTGTTTTAAAAGCTGAAGGAACATTTCCTACTTTTTCTCATTCATTTTCAAAGAGAGTTTACAGAGAAAGTGAAATGTGATGGAATCATGTTGAGCCATGATTATAGCTTCACTTATTCATTACAAAGCTTCCAATGTTTTCCTTATTGTCTGATGTAAGACAGAAAAACCACGCCACATTCTTTCTAACAGAATGATGACCACCATGCTATTTCATTGAAACAGATGGCTTTCAGAAACTCTTCTAAAATGGAGCAATAGTGGGTCAAATGAACATTTGGTTAATTATTTCTAAGTAGAATATATGCCAGTAATTTACACAGAACAGTAGTATGGGGTAGGAGAAAAAGTCAATAAATCTGAGCTGAGACTAAAGCTATCTGGGTTAACAACTATGTAACCCACAGCAATCTACCAAAATATTTCTGTCCTTCAACATTACTGCTAGAATTAATGAGCTGTCTCCATTTATTTTTCAGTTTTTGCAGTCTGTTGTGTTTATTTCTTCATTTTTGTGCCCATTATTTTAGTCTTTTGTTGGGGCTATTGTAATCTTATGCCTGGTCTTCTTTCCTCTTCTTTCAGTATTCTTTAATTCGTTGGTTTATTGTTCCAGAGTAATATTTCTAAAATTTAGATCTGATCATTTCACTCTCCTGTTTAAAGATCTATTATTTCCTAACAATTTATACCCAAATAAATTAGTATGGCATTCAACACTTTCCATTACCTGGTTTCAGCTAAATCCTCAGTCCTGTCTTTCTACTATTCTCCCTCATGTACTTGAATTCCTGCCAAGCTCTCTAAACACCAGTAATTTACAGCCTCTGGACTATAATTATCACAGAGCCAGCCTTCTTCATTTCCCTTCTTCACACATGGGTTGTTTTTATGTGGAGAAACATCTATGAGAAGGTTTCTGGGAGGTTTTTAGCTTAGAGTTGGTATACTTACCCAGTAGAATGTGAGATCCCTGAGAGAGCAGGAGCAATACCTTCTACATCTCTATCTTTCCAGTTCCTAGCACAGTTCTGGTTACATAGTAGATGCTTAAGAAATACTGGTTAATATGAGCTTGTTTGTTTGTTTGTTTTTTACTAACCTAAGTCCCCAGAATCAGTGTGACAGCACAATACCAACAACAAGGACAGCGAGAGGCAAAGGACAAAACGGTCCTGATGGTTGAGAAGGATTTTAAGATTTTATCCTTTCAATAGGATTCTGGTCTGTTTTTGATCAGAGGTCAGGTATAGAATCAGTCAGGATCTCAGCAGAAAACAGATGTCTCAGTCAAAATGGCTTAATTGGAAAGAATTGGAGGGGACTGTGAACAGAGGTATGGACAGGGTTAAGGAAAACAACAAGGGATGAAGACATACCCAAAGACCAGCTATAGCAGGAAGCTGTTATTCCCTTTCAATTTATCAGAAGGAAGGATATGCCACAATGGGACTTGCCAGCATAATCCCTTGCAATGAAGTAATACTTGAACAGCTTTAGGGACTCTCCCTTCAACACTTACGTGCACTTAATAATTTCAAAGAAAACACTCAGAGAAGTCATGCTTTTGAGTGATGATTGTGGCAACTTTTCTTGCAGAAATGTTATTGTACAACAAAAGGCCTGCAGAAAGATTAAGAAAAAACATTCATTGGCCTGCAAAAAAGTTTCTATGATCTTTAAATTTTCATCAAATCTCCTAACCCCACTTTAACAGCTCCTAAGACATGTCAAGTCCTCTGAGCTCTTCTCGAGATTACGAGGTTTAAGAAGCTGTAGCTATACAGAAGTTTCTCTAAAAGTCTAACACAAGATAATGGAGAGGCAGAGGTTAATGGGTTGACTTTCAAGATTGACTTCTTTTAAGCTTCTGATCTCTGGGCTGAAAAACAGGAGATGGTGTTTATTTGACTTGTCTGTGCTGTGAGGTCAGTAAAACACCTAAATACCATCTTATTTTTATTTATGAATTCCATTTCCTAAAAGCAATAAGATACTCATTCCCTACTGTGTGTTGGTAGGATATGACTGAATAGTTCAAGTGGCTAAATTGAGTTGGTTTGGAGCTTAGTGACTTATAACACTCATACCATCCATCAATTAAAGCAGGCCTGCCTGTCTGCTTGTAATTTGGCAAACAGCATTTTGTCTTCCAGAAGCACTTAGAAAAATTCTTCCCTCAAAACTAACAGATGAGGAAAAGTGTTTGATGGAATCAGCAAGACAAGATACTTGCTCTGATTAGACAGCAGACACAAACTTGCTACTGGGGTGCATATTCCATGGTGATGGTCATTATTACATGTTGGGAATGAAAAATGAAATAATCTACCCTGTCTCAGTTCCTGGCTGTAAAATGAATAAAAGACCTATGCTGGGAGAATAAAATAGATGGTGATTTCTACAGCATATTGAGTTTCTATGGGAGAAAGCTACTTCATAAATCCAAGCAAGGGTTTACATTCATTGTAATTCTATTTTTGTACCCAAGAATAAATTGTTTAATTGTTTAAACAATGTGATGGGGCCTAATCTTCTCTGTAGTATAAATCAGGTCACATCATTCCCCTGCTTACTTCTACCCTTGCTTCCTCTTGCAATTCACATAAAATCTAAAGGTCTTCATAGTGTCAACAAAGCACTGAGTTGACTCTCCTACCTCTCCAGCACTGTTTCCTTCCCTATCTTCCTCTGCTTGCAACACTTTAGTCATACTGGCCTCCCTCCTTTTCCTTGAGCTGGTTAAGGTCCTTTCCATCTTAGAGCCTTTGCTTGCATCACTTCTTACACCTGAAATCCTCTTCCCCCAGATCTTCATGAGCCTGACTCCTTATTTTCATTCAATTCCAAGTTCAAAGATCATCATCTCAAAGTAATTTTCCTTAACCACTTACTTTAATGTTGCTCTTGAGATACTCTTTCTTACGTTAGCTTCTTTTAGTACCTTCATAGTTCTTAAAATTACCTTACTGATTGATTAGTGTAATTGTTTATTGACCCCACTCTGTTGGAGGGTAAGCTCTGGAGAGCAGGAATCTTATTTGTCTTGCTCACTGCTATATCCCTGGTACCCAGAAGAATGGCTAGCATGTAGTTGGTGCTCAGTAAATAGTTTAGTTATTGAATGAATTACTGAAGGAATAGCTATCTCCCAGGAGTTTAGCAAGTATGTAAAAATATTTTCTCCACTGACAACAACAAAAAAAGAGAATCACAATTCGGTAGTCCCTAACCAGTGTACACAAAGAAATAGAGCATTTAATAAGTTGGGTTATATTTTAAATTTGTAGGTTACTGTGAGTTGATTAAAAGATAAGCTTCTCAATTTTTAATAAGGTAACTTTATTTTAACCATAGTTCTATTAAGTCCTTAGATATATCAGTGAAGTCCATTTCATTAAAATAGAAAACATATTTCTAAATATTTTCTAGTAACATTGTAAAGTGGTTAATTTCTGAAATTAGATTAGCATTTTTCATATATATATATATATATATATATATATATATATATATATATATCATCCAAGTTGACATAAGTGGCAATACTTGTGAAATGTTCCTTATACAATTACTTTTATTTTCAGTGAATTTTAAGACTTGATTATTATTGGGTTGAAAACTTCTGAAATCATATTTTAAAACGTCACTCTTATGAAATGTGAAACTCAGACTGACTGAAGTTTGCAATCTGTAGGTGTTTTATTTATTTTTTATACAGCAGGTTCTTACTAGTTATCTATTTTATACATATTAGTATATATATGTCAGTCCCAATCTCTCAGGTCATCCCACCAGCCCCCCTTCCCCCCTTGGTGTCCATACATTTGTTCTCTGCATCTGTGTCTCTATTTCTGCCTTGCAAACCAGTTCATCTGTACCACTTTTCTAGATTAAACATATATGCATTAGTATATGATATTTGTTTTTCTCTTTTTGACTCACTTCACTCTGTATGACAGTCTCTACATCCGTCCACGTCTCTAAAAATGACCTGATTTCGTTCCTTTTTATGGCTGAGTAATATTCCATTGTATATATGTACCACATCTTCTTTATCTGTTGATGGGCATTTAGGTAGCTTCCATGACCTGGCTATTGTAAATAGTGCTGCAGTGAAATTTGAGGTGCATGTGTCTTTTTGAATTATGGTTTTCTTTGGGTATATGCCCCGTAGTGAGATTGCTGGCTCATATGGTAATTGTATTTTTAGTTTTTTAAGGAACCTCCATACTGCTCTCCATAGTGGGTATATCAATATCAATATATATTCCCACCAAGAGTGCAAGAGGGTTCCCTTTTCTCCACATCCACTCCAGCATTTATTGTTTGTAGATTTTTTGATGATGGCCATTCTGACTGGTGTGAGGTGATACCTCATTGTAGTTTTGATTTGCATTCTCTAATAATTAGTGATGTTGAGCAGCTTTTCATGTGCTTCTTGGCCATCTGTAGGTCTTCTTTGGAGAAGTGTCTATTTAGGTCTTCTGCCCACTTTTGATTGGGTGGTTTGTTTTTTTAATATTGAGCTGCATGAGCTGATTATATATTTTGGAGATTAATCCTTTGTCCATTGATTTGTTTGCAAATATTTTCTCCCATTCTGAGGGTTGATTTTTCATCTTGTTTATAGTTTCCTTTGCTGTGCAAAAGCTTTTAAGTTTCATTAGGTCCCATTTGTTTATTTTTGTTTTTATTTCCATTACTATAGGAGGTGGGTCAAAAAGGATCTTGCTGTGATTTATGTCATAGAGTGTTCTGCTTATGTTTTCCTTATGTCTGGCCTTACATTTAGGTCTTTAATCCATTTTGAGTTTATTTTTGTGTATGGTGTTAGGGAGTGTTCTAATTTCATTCTTTTACATGTAGCTGCCCAGTTTTCCCAGCACCAATTATTGAAGAGGCTGTCTTTTTTCCATTGTATATTCTTGCCTCCTTTATCATAAATAAGGTGTCCATATGTGCGTGGGTTTATCTCTGGGCTTTTTATCCTGTTCCATTGATCTATATTTGTGTTTTTCTGCCAGTACCATACTGTCTTGATTACTGTAGCTTTGTAGTATAGTCTGAAGTTGGAGGCCTGATTCCTCCAGCTCCGTTTTTCTTTCTCAAGATTGCTTTGGCTATTCGGGATCTTTTGTGTTGCCATACAAATTGTGAAATTTTTTGTTCTAGTTCTGTGAAAAATGCCATTGGTAGTTTGATAGGGATTGCATTGAATCTGTAGATTGCTTTGGGTGGTATAGTCATTTCACAATGTTGATTCTTCCAATCCACGAACATGGTATATCTCTCCATCTTTTTGTATCATCTTTAATTTCTTTCATCAGTGTCTTATAGTTTTCTGCATACAGGTCTTTTATCTCCTTAGGTAGATTTATTCCTAGGTATTTTATTCTTTTTGTTGCAGTGGTAAATGGGAGTGTTCCCTTAATTTATCTTTCAGATCTTTCATCATCAGTGTATAGGAATGCAAGAGATTTCTGTGCATTAATTTTGTATCCTGCAACTTTACCAAGTTCATTGGTTAGCTCTAGTAGTTTTCTGGTAGCATCTTTAGGTTTCTCTATGTATAGTGTCATGTCATCTGCAAACAGTGACAGATTTACTTCTTCTTTTCTGATTTAGATTCCTTTTATTTCTTTTTCTTCTCTGATTGCTGTGGCTAAAACTTCCAAATCTATGTTGAATAATAGTGGTGAGAGTGGACAACCTTGTCTTGTTCCTGATCTTAGAGGAAATGGTTTCAGTTTTTCACCAGTGAGAATGATGTTTGCTGTGGGTTTGTCGTATATGGCCTTTATTATGTTGAGGTAAGTTCCCTCTATGCCTACTTTCGGAGAGTTTTTTATCTTCAATGGGTGTTTAATTCTGTAGAAAGCTTTTTCTGCATCTATTGAGATGATCGTATGGTTTTTCTCCTTCAATTTGTTAATATGGTGTATCACATTGATTGATTTGCATATATTGAAGAATCCTTGCATTCCTGGATAAACCCCACTTGATCACAGTGTATGTTGCTTTTAATGTGTGGTCGGATTTTGTTTGCTAGTATTTTCTTTTTATTCATTTATTTATTTATTTTTGGGTGTGTTGGGTCTTCATTTCTGTGCAAGGCCTTTCTCTAGTTGCGGCGAGCTGGGGCCACTCTTCATGGCGGTGCGCATGCCTCTCACTGTCACGGTCTCTGTTGTTGCGGAGCAAAGGCTCCAGACACACAGGCTCAGTAGTTGTGGCTCACGGGTCTAGTTGCTCTGTGGCATGTGGGATCTTCCCAGTCCAGGGCTCTAACCCATGTCCCCTGCCTTGGCAGGCAGATTCTCAACCACTGTGCAACCAGGGAACCCCTGTTTGCTAGTATTTTGTTGAGGATTTTTGCATCTGTGTTCATCAGTGATATTGGCCTGTAGTTTTCTTCTTTGTGACATCTTGGTCTACTTTTGGTATCAAGGTGATGGTAGCATTGAAGAATGAGTTTGGGAGTGTTCCTCCCTCTTCTATATTTTGGTAGAATTTGAGAAGGATAGGTGTTAACTTTCTCTAAATATCTGATTTCACATGTGAAGCCATCTGGTCCTGGACTTCTGTTTGTTGGAAGATTTTTAATCATAGTTTCAATTTCATTACTTGTGATTGGTCTGTTAATATTTTCTATTTCTTCCTGGTTCAGTCTCGGAAGGTTGTGCTTTTTTCTAAGAATTTGTCCATTTCTTCCAGGTTGTCCATTTTATTGGCATAGAGTTGCTTGTAGTAATCTCTCATGATCCTTTGTATTTCTGTAGTGTCAGTTGTTACTTCTCCTTTTTTATTTCTAGTTCTATTGATTTGAGTCTTCTCCCTTTTTTCTTGATGAGTCTGACTAATGGCTTATGAATTTTGTTTATCTTCTCAAAGAGCCAGCTTTCAGTTTTTTTGATCTTTGGTATTATTTCCTTCATTTGTTTTTCATTTATTTCTGATCTTATGTTTATGCTTTCTTTCCTTCTGCAAACTTTGGGGTTTTTTGTCATTCTTTCTCTAATTGCTTTAGGTCTAAGGTTAGGTTGTTTATTTGAGATGTTTCTTGTTTCTTGAGGTAGGATAATATTGCTATGTACTTCCCTCTTAGAACTGCTTTTGCTGCCTCCCATAGGTTTTGGGTCATCATGTTTTCATTGTCATTTGTTTCTAGGTATTTTTTGATTTCCTCTTTGATTTATTCAGTGATCTCTTCGTTATTTAGTAGTGTATTGTTTAGCCTCCATGTGTTTGTATTTTTTACAGATTTTTTTCTTGTAATTGATATCTAGTCTCATAGTGTTGTGGTCGGAAAAGATACTTTATACTATTTCAATTTTGTCATATTTACCAAGGCTTAATTTGTGACCCAAGATATGATCTCTCCTGGAGAATGTTCCATGAACCCTTGAGAAGAAAGTGTGTTCTGTTGTTTTTGGCTAGAATGTCCTATAAATATCAATTAAATCCCATATTCTTTAATGTATCATTTAAAGCTTGTGTTTCCTTTTTATTTTCATTTTGGATGATCTGTCCATTGGTGAAAGTGGGGTGTTAAAGTCTCCCACTGTGATTGTGTTACTGTCAATTTCCCCTTTTATGGCTGTTAGCATTAACCTTATGTATTGAGGTGCTCCTGTGTTGGGTGCATTGATATTTACAATTGTTATATCTTCTTCTTGGATTGATTCCTTGATCATTACGTAGTGTCCTTCTTTGTCTCTTGTAATAGTCTTTATTTTAAAGTCTACTTCGTCTGATATGAGAATTGCCACTCCAGCTTTCTTTTGATTTCCATTTGCGTGGAATATCTTTTTCTATCCCCTCACTTCCAGTCTGTATGTGACCCTATGTCTGAAGAGGGTCTCTTGTAGACAGCATTTATACAGGTCTTGTTTTTGTATCCATTCAGCCAGTCTATGTCTTTTGGTTGGAGCATTTAATCCATTTACATTTAAGGTAATTATCGATATGTATGTTCCTATTTCCATTTTCTTAATTGTTTTGGGTTTGTTATTGTAGATGTTTTCCTTCTTTTGTGTTTCCTGCCTAGAGAAGTTCCTTTAGCATTGGTTGTAAAGCTGGTTTGGTGGTGCTGATTTCTCCTAGCTTTTCTGTGTCTGTAAAACTTTTAATTTCTCTGTCGAATCTGAATGAGATCCTTGCTGGGTAGAGTAATCTTGGCTATAGGTTTTTCCCTTTCATCACTTTAAATATGTCCTGCCACTCCTTTCTGCCTTGCAGAGTTTCTGCTGAAAGATCAGCTGTTAACCTTATGGGGATTCCCTTGTATGTTATTTGTCATTTTTCCCTTGCTGCTTTTAATATTTTTTCTTTGTATTTAATTTTTGATAGTTTGCTTAATATGTGTCTTGGTGTGTTTCTCCTTGGATTTTTCCTCTATGGGACTCTGCACTTTCTGGACTTGACTGACTATTTCCTTTCCCATATTAGGGAAGTGTTCAACTGTAATCTCTTCAAAATTTTCTCAGTCCCTTTCTTTTTCTCTTCTTCTTCTGAGACCCCTATGATTTGAATGTTGGTGTATTTAATGTTGTCCCAGAAGTCTCTGAGAGTGTCCTCAATTGTTTTCATTTTTTTTCTTTATTCTGCTCAGTGGTAGTTATTTCCACTATTTTATCTTCCAGCTCACTTATCTGTTCTTCTTCCTCAGTTATTCTGCTATTGATTCCTCCTAGAGAATTTTTAGTTTTATTTATTGTGTTGTTCATGATTGTTTGTTTGCTGTTTAGTTCTTCTAGGTCCTTGTTAAACGTTTCTTGTTTTTTCTCCATTCTATTTCTAAGATTTCTGATCATCTTTACTATCATTACTCTGAATTCTTTTTCAGGTAGACTGCCTATTTCCTCTTCATTTGTTTGGTGTTGTGGGTTTTAACCTTGCCCCTTCATCTGCTATGTGTTTCTCTGTCTTCTCATTTTGCTTAACGTACTGTGTTTGGGATCTCCTTTTCACAGGCTCCAGGTTCGTAGTTCCCATTATTTTTGGTTTCTGCCCACAGTGGGTAAGGTTGGTTCAGTGGGTCGTGTAGGCTTCCTGGTGGGGGGGCAGGTGCCTGTGTTTTGGTGGATGAGGCTGGATCTTTTTTTTCTTGTTGGCAAGACTGTCTGGTGGTGTGTTTTGGGGTGTCTGTGACCTTCTTATGATTTTAAGCAGCCTCTTTGCTACTGAGTGGGGTTGTGTTCCTGTCTTGCCAGTTTTTTGGCATAGGGTGTCCAGCATTGTAGCTTGCTGGTCGTTGAGTGGAGCTGGGTCTTAGAGTTGAGATGGAAATCTCATAGGAGAGCTTTCACTGTTTGATACTACATGGAGCTGGGAGGTCTCTTGTGGATGTCCTGAACTTGGCTCTCCTACCTCAGAGGCACAGGCTGGACACCCGGCCAGAGCACCAAGACCTTGTCAGCAACAAGGCTCAGAATAAAAGGGAGAAAAAAAGAAAGAAAAAAAGTGTTATTAAAATAAAAAATGAAAAAATATTAAAAATAGAAAACAATTTTAAGAAAAAAAAAGATAGAAAGAAAGAGCAGCCAAACCAAAAAACAAATCTACCAGTGATAATCACAGCTAAAAACTACACTAAAAAAAACAACAGCAACAAAAAAACTGGACAGGCTGAACCCTAGGACAAATGGTAAAAGCAAAGCTATACAGACAAAATCACAGAAAGAAACGTACACATACACACTCACAAAAAGAGAAAAAAGAAAAGAAAAAAAATATCTATATATATTAAAAAAAAGCAAGAGAGCAACCAAATTAATAAACAAATATACCAATGATAATAAAGTATAAATACTAAACTAAGATAAACATAAAACCAAAACCAAATTAGATGCAGAAAGCAAATCCCAAGTGTACAGTTGTTCCCAAAGTCCACTGCCTCGATTTTGGGATGATTCATTGTGTGTTTAAGTATTCCACAGGTGCAGGGTACATCAAGTTGACTGGAGATTTATTCAGCTGCTCCTGAGGCTGCTGGGAGAAATTTCCGTTTCTCTTCTTTGTTCGCACACCTCCTGGAATTCAGCTTTGGATTTGGCCCTGCCTCTGTGTGTAGGTCGCCTGAGGGCGTCTGTTCCCGCCCAGACAGGATGGAGTTAAAGGCGCAGCTGAGTAGGGGTGTCTGTCTTACTCAGGCCGCGGGGGGAGGGAGGGGTACGGAATGCATGGTAAGCCTGGGCTGTGGCAGAGGCTGGTGTGACATTGCAACCGTCTGAGGGCTGCCGCGTATTCTCCTGGGGAAGTTGTCCCTGGATCACGGGACCCTGGCAGTGGCGCGCTGCACAGGCTCCCAGGAGGGGAGGTGTGGATAATGACCTGTGCTTGCACACAGGCTTCTTGGTGGCGGCAGCAGCGGCCTTAGCATCTCATGCTCGTCTCTGGTGTCCGTGCTGACAGCCGCAGCTTGCGCCTATCTCTGGAGCCCGTTTAGGCGGTGCTCTGAATCCCCTCTCCTCACAAACCCCGAAACAATGGTCTCTTGACTCTTAGGCAAGTCCCGAATTTTTCCCGGACTCCTTCCCGGCTAGCTGTGGCGCAATAACCCTTTCAGGCTGTGTTCACGCCGCCAACCCCAGTCCTCTCCCTGCGCTCCGAACGAAGCCCGAGCCTCAGCTCCCAGCCCCCGCCCGCCCCGGCGGGTAAGCAGCCAAACCTCTCGGGCTGGTGAGTGCCGGTCGGCGCCGATCCTCTGTGCGGGAATCTCTCCACTTTGCCCTCCGCACCCCTGTTGCTAAGCTCTCCTCCGAGGCTTCGAAGCTTACCCCGTCTGCCACCCGCAGTCTCCTCCCGCCAAGGGGCTTCCTAGGGTGTGGAAACTTTTCCTCCTTCACAGCTCCCTCCCACTGGTGCAGGTCTCGTTTCTATTCTTTTGTCTCTGTTTTTTCTTTTTTCTTTTCCCTACCCGGGTACATGGGGAGTTTCTTGCCTGTTGGGAGGTCTGAGGTCTTCTGCCAGCGTTCAGTAGGTGTTCTGTAGGAGTTGTTCCACATGTAGATGTATTTCTGATGTATTTGTGGGGAGGAAGGTGATCTCCATGTCTTACTCCTCTGCTGTCTTGAAGGTCTCCCCAGGAAACAATTTTCCATGTAGAGTTTGTGAGTCTGTTAGTCGCACTTATGAGTTAAAACAGTTTCTTTTTATAGTCATCATATACAACAATATATGGTATTTGGTTTTTAAAGATTTCTCTATTGCATTCATTCAACAAGTAATTTTAAGAACTTCTTTTGTTGTTCAAAATGTATTTGTGAGTAAAGCATAAATAAGCCATGTATGCTCATACAACAGTAAGAAAGATAAGACTTCTTTAAGAGTAATTATATTTTTACATATATATATATATTCAAGAGTAAGATACAGTCATTGATAAAAAACTGAGTTTGGTGCAGAATGCTATTTGCGTTTAGAAAAAGAAGAAAGGTATGTGTATGGAAATTTTAATGGAAGACGTGCTATTAAGCTGAGAGATGTGAAGTAGGACCCCTAGGAGAAAAGAATGACATAAATAAAAATGGAATAGACCTATATATACAACCAAACGTAAAATAGATAGCTAGTGGGAAGCAGCCGCATAGCACAGGGAGACCAGCTAGGTGCTTTGTGACCACCTAGAGGGGTGGGATAGGGAGGGTGGGAGGGAGACGCAAGAGGGAGGATATATGGGGACATATGTACATGTATAGCTGATTCACTATGTTATAAAGGAGAAACTAACACACCATTGTAAAGCAATTATACCCTAATAAAGATGTTAAAAAAATGGAATAGTGATAAAAAGAAAGATCCGCTTGCTGAAACATGGTTTCAAATTTGGGTAGGCTTAGGGAAGTCCTGAGGGATAACTCAGAGGGCACTGAAATAAAGACAAGGAACCTTTACCTTTTAATAGCCAAAGGGAGCTCTTACTGCCTGTTCTCAGTCAGGAAGTGATAAATCCCAGTAGCAATGTTAAAGATAGGACATTATGAAGAAAATTCAGGCAGAAGGAGCCACTGACAGCCAATTTTAGTAGTCCAGGCATAAGGTGGTAAAGCACTAAATCAACTGGGGTGAAGTGAAGTAATCAGTGATTTGGTGTTTGATTGAATAGATAGATGAGGAAATGATGTGGTTCAAGAAGAGCCTGAGGAATCAAGCTTCTACAACAAGGAAAATTGTTCTACAATTACTAGTAATAAGGAAATCAAGGCCTGAGTTTGAACTGAGAGTGTATAGTGTATATGATAAGATGAACCAAGGTGTTAGCCAAATAATCTTCAGCATAAGTACTGACTAAAGGTTTCTTTCTTTCCTTTTTTTTTTTTGGTGAGTGCTGTGGACAGTGGTGAAACTGTCTGTTATTTGGAACTTAGTCTTTGGGCTGAGACCCAGCTGGTCTGGAACTTTTTCTCAGAACCAGCCACTTCTTGCCTTAGAGCTTTTCTCTTAGTTGACTCAGAGTTGCATATTTTCCTAGACACCCACATCTGGGAGGTTAAATGGTATTGGTTTATCTGTTATTACAGAAAATTCCGGGTTTTTATTGACCAAGTTTTATCTTTATTTCTGTCTATATCTCAAATATCTATTTCATTAATATGGTTATCTTTCACTTAGTATAATTATTGGTGATATAAAGTCTATGCATGGATGTATCTAGTATTTTGGATCATTTGATCAGTGTTTGTGAACATAGAATTGGCATTTATGAATTCACATGGATCTCTTAGAATTACCTTTTAGGGAAGGAAATTTCCATTCTTTTTCTTAACTCAAATAGGAATTTTTTTTTTTTTTGCGGTACATGGGCCTCTCACTGTTGTGGCCTCTCCCGTTGTGGAGCACAGGCTCAGCGACCATGGCTCATGGGCCTAGCCGCTCCGCGGCATGTGGGATCTTCCTGGACCGGGGCATGAACCTGTGTCCCCTGCATCGGCAGGTGGACTCTCAACCACTGCACCACCAGGGAAGCCCTCAAATAGGAATTTTTAAAGTTAGATTTCTTGATCTGAAGCAATGTAATCCTTTTGGCTTATTGAGAACTAAGAAATGGGAGCAACTTAAAAACTGTAACTTTCCATGAGGTTTGTGCTCACTGAGAAAGAATCTGTTGGCTAATTTGGGAGAAAAGAATGTTTAAATAAGGAAGTTAGAAGTGAATCAAAAATAGCATTTGAATATGAGAAGCCAGAAATGCCCACTTTCTTTAGTTATGAAACTACTTCTGTTGACTATAAAGAATTGTAAGCATGAATTATCATCATCAGTTGCATTGTATAGTCTATGCTAATAATTTGTCAGTCTCCATATTTGGACCCGTTTTCTGCAGCAGTGTAAGTGTTCTGTAAATGCTGGAGAAATAGAAATCATTTCCCTTTCTCCTTCTATTCCTTTCCCTTCCTTCTTCTGTATCTAAGTGGAATGGTGAATAGTATTAACATCACTTATTGAGTTATTTAAATCAGATTAGATAGGGCTGGAATGAATACAATGATTATTTTCTTCTTTTAGTTGGTACTGAGTTTTGTATAGGGCTTTTATTTAAGGGAGCGGAGTTTATTCTTGATTGAAATACTGGAAGCATATCACATCTTACATAAAGTCTTGAAAAGGATTGAATTCTAGTGAGTCACAGCATTTTACTGCAAATCTCCAATTATATTGCTGTAGTAACATTATCATGAATGGTGTCATTTCCTAAGGAATTTTATGAATGCTTTACTCTACATAGTGTTCAAAGACAAGCTGAGACCTTTCTTTCTCCATGAGGCCTTACTTAATAATTCCCGTCTATTCTATATTCTTTAGGTACTTTGAAAACCAGTGGTCTATATCATACCATTTCCCTTTTGATCATATATTTTATTTTATTCCTCTTTGAGCCCATGGCAGATTATCTCTAGGGGGACCCCCCCGTGATATGGGCCTCCTGATGTTCATGTCCTTGTATAATTTCCTCCTTTTGAGGGCAGGTAGAAATTGTGTCTTGCTAGTAACCAGTACAATATGATACAGGTGATCGGATGTTACTCTCTTGATTATGTTATACCACATCAAGCTCCGTCTGGCTTGCAGACTTCCTCTAGAGACTCCCTCTCTCTCTTTTTTTTTTTTTTTTTTTTTTTTGCGGTACGCGGGCCTCTCACTGTTGTGGCCTCTCTTGTTGTGGAGCACAGGCTCCGGACGTGCAGGCTCAGCGGCCATGGCTAACGGGCCCAGCCCCTCCGCGGCATGTGGGATCTTCCCGGACCAGGGTACGAACCCGTGTCCCCTGCATCGGCAGGCGGACTCTCAACCACTGCGCCACCAGGGAAGCCCGAGACTCTCTCTTTTTAGCTGGCATTGAGGAAGTAAGTGGTCATGCTGGGAGGCACAGAGCTAGAGTAGCCTTTAAGAACTGAGAGAGGCCTCCAGATGCTAGACAAGAAGCTAGTACCCTCACTCCTAGAACCACCAAAAAAATAAATACATTCTGCTAACAGCCTGAGTGAGCCTGGGAAGAGATTCTTTCCCAATCGAGCTTCGAGATGAGAAGACAGTTAATTAACACCTTTGCAGTTGTGTGACCCTAGGCCAGAGGACCCAGTTAAACCATGAATGAACTCCTGACCCACAGAAACTGTGAGATAATAAATGTGTGTTTTTCTAAGTTGCTTAGTTTGTGGTAACTTGTTACACAGCAGTAGGTAACTGGATATGGGCATGACTTGTCTCCGAAACAAGGCTGAGAAAGATTTAAGGAGTAAAGCTATCGGTATCTCACACAATATCATGCCAAGTATCTAGTAGAGGACAGGCAAATACTTGTTAAATTTTTATTACAGAAAACTATTGAATGTATATAGATCTTTTGAGGACAGATACCCTGTAATATTCATCTTTGTGTCTTCTTTGCCTGGCAGGGATCTGAAACATAGTTGGCACTGAATATATATTGTGTCATAGTTCAGTCAGTGAGACATAACCACTATGAGTTATTGAATAAATCAGCAAATTATGACCCCTATGGTTAAATATGACCCACTACCTATTTTTGTACAGATTTTAAGCTGAGTGTTTTTACATTTTTAAATGGTGGAAAAAATCAAAAGAATAGTATTTTATGGTATGGAAATGATATGAAATTCAAGTTTTAGTATCTGTAAGTAAAGTGTTATTGGAATACAGCCACCCTTTTCATGAATGTGTCATCCATGAGTGTGTTCATGCTAAAAAGGCAGAGTTGTAGCTGCAAGACTGTCTGTGGTGCTTTTATCACTTCGCCCTGCTGCATAACACACTACAAATGGCAGTGATGCAGCTATAACTGCAGTGTTTCAAGTGCCATGCATATTGCCAGACTGTGACATTTTACCTGTTTACTTATTTTTTATTATCAGTGCATACCTATTGTGTCAAAACAAGAAAGGTAGACTTTGAATGTTGCTCTTTCAAGGCACGGTGAAGTGTGAATTATTTTGTTGTTTCAGTAGATGGCCAAGCATTTTGTTTTCGTGAAATAACATGATAGCTGTGCTGGAAGAGCACAGTATATGTCAGCATTACCAGACTAAGTACTTATCACAATATTTCCAACTCCTAGAAATGCAAAGGAAAGAAAAATCAGATAATTTAAAATGAAATATCCATTACAGAAGAATTTGTTCACAAAAATAAAAAGTGAAAATGAGACTACAACCAAAGTAAGTTTCTGGGTTTCTCATTTGTTAGCAAAGCAAGGAAAGCTGTTTAAGAATAATGAGTTAATTAAACTGTGCTTGACTGTGGCAACCAAAGAAATGCATTCAGAGAAAATAAACTCATTTAAGACTATTAACCATTTGGTGAGAACAGTTGTTTGAAGAGTCGACGATATTGGAAGTAACATGAACAGCCAATTAAAAAACAAGGCAAATGAATAATTTTCCCTTGATGAATCAATAGATGTTACTGATACTACTCAGTTGTTGTTTCTTTTGAGGCAATGACGAATTTGAATTGACTGAAGAATTAGCCCCTATGAATAGTGTGTGTGGAACAACTACAAATGAGAATATTTTCAAAGAAGTTCAGAAAAAAATGAACTTAGTACAAGCTGAAGTGGAATCTGCTAAGATGTATTACTACTTATGGTGGTAAAATATGTGTGGAGCAGAAAAAGAATTAGTTGGACAAACGGGCAAAACCTATGAAAATTAAAGTTGTTTAAAGTCTATGGCTATTTATTCTATTATTCACCAGAGGCACTTTTGAATTTATTATGTGTCTTTGAACTGGTGTCATCAGTGGTAAACTTCATTAGCTCTTATAAACTTAACCATTATCAGTTCCATGAATTTTTGCCAGGAATGGAAGCTGAATATTCTAACTTTCCCTACCACAAAGCAATGTAATGGCTTAGCAGTGGTAAAGTTTTACTGTGATTTTTCTGAGCTCATGGAAGAGAGTGAAATTTTTCTGAAGAATTGCCCTCACCCAGTATTTTTTGCACACTGCATGGCTTTGAAAATTAGCCTTTGCTGAAGACTTGATAATGTTTCTTAATGAATTCAACCTAAAATTACAAAGGCAAAACAGCACTTATATGATAAACTTATACTTCGGGTAAGACATTTGAATGTCAACTAATATTTTTTTCAATAATGAGTAATGTTAAACTACTTTATACACATAGGTGCTGTCAAAAGACAAGAATTGAGATCTTCATTCTTACACAACTTTGTAGCAGATGTATTGTCTAAGCCCAAACTATGGTTCTAGCAGCTCTTAAATTTCTTTTCCTGTGGTAAAATATATATACATAAAATTTATCATTTTAACCACTTTAAGTGTCCAATTCAGTGGCATTACAAACATTCACAATGTTGTGCAACCATCATCACTGTCCATTTCTAGAATGTTTTTATCATCCCAAACAAACTGTTAAGAAAGAGCTCCCCATTTACTTCTCTCTCCAGCCCCTGACAACCTCTATTCTATTTTCTGCCTCTAAGAATTTGCCTATTCTAGGTACCTCATATACGTGGAATCATACAATATTTGTCCTTTTTTATCTGGTTCCTTTCACTTAACATAATGTTGTCAAGATTCATCCATGTTAGCACATATTAGAATTTTATTTCTTTTAAAAAATAAATAATATCTTATTGTTTATATATATACCACATTTTGTTTATCCATCCATCTATAGACGTTTGGGCTGTTTCTACCTTTTGGTTATTGTGAAAAATGCTATTATGAACATTGGTGTACAAGTATCTGTTTGAGTCCCTACTTTTGCTTCCTTTGGATATACCAAAAGTGAAATTGCTGGAGCATATGGTAATTCTATGCTTAACTTTTTGAGGAACTGCTGAACTGTTTTCTACAGTGGCTACATCATTTTATAGTCCCACCAGCAGTAATAAACAAGGGATCCGATTTTGCCATATCCTTGCCAGCATTTTGTGTGTGTGTGTGTGTGTGTGTGTGTGTGTTTGTGTGTATATGGGTGTGAAGTAGTATCATATTGTGGTTTTGATTTGAATTTCCCTAATGGTTAGTGATGCTGAACATCTTTTCATGTACTTTTTGTCCATTTGCATATCTTCTTGGGAGAAATATCAAGTCCTTTGCTCATTTTTGAATTTGGATTGCGTTTTTCTGTTGTTGAGTTGTAGTTCTTTATATTAAATATTCCTTTCTCAGATATATGCCTTGCAAATACTTCCTCCCATTACTTGCAAGTACATTTAGACCTTAATGCAAATGTAAAGGAAATTTCCATATTTCAAAATCCATTTAACCCAGCAAACCCAGGGGCTTCCATCTGTTCTTCAGCTGGAAGTAATTAATCTGCAATTTAATGACATGCTAAAGGGCAAATATCAAGAATAGACTTCTAGTAGACTCTTATAAATGCCTTATAAGTGTTGGAAGTGTTGGATATGCTCAAGTAATATTGTGTGCTCAGGGGGTAAGGAACAGTAACTTTGAATCCCAACTAAAAATAATGTTATCCCCCACCAAAAAAAAAGAAATTTCATTCTTCTAATTAGTAGATAGGTATTATAAAAATTGTACTCAATTATGATTTTACTTTGTTATCAATAAAAATTGTAGAAATTTGTTTCTCTCTTGTTATATGAGTACCTACACAATATCCTTGATTTCATCATTTGGCTTGCAAAGCCTAAAATATATGCTCTATAGCCCTTTACAGAAAAAATTTGCTAACGCCTGTCATAATAGATTTATTATAGGTATTAGGCCTTATATGATTGTTGGAAGAATTGGGAAAGTTAAGATCTATGAGAGAAATTGGATGATCAGAGAAGAAAGCATCAGTTCATCTGAGAAATCAAACATGTTCAGATACTGAAATCATATTGCAAGGGAAGTCAAAACTATGTGGGGAGGAGGGAATGGTGCTTCTATGTACATACCACTTCTGTGGTCCTACAGCAAGTATCTCGTGGTGTATCTGAGCTATAGTGTCAGTTGGGAGTGTAGTTGGGAAAGAAGCTGGATATGGGATGGAAAAGAGCAAAGACAATTTAGAAGCCATGGGTATCTCTGAGTCCATCACTACATCTAACCACAATGACCTTCAGAAAGTAAGGCTGCTGCCTCACTTCTGCCTTCTAAGTCTCATGCAGATTCCTTTTTTAGCCAATTGTAACTCAGGACCATATAGTTAAAAGGATTCTGGGACAAAAATTCCAGCTTAATCAAATTGACATTTATAAACCACAATAGTGAATGAATAAACAGATGGAGAATGATCTAAGTTTTCAGTTAGACTATTTGGGCTATTTGAGTTAATATTCAGATCTCTTTATGATTCAGACATTTTATTTTATTATTATGTATAGAATAAATATTTTCCTTTAAAAATCAACCTTACTGAGGGCTCCCCTGGTGGCGCAGTGGTTGAGAGTCCGCCTGCCAATGCAGGGGACACGGGTTCGTGCCCCGGTCCGGGAAGATCCCACATGCCGCGGAGCGGCTGAGTCCGTGAGCCATGGCCGCTGAGCCTGCGCGTCCGGAGCCTGTGCTCCGCAACGGGAGAGGCCACGACAGTGAGAGACCCGCGTACCGCAAAAAAAAAAAAAAAAAAAAAAAAAAAAAAAAAAATCAACCTTACTGAGATATATACAATAAATGAACTAATTTTACATGTATGTTTAGACGAGTTTGACCATATCTGTGTAACCACAACTCCACTCAAAATTTATGTTTCCATTAGTGCCAAAATTGTTTCTCATTCCCTTTGTAGTCAATTACTACTCCAGTAGATCTAGACAACTAGTGATGTATTTTATAGAACTACAGATTAGATTTTCTTCTTTTACAGTTTCATTCAAGTAGAATCATGGAGTATGTACACTTTTGTTTCTCTTCTTTTGCTAAGCATTTTGTTTTGGAGATATTACATCCATGTTACATGTATTTGTAGTTTGTTTCCTTTATGGCTGAATAATATTCCATGGTTTGAATAGACCACATTTTATCTATCCATTCACATGTTGTTGGACATTTGGGTTGCTTCCAGTTTTGGACTATGAATATATGTTCAAGTCTTTTAGTAGATGTATGCTTTAATTTCTCTTGCTAAATATCGGGAGGGGAGTGTTTCATTCATATGGTTAACTTTTACTCTATAATCAACTGCCAAAATGTTCTCCAAAGTGAATATACCATTCTACATTTTATCATCAGTGTATGAGAGTTTCAGGTGCTCTATTTTCTTGGCACCACTTGTTGCTATCACTTAAAATTTTTTTTAACCTTCTAATGAGTGTGTAATGTTAGCTCATTGTGATTTTAATGTACAGCTTTCTGATGACCAATGATGATGAGGCATCTTTTCACATGGTTGTTGGCCATTTATATATTTTTTCTAATGAAGAGTTTGTTCAAGTCTTTTGCCAAATGAAAATAAATTAGGCTGTCTATTTAACATTGAGTTATAAGAGTTCTTTTTTTTTTTTCTGGATACATATTCTTTGTCAGAAACACTGGAAGTATTTTTTCCCAGTTTTTGGCCTGCCTTTTCATTTTCTTAACGGCATATTTTGAAGAGTACTAGCTTTTTATTTGATAAAGCCCAGACTTTTGCTTTTTTTTTTCCCTGTGGTTCATAGTGTGTCTTTGTGTGTGTGTGTGTGTGTGTGCGTGTGCGCATGCATGTGCATGCGCTTTTTGTTTTGTTTAAGAAATCTTTGATTACCTTAATATTTAAGAATATTTTTCCTTTTGGATTATTTTAGAAGTGTTATGATGTTTGGACTTTTATGCTTAGGTCAATGATCCGTTTTTTTAAACCTAATTTTTATGTATGGTATGAAGTAATGGTCAAGCTTCTCTTTTTTTTTTTTTTTAATATGGCTATTCTATTGCTTTGGTATCAATTGTTGAAGAGAATACCTTCCCCCATTGAATTATTTTTGTATTTATTTGAAAATCCATTATTCACATATCTGTAGATCTATTTATGAACTCTTTATTTAATGATCTATATGCCTATCTTTATGCCAATATTGAATTGCTCTGATTACTGTAGCGTGATAGTAACTCTTGAAATCAGGTAATGTAAACCTTCATCTTGGTTCTTTTTCAAAAATGCTTTGGTTTTTTAATTTCTTCTTTGCTTTCTTCAGTGATCCCTCGGTTATTTAGTAGCACATGTTTAGCCTCCATGTATTTGTTGTTTTAAAATTTAAAAAAAAATTTTACTTTTAATTTAATTAATTAATTTATTTAACACCTTTATTGGAGTATAATTGCTTTACCATGTTGTGTTAGTTTCTGCTGTATAATGAAGTGCATCAGCTATACGTATACATATATCCTCATAAGCCCTCCCTCTTGTGTCTCCCTACCACCCTCCCTATCCCACCCCTCTAAGTGGTCACATAGCACACAGCTGACCTCCCTGTGCTAGGCGGCTGCTTCCCACTAGCTATCTGTTTTACATTTGGTAGTGTATATATGTCCATGCCACTCTCTCATTTCGTCCCAGCTTACCCTTCTCCCTCCCCATGTCCTCAAGTCCATTCTCTATGTCTGCGTCTTTATTCCTGTCCTACCGCTAGGTTCTTCAGAATCTTTTTTTTTTAAGATTCCATATATATGTGTCAGCATACGGTATATGTTTTTCTCTTTCTGACTTACTTCACTCTGTATGACAGACTCTAGGTCCATCCACCTCACTACAAATAACTCAATTTCGTTTCTTTTTATGGCTAATATTCCATTGTATATATGTGCCACATCTTCTTTAACCATTCATCTGTTGATGGACACTTAGGTTGCTTCTATGTCCTGGCTGTTGTAAATAGAGCTGCAATGAACATTGTGGTACAAGACTCTTTTTGAATTGTGGATTTTTCAGGCTATATGACCAGTTGTGGGATTGCTGGGCCATATGGTAGTTCTATTTTTAGTTTTTTAAGGAACTCCCCATACTGTTCTCCATAGTGGCTGTATCAATTTACTTCTCACCAACAGTGCAAGAGGGTTCCCTTTTCTGCACACCCTCTCCAGCATTTATTGTTTGTAGATTTTTTGATGATGGCCATTCTGACCGGTGTGAGGTGCAATCTCATTGTACTTTTTTTTTAAATTTAAAAAATGTTTTAATTTAATTTTTTATTTTATATTCAAGGGATAGATATAATTCATTTTTTATTGAATTATAAAAATTATACAATTGACATCTAACATTAGGTGTACAACATAACAATGATTTGATATCTGTATACAGTGGAAATGATCATCACAATAGGTCTAGTTAACATCTGTCACTATGAAACAGGCTGGGACCTGGGACCTGGGACCCTTTACTGTAGTGCTTGCACCTGGACAAACATCTCCTCAACTCCTCCAGCAACTGAATACAAAGAAACTATAAGGGACTAAAAATAACCACATGCATGAGCAGTTGGGGCAAGTTATAAGCAAGATACATAAAGGCCAAAACACAACTGCCACTTCTGAGGTTCCGGGAGCAAAAGCAGGGTAGAGCCCAAGGACCCTGATCAGTAACAACTACACATAGTTCCAAAGAACTTCTTTTTCTTGTAATGAGAACTTGTAAGGTCTACCCTCTTAGCAAATTTCAAATAATCAATACCATATTATTAACTAGTTGCCATGCTGTACATTACATCCTATGTCTTACTTATTTTACAACTGGAAGTTTGTATCTTTTGACCACCTTCATAGGCACCCATCTTCATGCTGTACTGTAATTATTTGTTACTTGTCTGAATCCCTCACTAAATTGTAACTTTCTAGAAAACAGAGACTGCCTTGTTCATCTTCATATCTCCTAACACCTTGAACAGTGGCTGGCACATACTTGGTATTTAATATTTGTCTGTGGAAGGGAGAAGGCTTGGAAGGAAGAGCAGAACAGGGGAGACACACGCACACACAACCAAATGAGAGGAGCAGTTGTGTAATGCAAATGGCGCTGGAGATCTGGGACCTAATTATGACTCTCCTGTGAGAATGAAAGTGGGCAGGACATCTGAACTTCCTGGGCCTCTGTATTATCATCTAGAAGACAAGGAATTTATAGCTTTAGGATTGTATGAGCTTTGAAGGAGGAAAATGTGTAGTTTAGGAGTTGGGATTTTGTTATTTTTAATGTTTCTATGTAAAAAATAAAGCTAAAACTGGAGCAAAGATTAGATTATGTCAAAGGATGGAAAGAGGGGAAAAAGCAAGGAAGGAAGCAAGGCAGGAGGGAGGGAAGGAAGGAAGGAAGGAAGTAAGGAGGAGAGGGAGAGGGGAAGGAGGGAGGGGAAAGAGAGGGAGGAAAGAGGGAGAGAGGTTCATTACACAGTATTACCCAAATTTTCCAGTTAATTGAAACCTGGTTAAAAAGAATGTATGGTGTGAGGTGATTTTTTTCTTGAGGTCATTAACTCTAGCTTAATTTTGAACGTGTAAATGAAAAATAATATAACTAACTTTATAAAACACTAAGCATAAAAAAATAGAAAATTTGAGGACCCAGAGATTATATTCATGAGAATGCATAAGTAACTATACATCAAAGAAAGAATAAAGTCCATACTACATGGATTCCAAAACATTAACAGAAATGCGGGTGGGGGGATTCTGACTTATTATTGTTTTTTCCTTTTTTTTTCATCTTGATCTTTTGTTAGCACTTTTATGAATTCATCAGTTTTCCATTAGAGTTCTGAAAATGCTTATTCATTCACTTCAGCAGTATAGTCAGTTACCAGAAACCTGTACTTGTCAGAGTCTTTTCCATGAATTCCTTGAAGATGAAACCCTTTTATAGGAACATTTTTGCAAAAGCATCAGAGTACACCCAGAACTGTCTGTAAATGACAAAACACTTAAAAATGACCACGGTTAAAGATTTGATGAAAGCTCATAATAATGCAATTGACAAGGAAATTTAGTTATTTCTGAGATATACATTTTAAAGTAATAACTAGAATTTTGACTTATAACATTATACCAGAACATATAAGATTTTTAAGAATTTCATGTAATGTCTGAAACATTTATATTAACATATTTCCATACAAATAACCCAAAGAAAGTTTAGTATTAGTTGTTTTGTTTGTTTGTTTTTTTATACTGCAGGTTCTTATTAGTCATCAATTTTATACACATCAGTGTATACATGACAATCCCAAATGCCCAATTCAGGACACCACCATCCCCACCCCACTGCGGATTTCCCCCCTTGGTGTCCATACGTCTGTTCTCTACATCAGTGTCTCAATTTCTGCCCTGCAAACCGGTTCACGTGTACCATTTTTCTAGGTTCCACATACATGCGTTAATATACGATATTTGTTTTTCTATTTCTGACTTACTTCACTCTCTATGACAGTCTCTAGATCCATCCACGTCTCAACAAATGACTCAATTTCATTCCTTTTTATGGCTGAGTAATATTCCATTGTATATATGTACCACATCTTCTTTATCCATTCGTCTGTCGGTGGGCATTTAGGTTGCTTCCATGACCTGGCTATTGAAAATAGTGCTTCAATGAACATTGGGGTGTGTGTGTCTTTTTTAATTGTGGTTTTCTCTGGGTATATGCCCAGTAGTGGGATTGCTGGATCATATGGTAATTCTATTTTTAGTTTTCTAAGGAACCTCCATACTGTTCTCCATAGTGGCTGTATCAATTTACATTACCACCAACAGTGCAAGAGGGTTCCCTTTTCTCCACACCCTCTCCAGCATTTGTTGTTAGTAGATTTTCTGATGATGCCCATTCTAACTGGTGTGAGGTGATACCTCGTGGTAGTTTTGATTTGCATTTCTCTAATAATTAGTGACGTTGAACAGCTTGTCATGTGCCTCTTGGCTATCTCTATGTCTTCTTTGGAGAAATGTCTATTTAAGTCTTCTGCCCATTGTTAGATTGGGTTGTTTGTTTCTTTAATATTGAGCTGCATGAGCTGTTTATATATTTTGGAGATAAATCCTTTGTCAGTTGATTCTTTTGCAAATATTTTCTCCCATTCCGAGGGTTGTCTTTTCATCTTGTTTATGGTTTCCATTGCTGTGCAAAAGCTTTGAAGTTACATTAGGTCCCATTTGTTTATTTTTGTTTTTATTTCCATTACTCTAGGAGGTGGATTAAGAAAGATCATGCTGTGATTTATTGTCAAAGAGTGTTCTTCCTTTGTTTTCCTCTAAGAGTTTTATAGTGTCTGGTCTTACATTTAGGTCTTTAATCCATTTTGAGTTTATTTTTATGTATGGTGTTAGGGAGTGTTCTAATTTCATTCTTTTGTATGTAGCTGTCCAGTTTTCCCAGCACCACTTATTGAAGAGACTTGCTTTTCTCCATTGTATATCTTTACCTCCATTGTCATAGATTAGTTGACCATAGGTGCGTGGGTTTATCTCTGGGCTTTCTATCTTGTTCCATTGATCTATGTTTCTGTTTTTGTGCCAGTACCATATTGTCTTGATTACTGTAGCTTTGTAGTATAGTCTGAAGTCAGGGAGTCTGATTCCTCCAGCTCCGTTTTTTTTTACCTCAAGACTGCTTTGGCTATTGGGGTCTTTGGTGTCTCCATACAAATTTTAAGATTTTTTGTTCTAGTTCCGTAAAAAATGCTATTGGTAATCTGATAGGGATTACATTGAATCTGTAGATTGCTTTGGGTGGTATAGTCATTTTCACAATGTTGATTCTTCCAATCCAAGAACATTGTATATCTCTCCATCCGTTGGTATCATCTTTAATTTCTTTCATCAGTGTCTTATAGTTTTCTGCATACAGGTCTTTTGCCTCCCTAGGTAGGTTTATTCCTAGGTATTTTATTCTCTTTGTTGCAATGGTAATGGGAGTGTTTACATAATTTCTCTTTCAGATTTTTCATTATTAGTGTATAGGAATGCAAGAGATTTCTGTGCATTAATTTTGTATCCTGCAACTTTACCAAATTCATTGATTAGCTCTAGTAGTTTTCTGGTGGCATTTTTAGGATTCTCTATGTATAGTATCATGTCATCAGCATATAGTGGCAGTTTTATATCTTCTTTTCCAATTTGTATTCCTTTTATTTCTTTTTCTTCTCTGATTGCCATGGCTAGCACTTCCAAAACTATGTTGAATAATAGTGGTGAGAGTGGACATCCTTTTCTCTTTCCTGATCTTAGAGGAAATGCTTTCAGTTTTTCACCATTGAGAATGATGTTTGCTGTGGGTTTGTCGTATATGGCCTTTATTATGTTGAGGTAGGTTCCCTCTATGCCTACTTTCTGGAGAGTTTTTATCATCAATGGGTGTCGAATTTTGTCAAAAGCTTTTTCTGCATGTATTGAGATGATCATATGGTTTTTATTCTTCAATTTGTTAATCTGGTGTATCACATTGATTGATTTGCATATATGGAAGAATCCTTGCATCCCTGGGATAAATCCCACTTGATCGTGGTGTATGATCCTTTTAATGTGTTGTTGGATTCTGTTTGCTAGCATTTTGTTGAGGATTTTTGCATCTATATTCATCAGTGATACTGGTCTGTAGTTTTCTTTTTTTTTGTAGTATTTTTATCTGGTTTTGGTATCAGGTTGATGGTGGCCTCATATAATGAGTTTGGGAGTGTTCCTTCCTCTGCAAGTATTTGGAAGGGTTTGAGAAGGATGGGTGTTAGCTCTTCTCTAAATATTTGATAGAATTCATCTATGAAGCCATCTGGTCCTGGACTTTTGTTTGTTGGAAGATGGTTAATCACACTTTCAATTTCATCACTTGTGATTGGTCTGTTCATATTTTCTGTTTCTTCCTGGTTCAGTCTTGGAAGGTAATACCTTTCTAAGATTTTGTCCATTTCTTCCAGGTTGTCTATTTTATTTGCATAGAGTTGCTTGTAGTAGTCTCGTAGGATGCTTTGTATTTCTGCGGTATCTGTTGTAACTTCTCCTTTTTCATTTCTAATTTTATTGATTTGAGTCCTCTCCCTCTTTTTCTTGATGAGTGTGGCTAATGGATTATGAACTTTGTTTATCTTCTCAAAGAATCAGGTTTTAGTTTTATTGATTTTTGCTATTGTTTTCTTTGTTTCTATTTCATTTATTTCTGCTCTTTTTGATTTCTTTCCTTCTGCTAAATTTGGGTTTTGTTTGTTCTTCTTTTTCTAGTTCCTTTAGGTGTAAGGTTAGATTGTTTATTTGAGATTTTTCTTGTTTTTTGAGGTAGGCTTGTATAGCTATAAACTTCCCACTTAGAACTGATTTTGCTTCATCCCATAGGTTTAGGATCGTCGTGTTTTCATTGAAATTTGTCTCTAGGTATTTTTTGATTTCCTCTTTGATTTCTTCTGTGATCTCTTGGTTATCTAGTAAAGTACTGTTTAGCCTCCATGTGTTTGTGTTTTTTTACGTTTTTTCCCTGTAATTCATTTCTAATCTCATAGCGTTGTGGTCAGAAAAGATGCTTGATCTGATTTCAATTTTCTTAAATTTACTGAGGCTTGATTTGTGACCCAAGATGTGATCTATCCTGGAGAATGTTCCATGCGCACTTGAGAAGAAAGTGTAGTTTGCTGTTTTTGGATGGAATGTCCTATAAATATTAATTAAATCTATCTGGTCTACTGTGTCATTTAAAGCTTGTGTTTCCTTATTTATTTTTCTTTGGATTATCTGTCCATTGGTGTAAGTGAGGTGTTAAAGTCCCGCACTATTATTGTGTTACCGTCTATTTCCTCTTTCATAGCTGTTAGCAGTTGCCTTATGTATTGAGGTGCTCCTATGTTGGCTGCATATTTATTTATAATTGTTATATCTTCTTTTTGGATTGATCCCTTGATCATTATGTAGTGTCCTTCTATGTCTCCTGTAACATTCTTTGTTTTAAAGTCTATTTTATCTGATATGAGTATAGCTACTCTAGGTTTCTTTTGATTTCCATTTGAATGGAATATCTTTTACCATCCCCTCACTTTCAGTCTGTAAGTATCCCTAGGTCTGCAGTGCGTCTCTTATAGACAGCATATATATTGATCTTGTTTTTGTATCCATTCAGCAAGCCTGTGTCTTTTGGTTGGAGCATTTAATCCATTCACGTTTAGGGTAATTATCGATATGTATGTTCCTATTACCATTTTCTTAATTGTTTTGGGTGTGTTTTTGTAGGTCCTTTCCTTCTCTTGTGTTTCCCACTTAGAGAAGTTCTTTTAGCATTTGTTGTAGAGCTGGGTTGGTGATGCTGAATTCTCTTAGCTTTTGCTTGTCTGCAAAGCTTTTGATTTCTCCATCAAATCTGAATGAGATCCATGCCAGATAGATTAATCTTGGTTGTAGGTTCTTCCCTTTCATCTCTTTAAGTATATCATGCCACTCCCTTCTGGCTTGTAGAGTTTCTGCTGAGAAATGAGCTGTTAACCTTATGGGAGTTCCCTCATATGTTATTTTTCGTTTTACCCTTGCTGCTTTCAATAATTACTTTTTGTCTTTAAGTTTTGCCGATTTCATTACTATGTGTCTTGGTGTGTTTCTCCTTGGGTTTCTCCTGTATGGCACTCGCTGTGCTTCCTGGACTTGGGTGGCTAGTTCCTTTCCCATGTTAGGGAAGTTTTCGACTATAATCTCTTCAAATATTTTCTCTGGTCCTTTCTCTCTCTCTTCTCCTTCTGGGACCCCTATAGTGTGTATGTTGTTGCACGTAATATTGTCCCAGTGGTCTCTTAGGCTGTCTTCATTTCTTTTCATTCTTTTTTTTCTTTATTCTCTTCCTCAGCAGTGAATTCCACCATTCTGTCTTCCAGGTCACTTATGTGTTTTTCTGCCTCAGTTATTCTGCTATTGATTCCTTGTAGTGTAGTTTTCATTTCAGTTATTGTATTGTTCATCTCTGTTTGTTTGTTCTTTAATTTTTCTAGGTCTTTGTTAAACATTTCTTGCATCTTCTTGATCTTTGCCTCCATTCTTTTTCCCAGGTCCTGGATCATCTTCACTATCATTATTCTGAATTCTTTTTCTGGAAGATTGCCTATCTCCACTTCATTTAGTTGTTTTTCTGAAGTTTTATCTTGTTCCTTCATCTGGTCCATAGCCCTCTGCCTTTTCATCTTGTCTATCTTTCTGTGAATATGGTTTTTGTTCTGCAGGCTGCAGGATTGTAGGTCTTCTTGCTTCTGCTGTCTGCCCTCTGGTGTTTGAGGCTATCTAAGAGACTTGATGGGCAGGACTGGTGGTGGGTAGAGCTGACTGTTGCTCTGGTGGGCAGAGCTCAGTAAAACTTTAATCCCCTTGATTGTTGATGGGTTGGGCTGGCTTCCCTCCCTGTTGGTTGTTTGGCCTGAGGTAACCAACACTGGGGCCTACCTGGGCTCTTTGGTGAGGCTAATGACAGTCTCTGGGAGGACTCACACCAAGGAGTACTTCCCAGAACTTCTGCTGCCAGTGTCCTTGTCCCCACGGTGAGCCACAGCCCTCCCCCCACCCACCTGCCTCTGCAGGAGACCCTCCATCACTAGCTGGTAGGTCTGGTTCGGTCTCCCCTGGGGACACTGCTCCTTCCGCTGGGTCCCAATGCCCACACTACTTTGTGTGTGCCCTTCAAGAGTGGAGTCTCTGTTTCCCCCAGTCCTGTTGAAATCCTGCAATCAATTCCCACTAGGCTTCAATGTCTGATTATCTAGGAATATCTCCTGTTGCCAGACCCCCAGGTTGGGATGCCTGACGTGGGGCTCAGAAGCTTCACTCCAGGGGGTGGACTTCTGAGGTGTAAGTGTTCTCCAGTCTGTGAGTCATCCACCCACCAGTTATGAGATTTGATTTTTCTGTGATTGCGCCCCTCCTACCATCTCATTTTGGGTTCTCCTTTGTCTTTGGATGTGGGGTATCTTTTTTGGTGAGTTCCAGTGTCTTCCTGTCGACGATTGTCCAGCGGCTAGTTGTGATTCTGGTGTTCTCGCAAGAGGGAGTGAGAGCACATCCTTCTACTCTGCCATCTTGGTTCCTCTCTACCTCATTGTACTTTTGATTTGCATTTGTCTAATGATTACTGATGTTGAGCATTCTTTCATGTGTTTTTTGCAAGTCTGTTTATCTTCTTTGGAGAACTGTCCATTTAGTTGTTCTGCCCATTTTTGGATTCGGTTGTTTCCTTTTTAGATATTGAGCTGCATGAGCTGCTTGTAAATTTTGGAGATTAATCCTTTGTCAGTTGCTTCGTTTGCAAATATTTTCTCCCATTCTGAGGGTTGTCTTTCTGTCTTGTTTATGGTTTCCTTTGCTGTGCAAAAGCTTTGACGTTTCATTAGGTCCCATTTGTTCATTTTTGTTTCTATTTCCATTTCTCTCGGAGGTGGGTCAAAAAGGATCTTGCTGTGATTTATGTCATAGAGTGTTCTGCCTATGTTTTCCTCTAAGAGTTTTACAGTGTCTGGCCTTACATTTAGGTCTTTAATCCACTTTGAGTTTATTTTTCTGTATGGTGTTAGGGAGTGTTCTAATTTCATTCTTTTACATGTAGCTGCCCAGTTTTCCCAGCAGCACTTACTGAAGAGACTGTCTTTTCTCCATTGTATATTCTTGCCTCCTTTATCTAAAATAAGGTGACCTTATGTGCGTGGATTTATCTCTGGGTATTCTATCCTGTTCCATTGACCTATATTTCTTTTTTTTTTTTGCCAGTAGAATACTATCTTGATTACTGTAGGTTTGTTGTACAGTTGGAAGTCCAGGAGCCTGTTTCCTCCAGCTCCGTTTTTCTTTCTCAAGATTGCTTTGACTATTTGGGGTCTTTTGTGTTGCCATACAAACTGTGAAATTTTTTGTTCTAGTTCTGTGAAAAATGCCATTGGTAGTTTGATAGGGATTGCATTGAATCTGTAGATTGCTTTGGGTAGTATAGTCATTTTCACAATGTTGATTCTTCCAATCCAAGAGCATGGTATATCTCTCCATCTGTTTGTATCATCTTTAATTTCTTTCATCAGTGTCTTATAGTTTTCGGCATACAGGTGTTTTGTCTCCTTAGATAGGTTTATTCCTAGGTATTTTGTTCTTTTTGTTGTAGTGGTAAATGGGAGTGTTTCCTTAATTTCTCTTTCAGATTTTTTAATTTTTTAAATTTTATTTATTATTTTTTTTTTGCGGTACACGGGGCTCCCACCATTGTGGCCTCTCCCGTAGTGGAGCACAGGCTCCGGATGCACAGGCTCAGCAGCCACGGCTCACGGGTTCAGCCGTTCCACGGTATATGAGATCCTCCCAGACCGGGGCACGAATCCGTGTCCCCTGCATCGGCAGGCGGACTCTCAACCACTGCGCCACCAGGGAAGCCCTATTTGTGTTTTTTACAGTTGTTTTTCCTGTAATTGATTTCCAGTCTGATAGCATTGTGGTCAGAAAAGATGCTTGATGTGATTTCAGTTTTCTTGTATTTGTGACGAAAGATGTGATCTGTCCTGGAGAATGTTTCATGTGCACTTTAGAAGAAAGTGTAATCTGCTGTTTTCAGATGGAATGTCCTATAAATATCAATTAAGTCTATCTGGTCTGTTGTTTCATTGAAAGCTTGTGTTTCGTTATTAATTTTCTGTCTTGAACATTTGTCCATTAATGTAAGTGAGGTGTTAAAGTGCCCCACTATTATTCTGTTACTTTCAATATTCTCTTTTATAGCTGTGAGCATTTGCCTTATGTATTGAGGTGCTCCTATGTTGGGTGCATATATATTTATAATCGATATATCTTCTTCTTGGATTGATCCCTTGATCATTATCTAGTGTCCTTTCTTGTCTCCTGTAGTATTCTTGTTTTAAAGTGTATTTTATCTGATATGAGTATTGCTACTCCAGGTTTCTTTTGATTTCCATTTGCATGGAATATCTTTTTCCATCCCCTTCCTTTCAGTTGTATGTGTCCCTCGGTCTGAAATGGGTCTCTTGTAGACAGCATATATATGGGTCATATTTTTGTATCCATTCAGATAGTCTTTGTCTTTTGGTTGGATCATTTAATCCATTTACATTCAAGGTTATTATTGATATGTATGTTCCTATTACCATTTTCTTAATTGTTTTGGGTTTGTTTTGTGTGTCTTTTTGTTCTCTTGTGTTTCCCCCCTAGAAAAGTTTCTTTAGCATTTGTTGTAAAGTTGGTTTGGTGGTGCTGAATTCTCTTAGCTTTTGATTGTCTGAAAAGCTTTTGATTTCTCCACCAAATCTGAATGAGATCCTTGCTCGGTCGAGTAATCTTGGTTGTAGTTTTTTCCCTTTCATCACTTTAAGTATATTTCCTCTCACTTCTGGCCTGCAGAGTTTCTGCTGAAAAATCAGCTGATAACCTTATGGGGATTCAAACAAATGACAAAGAGAACATGAAGACCCAAAACCTATGGGTCCAAATCTGAATGAGATCCTTGCTCGGTCGAGTAATCTTGGTTGTAGTTTTTTCCCTTTCATCACTTTAAGTATATTTCCTCTCACTTCTGGCCTGCAGAGTTTCTGCTGAAAAATCAGCTGATAACCTTATGGGGATTCAAACAAATGACAAAGAGAACATGAAGACCCAAAACCTATGGGATGCAGCAAAAGCAGTTCTAAGAGGGATGTTTATAGCAATTCAATGTCACTTCAAGAAACAAGAAAAATCTCAAATAAACAATCTAACCCTACACTTAAAGCAACTAGAGAAAGAACAACAAAGAAAACCGAAAGTCAGTAGAAGGAAAGAAATCATAAAAATCAGAGCAGAATAAATGAAAAAGAAATGAAGGAAACAATAGCAAAGAACAATCAAACTAAAAGCTGGTTCTTTGAGAAGAGAAACAAAATTGATAATCCATTAGCCAGACTCATCAAGAAAAAGAGGGAGAGGACTCAAATCAGTAAAATTAGAAATGAAAAAGAAGTTACAACAGACACTGCAGAAATACAAAGCATCCTACGAGACTACTACAAGCAACTCTATGCCAATAACATGGACAACCTGGAAGAAACTGACAAATTCTTAGAAATGCACAACCTGCCAAGACTGAACCAGGAAGAAATAGAAAATATGAACAGACCAATCACAAGCACTGAAATTGAAACTGTGATTAAAAATCTTCCAACAAACAAAAGCCCAGGACCAGATGGTCTCACAGCCGAATTCTATCAAACATTTAGAGAAGAGCTAACACCTATCCTTCTCAAACTCTTCCAAAATATAGCAGATGGAGGAACACTCCCAAACTCCTTCTATGAGGCCACCATCAACCTGATACCAAAACCAGACAAGGATGTCACAAAGAAAGAAAACTACAGGCCAATATCACTGATGAACATAGATGCAAAAATCCTCATCAAAATGCTAGGAAACAGAATCCAACAGCAGATTAAAAGGATCATACACCATGATCAATTGGGGTTTATTCCAGGAATGCAAGGATTCTTCAATATACGCAAATCAATCAATGTGATACACCATATTAACAAATTGAATGAGAAAAACCATATGATCATCTCAATAGATGCAGAGAAAGCTTTCGACAAAATTCAACACCCATTTTTGATAAAAACCCTGCAGAAAGTACGCATAGAGGGAACATTCCTCAATGTAATAAAGGCCATATATGACAAACCCACAGCCAACATCGTCCTCAATGGTGAAAAACTGAAAGCATTTCCATTAAGATCAGGAACAAGACCAGGTTGCCCACTCTCACCACCATTATTCAACATAGTTATGGAAGTTTTAGCCACAGCAATCAGAGAAGAAAAAGAAATAAAAGGAATCCAAGTTGGAAAAGAAGAAGTAAAGCTGTCACTGTTTGCAGATGACATGATACTATACATAGAGAATCCTAAAGATGCTACCAGAAAACTACTAGAGCTAATCAATGAATTTGGTAAAGTAGCAGGATACAAAATTAAGGCACAGAAATCTCTTGCATTCCTATACACTAATGATGAAAAATCTGAAAGTGAAATTAAGAAAACAGCCCCATTTACCATTGCAACAAAAGGAATAAAATGTCTAAGGATAAACCTACTAGAGGAGACAAAAGACCTGTATGCAGAAAACTATAAGACATTGATGAAAGAAATTAAAGGTGATACAAACAGATGGAGAGATATACCATGTTCGTGGATTGGAAGAATCAACATTGTGAAAATAACTCTACTACCCAAAGCCATCTACAGATTCAATGCAATCCCTATCAAACTACCATTGGCATTTTTTAGAGAAGTAGAACAAAAAATTTCAAAATTTGTATGGAAACACAAAAGACCCCGTATAGCCAAAGCAATCTTGAGAACGAAAAACGGAGCTGGAGGAATCAGCCTCCCTGACTTCAAGCTATACTACAAAGCTACAGTAATCAAAGGACAGTATGGTACCGGTACAAAAACAGAAATTTAGATCAATGGAACAGGATAGAAAGCTGAGAGATAAACGCACGCACATATGGTCACCTTTCTTTGATAAAGGAGGCAGGAATGTACAGTCGAGAAAGGACAGCCTCTTCATTACGTCGTGCTGTGAAAACTGGACAGGTACATGTAAAAGTATGAGATTAGATCACTACCTAACACCATACAGAAAGATAAACTCAAAATGGATTAAAGACATAAATGTAAGGCCAGAAACTATCCAACTCTTAGAGGAAATCATAGGCAGAACACTCTATGACATAAATCACAGCAAGATCCTTTTTGACCCACCTCCTAGAGAAATGGAAATAAAATCAAAAATAAACAAATGGGACCTAATGAAACTTCAAAGCTTTTGCACAGCAAAGAAAACCATAAACAAGACCAAAAGACAAGCCTCAGAATGGGAGAAAAAATTTGCAAATGAAGCAACTGGCAGAGGATTAATCTCCAAAATATACAAGCAGCTCATGCAGCTCAATATCAAAAAAACAAACAACCGAATCCAAAAATGGGCAGAAGACCCAAATAGACATTTCTCCAAAGAAGATATACAGACTGCCAACAAACACATGAAAGAATGCTCAACATCATTAATCATTAGAGAAATTCAAATCAAAACTACAATGAGATATCATCTCACACCAGTCAGAATGGCCATCATCAAAAAATCTAGAAACAATAAATGCTGGAGAGGGTGTGGAGAAAAGGGAACACTCTTGCACTGCTGATGGGAATGTGAATTGTTACAGCCCCTAAGGAGAACAGTATGGAGGTTCCTTAGAAAGCTACAAATAGAACTACCATATGACCCGGCAATCCCACTACTGGGCATATACCCTGAGAAAACCATAATTCAAAAAGAGTCATGTACCAAAATGTTCATTGCAGCTGTATTTACAATAGCTCGGAGATGGAAGCAACCTAAGTGTCCATCATCGGATGAATGGATAAAGATGTGGCACATATATACAATGGAATATTACTCAGCCATAAAAAGAAACAAAATTGAGCTATTTGTAATGAGGTGGATGGACCTAGAGTCTGTCATACAGAGTGAAGTAAGTCAGAAAGAGAAAGACAAATACCATACGCTAACACAGGTATATGGAATTTAAGAAAAAAAAATGTCATGAAGAACCTAGGGGTAAGAGAGGAATAAAGACACAGACCTACTAGAGAATGGACTTGAGGATATGGGGAGGGGGAAGGGTAAACTGTGACAATGTGAGAGAGTGGCATGGACGTATATACACTACCAAACGTAAAATAGATAGCTATTGGGAAGCAGCCGCATAGCACAGGGAGATCAGCTCGGTGCTTTGTGATCACCTTGATGGGTGGGATAGGGAGGATGGGAAGGAGGGAGACGCAAGAGGGAAGAGATATGGAAACATGTGTGTATGTATACCTGATTCACTTTGTTGTAAAGCAGAAACTAACACACCATTGTGGAGCAATTATACTCCAATAAAGATGTAAAGAAAAAAATCAAATAAAATAATGAGCTATTAAAAAAAACGAAAGAGAAAACAAATACTGTGTGATAATGCATAAATATGGAATCTAAAAATAAAATGG
This sequence comes from Tursiops truncatus, assembly GCF_011762595.2. Classification (NCBI taxonomy): domain Eukaryota; kingdom Metazoa; phylum Chordata; class Mammalia; order Artiodactyla; family Delphinidae; genus Tursiops; species Tursiops truncatus. The sequence continues at coordinate 36,262,806 of NC_047036.1, forward strand.
TACTGATGAACTTAATTGCAGGCCAGGAATAAAGATGTAGACATAGAGAATGGACTTGGTGATGTGGGGAGGGAGGGGGAAGCTGGGGTAAAGTGAGAGTAGCATCAACAGGTATACATTACCAAATGTAAAATATTTAGGTAGTGGGGAGCAGCAGCATTGCACAGGGAGATCAGTTCAGTGCTTTGTGATGACCTAGAGGGGTGGGGTAGGGAGGATGGGAGGGAGGCTCAAGAGGGAGGAGATATGTGGACATATGTATGCACATGGCTGATTCACTTTGGTGTAAACAGAAGCTAACACAGTATTGTGAAGCAAGTATACTCCAATAAAGACCTATTAAAAAAAAGACCGAATTGCTGTAACACATACACACACACAAATGCATTGGTTGATTTAGGTATGTTGCATTTGTATATAAATTATAGAATCAACTTTTAATTAGTATCAAAAAAACCCAGCTATGGGGCTTCCCTGGTGGTGCAGTGGTTGACAGTCGGCCTGCCAATGCAGGGGACACAGGTTCGTGCCCCGGTCCGGGAAGATCCCACATGCCTCAGAGTGGCTGGGCCCGTGAGCCATGGCTGCTGAGCCTGCGCGTTCAGAGCCTGTGCTCTGCAACGGGAGAGGCCACAACAGTGAGAGGCCCGTGTACCGCAAAACAAAAGAAAAGAAAACAAAAAATTCCCAACTAAAACAAGTACCTACACCCCTCCAAAAAACCCAGCCAGCTTTCCTGGAATGTTGAATGAGATTGTGCTGAATCTTCAGATCAATTTGTGAACTGACATCTTAACAGCCTTCAGTATTTAAATTCATGAACATGGTATATCTCTCCATTTATTTAGGTCTTCTTTAAGTTCTCTCAACAGTGTTTTGTCATTGTCAGTGTGCAGTTCTTGCACATATTTTCTGAAATTTGTACCTAAATATTTCAGGCATTTATGTGCTATTTTATATATATATTTCAAATTTTATTTCTCTATTTTTCTTTGTTAGTGTATGGAAACAAGTGATTTTTCTAGGTCGACCATGTGTTCTGCCACCTTGCTAACTTTACTTATTAGTGCTAAGAACTCTTTTGTGAAGTTGTTTATAATTTTTGATGTATATGATCATGTCTCTGAATGGAGACAGTTATTAATTATTAAATGCAAATATTCAATTTACTTTTAATATAATTTTTTAATATTTTTAGGTTCAAATCTACAGTTTTCTTATTTTTTCTGTTGTTCTAAATGTTGTTTGTTTTTTTGTCTCTCTTTTCCTCCTTTACTGTCTTTTTATGGATTGAGTATACTTTCAGTTTTCCATTTTATCTCCTTTGTTGGCTAATTTAGATATACTTCTTTGTTCTACTAATTTAATGGTTACTATACGGTTTACATTGTGCATTTTTTAGTTATCACAATTTTCCAAATAATATTATATTATTTCTTAGGCATATGTTTCACAAATTATTTCTTTTAACATTATGTTTTACTTAACCATTTTTATTACTTTAATTAAAAAAGTTAAATATTAATTCTCTTTTTTAAATGAATTGCTCAGTCTTGCAGTGTTTTGCTTTTCTTTCACTATTTGTCTTTGTGTGTGTATCCTGTATACACAATCACCTCTTGCTGTGGGTCTCTGTATTTGCTAGGATGAGTCACCATCATTCCTACCAGGCTTTGTCTAATCTCTTCCTGAAGGTCTGCAGATGTTAACTTGACCATCTTCTTTAGCAAGCTTATTTCAGCATCTGCTTAGACTGTGAGGAAGTGGTATGCTAAGGATAATCTTCAGGCAGCCTGTATTTACTCCTTTTTATATAGAGGGTACCTACCCATTTTTATATTATATTATTTGTCTGCTCAATTGATTACCAATGAAGCTGCTACTGGTTTCATTGATGGGGAGACCCTTGCAGGTTGGGCTACTCCTTTGAACTTGGTCCCTAAGGAACCTTGAGAAGGTTTCTCAAACTCTTTTAATGTTGGTCACAACTCTATAAAATATTAGTTTTACCATATTCACTTCTGCTTAAGGAAAACCTTTCAGCTGATATAATCTTCAAAACAAAATGCCCCCATTCTCTTCCAAGGTAGCAACATAGGAGATTTTTCTGTTCTAACAGAAAAGTGTAATTTGTTTATGTGTAATTTGTTATTATGTGAATAGTGGTAATTTGGAAGAAAATAATGCTGGGTTAAATTAGTTCAACATTGTTGGAAAGTTGTTTTTCCTATAGACAACTTTTTTTTGGCTGCATTGGGTCTTCATTGCTGCATGTGGCCTTTCTCTAGTTGCAGTGAGCGGGGGCTACTCTTCATTGTGGTGCATGCAATTCCCATTGCCATGGCTTCTCTTGTTGTGGAGCACGGGCTCTAGGTGTGTGGGCTTCATTAGTTATGGTGCATGGGCTCAGTAGTTGTGGCTTGTGGGCTCTAGAGCGCAGGCTCAGTAATTGTGGTGTATGGGCTTAGTTGCTCTGTGGCACATGGGAACTTCCAGGACCAGTGCTCCATCCCACGTTCTCTGTATTGGAAAGCAGATTCCTAACCACTGCACCACCAGGGAAACCCTCCTGTAGACATAACTTTTGCATTTTTGTATTTTACGTATTCTTTTCATCATGTGGTGAATAATTAATCTGCATGGTGTTTTTGTATTACTGTATTTGAATTTTAACACATTAGCTGGATAACCTTGGGATATAACTTAAATCCTCTGTGCCTTAGTTTCTTCATCACTAAAATGGGGGTGATGATAGCACCTACCCCTATTAGGTTGCTCTGGGGTTAAATGAATTATTATATATAATGTGTCTGAAAGAATGCCTGACCTACAATTACCACTCAATATGTGTTCATTGTTATTATCTACCTATTATTATTTTAGAAATATTATTTAATGTGCAAGAGAAGAGAAAATAGGGAAAAAAGACTAATCTACTGAGTTAAGGGAATAAAAATTATCAATAAAGGAATTTGGTGCATTATTTACCAGAAAGCACAGGAATTAAGAACATAATATTGTTTTGCTTAATGAAGAAAGTCTGTCACACCACATTTTAGACAACAACAACAACAACAACAGTGACCTAAAAACAAAGAATCCCTTTGGGAAGCTCCAGTTATTAATAGTTGAAAGTTAAGTTGGCTTTTTTTGAAACAACCCCTTTAGAAATATTTGATGTTCACTCATTTTCATTACAGTTACACAATTCGACATTTATTTGCTTTTTACAAACAATAGGAAAATAAGGTCTATTCAGTTTATACTTCTCTCTGTTTTGTATCAGTTCTCTCCTGTTTTCCTTTATTTGGAGTTTATAGTAAACTCATCAAATAACATCTTTATTGGTTTGCCACCACTTGTTTTGTTACATTTGTTCTTATTTTTCATATAAGAAGAGTTTTAGGCTACACATTTTAAGTTCATTCATTATAATAAATTTCCTCTTGTCTGGAGGATGTCTTTCTGGGTTTTACAACATTAACCTCTCATGATGAAGATGATGTAAATTCTCCTTTCCTCTTTACCAAATAAGAGATAATCTCAATATGAGACCGCCCAGTGTAATGACCAGATAATTAGTATATTCTACTTGCATTTAATATTTTCATTTAATACGTTAAAGTTGTTTACTTGGATGTAATGATTAGTAGATTTTTGCTTAAAAATTATTACTCATAAAGAATGTACTTAAAATACCTACCTATAAATTTGGATTATAATTGATCATTAATTTATCCTCACTACTCTCAAGTGTAGATTTTTATACCTCTACAAATTGCAAAAAGTTTTGAGGATGCTAGCTGCTTGGACAGACCTGAATATAATGGAAACATTAAAAAAATGGGTTATGGGGCTTCCCTGGTGGCGCAGTGGTTGAGAGTCCGCCTGCCGATGCAGGGGACACAGGTTCACGCCCCGGTCCGGGAAGATCCCACATGCCGCGGAGCGGCTGGGCCCGTGAGCCATGGCCGCTGAGCCTGCGCGTCCGGAGCCTGTGCCCCGCAACGGGAGAGGCCACAACAGTGAGAGGACCACGTACCGCAAAAAAAAAAAAATGGGTTATGGTGGTGGTGTGATGAATTGGGCAATTGGGATTGACGTGTATATACTGATGTGTATAAAATTGATGACTAATAAGAATCTGCTGTATAAAAATAAATAAATAAATAAAATTCCCCCCCCCCCAAAAAAAAGACAGTATGGTACTGGCACAAAAGCAGAAATATAGAGCAATGGAACAGGATAGAAAGCCCAGAGATAAACCCACGCACATATGGTCCCCTTATCTTTCCTAAGGAGGCAAGAATATACAATGGAGAAAAGACAGCCCCTTCAATAAGTGGTGCTGGGAAAACTGTACAGCTTCATGGAAAAGAATGAAATTAGAACACTCCCTAACACCATACACAAAAGTAAACTCAAAATGGATTAAAGACTTAAATGTAAGGTCAGACACTATAAAACTCTTAGAGGAAAACATAGGCAGAACACTCCATGACATAAATCACAGCAAGATCCTTTTTGACCCACCTCCAAGGGAAATGGAAATAAAAACAAAAATAAACAAAGGAGACCTAATGAAACCTAAAAGCTTTTGCACAGCAAAGGAAACCATAAACAAGATGAAAAGACAACCCTCAGAATGGGAGAAAATATTTGCAAATGAAGCAAGTGACAAAGGATTAATCTCCGAAATTTACAAGCAGCTCATGCAGCTCAATATCAGAAAAAACAAAGAAACCAATCCAAAAATAGGCAGAAGACCTAAATAGACATTTCTCCAAAGAAGATATACAGATTGCCAATGAACACATGAAAAACTGCTCAACATCACTAATCATTAGAGAAATGCAAATCAAAACTGCAGTGAGGTATCACCTCACACCGGTCAGAATGGCCATCATCCAAAGATCTACAAACATTAAATGTTGGAGAGGGTGTGGAGAAAAGGGAACCCTCTTGAACTGTTGGTGGGAATGTAAATTGATACAGCCACTATGGAGATTCCTTAAAAAACTAAAAGTAGAACTACCATATGACCCAGCTATCCCACTACTGGGCGTATACCCTGAGAAGACCATAATTCAAAAAGAGTCATGTATCACAATATTCATTGTAGCTCTATTTACAATAGCCAGGACATGGAAGCAACCTAAGTGCCCATCGACAGATGAATGGATAAAGAAGATGTGGCACATATGTACAATGGAATATTACTCAGCCATAAAAAGAAATGAAATTGAGTTATTTGTAGTGAAGTGGATGGACCTAGAGTCTGTCATACAGAGTGAAGTAAGTCAGAAAGAGAAAAACAAATACTGTATGCTAACACATATATATGGAATCTAAAAAAAAAAACGTTCTGAAGAACCTAGGGGCAGGACAGGAATAAAGACACAGATGAAGAGAATGGACTTGAGGACACCGGGAGGGGGAAGGTAAGCTGGGATGAAGTGAGGGAGTGGCATGGACATATATACACTACCAAATGTAAAATAGATAGCTAGTGGGAAGTAGCCACATAGCACAGGGAGATCAGCTTGGTGCTTTGTGACCACCTAGAGGGGTGGGATAGCGAGGGTGGGAGGGAGAAGCAAGAGGGACTAGATATGGGGATATATGTATATGTATAGCTGATTCACTTTGTTATAAGGCAGAAACCAACACACCTTGTAAAGCAATTATACTCCAATAAAGGTGTAAAAAAAAATGGGTTAAAGGATGTAATATAAATATTGAATTTGAGAGTTAGAAATGCTGAAAATTTTTACTGCATTGAGGTGTTCCATGTCAGCTCTGAACTTCCTAATAAATGAAATGTAAAGGTATTTATGAGAGACAAATATTTTTTCTGATGACATAGTCTAAGAGAAATTTACTACATGAAGTTATTTAGAGGCATTGATATTAGCAGAAATTTTGCTGAAGACAGAGAAATATTCATCATATCCATACATCATATTCCTACATCTCTCCCTACCTCCTGCTTGTTTGATAAAGTTTTAATAAAATGTAATCTATATATGGAAAAATATGTATGCACAAATCATAAGCATTAATAAAATCAGTGAATTATTACAAAGTGAACACACCAGGTAATCAGCCCCAAGACCATCAAAAACCAGAATATTAGCCAGTAGACCCCCACAGTTCCTATTGTGCCCCCTTGCATTCATGGTCCTCCTTCTCAAAATAATCACTCTTCTGAATTCTAATGGTATATATTAGTTTTTCCTGTGTGAACTTTCTATAAAAGGAATCAGGAAGTATGTAACCTCTGTGTCTGACATCTTCCTCTCAATATTATGTTTGTGAGATTCATCCATGTTTTTGAGTGTAGTTGTAGATCATTAATTGTCATTGCTGTGTAGTTTTCCATTATATGAATAAAACAGAATTCATTGGTGCATTTTACTGTTATTGGACCTATGGGTGGGTAGTTTCCAGTTTTTGGCTATTATGAGTAGTGCTGTTATGAACATTTCTGTAGGTGTCTTCTTGTGATACATGTATACATTTTTGTTGGGTATATATTTAAGAGTGGAATTGCTTTAATATAGCATATAATACCTTCAGTTTTAATACATACTGCCAAGGAGTTTTTCAATTTCCATTACTGCCTGCAGTGTATAAAAGTTCCATTTGCTTCTCGTCCTTGCAAACCCTTGGTACTGACAGTCTTTAGCCCTTTTGGTAGGTATAAAGTAGTATCTTATGGTGATTTTAGTTTCTATTTCCCTGGTGACTAATAAAGTTGAATGTCTTTTTATACGTTTGTAAGCCATTTGGATGTTATCTTTTGTTAAGTGTCTGTTCAAATCTTGTACGTTTTTCTATTAAGTTATCTGATGTGGTCCTTTATTAGCAGTCAATTTGAGTCTAGGGCCACTGAAGGATCTTGAAGTATAGAAGTTCTATGTTCTTGATTGCAAAGCAAGACATATAGTTTAGATATGAGGCATAAATGCAGAAAAGTTAATATTTTATTTTGAATATTAAAGAGACTTATATAAGTTATTACCTAGTAGAGGGTCCATGCTACCTGGCACAGACTTGGACTGGAGAAATAACCATTCATAAGGACAACTCCATGCCAACAAGAATAGGTTGAGGCTTGGAAGAGGTAACTTCTCAAAGGGCTGCAAAATATGCTCCCCCAAGCAAATGAATTGGCTGTTGAGCGGAGTTTTCTTTTTTGCTATTTGTCTCAATACTGAAAATTGTCTGCCAAATGATGATTTTGGCAGAGATGACATGTAGGTATTGAAGTAGATTGAGACCAAGCCATGCAGTTTATTGAGGTTAAAAATGGCCTGAAGAGATAATCAGTTTTGATGCCATACAGCTTCCTGCTCTATAGCCTACAAATGGCTCTCATCTTTTTTACATTAAATGAATTAACATATGTTAAATGTGTAAAAGAGTACTTGGCACCTAGTAATCACTCAGTAAATTTTGATTGTTGTCATTATTATTACTACATTCTGCTATATTCTTCTATTGCACCTTTTGCTCTTTGGGAATAGTTTATATAACTTAACCTTCTAGTGCTGCTTTTGACATCTTGTAGGAAAGCATCTCTGATTGTGAGATGATGCGAGTCCCTCTTATCTTGCATCTGCTCCAGATCACATTTTCAAGACTCCCCACTATATAGGCAGGGATGGCATCTGCCTCTTCACTCTTGTACATGTAGCATTGAGCACAGTGCCTGGCCCTAACAGGGATCTGATACACGCTTGCTGAAGGTTTGCTACACTGCATCTCTTACTGTGATACCTGTTGCACTTGACATGTGCGTGCATCTCATGGATTCAAGGCCCACATGGAGTGGGTTTGGAGAAACTTGGCAGAGTTGAAAAACTGTGGGTTTTTCAGGTGCATCTGACTTGAATCCCAGTTTATCCACTTTCCCTAGCTGTGAAACTTCAGAAAGATTACTTAAACCCTTGAAGCTTTGGTTTCTTCATCAGTTAAATATAAGTAAAGAATTGCAAACTCTAGAAGTTGCTATAAGGATGAGGCATGACCTACCTAAAGGACCTAGTAAGTGCACGCTCCTCAATAATTGGTACTTGTTACTATCTAATAACTGTCATTTTTGAATAACTCTAACCTCTGCTTTGATTTCCTTAGTTTCCTTTCTATTCCATACCCTTAAAATTTTTTTTCTGTGTTACTTCATTAAGGACTTGAAGCTCAAATGGCCACAATATATTATATGCAATGAAACCCTTTGGTTCTCTCTTTCTTATACAATTGTGCACCAGGAAATGGGACAATATTCATTAACATGACTGTGCTGTCCTATCCTACAGGTCCCCCTCCCTATCTACCTAAGAGAGTCTTTTCTTGGCCAGTCAGGTCCCTGGATCTTTTGATGCAGAATCAGGACAACTGGTGATGAGGATGGGAAGGTGGCTGTAAATTACCCTGAATGTTACTTATTATATATATATATTAAGAACTTCTTTGTTGTGCTTTTAATAGTTTCATATATTTATAAATCTTGTTTCCTTAACAAAATTGTGAGAGTCTCATGAATCCAGTGACTATAATATATACATATACATATACATGGGTGTTAGTATATATACACACGTATACATATACATATACATATATTTGTATCATTCTCAGAGCTTGGAATCTTTGTAACAAGCATTCAAAAATACTTGCTAATTTAAAGTATTTAGAAATACACTTAGAGATTCTTTTCAGTAGAATGAAAAAATGTTGACCCTTACTTAGGGAGATAGTTTATCTCATGTAGAACTCACCGGATACCATTTTTCAGAATGTTTCAAACACTCTTTGGTTACTGTCAAGGATTCCAGAGCTAGATCTGAACACGGGAGGACAACTGCCAATCCTTTTTCCTACTTTCACTCTCCTGCCTTATTTAAAAAATACCCACCCCTGGGGAAATGTGCTTTTCAACTAGCAGGATGGAAGAAAACAATTTTGTATTTTTAGGTGTTTTTCCTATAGAAACTTGAATGAGATGGAAACATATTTCATTCACTTATGACAAACCATTGAAAAAAACTTTTTTGGGGGTATGGGTATAACTGGAAATTTTATATGTTAAGTTGGACTAAGTAGTCATTTTGAATGAATGCCCCAAAAAACTCCCACCGAAAAACTACACAAAAGTCAATTAAACAACTGTGTAGTCCTTTCCTGCCTGAGGAGTCAGCTGTCTTGTGTTCTGTGGCCGACCTGTGCTGTTGTCCTGCTTTTCACAGTCGCACACACTCTTTGCACAGTCAGCTGGCAGTGAGAAGAACAAGGCTACATCCCAAAGAAGGAAAACTACTAAGCAGGCTACTTAAGTTCCAGATTTTACTGCAAACCATGTGGTGATGTAATTCAGGGTCAGAATATCTCCCCAGAACCTGGGAGAAATCCAGGTAGCATGAAAGAGGACAGGGGTAGTAAATGACGCCCATCTGAGGGACCTGTCAGTTTGTCCCTATATAAAATTATAAAATTAGACCAAGAGCCATGGTAGTTGTGTAACTGTACAACCGTAGGGATTTTGTGGAAGGAGTGTTTACATTTTTACAATGTGGTCCTAATAATGGTATTTTCAGGATGCCCAGAGTCTTAGACATAATAATTCATTAGTACGGCTTGAACATGTCAATATTCTGGAGCCACTCCTCATAAAGTGCAAATATCTAGGACACAGTTTTAGATTACTATTTACTTTTCAAATTATAGAAGACAGTGCTAGAGGAAGAGAGTTACAGTTCTCACTTTGTCACTATTTTCAGTTGAGCAGGTAGTTTAGGAAATGGCATTCCAAATGAAATCTTCCATCACTTATTCTGCCAGCAATTGCTATTAGCAGTTTGACTGACTGATATTCATGTTTTTCTAGCTTAAGCAGAAAAATTTAACAGTTCATATTATGGTAGGAAAAAAGGAGAATGAGCCCTGGTGAATCAGACTCCATAGGCCTTTGGAAGAAACACAGTGACTGGTGGAAGACACACCAAAAAGCCTAGGGGGCTACACAGAGGCACGTACCACGGACAGCCAAGCCATTTAAGGGAATGTACTAGCCACACTTTAAAATTAATTTTAAAATAAGGTGGATACCAGCAGGCTTAACTTACATGAGATGAAGAATTTATGCATTTCAGTGACAGAAATCATATTAAGATGTATATAGAATTTTTTTTCCTATTTTTTTCTTGTATCATTTCTATATATGTATTACAGACATTTAGCTACTTCAGAAGTATAATTCCAAAATAATACCTTAAATGAAATCTAAAAATTTATTGCATTACATAGTTTGTGTACTCCCTTCCCCGCCCCCCCGCCCCGGAATTTTAGCCATCAATGCCTATGCTAGCACTGTAGATTTCTAATTATAGGGCGTATATTATCTCAGAGTGACTAAAAACAGAGCCATCTAGTGGCAAGTAATCTGACTTATAGTCACGTGAATTCAATCTGCAGAAGCTGGGGCCAAGGATTTCAACTCATTATTCAGTTACTTGAATGTCATAGAAAACTGTATGTTAATATGGTATTTGAGCACTGTTTGGAGATATTTCCTATGAAATAAGATGTGGGAGCAATAAAAACATTGTTGCTGTGTTATACATGAGCTCTCTATAGGCTATTGGGAAATATTTGCTCAGTGTTGTTTATTTTGGAAATATTCATTTCAGTTAAAGGTTATGTTCTTAATCACTGTTGTATCTGGATTTTTTTCCTCATGACATAATAAGCCATTAGGCTCAATGAGGTTTATTTTTAATTTAAGTAGACAGAGACTTCAAAGAAAAGAGGGCAGGGTTGCAAGTGAGAAAAGATGGCCAAGTTGATACAAAAAGTAGCAAAACAGTGTAGGAAAATATCAACATGTTTTGCATAATCAATCACAGAAAATGTGTCAATAAGAGTGAGATCATCTTGAATAGGTACAAATGTAGCTGAAATAAATAATATAAGAAAATGCAGTATAACTCCTAAACTCAACCTATCTCTTAAAAGAAAACATTAAGAGGTAAACCTCTAGTGTCTGAAATTTTCTACAAAATACAATAAAGCAAAAATATTTATTATAGTAGGATATTTGCAATCCTAATATTTAGCCATCTGGAATTATTTTTAAAGGACCATACTATTAAATCTTTTGAAATAGAGAATTTTCCTTTTAATGGGAAATCTGTATTTGATTGTAAAGATGGAACACTGTGTCCTTGGCCCGGCTGTTCTTGAATTGTAGGCTTAACATATAGTAGAGGCTGGGATTCCAGTAAATTTATTTCAGGCGTGAAAGCCTGGAGGAATAAATGCATACATGTGAATAAAGGAGTGTAACAATGTGATATCCACTTCTATTGTAATGAATTCCGTATAAGTGATGCCATTAGACTCCTTGTTTTGCTGTTACAATGCTGTGAGAATGGAGTTAAGTCAATGATGACTGTGATTACCTATTGGCAAATCAGACTGCGTAATGAGATGCAAAATAGCTCAGTGGCAAGTTTACACAATAAGACGGTCTGCCAAGGGACAGCATTTTGATTTTTTCAAGGAAAGAAAATCATGTACTATACTAAGATAACACGAATCTGTAATACATGGAACAGCTTTGAAAGGAGAATCAGAAGTTCAAATATAACTCTAATATTTTTTAAAGGAGACTCTATGTTTCTATTGAGAAGCTATTCAAGAGGTTAGTAAGTGATGGTCAATGCTGGTATATCTTCAGCTAAGCTTGACAGTTTTCAAGATAAATCAGAAAGGTGTCATAGGATTTATGAAAACTGTTAAGATGAATATTTGGTCTCTGGTCATTGAAAGTGTGGATATTCCCAGCTGTACCCACAGATAGTGCTTCTCCTCATAGCTTATGGCTGAAGTTCTGGGAAGGCTGAAGACTTCAGAGAAGATGCAATGGAAAGATGAAAAGTTGTGGATGAATTGTTGTTGGCATTTTCTCTGCCAGAAATCTCTAGAGATTTCATTCTTTTTTCCCTAGGATCCTTAACCTTCTAAATGACAGGTCTAAGTCTCTTCAGTTTTTATTTTATCAGTAACGTTAAACACTTGAAAAATCCTGGGGTAGCAGTTGAGACAATAGGAAGAATTTAAGGGATGGTATTTTAGGGGAGTCATGCATCTCTATGGTATGTGTGGAAATGAAGTTGAGCATTTCCTAATGACTGTCTGATTGATATTGGTAATTAAATTTTGATAGCTGTAATTTTAAGTTGGATTTTAACAAACTTAAGCTTGTTAAACTAAAGCTTGATGTTAACAAGCTTAACATTTTAAGCTTGTCTGTGGATAGGAAATGTTTGTAATGCTTTTCTAGTCCTCACCATTCTTACCAAACTTCTATGCACATTTTTTTTTTTTTTTCTTTTTTTTTGGTATGCGGGCCTCTCACTGTTGTGGCCTCTCCCGTTGCGGAGCACAGGCTCCGGACGCGCAGGCTCAGCGGCCATGGCCCACGGGCCCAGCCACTCCGCGGCATGCGGGATCTTCCCGGACCAGGGCACGAACCCGCGTCCCCTGCATCGGCAGGCGGACTCTCAACCACTGCGCCACCAGGGAAGCCCCTATGCACATTTTAAAGTCATAGTATTATAGAATCATAAATAATCTTGTCTTACACACTGAGGTGCAGGAGCTAAGTAGCTTGTCTAATATCACACACATAGAAGATATAAATGTTTCTGACTAGAGGAGAAAAGTAGAAAAATAGCTATAGAGTTCCAAAAAATTTCAACATTCAAATAGTAGTTTTGTCAGAGACTTTACCTAGCATGATTTTAAAACTTCATTCACATAATCCAAATATTACTGGCTTAACTTTAAAAGTTCTGTTGTGTGGAAACCAGTCTGATATTTCAGAAATTCCAATATCGTGTTTAGGATTAAAACAGTCCCATCAAAAAGAATATAAGAGTAAATTAGAGAAGAGAATATCAGGGCTATTTTAGAATGAAATGTACATCTATAGTAATTATTTCAAATGTTTAATGCTTTAATTATTTAGAAATTTTAATGCTTATGATAACATTTCCTTACATGATGAAGCTATTTAGACAATGTAATATCTAGATGATAATCAAAATATTTTTAAATGTAAGATTTTTAAATATAATTTTTGCCATAAGAAGATAATCATCTCAAAATTCTGAAGTCTGAAATGGGTTTCACTGTGTGTCAGCAGGGCTGTATTCCTTCTGGAGGCCCTAGGGGAGAATCTGTTTCCTTGCCTTTTCCAGCTTCTAGAGGCTGCCCCACATTTCTTGACTTGAGGCTGGTCCCTTTCTCCCTCTTCAGAGCCAGCAATGACAGGATGAGTCCTTCTCACATTGAATGACTCTGACTCCTCTTCCTTCTTCCTGTCTCCTTCCAAGACCTTGTGATCATATTGAGCCCACGTGGAAAATACAGAATAATCTCCCTACTTCAAAGTCAGGTAATTAGCTACTAAACAACAAATGGATCACTGAGGAAGTCAAAGAGGAAATAAAAAAATACCTATAGACAAATGAAAACAAAAACATGATGATCCAAAACCTATGGGATGCAGCAAAAACAGTTTTAAGAGGGACGTTTATAGCAATACAACCTTACCTCAGAAAACAAGAAAAATCTCAAATAAATAACCTAACTTTACACCTAAAGGAACTAGAGAAATAAGAACAAGGAAAGCCCAAAGTTAGTAGAGGGAAAGAAATCGTAAAGATCAGAGCAGAAATCAGTGAAAAAGAGACTAAAAAACAATAGAAAAGATCAATGAAACTAAAAGCTGGTTCTTAAAAAAAAAAAAAAAAAAGATAAACCTTTAGCCAGACTTAACAAGAGAAAAAAAAGAGAGAGGGCTCAAATCAGTAAAATCAGAAATGAAGAAGGAGGAGTTACAACTAACACCACAGAAAAACAAATGATCATATGAGACTACTGCAAGCAACTATAGGCCAATAAAATGGACAACCTAGAAGAAATGGACAAATTCTTAGAAAGGTACTATCTCCCAAGACTGAACCAGGAAGAAATAGAAAATGTTAACAGACCAGTACTGAATTTGAATCAATAATTTAAAAACTCCCAACAAACAAAAGTCCAGGACTATATGCCTTCACTGGTGAATTCTACCAAACATTCAAAGAAGAGATAACACCTATTCTTCTGAAACTCTTCCGAAAAATTGCAGAGGAAAGAACACTACTGAACTCATTCTACGAGGTCACCATCATCCTGATATCAAAATCAGACAAAGATATCACACAAAAAAGAAAATTATAGGCCAATATCACTGATGAACATAGATGCAAAAATCCTCAGCGAAATATTAGCAAATTGAATCTGACACTACATTAAAAGGATCATAACCATGATCAAGTGGGATTGATTCCAGGGTTGCAAGATTCAAAATTTGCAAATCAATCAATGTATTACACCACAGTAACACACTGAAGAATAAAAACCATATGATCATCTCAGTAGATGCAGAAAACGCTTTTAATAAAATTCAACATCCATTTATGAAAAAAACTCTCCAGAAAGTGGGCATAGAGGGAACTTAACTCAACACAATAAAGGTCATACATGACAAACCCACAGCTAACGTCATACTCAATGGTGTAAAGCTGAAAGTATTCCCTCTAAGATCACGAACAAAACAAGGATGTCTACTCTTGTCACTTTTATTCAACATATCAATAGTTTTGGAAGTCCTAGCCACAGTAATCAGAGAAGAAAAAGAAATAAAAGGAATCCAAATTGGAAAGGAAGAGGTAAAACTGTCACTCTTTGCAACTGACATGATACTATATGCAGAAAATCCTAAAGACACTACCAGAAAACTACTAGAGCTCATCAATGAATTTAGTAAAGTTGCAGGATATGAAATTAATATATAGAAATGTGTTGCATTTCTACACACTAACAATGAAATATCAGAAAGAGAAATTACGGAAACAATCCCGTTTACCATAACATTAAAAAAAAATACCTAGGAATAAACTTACCTCAGGAGGCAAAAGACCTGTACTCTGAAAATAATAAGACACTGATGAAAGAAATTGAAGACAACACAAATAGATGGAAAGATATACCATATTCTTGGATTGGAGGAATTGATATTGTTAAAATACTACTTAAGGCAATCTACAGATTCAATGCAGTTCCTATCAAAATACCAATGACATTTTTCACAGAACTAGAGCAAATAATTTAAAAATTTGTATGGAAACACAGAAGACCCTGAATAGCTAAAATAATCTTGAGAAAGAAGAACAGAGCTGGAGGAATCACACTCCCTGACTTCAGACCATACTACAAAGCTACAGTAATCAAAACAGTGTGGTACTGGCACAAAACCAGGCACATAGATCAATGGAACAGGACAGAGAGCCCCGAAATAAACCCACACATTTATGGTCAATTAATCTATGACAATGGAGGCAAGAATATATGAGGGAGGAAGACAGTCTCTTCAAAAAGTGGTGCTGGGAAAACTGGACAGCTACATGTAAAAGGATGAACTTAGAACATTCTCTAACATCATATACAAAAATAAACTCAAAATGGATTAAAGAGCTAAATGTAAGACCAGATACTTTTAACACTCCTAGAGGACAACATAGGCAGAATACTCTGACATAAATCGAAGCAACAGTTTTTTGGATGTGTCTCTTAAAGTACAGGAAATAAAAGCAAATATAAGCAAATGGGACCTAATTAAACTTAAAAGTTTTTGCACAGCAAAGGAAGCCACCCACAAAACAAAAAGACAACATACTGAATGGGAGAAAATATTTGCAAATGATATGACTGATAAGAGGTTAATATCCAAAATACATAAACAGCTCGTATAACTCAACATCAAAAAAACCCAAAAAATACCAATTAAAAAAATGGACAGAAGACTTGAATAGACATTTTTCCAAAGAACACATACAGATGGCCAAAAGGCACATGAAAAGATATTCAACATCACTAATCATCAGAGAAATGCAAATCAAAACCACAATGAGATATCACCTCACGCCTGTCAGAATAGCTATCATCAAAAAGTCTACAAATAACAAGTGTTGGTGAGGATGTGGAGAAAAAGGAACCCTTGTACACTGTGAGGGGAAATGTAAATTGGTGCAGCCACTGTGGAAAACAGTATGGCAGTTTCTGAAAAAACTGAGAATAGAACTACAATATGACCCAGCAATTCCAATCCTGGGTATATATCTGAAAAAACCAAAAACAGTAATTCAAAAGATACATGCACCTCAAATGTTCATAGCAGCATTATTTACAACTGCCAAGACATGGAAACAACCTAAGTGTCTGTCAACAGATGAATGGATAAAGAAGATGTGGTATGTATACAATGGAATACTACTCAGCCATAAAAAATGAAATTGTGAAATTTGCAGGATGGACTTGGGGGGCATTATGCTAATTGAAATGAGTCGGACAGAGAAAGGCAAATACTGTATGATATCAGTTATATGTGGAATCTAAAAAATAAACAAACTAGTGAGTATGACAAAACAGAAACATACTCATAGATACAGAGGACAAACTAGTGGTTACCAGTGGGAGGGAGAGGGGCAACATAGGCTTGGGGGAATTGGAGGTACATACTATTATTGGGTGTAAGATAGACCCAAGGATGTATTGTACAACATGAGGAATATAGCCAATATTTTGTAATATTGTAATGGAAATATTATAATATATTAAATGGAAAGTAACCTTAAAAGTTGTAACCTTAAAAGTAGAAAATTAAAAAAATTATTATTATCAACTTAAGCTTTTCTAGTTAATGAGACACTATAAATTTCATTTAGGGAGCTGAGATGATGAAATATATGGTGAAAGGCTGTGTGTAGCTGGGTCAGTTATTAATTCAGAGGCATGTCAAATAAGAAATACTAATAAGGTAGGAGAAGAGATGAGTTGGGCTGGGTTCTGCTTGTGCTCCTAGGGGCAAATTAATCTGTTTGATCCATTGGGCCACTGCTAAGACTGGCCAGTATATTGCAAATCTGAATTACATCCCAAAGTTCATATTTTTTCTAAATCAATAGTTATAAAAATGCTACCTAAACATCATAAAATAGTTTTTTAAATGGAAGTAAAATTTTCTCTCATTTTGATAAGTGATATTGGTACTAACCCTTTTTTCTCCCTAGATGCTATAGATAAAAGGTAGAATGAAAGTGTGCAGTTGTATGATTTCAGTACTTCTTAACTTTGTAATTCAGTAACTAACGTGAGATCCTAGACTTGAATGTTGTCTCTTCTGCTTCTTCTGCCCAATTTACTTGATTATTTAACAAACTGACAGAGAGCCCAAGGCTTGATCACATCATGGAAAAGTGATAGGACTATAGTTGTATTTCAAAGTGGCATGAGACTTGCATTTACCAGGGCAGGAGAGAAAGTAGGAATTTAAAAAGTGATGGAAACTAAAAGAGGAAAAGGAAAACAAGATATATATATATATATATATATATATATATATATATATATATATATATGGCATATATTTTAAAAAGTGAGTAAAAACAAAAATGTGAAGATACTGCAAGCTGATATAGGTCAACAAAAACAATGGAGCAGAGAAAAAAGTCACAGAGGAAAATGAAAGTTAAACAGAAGTGCAGAAACTTAAGAGTTTGAGGAAAAACAGATGTAGGAGAAAAAAAAGTACAAACGCTCAACACTGGGCAATGCAAGAGTAAGTCCAGTAAAATGGTGGAGTAACTGTGAGCCAGAAACACAAGAAAGGTTAAAATAATGTTTGCTTTGCTTAGCCTTAATAACAGGAAAGGGACTTACTGCCTTCTTATAGTTTTTAATCCAAAAATAAAAATGTGTGACCAGTTCTACAAAGCCTAAGACAATAACAACCACTTGCCCTTAAAAATTTCTACTTACTCAAAAAAAACAGATAGTAAATATCGTCATTTGGAAGAGTTCTTTTGCAGTTATTACTATGATTATATGTTAATTACTATGTTAATGTGAGTATGTTTTTTAAATGAGTAGAGATGAAAAATTTCAAATATGCAAAATTACCATGCAGTGTAATGACCCTGTTAAGAGATGGACACATATAGTTTGGCATGAAACTTGGTGAAGCACATTAATTGAGATGGATGCGAAGCAATGAGCCCTGTCTGCCTGGGCAAAGTAGAGATGTATCCTGCTTGCAGGAAGAGAGATGGATTAAATGACAATTTGGGTCCCTTCTGGTCTTAAAGTGACCATTAAGATTACAATCTGCAAACACTCCATTTCCCAGCTGGTGGACCAATTAGTTCTTCTCTGCTTTGAAAATAAAGTTAACTTTCAATTATCTGCACTAATTAGGGAGAAGTGGTGTGGGATAGCTGAACCAAAATGGTGGAAAGTCCAAAAATAATTTTATTTTTCTTTGAAGGGGTTTTGTAGTTACATGTAAAGTGGTGTTTAGGAAGTTCTGAATATACACAGCTTTTCAGACAAAATGAAGTCTTTGGTATCAGTGACCTTCTATAACTTTATCCTCTTTTAGAGGCTAATAGAGTGTTGCATGTATTTAAGAAATGTTTGTTGAGTTGAAATTGAAAACGCACTGCCAGACCTGACCACAGAGCTTCCCAATCTTGCATCATGATCAGTCTCTCTCCTGCTTCCCATTCCAAGTGGGGAATGAACTACAGTTGACCTTTGAAAGACATGGGGGTTGGGGTGCTGACCCTTCGCAATGGAACATCCTAGTATAACTTTATAATTGGCCCCCCGAACCCACAGTTCCATATCTTTCAATTCAACCAACATGGATAATGTTTTACCATAGTATTTAGTTTTGAAAAATGTATAAGTGGACCTGCACAGTTCAAACCTGTGTTGTTCAAGGGTCAACTGTGTATTATTGCTCATGGATAGAACAGTGGTGGCTGAAAGTACAGTAATCTTCACTACCAGCATTTGGGCTTAAAAAAGTGACTTCTCCAGCTTTTGCTGTTCTTCAAACATGACAAACATGTACCTTCTTCAGTGTTTTTCTACTTATCACTCCTTCATTCTGGAAGGTTCTTTCCTTGGATATGTATATGGCTTTCAATTAACTCTTTAGGAATCTGTTCAAATGTCACCTTCTTTAAACTTCTTATATAATAGAATTATACACACCCCAGTCATTATCTCTTCATTTTATCTTTCTTTGTAACAAGTGTCATCTTCTGATTATCTGACATGCTGTTTACTGATTTATTTGTTTGTCTGTCTCCATACATTAGTATATGTTTTCTGAAGGCGAGAACTCTATTTTGATCACCTGTGTATCTTTAGTATGTAGAACAATATATGTACGTAATAGGTAATCAAATATCTGTATATATGAAGCAGAAGTGAAAAAGGTACCATTTATTAAACATGCTGCCTGCTTCCCACTTGCAAGGGACATGGGTGAGTTAATTAGGAGTGCTGCCCGTTATCTCCATGTTACAGCTGAGTAAACTGTGTACCAAAGACATTAAGGTTGAAGGCCATCTAGCTGAATTAGAAACCCCAAATCATATCTGTCTGGCTCCTGGGTGATAGGACATACTGTATAAATTTACTTTCTTGAAGGCTTTGGAGGGCATAAAAGTTTGGTGACGGAATCTGAGGAGCAGAGTGGGCAGAATGGCCCTAGGATGGTGTGAGGTAGCACGGCGAGAGGGAGAACCTTTGTGAAGCAGACATGCAAAAGTCATAGCCTAGGACATAGCAATGTTCATCATTCAGCAGGCTGAAGATAGAGGCAAAGCCATAACAAGGAAGTCTAATTATACAGTCCCAAGCCTGAGGTATCAGGTGAGGTCAAGATGCCTAGGGTAAAATAGGGCAATTCTAAGGCTGAAAATGATGCCAAGATACTAGGGGCCAGCTTCTCTGTGATGTGTGTGGCCTGTTGGTGAATTTGAAGGCTTATGGATGGCTTACAGCCAGATATAGAACTGTCAAAACACTCCTTTGTAGTATTAGCTCCCCATTCACTCAATGATTACTCCTATGGCCATCTGCCCGTCATGTAAACATATTGTTCTTTCATGTTGCTCTGCTGGCAGTAAAGGCCTATGCAACCCGTCTACCTGTGATTCCTAATGTGCAGAGTGGTGTTGCATCGCTGTCTCATCTTGTTTACTTCTGGTTACCTGGCAGGGCTATATTATGACTGAGAACCTTTGCCTTTGTGGGCCCCTTCCTCCATAAAATATTAAAAATTATATTTTATGACTGTGTTGGTCTAAAGATGAATAAATTAATATTATATAGCAAAATTTTCTTTAACCTAAAAGTTTATTTTTTTTTCTTCTGATTTTAAAAGAAATTAAAACATTTTTGTGGGGCCCTAAAAAGTGTTGTGGGTCTTAGGCACTGTGTCTACAGTGGGTAAGTAGTAAGGCAGCCTTGGTTTATGAGCTGCCTAGTTGCTTTAAATATAAAATAATCATGTGACATCCTTAGTTATGGTAACCCTTGGACTTTAAATGACCTGATCATGATTGAAACAAGTGCATATGGCGTTATCCTATCTAGCTACAGTCAATTTTTGTCAGCATAGGGTATCTAAAAATACCTACCGTGGTTCTCTCAGCTTTCTTAGAAAAAGGTGAAATATTAGTGCTTATTCCTGAAACCCATTAGATTGTGTAATACAATTTTAGTTCTCCTTATGTTTATGGCCCTACAGTGCCAGCAGAGTGATTGATAATTCCATGCAGGAAAACTAAGAAATTAAAGCTAAAAGATACTTTTTTTCCTGGAAAAGCTGGCAACCACCAAAATAAAGATTACTTAAGAAGATGTTTGAATTTCCTGAAATTGCTGGAAAGAGGTAGTATAGTTGTAGTAATAACAATAATGATAATTAATCGTCAGCATCATCCAACCACCATATGTTGAGTTCCTAATATGTTTCAAGCACTAAACTATTTAATGTATATTTTTTGTTTTAAAACAAATCAATCCTAACTGGTGGTTACTATTATCAATCCTCATTTGTGGGTGAGGATTATAGAGGTTAAATAACTTTTTCATTGTCTATGTTTGGGAAAACCAGGACTCAACTAATTTTATGTAATGCAAGCAACTATGCTTTTAGCCTCATTTATCTATTATTTCTCTATAGCTTCTTAGAGTTATAAGAGAGTTCCTTGGAACTTTGATAATTTTGATGCAGCCATGATGAGTTTGGTGGGAAAAACACCAACTAGAAGGGGTGCTTAATCGAGTAGATGCTTGGGAGCACTGAGGGGACTTGCTAAAAATGTGATTATTTGATTTGACCTCTGTCAAATAATTGTGGGTTCTCTGAGAAAGAGGAGGAATAAAATGTTTTCATTTCTCTCATTGCCTGAACTGTCTCCAAAACAATCTTTCTGGTAAAAAAGAAACTCATTTTTAAATTATTTTTTTTGGAAAGTATAACAAGAAACATTTGCCCTAATACATGGACAATTTTTATTTAGACAACATGTATTCACTGAGAGTCAATTATGAGCATGATGCTGTGCTAAACACGAAGGGGAATGCCTCCATTGCAGTAATATTATTATGCTCTAAATCTGCATTATTCAACAGACATATAATGTGAGCCACAAATGTAATTTAAAAATTCCTAGTAATCGCATAAAAAATGAAAAGAAACAAATGAAATTATTTTAATAATAAATTTAAACTAATATGCTATAATTTTGACATGTAATTAACATGAAAATTATTGATATATTTTACATTCTTTTTTTTGTATGAAGTCATCAAATTTTAGTGAATATTTTACATTCAGATCACATCACAATCAGAATGACAAATTTTCATTAGAAATACTTAAGATAAACTTGTATTTCATAAAATCAGTACTTGCAAAAGTAGATTCATGTGCCAACATTGTTTCAAACATACTTGAAAGGTTTCTAATAGTTAAATTATCAATTAAAATTTAATTTAGATTAATTAAAATTAAATGAAAAACTTACTTTCTCAGTTGAACCAGTCACATTCCAAGTATTCGATACTCATTTGTTGTCAGTGGCTATTGTATTAGACAATGCACACCTTAGAAGTTCTATACAACATATGTAGTTTCAGTGAATCCCACTTACAGGGCTTATTCCATTTATTGATTGGCAATTTGCACACCAAAGCCATGTTCTGTATTCAGGGTCCCGACTATTCCATCCATTTGGTGTAAACTAGTTAGATAATTTTGTCCAATGTTTTATTTTGTGTCTGATTAGATAGCAAAAGATAGTTCAAAACAAAAGCATCCATACTTAAAAACTATTACGTTTATTTATTTATTTATTGTCTGAGTGGCTTGTGGGATCTTAGTTCCCTGAACAGGGATTGAACCTGGGCCACGGCAGTGAAAACATCAAGTCTTAACCCCTGGACTGCCAGGGATTTCCCTATTAAGTTTATTTTAACCTTACTTGAATCCTCTACATTTCCCCTCTCTTATCAGTCCTTATTGTTGCTACTTTCCACATTTAGAAACAGGAGAACATAGGTAGGGTTATGAATCAAAATAATTTTAGATACTTTTTTAATCACCCTCAGAATACTTTAAATGCCATTGGCAATCTCCAGTTATTAGCAGCATAAATATTATCCATTATTAGAAAGTGAAATAAGTGAAAACATTGTTTTCTTAGATATTATTCTTTTGGGCTTTGACAAATGCTATTTGTGGGTTCTTTGAGATGATGTTACTTATGAATGTGTTTGCCTTTTGATTAGTGCTTTTAATGACTAAAACTCCTGGATGGTATTCAAGATGGGAGGGATTCAAGGTTGTTGGAGGCTGAACATGGAATGCTGTGGTGTATAGGACGTCAGGCACTGGAAGGATAGTAACTGAATACGCAATATCAGTGTGCTGTATGGAACATTATATGTTGTACAATACTATAAATACAGGGGACAATAATGCAATGCTAATAGCATGAATAAACAATCTGAGACTAGTGTATGACTGATATGGTTTTCACTAGCTTCATTCATTAGCTCCAGTCAATCATTGACTTGACTTTAGTGTCTGATATTAGTTTACCCTTCGTTGGGAAGATTCTGTGTATTTGGATTGGTTGTAAGACATTTCAGCTTCCCAGTTAGGTCAAGGCATCCTGAAGTCATCCCAATTTATTGGAGGACTGCTAGAGGGATTACAGAATCAGTTCTATATTTTGCAGGAGCTGAATAAGACCAACAACAAATAAAAAAATTAAGACCAAGGACAAAAGGGCCTGATGACTTAGGCCTATGTGGTCTGAAACTTTGTGAATTTGGGTGGTACTCTGGGAAAAAAAAATGGCTGTGCCTTGCTGCTTTATATTCCTTGTCTTTTCAAGAATGGCAAATCTCAAACTAGGTAATTGGGGACATTTTTTCAGATAGAATTGGTATAGTATTATTGTTCCCACCACTCCCCCTTACCCTACTGCCTGACTATTGATGTCACTGTTGTGAGCACTATGAAACTTCTTAAATTACTCCCTGAAAGATCCACCTATTTATCTTGAAAGCCTAGCCTGAGTTTTCTGTCTTTGCTGGATGAAGGTATTTAACCTCTACCATAAGTCTTCTCTTTTTCTAAGCATTCCCTGGATAGCTTCAGTGTTTCTTGAGGGATTTGGAAGATCAGACTGCTTAGTGACCTAGCGTGTGTGTCATTCGCTTCTCCTATGAGAACTTTCAACTACTTCAGTTGTTTCACAGTCTTTGTTGATTTTAATATTATACTTTAATTTTTATATTAATGCATTCCTTGTAATAAGAGGTCTTTATTTTAATGGAAATAAGCAGAAAAAGCCAGAAAACATGGTGGTGGGAGTAGTTTCACTGCCTTTGGACACTCTGTGTCTCCATATCTAGAAAATGCAATGTTATCTGATTTTTAAGGATATAAAACTTTAATTTTCACTACTTTTTGGTAGAGGTGTTGGTTGATTGACACTCTACTATTAGTGCAAGACTTAAAGTTGTCCCTAAAATTGAGAAAGCGTGTAAGAGCAATGGTACCCAATGCATAAAGTCACAGAGGAATTCTCAGTATAACAGGATGCTACTAGATTTCTATAATTATAACATGAAATTTTAATTCTGGTTTCATGCACCCTTGTATAAATACCAGGAGGATATCGTTATATAACATGCCCATGTACAAGTTATCAGAATACTAATATTTCTTAAAGGCTTGAAAATTAAATTTATTTAATTAAAAAAATTCCAAGTAGCAGAATATATCACCAAACAAAAAAAAAAAGACATATAATTAAGAAATTAAATGTGAAAAATTTCAATAAATTTGATATATAGATGCTATATCAACAAAGATACCAAGAATGTGAAATTAAGAAAAAGATGGAAGACTAAGTGAATGGATATTTATGAAGTGTAAGTTTTTCTTAATACCAAACCTGGAGAACCTATTAGAAAAGATTTTGAACATTACCTAAAGTCTATGAAAGTGCACTCTAATATAGAGATGCAAAGCAGAAAGTGAAAATATACTGACTGAAGTAAAGAGGAGGGAGTGCCAGTTTGTTTCATTTTGAGGAGGGTTATTCTTTTGAGCACTGAATTTTTATGCAGGAATTTTATCCAGTTTAAGCTATCTGTGATGGTAGGTTGCTCATGAGATTTCATCTGGATTTCCAAGAAAAAAAAGTACTTAACTTTTATGAGCATGGGCAGAGTGGAAATCTCTGTTCTTTATAAATTGAGTGAAGGGGCACAGACATCACTGTGGTTTAATTTTACCACATGACCATAACAACTACTGATGGGAGGGAAAGATTCTAGTAGAATTGGAAAAACCCACTGTAGCATTCCCAGCATCTGATAAGCTAATCATCATGGGGGATATTACCTCACATGCTGGCAGTGATGCTGAAATGTGCAGAAATATCATCAGAATTCATAGAATTGCAGAATAAAATTGAAGTGGTCTTTTTGTGTTTAGGAAATGTGCCCAAATCAATTTGAATTAACACCATCTTTAGCTTACACGTGAGAAAGAAAGGCTGTTTAAAGGCTTTTCAGTATGGCCTTTAAAAAATTGGGTGTTACTGTTTTATAATGGAGTGGGAAAGCAGTCTATATGTGACACTGAATATGAGATTGACCACTGCTTGATGTACCAAGTTCTTAGGTGTATGGGATGGAAGAACTGAATCAAGAGCAGATTTCTAAGACGTAGAGAAAACATTTTGTGAACATCCTGGAGGATAAAGACTTGGACAAAGCGATCTGAAATAACACTGTGAGTGGTATGTCACCATGAGAATATGTTTCTTTGAAAGATCTACCAAAAGATTACACACTATAAAGGCATTCAAATGAATGACTGTTGAGAATGTTTCTTCACCTGCTAAAGCAATGAGCTCTTTGGCAACATGTCATATCAGATCCAGATAGAAGGGACTCTTATGGCAGTCTGTATCGTACAAAAAAAAAAAAATCAAGGTGGTACCAAAGTTGAAGGGAAGCGATTTAGGAGAATGAAGATTATGAAGATTCTTGTGTTTTTTTAAATAAATTTATTTAGTTAGTTAGTTTTGGATGCGTTGTGTACTTTGTTGCTGCGTGTGCAGTTTCTCTAGTTGTGGTGAGCGGGACTACTCTTCCTTGCATTGCGCAGGCTTCTCATCGTGGTGGCTTCTCTTGTTGCGGAGCACGGGTTCTAGGCACGCGAGCTCCAGTAGTTGTGGCACACAGGCTTAATTGCTCCGTGACATGTGGGATCTTCCCGGAACAGGGCTCGAACCCATGTCCCCTGCATTGGCAGGCGGATTCTTAACCACTGCACCACCAGGGAAGTCCCTATGAAGATTCTTAATATTCAACTATATTAAGAGAGAAATAAAGGGCATTCATCAATCAATAAAGAGTGCAGATTGAGTCACCCTTATGAATAAGAAGTTCTGAGGAATGTCTTGATTTTCTCTGACATAAGAAGTTCTAAGAAAATGCCCCCAGATTTCAAGATAACAGATATCATTCAACACCAGATTTGAGAAAGTTGATTATATAATTTTTCAAAATTGTGGTAAAAAACACATAATATGAGATTTACCCTCTTAAGAAATTTTTAAGTGTACATTACAGCATCGTTAACTATAAGCATAATGTTATATAGCAGATCTCTAAAAATTTCTTATCTTGCATGACTGAAACTTTATACCCATTGAACAGCAACTCCTCTTTTCCCCCTCCCCTTAGCCTCTGGCAGAGACCATTCTACTCTTAGCTTCCATGAGTTTGACTATTTTAGATACCTCAAATAAGAAGAATTATGCAGTGTTATACTTCTATGACTGGCTTATTTTATTTAGCATAATGTCCTCAAGATTCATCTATGTTGTAGCGTATGACAGGATTTCCTACCTTGTATGGCTGAATTCCATATTGCCATCATATACGTACATATTCCCTTGTATGTATATACCACATTTTCTTTATCCATTCATATGTCGATGGCCATCTAGGTGGTTGTGAATAGTGCTACAATGTGAATAGTGCTGCAGTGAACATGGTTAAACACATATGTCTTTGAGGTCCTAATTTCAATTCTTTTGTATAAATACCCAGAAGTGGGATTGTTGGATCATATGATAGTTCTCTTTTTAATTTTTCAAGGAAACTCCATATTATTTTCCATAGAGACTGCACCATTTTACGTGTCCACCAACAGCACAAGGATTCCAGTTTCTCCAAATCCTCACCAACACTTGTTATTTTCTCTCTCTGTGTGCATGTGTTTAACTAATAGGCATCCTAACTTAACTAATAGGCATCCTTCAAATACGCATTTGAAGAAATGTTTATTCAAGTCTTTTGCTCAGTTTTAATTGGGTCATTTGTTTTTCTGCTATTGAGTTGTAGGAGTTCCTTATATATTTTGGATATTAACCCTTTATCAGATATATGGATTGCAAATATTTTCTCCCGTTCTGAAGATTGCATTTTTACTCTGTTGATTGTTTCTCTTGCTATGCAGAAGCTTTTTAGTTTGATGCAGTTGCACTTGTCTATTTTTGCTTTTGTCGACTGTGCTTTTGGTGTCATATCCAAGAAATCATTATCAAGATCAGTGTTGTGAAGATTTTCCCCTATATTTTCATCTAGGAGTTTTATAGTTTCATTTTATAGTCTTACATTTAAATTTTTGAACTGCTTTTTGCATATGGTATAAGACAAGGGTTCAATTACATTGCTTTGCATGGGGATATCCAGTTTTCTCAAAACCATTTATTGAAGAGATTATCTTTTCTCCGTTGTGAATTCTTGACACCCTTGTTGAAGATCAGTTGACTGAATATGCATAGGTTTATTTCTGAGCTCTTTATAGTGTTCCATTGGTCTATATGTCTGTCTCTATGCCAGTATAATACTGTTTTAATTATTGTAGCTTTGAAATATGTTTTGAAATAAGGAAGTGTGATATTCTCAGCTTTGCTTTTCCATGTGGTTCCATGTGAATTCTCTGATGTTTTTAATTTCTGGAAAAGATGCTGTTGGGATTTTGATAGGGATTGTATTGAATCTGTAAATTACTTTAGGTAATGTGAACATTTTGACAATGTAAAATCTTCCAACCATGAACACAGGATGACTTTCCATTTATTTACATCTTCTTTAATTTCTTTCAGTAGTGTTCTTTTAGTTTTCAGTGTGCAAGTCCTTTGCTTCCTTATTAACTTTATTCCTATGTATGTTATTTTTTTTGATGCTGTTGTAAATGAGGTTATTTTCTTGATTTCCTTTATAGATCATTTTTTATTAGTGTATAAAAATACAACTCATTTTGGTATGTTGATTTTGTATCCTAAAACTTTGCTGAATTCCTTTATTAGTTCTAACAGTGGTTTTTGTTTTTGTTTTTGGTGTGGAGTCTTTAGAGTTTTCTACATACAAAATTATGACGTCTTTGAACAGAAATAACTTTACTTCTTCCTTTCTGATTTGGATGGCTTTATTTCCTCTTCTTGCCTAATTGCTTTGGCTAGTATATTAAGTACTATATTGAATAGAAATGGCCTTATTCCTGATATTAGAGGAAAAGCATTTAGTTTTTCACTATTGAGTATGATGTTAGCTGTGGGCATTTCATATATAGCCTTTGTTATGTTGAGGTAATTTTCTTTTATTCCTAATTTGTTGAGCATTTTTGTTATGAAAGGGTGTTGAATTTTTTCAAATGCTTTTTCTGCATCTGTTGAGATGATTATATAATTTTTATCCATTGTTCTGTTAATGTGGTTCATTAAATTGATTGATTTGTGTATGTTGAACCATCCTTGCCTCCCAGGGATAAATCCCACTTGATCAGGGTTTATAATCCTTTTAATGTGCTATTGAGATCAGTTTGCTAGTATTTTGTTAATGATTTTTGCATCTGTGTTCATCAGGGGTATTGTGAGCAGTTTTTTTTTTTAAATAAATTTACTTATTTATTTATTTATTTTTGGCTGCGTTGGTTCTTTGTTGCCGTGCGTGTGTTTTCTCTAGTTGTGGCAAGCGGGGGCTATTTTTCATTGTGGTGCACAGGCTTCTCATTGCGGTGGCTTCTCTTGTTGTGGAGCATGGGCTCCAGGCATGTGAGCTTCAGTAGTTGTGCCACATGGGCTCAGTAGTTGTGGCTCATGGGCTTAGTTGCTCCATGGCATGAAGGATCTTCCTGCACCAGGGCTTGAACCCGAGTCCTCTGCATTGACAGGTGGATTCTTAACCACTGTGCCACCAGGGAATTCCCCAGTTCTTTTCTTATAGTGTCTTTGGCTTTCATACAGGGTAATGCTGGCCTCATAAAATGAGTTTGGGACTGTTCCTTCCTATATATTTTTTGGCAAAAGTTTGAAGATTGGCATTAATCCTTTTTTGAATGTTTGGTAGAGTATACTAATGAAACCATCTGATCCTGGGCTTTTCTTTGTTGGGAATTTTATGATTACTGATTAAATCCCCATACTAATTATAGGTCTATTCAGACTTTATATTCTTAACAATTTAGTTTTGGTAGGTTGTATGTTTCTAGGAATGTATCCATTTCTTTTAGGTTATCCAGTTTGTTGGCATATAGTTGTTCATAGTAGTCTTTTATAATCCCTTTTATTTCTGTGGCATCAGTTGTTATGTCTCTTCTTTCATTTCTGAATTCATTTATTTGAATCTTCTCTCTTTTTTCTTAGTCTAGCTAAGGTTTTGTCAGTTTTGTTAATCTTTTAAAAAATCCAACTTTTAGTTTTGTTAGTGTTTTTCTTTTTCCCCCTAATTTCTAGTCTTTTTATTTCTGCTTTAATCTGTTATTGCCTTCCTTCTGCTAACTTTGGGCTAATTTTGTTCTTTATCTTCCTCCTTGAGGTGTAAAGTTAGGCTGATTATTTGAGAACTTGCTTCTTTTTTAACTATGGGAATTTATTGCTGTAAACTTGCCTCTTATTACTGTCCCATAAGTTTTGGTATGTTGTATTTTTGTTTTCATTTTTCTCAAGATATTTTCTAATTTTCCTTTTGGTTTCTTCTTTGACTAACTGGTTATTCAAGCTTATGTTGTTTAATTTCTACATATTTGTGAATTTTCCACATTTCTTTCTGCTATTAATTTCTAGTTTCATTCTATTGTGATCAGAAAAGATACTTCATATGATTTCAATCTTCTTAAATTTGTTAAGACTTGTTTTGTGACCTAACATGTGATGTATCCTGGAAATTGTTCTGCATACACTTGAAAAGAATGTATATTCTCCTTCTGGGGGTGGAATGTTATATATATATCTGTTAGGTCCATTTGAGCTATAGTGGTGTTCAGGTCTTCTATTTTCTTATTGATCTTTTGTCTGGATGTTCTATTCATTAGTTAAAGTATAATTTGAAATCTTCTACTATTATTGTGTTTTTGTCTTTTTCTCCTTTGAGTTATGTCAATGTTTGCTTCATATATTTAGGCTGTCTGTTGTTGAGTGTTTCTATATAATTGTTCTATTTTCCTGGTGAATCAACACTTTTTATCATATAATGTCCTTTATCTCTTGTGACAGTTTTTGACCTAAGTCTATTTTGTTTGATGTAAGTATGACCAGCCCTGCTCTCTTTGGTTAATACTTGCATGGAATATCTTTTTCCATCTGTTTACTTTAGTCCCTTGCAAGCAGCATATTTTTGATCTTTTTTTTTTAATCGATTCAGTTACCTGTGTCTTTTGTTTGGAGAGATTAATAATTTACCTTTAAAGTAATTACTGATAGGGAATATTGCAAATTTCTTAATTGCTTTGTGTTCGCTATAGCTCTTTTGTTTCTTTTCATCTCTTGCTGTCTTTGTGTTTTGCTGATTTTTTGTGGTGATATACTTTGATTCCATTCTCATTTTCTTTTGTGTATCATCTGTAGGTGTTTTCTTTTTGGTTACCATAGGGCTTATATAAAACATCTTATAGGTACTACAGTGTATTTAAGCTGTTAACAACTTAAATTCAATTGCATATGTAACCCCTACACTTTTACCACTCCTCCTTTATATTATTTGTGTCACAAGCTACATATTTTCATATTGTGTATCTACTAACACATTTTTGTAGTTATAATAATATACCAGAATTAAAAGTGATTTACACACCATCATTGCAGTATTAGAGTAGTCTGTGTGTGTCTATAAATATTTACCTTTACCAGTGGGCTTTATACTTTCATATACTTTCATGTTGTTTACCATCTCTTTGTTTCAACTTGAAGGACTACCTTTAGCATTTCCTATAAGGCAGATCTGGTGGTCATTAACTCCCTCAGCTTTCATTTATCTGAGAAAGTCTTTATCTTTCATTCATTTTAATGGACAGTTTTGCAGGATAGGTTATTTTTGGTTGGCAGTTTTTTCTTTTAGCACTTTGAGTATATCATCCCACTCCTTCTGGTCTCTAAGCCTTCTGCTGAGAAATCTGTTTATAGTGTTATTGGATTCCCCACCCCCCACCCCGGAGATGATTAGTTGCTGTTATGTTACTTCTTTCAAAATTCTTTCTTTGTTTTTGACTTCTGACAGTGTGATGCTAGGGTATCTTAGTGTAGGCTTATTTGAACTCCTTGTATTTGAGTCTGTTGTGCCCATTATCTTCCCCAGATTTGGGATGTTTTCAACCACTGTTTCTTTCAATAAGCTCTCTGCCTCTTTTCTATTTCTCTTTTTTTCCTTCTGGGGCCCCCATAACGTATATATTCATCCTCTTGATAGTGTCTCATAAGACCCTTAGACTTTCTTTATTCCTTTTCATTCTTTTCTCTTTTTGCTCCTCTGACTGGATAATTTCAGATGACTTGTCTTTGAATTCACTGATTCTTTCTTCTGTTTGATCCAGTTTGATACTCTATCTCCCTAGTGAAATTGTCAGTTCATTTATTGAATTCTTCAGCTCCTTGATTCTTTTTTACATTTTCTATCTCTTTGTTGAAATTCTAATTTTGTTCATGCATCATTTTCTTGAGCTCATTTAACATCTTTATGATGGTTATTTAAAATTCTTTGTTAAGAAATTCATATACCTCCATTTCTTTTGGGCCAGTTTCTGGATATTTATTTTGTACGTTTGATTGGCATTTCCCCCTGGTTTTTCATGTTCCATGTAATTCTGTGTTTGTATTCCTGAATTTAAATAAAGCCTCCTTTCCTAGTCTTTATGAACTGCCTTTTATCAGGGAAAGACCACAACCAACCAGCCTGGCTAGGCATTTTGGGACCTTTCAAACATTTTCTGTTGTTGTGTCTTTTCTAGACTTGTACATGTAGATACCTAATTAGAAATATTTGCCATTTTTTTCTAGACTTGTACATGTAGATACCTAATTAGAGATATTTGCCATTTTTTTCAGGGACTTGCAATCTCTTGCTCCTTTTGGTGTATGTCTAATATACCATGGGTCGTCTGGAGCAGTAGTACTCCACCCAGGTCTTCTTTGTTCTCAAAAGCTTCAAGTTATTTAGAATATGCTGGATGCTAGTGCTCTGAGAAAGGTGAGACAGAAGCCAGTCCCGCAGATAGCCTCCTTGAAAAGTCAGAACATAATAAAGGCCATATATGACAAACCCACAGGCAATATCATTCTCAATGATGAAAAACTGAAACCATTTCCTCTAAGATCAAGAACAAGACAAGATTGCCCACTCTCACCACTATTATTCAACACAGTTATGGAAGTTTTAGCCACAGAAATCAGAGAAGAAAAAGAAATAAAAGGAATCCAAATTGGAAAAGAAGAAGTAAAACTGTCACTGTTTGCAGATGACATGATACTGTACATAGAGAATCCAAAAGATGCTACCAGAAAACTACTAGAGCTAATCAATGATTTTGGTAAAGTAGCAGGATACAAAATTAATGCACAGAAATCCCTTGCATTCCTATACACTAATGATGAAAAACGTGAAAATCAAGGAAACACTCCCATTTACCACTGCAACCAAAAAGAATAAAATACCTAGGAATAAACCTACCTAAGGAGACAAAACACCTGTATGCAGAAAACTATAAGACATTGATGAAAGAAATTAAAGATGATACAAACAGATGGAGAGATAGACCATGTTCTTGGGTTGGAAGAATCAACATTGTGAAAATGACTATACTACCCAAAACAATCTACAGATTCAATGCAATCCCTATCAAACTACTAATGGCATTTTTCACAGAACTAGAACAAAAAATTTCACAATTTGTATGGCAACACAGAAGACCCCGAATAGCCAAAGCAATCGTGAAGAAGAAAAACAGAGCTGGAGGAATCAGGCTCCTGGACTTCAGACTATAGTACAAAGCTACAGTAATCAAGACAGTATGCTACTGGCACAAAAACAGAAATATAGATCAATGGAAAAGGATAGAATGCCCAGAGATAAACCCACGCACATATGGTCACCTTATTTTTGATAAAGGAGGCAAGAATATACAATAGAGAAAAGACAGTCTCTTCAATAAGTATTGCTGGGAAAACTGGACAGCTACATGTAAAAGAATGAAATTAGAACACTCCCTAACACCATACAGAAAAATAAACTCAAAATGGATTAAAGACCTAAATGTAAGGCCAGACACTGTAAAACTTTTAGAGGAAAACATAGGCAGAACACTCTATGACATAAATCACAGCAAGATCCTTTTTGACCCACCTCTGAGAGAAATGGAAGTAAAAACAAAAATAAAGAAATGGGACCTAATGAAACTTAAAAGCTTTTGCACAGCAAAGAAAACCATAAACAAGATGAAAAGACAACCCT
This sequence comes from Tursiops truncatus, assembly GCF_011762595.2. Classification (NCBI taxonomy): domain Eukaryota; kingdom Metazoa; phylum Chordata; class Mammalia; order Artiodactyla; family Delphinidae; genus Tursiops; species Tursiops truncatus. The sequence continues at coordinate 36,296,097 of NC_047036.1, forward strand.
CAGAATAGGAGAAAATATTTGCAAATGAAGCAACTGACAAAGGATTAATCTCCAAAATTTACAAGCAGCTCATGCAGCTCAATATCAAAAAAACAAACAATCCAATCCAACAATGGGCAGAAGACCTAAATAGACATTTCTCCAAAGAAGTTAGATTGCCAACAAACACATGAAAGAATGCTCAACATCATTAATCATTAGAGAAATGCAAATCAAAAGTACAATGAGGTATCACCCACACCGGTCAGAATGGCCATCATCCTAAAATCTACAAACAATAAATGCTGGAGAGAGTGTGGAGATAAGGGAACTCTCTTGCACTGTTGGTGGGAATGTAAATTGATACAGCCACCGTGGAGAACAGTATGGAGGTTCCTTAAAAAGCTAAAAATAGAACTACCATAGGACCCAACAATCCCACTACTGGGCATATACCCTGAGAAAACCATACTTCAAAAAGAGTCATTGTACCACAATGTTCATTGCAGCTCTATTTACAATAGCCAGGACATGGAAGCAACCTAAGTGTCCATTGCCAGATGAATGGATAAAGAAGATGTGGCACATATATACAATGGAATATTACTCAGCCATAAAAAGAAATGAAATTGAGTTATTTGTAGTGAGGTGGCTGGACCTAGAGTCTGTCATACAGAGTGAAGTAAGTCAGAAAGAGAAAAACAAATACTGTATGCTAACACATATATATGGAATCTAAAAAAAAAAAAAATGGTTCTGAAGAACGTAGGGAAAGGACAGGAATAAAGATGCAGACGTAGAGAATGGACTTGAGTACACGGAGATGGGTAAGGGTAAGCTGGGACGAAGTGAGATAGTGGCATGGACTTACATATACTACCAAATGTAAAATAGCTAGCTAGTGGGAAGGAGCCGCATAGCACATGGAGATCAGCTCAGTGTTTTGTGACCACATAGAAGGGTGGCATAAGGAGGGTGGGAGGGAGATGTAAGAGGGAGGAGATATGGGGATATATGTATATGTATAGCTGATTCACTTTGTTATAAAGCAGAAACTAACATACCACTGTAAAACAATTATACTCCAATAAAGATGTTAAAAAAATACTGATTTCTTTTTCTGATTATAAAAGTAGAATGTATAGAAAAGTGTAAAGACAGAAACAGAAATCACCGAGATCCTATATTCTTGAGGTATACTGCCCAATACTGTAGTTGCTAGCTACGCGTGGGTATTGAGCGCTTGGAATGTGGCTAGTCTGAAATGAGAAGTGCTCTAAATGTAAAATATACATTAAATTTCAAAGACTTAGTATGAAATAAAAGCCCATTAATAGTTTTTTACACTGATTACATAGTACTGAAATACTTTGAATATTTTGGGTTAAAGTATATTATGAAAATTAATTTAACCTATTTCTTTTTACTTTTTAATGTGGATATTAGAAAATTAAAAATCACATATGTGGCTTGCACCATACTTCTACTGGGCAGTACTGATCTACAGGATATATGCCGAGCCCTTTTCCTATACATTTACAGAAATTAAAAATTGTGATTGTATCACACTTACTTTTTTATAACCTAATTTTTCATTTAATGAAATATCAAGACCATTTTCTAATGCTGTTAAATGTTTTTCTATGACATCATTTTAAACTACTAAGCAGTATTCTATCACATTGGACATAGTATATTTATTTAACAAATTTCTTATTTTTGGACATCAAGGTTATTTCCAGTATTAACTCCACAATGAATACTACTGTATATAACTCTACTGCATCTCAGTTTACTTATTAGGAGATATTCCTAGAGGTGGAATCATTGTAAAGGTTTTAAACATGTTTAAGGCTTTTGATAACTATTGCTAAATTGCTCTACAGAAAAGCTGTATTTTATACTCGCAGTACCAATGTTTAAGAGAGCTCATTTCTCTTAGCTGTCTACTTCATTTTTGTTAAGGATTTCACTTAATTTCCGAGAAAGTGCTACATAATTTCATTTGAAAAACAAAGGTCTATTCTTTGTAAATAATTTTTATTTTCTGTGAAACTTTTAACCTACCTGAGGTTTAATTATTCTTAATTATTATGTTGTTGCTTAAAATTATTCTTGAGCTGCATCTTCTAAATGAATAATGAGTTAACTGTATACTTTTTAGGAGAACAACCAAGTATAATCTTGTAGAAAGGATTCCATCTGATGGTCACTAAAAAAATTTAAAATAACTGATTTTTCAGAGATAAAGTTTTGGCATCAAGCAACTACTTTCTTTTCTTTTTGTATCAGATCCAATCAGTGGTTAATTTTTTTCTGTGCAGTTCAGAGCAAAAATGTCAGAAAAATCTTCTTCTGTTACGTGCAAAATAAGCAGATCTCCACTGGAGTTCATGGGCTGCTTGAGTGGTATTTACACCAGTGGGTTCATTGAATAGCAGAACATGCTGTTTATGTCATATCAAGCTTTGGCCAATCTGATAAACATGCCTAACAGTTCTGCTGTTTTAGTGACTCTGAGTTACTCTGGTCAACATTTCTCATACTCAAGACCAGAAGATACATCACAGGTGTGACTTGGCTTTCCAATCCACTTTTCCTTATTGGTTTGCTTAGAGTTCCAGGCTTACAACTTGAGTACTGTGAGCCTCAGCTAGCAAACACCACAAGGTGGTGGTGGTACAGGCTGAACTCAATCATTACAGGATGAGAAGGGCAGGTGTGTGACAATCATTATTCTTGTTGGCTTTGATTTGTTTCTGACTGCCTTTATCAGTTCAGTGTTCCTGTTTATCTGGGGCACTTGGAATTGAAATTGCCCTTTTAAGGTAGGGTTATGGGAAAAGGGATAATCTTTCTAAAACAAAGCGCTGATGATGAAGTGGATTTTTAAAAAACATTGTGTTAACGTGTGTGTGTGTTTGTGCATGTGTATGATTTCAATGCACCAAGCTATAATAGACTTAACTGGTTTGGGGTTTCCCAATGATTTTGTTGTGATTAGATGAGATGAACAAATATTTTAAAATACATTTTGGCCTCAGTGAAATTTTGCGATAGTAAACTTTAACAGGGAACTGAAGACTACGTGTGAAGAAAATTTTTGTTTATTTAAATCCCAGACACTGGCTGAAGATCCAGTACACAGAACAAGGCTGTCATATGCTTGCTTACCTAATTTGTAGTCCTTCATTGTCTTGTGACTTCTTTCTCCTACGAATTAATCTTGTCCATCTAGCTATGATTTTTCTCCATGTACGTTCCTTTCAAATGTGAGCTGATAACCAAAATCCAAGAGGGAAAAATGTGTGTCTAGTCTCCTTAGCTATTAGCATAGGAAAAACTAATTGAGGTTATGTGTAGGATAAAATTGGTGTTTATGTAGTAAAGAGCAGAGGGGTGGTAGAGTTTAATTAGCAAATAAGAAAACTTTCCATATGCTAGTAGAAGAGGACTCTTGTTGGTGATGTTGCAAGACTCATAATGTCAGAGCCTCTTATTTTCTCCTTTTGCTTGTAAGTTGTTAACTATTTCTCCAGTTGAATCTTATGATGTAAGCACTTTTCTGGTATGATAAACATTGAAAATGTCTGGCCACAGGAGCCAATAATATTGGTAAAATCCATAAATATATTAATTCTTGTATCCAATGCCCTTAAGAGTTTTTCTTTAGTATATATGTGGTAGGGAATGAGTAAACACAGTGGATATTTTTCACAAAGATGGCCAATAAATTTACACTAGCTGTGCTGAATTAAGTTTTAATAGAAACAGAAAAATGTGATTACTTACATCATTTTAAATGGTGGAACAATTATAGAGTTAAGCATTTCTATATTAATTAATAAAATAGAGCAAAGACCCAAGAAACACTAGAAAATAAGTACATGAATGCGGACGAGGAAGATAGAGAATTTCTTCCCACTTTTATGAAAAAAATATAACAACAAATATTTTTTATGTCAATTGATTTATTTCATTGTATATCTTTAAGATTTTCAGATGAAATATATAACTTTTGTGATTCTGTCAAAACAGGGATATTATAGGGATTTTAAAGTGGAAATATTTTTCCTACTGCTTAACAAATGTAGTCTGGGCAACTTTTTGGTCTAATAACTAGATCCTGCTTTCTAGAAATCAGTGTTTCTCTTGGCTTACTTTTGTGATTCATCCATAACAATAGTAACTGGTCAATTAACCCAATACTTACTAAGTGCCAAACATTCACTCATTCATACATTTATCCAAAAAACACACACAGACATCCACCTTGTGCATAATACTCTTTTAACTTCAGTAAGGGATGCAATTAAAAACAAGTTATTTTGTGTCTCAGGGGAATTTATAGTCTCAGAGAGAGAGAAGACATTACAGCAAATGAATAACACTGAGCTAAGTGAAGCATTAGATCAGTGAGGGAGTTTAATGAGTATTCTGTAGAGGGAAGAGGGAGAAACCACTATGAGTTGGGTTAGTCTGAAAAAACTAGGTGAAAATGGAGGTGTGGTAATCATGAGCAGGTTTGCACAGCTTCCATACGTCTATAAATACTTTGGTTCTAGAATTCCTCTACTCCAGCTCTTTTATTTAACTGATGAAGAAATTGAGGCCCAAAGCACATAAGCTCAGCTGAGGTGCAGTTCGGTGGTGGCTGAGGTGGGGCTGGAACCCAGTTTCCCAGCCTGTTAGTCCAAGGTGCTTTCTATTAGAGCAGTTTAAGAGATGGGCTAGTGGACCACAACAGACCTTTGTTGTTAACTTCTCTTGTTGACAATCCTTTTGTCAGATTTTCAAAATTTTAGGTTTGAAGTTTTTATTTTTGACTTATTCAAAACTGTGTTAGTATTTACTGGGAAGACATGATTATTTATGTGCCATTTTTCTGTACTAGGAAAGTGGTTTTCACTGAATGAATTTGCAACTTAGAGTAGCAATATGTGAAAGAAAATGTTTTGGGGTTTGTCAGCCCCCACCTTTATTCTTTACCTCTCATGGCCCTAGTGGCCTCCTTTTTTATTTCCTTCCATAAAGAAATCTTTCAACAGCTCTTACACATGCTGTATTTTCTTGACAAAGCCTACCAGGAAAGCAGTGTTTGAAAGGTTCAGTACTGCTTCCAATCTTAGGCTTTATCTTTGAAATTTTGCACACTAAGTTAAAATATTGCTACATTTGTGGCCTGGGATCGTCCCTGCTAATTCCATATGAAGCAAGAGTGCCAAAGAACTATTAGAACTCCCCTTGTGAATTTGCTTGGTGAGCAGTTCTGAACTTGGCGTTTTAATCTCTCCATCAGGATCAACGTGATCCTGTGTTAAAGCCAAGGTCAAGTGGGATAAGCAGTTGAACTTCCTCTGTCTTGCGTGGCTCGTTGAAACATGTAACCTTTATAGGCTTGGTTTCTGCTTTGGAGGGGAATCTGAAGTCCAGATGTTTCTTTCCTTCTTTTGAAAACCCTTTTCATTTTACTAGGCTTGGTGTCAGAAAAGCAATTGGGGGTAGATTAGGTAGGAGGTGGAAGGTCAGTGTTTCCTTTGCTAGTATTGCAAAATAAGAGGTTTTTGTGTTTGTTTATTTCTGTTTTCCTCCAGTTGGGCCACTGAGAGTAAGTCACTGACTCTGAAGACATAGATTTCCCTCATGTGTCAGCAGTGGCTAAGGAGTCAAGGTAAGTGAAGAAAAGATGGGCAGCAGCCATCTGATCCCTTTTGGTTGGCAGAAAATAAACCCTTAAGTAACCAGCTCCCACCTTTTAAGACTTTTTTCTCCAATGCAGTCAATGTAAATGACTCCCTTCTTCCACAAAATGCTCTAATTTTTTTGTTACTAAAAACCTATGCATAAAACAGTAGCTAAGCTGCTTTTCTCCTTCTAATGCAGTCCTATATTTTCTTAGATGAACCAACATGCATGCATTATCTTTAATTACAAGTGACATTTATGGCCAACTTTATAGGTCCTGTCATTTCACGTGGCTTACTAACAAGTCCCTTCAAATAACTGTCCTTTAACAACTTCAAGTGGTTGGGCTTCTGCTTCAGAACAGCGCATGGAACAGCCTATCCACTGGCCATATATTCAATTCTGACTATTTCTGCCTGAAGGTAGTAGTCTAAACCTCCAATTCATATGTTCTGTGAAGTCTATGAATAATGGTAAATAATTCCCTGGCTAATTTCATGAGCACAAAATAACTAAAAGAAACACAAACAAAAACTCAAAGAATGGAGGATACATATAAATATTCTAGAATTTTATGGTCAGGAAGTGACTCTTGCAATAAAATTGCAAATTGTTGTTGGGTTCCATGACTAAGAATCACTGCCACATTTGGGGATAAAAATAAGTATGTGTGAATTCTTCTGTTAATCATTTCTTTTGTTTTGTCCTTGTCTAGTAGCCAAAATTAACTTTCTGTCCTTTTGTCACTAACTGGGGAGTACCGCTAACTCCTTGACAGAGTAGGTGGTATAATGTAGGTACTAGACAGAAGATGGGTTTTCAATTCTCATTGCACATTAGAATCACATGGTGAGCATTTAAGAAATATTGTTGTCTAGACTCCTCTTCCCAGGCTTCTGACTGAATTGGTCTGGTGCTGAGGGGGAAGGAAGGTGACACTGATTTCTTTTTAAAATATTTCCAAATGACTCTAATGGACCAAGGCTGAAAACCATGAGAGCTAAATGACAGAAAGGCTACTACCTATGTTAGGGCATTTCAACTGGAAAAGATGGATTCTCCTTTCAGAAAAAAACAAAGGAAAACAGTCATTCCTTTTTCATTATATATTCATAGTGAAATTTTCAACCTCCATAGTTACAGGTTGAAAATTTTTGATGGAATTAAAATTAAGCCTGTGTTTTATTCTTCATAACAAAAAGTGAATAGTGACATAGATAACTATTTCCATTAAGAGAGACTTTGCTTCTTAGGTCAAGTTTGCAAGTTATGATGAATTTATAGAAAATTTTTGTAAATGTGAACCAATAATCTTGCTTTTTATGCCTAATCTAATTTGAGCATTTACACTTTTTAAGTGTTCTTGTGTTGAGCATATAAATGTTTTCTGCTGTCATTTGAAATCGTGCATTTCTAGCTGGACTGTAAGCTCCTTGGAGGTGGTTTACTGTCTTTTTTTGTTTGTTTTTACTTTGCAATGTGTAGCACAGTTCTTGGTCCACAGTAAGCACTTAATATATACTTCTCAGTTGACTTTTCACACTGATGAAAAGAAGAATTAAATAGTCACTTGATACAAGATGGAGAACTAGTTCAGCTGATATTAGTTGAATATAGTCTTCATAAGACTGAAGACAAAGAAAAAGCTATGCTGAAATCTCATGGTAGATCTAAGTGCAGAGAGACAAAAAAGTCTAGGATAAGGTAATGAGCTGAAAAAGGTGCTAAAGAAGTATAAGAAATTCTGGAAGACACAATGGTGGAATTCACTGCTATGGAACAGAATAAAGAAAAAAGAATGAAAAGAAATGAAGACAGCCTAAGAGATCTCTGGGACAATATTAAACACAACAGCATTTGCATTGTAGGGGTACCAGAAGAAGAAGAAGAGAGAGAAAGGACCAGAGAAAATATTTGAGGAGATTATAGTCAAAAACTTCCCTAACATAGGGAAGGAAATAGCCACCCAAGTCCAGGAAATGCAGAGAGTCCCATACAGACTAAACCCAAGGAGAAACACACCAAGACACATAGTACTCAAATTGGTAAAAATTAAAGACAAGGAAAAATTATGAAAAGAAGCAAGGGAAAAATGACAAATAACATACAAGGGAACTCCCATAAGGTTAACAGCTGATTTCTCAGCAGAAACTCTACAAGTCAGAAGGGAGTGGCGTGATATACTTAAAGTGATGAAAGGGAAGAACCTACAACCAAGATTACTATATCTGGCAAGGATCTCATTCAGATTCGATGGAGAAATCAAAAGCTTTACAGACAAGCAAAAGCTAAAAGAATTCAGCACCACCAAACCAGCTCTACAACAAATGCTAAAGGAACTTCTCTAAGTAGGAAACACAAGAGAAGTAAAGGACCTACAAAAACAAATCCAAAACAATTAACAAAATGGTAATAGGAACATACGTATCGATAATTACACTAAACGTGAATGGATTAAATGCTCCAACCAAAAGACAAAGGCTTGCTGAATGGATCCATATATATGCTGTAAACAAGAGACCCACTTCAGACCTAGGACACATTTAGACTGAAAGTGAGGGGATGGAAAAAGATATTCCATGCAAATGGAAATCAAAAGAAATCTGGAGTAGCTATACTCATATCAGATAAAATAGACTTTAAAATAAAGAATGTTACAAAAGACAAGGAAGGACACTACATAATGATCAAGGGATCAATCCAAAAAGAAGATATAACAATTATAAATATATATGCAGCCAACATAGGAGCACCTCAATACATAAGGCAAATGCTAACAGCTATAAAAGAGGAAATTGACAGTAACACAATAATAGTGGGGGACTTTAACACCTCACTTACACCAATGGACAGATCATCCAACATGAAAATAAATAAATAAACAGAAGCTTTAAATGACACAATAGACCAGATAGATTTAATTGATATTTATAGGACATTCCATCCCAAAACAGCAGACTACACTTTCTTCTCAAGTGCGCACGGAACATTCTCCAGGATAGATCACATCTTGGGTCACAAATCAAGCCTCAGTAAATTTAAGAAAATTGAAGTCGTATCAAGCATCTTTTCTGATCACAGTGCTATGAGATTAGACATGAATTACAGGGAAAAAAACATAAAAAACACAAACACACGGGGGCTTGGTTATTAAATAACCAAGAGATCACTGAAGAAATCAAAGAGGAAATAAAAAATACCTAGGGATAAATGACAACGAAAACATGACAATCCAAAACCTATGGGATGCAGCAAAAGCAGTTCTAAGAGGGAAGTTTATAGCTATACAAGCCTACCTCAAGAAACAAGAAAAATCTCAAACAGTGTAACCTTACACTTAAAGGAACTGGAGAAAGATGAACAAACAAAATTCAAAGTTACTAGAAAGAAAGAAATCATAAGGATCAGAGCAGAAATAAATGAAACAGAAACAAAGAAAACAATAGCAAAGATCAATAAAACTAAAACCTGGTTCTTTGAGAAGATAAACAAAATTGATAAACCTTTAGCCAGACTCATCAAGAAAAAGAGGGAGAGGACTCAAATCAATAAAATTAGCAATGAAAAAGGAGAAGTTACAACAGACACCACAGAAATGCAAAGCATCGTACGAGAGTACTACAGGCAACTCTATGACAATAAAATGGACAACCTGGAAGAAATGGACAAATTCTTAGAAAGATATAACCTTCCAAGACTGAACCAGGAAGAAATAGAAAATATGAACAGACCAATCACAAGTAATGAAATTGAAACTGTGATTAAAAATCTTCCAACAAACAAAAGTCCAGGACCAGATGTCTTCACAGATGAATTCTATCAAACATTTAGAGAAGAGCTAACACCCATCCTTCTCAAAGTCTTCCAAAAAATTGCAGAGGAAGGAACACTCCCAACCTCATTCTATGAGGCCACCCTGACACCAAAACCAGACAAAGATACTACAAAAAAAGAAAATTACAGACCAATATCACTGATGAATATAGATGCAAAAATCCTCAACAAAATACTAGCAAACAGAATCAAAGAACACATTAAAAGCATCATACACCATGGCCAAGTGGGATTTATCCCAGGGATGCAAGGATTTTTCAATATACACAAATCAATCAATGTGATACACCATATTGACAAATTGAAGAATAAAAACCATACGATCATCTCAATAGATGCAGAAAAAGCTTTTGACAAAATTCAGCATGGATTTATGATAAAAACTCTCCAGAAAGTGGGCATAGAGGGAAACTACCTCAACATAATAAAGGCCATATATGACAAACCCACAGCAAACATCATTCTTAATGGTGAAAAACTGAAAGCATTTCCTCTAAGATAAGGAACGAGACAAGTATATCCACTCTCGCCACTATTATTCAACATAGTTTTGGAAGTGCTAGCCATGGCAATCAGAGAAGAAAAAGAAATAAAAGGAATCCAAATTGGAATAGAAGAAGTAAAACTGTCACTGTTTGCAGATGACATGATACTATACATAGAGAGAGAATCCTAAAGATGCCACCAGAAAACTACTACAGCTAATCAATGAATTTGGTAAAGTTGCAGGACACAAAATTAATGGACAGAAATCTCTTGCATTCCTATACACTAATGATGAAAAATCTGAAAGAGAAATTAAGGAAACACTCCCATTTACCATTGCACTAAAAAGAATAAAACACCTAGGAATAAACCTACCTAGGGAGACAAAAGACCTGTATGCAGAAAACTATAAAACACTGATGTAATAAATTAAAGATGATACCAACAGATGGAGAGATATACCATGTTCTTGGATTGGAAGAATCAATGTTGTAAAAATGACTCTACTACCCAAAACAATCTACAGATTCAATGCAATCCCTATCAAATTACCAATGGCATTTTTTACGGAACTAGGACAAAAAATCTTAAAATTTGTATGGAGACACCAAAGACCCCGAATAACCAAAGCAGTCTTGAGGGAAAAAAATGGAGCTGGAGGAATCAGACTCCCTGGCTTCAGACTATAGTATAAAGCTACAGTAATCTAGACAATATGGTACTGGCACAAAAACAGAAACATAGATCAATGGAACAAGATAGAAAGCCCAGAGATAAATCCACACACCTATGGTCAACTAATCTATGACAAGGGAGGCAAGGATATACAATGTAGAAAAGACAGTCTCTTCAATAAGTGGTGCTGGGAAAACTGGACAGCTACATGTAAAAGTAAGAAATTAGAACACTTCTTGACACCACTACACAAAAATAAACTCAAAATGGATTAGAGACCTAAACGTAAGACCAGACACTATAAAACTCTTAGAGGAAAACATAGGAAGAACACTCTTTGACATAAATCACAGCAAGATCCTTTTTGACCCACCTCCTAGAGTAATGGAAATAAAAGCAAAAATAAACAAATGGGACCTAATGAAACTCCACAGCTTTTCACAGCAAAGGAAACCATAAAGAAGAGTAAAAGACAACCCTCAGAATGGGAGAAAATATTTGCAAATGAATGAACAGATAAAGGATTAATTTCCGAAATATATAAACAGCTCATGCAGCTCAATACTAAAAAAAAAAAAAAAACCGTATCCGAAAAATGGGCAGAAGACCTAAATAGACATTTCTCCAAAGAAGACATACAGATGGCCAAGAAGCACATGAAAAGCTGCTCAACATCACTAATTATTAGAGAAATGCAAATCGAAACTACAATGAGGTATCACCTCACAATAGTTAGAATGGGCATCATCAGAAAATCTACAAACAACAAATGCTGGAGAGGGTGTGGAGAAAAGGGAACCCTCTTGCACTGGTGATGGGAATGTAAATTGATACAGCCACTGTGGAGAACAGTATGGAGGTTCCTTAGAAAACTGAAAATAGAACTACCATACGACCCAGTGATCCCACTACTGGGCATATACCCTGAGAAAAACATAATTCAAAAAGACACATGCACCCCAATATTCATTGCAGCACTATTTACAATAGCCAGGTCATGGAAGCAACCTAAATGCTCATCAACAGACGAATGGATAAAGAAGATGTGGTACATATATACAATGGAATATTACTCAGCCATAAAAAGGAATGAAATTGGGTCATTTGTTGAGATGTGGCTGTATCTAGAGACTGTCATACAGAGTGAAGTAAGTCAGAAAGAGAAAAACAAATATCGTATATTAATGCATATATGTGGAACCTAGAAAAATGGTACAGATGAACTGGTTTGCAGGGCAGAAATTGAGACACAGATGTAGAGAACAGACGTATGGACACCAAGGCGGGTAAAGCTGTGGGGGGTGGGGATGGTGGTGTGATGAATTGGGCGATTGAGATTGACATGATGTGTATAAAATTGATGACTAATAAGAACATGCTGTTTAAAATAAATAAATAAAATAAAATTGAGAAAAACCTAATACTATCTTTTGGTTATTTGTATGGAACTATGTTAATATAAATGTTTCAGACATTACATGAAATTCTTAAAAATCTTATATGTTCTGGTATAATGTTATAAGTCATAATTCTAGTTATTACTTTAAAATGTATATCTCAGAAATAACTAAATTTCCTTGTCAATTGCATTATTATGAACTTTCTTCAAATCTTTAACCGTGGTCATTTTTAAGTCTTTTGTCATTTACAGGCAGTTCTGGGTGTACTCTGATGCTTTTGCAAAAATGTTCCTATAAAAGGGTTTCATCTTCAAGGAATTCATGGAAAAGACTCTGACAAATACAGGTTTCTGGTAACTGACTATACTGCTGAAGTGAATGAATAAGCATTTTCAGAACTCTAATGGAAAACTGATGAATTCATAAAAGTGCTAACAAACGATCAAGATGAAAACAAAATTAATTACATGGGACTGAGTGAACTGATGAGGATGATTATAATTTTTGTGACTTTCTGTTTGAATAAAAAAAGAACCAACATACTATATATATATATATATATATATATATATATATATATATATATATATATATATATATATAAAAGAAATTCTAATAGTTTCTTATTTACTTAGCCAGTTTTAAATGCAAACCTGTAGTCTTTGGCTGACTGTGAGCTATGGCAGTGTAGTCTGATGCCAAAAGCATGGGTTTTTGGATTCAGACACACTCAGGTTCAAATGCCATCCCTGCCATTCCCTAGCAATAGGATCTTGAACAAATTATTTAGTTTTTTTCAGATTCCATTTTATCATGTATAAATGAAGAACACAATCATACTGACCTTTTAGGACTATCAAGTGTTTTGAGGAGATAATGTACAGTACACATCCTAGGTGCCTAATATTATTTGGCCAAGATCACAGATTTCTAGAAAAGGCCATTGTGTGAAGGATCCAAGTGAACAGTTTTTTATGCATTTTCTGGGCATGCTCTGGCCACTCCCTCTCCCTGGGAAGGCTACATAGGTCAAAGCAGTAATTATTATAATTCAGCTTCTTATATTTGTATAGCAATAGCATGGTGTAGTGGAAAGAATGCAGGGATTAGTATCTGATACCCTAGGTTCAAGTCCCAGCTCTGACACTTATTGTTTCCTGTTCCCTTATCTGCCAAATAAGGGGTCCTAATTCTCTGTTGGTCCATCTCTTGAGGTTGCTATGGGCAATAGTGACAGAGCCAATGAGAAAGTAATTTCGCAATTGTACAGAGTTGCCCAAATGTAATTATAAAAAACAGAAAGCATTCCATTCTTACAACTTAGAAAATCTATAAATAGAAGGGGTTACAGCCTAATCATTTAGTTTCAGTCCAGTGATGGTAAGCATTCCATTGGAGATACAGATGAGTAAGTGCCATTCAGTTTACTCTATTTTTAATCATGGAATTGGCCCTGGGAATAAACATGAAGCTCAAAAGTATCTTTAGCTGCATAAAACTAGATTCTACAAAAAATTAAAAAAATAATGTATGATCTTATAGATGTTAAAATTCTCACTTGGGCACAGTGACCCAGCAAATAATTTCTTTATTTGAAGGGCAATTACCTACCTTGTGGCTGACATGTTTATAAAGAAAACCCAAAGCATTTAGTTTCTGTTTGTTTTTGTTTAGGTTGGTTTTTCCATTGTCTTGCCCTGGGCCTAAAGAAAGCCTGCACATAATAGGAATGGCATGGAGCTATTTTAAAAAATGTGGCCAGAGGAGGAGCTAAAGCCTAAGAACTGCCACCGCAGAAATAAACAGTATCTACTTTTATGACTTGACTTTAGTAACAATGGGACCCACAGAACGCCTGCCACCCGCTACAGGCAGGGCATTACCACCCTTTGTTCCACTTTCTGCATTTATCCACCCACCAAACGTACCTATTGCCACATCTATTTCCCATGCCAGGAGCATTTACTTTTCTCCCAGTGTTCAAGTTTGGATATACTTCCTTTCTGGAGATATATCAAAGTGAGTCTCTAGCCTGACGTCTAGAGTACAGGAGAGTTTAGTCATAGCTTGGTCCAACTTCTGAACGACGATATTAAGCTTATGATTTCTGAAATGTTTACATTAGCTCTAGCCATGCCGTCTACTGCAATTGTTGCCGCTAATACTGTTCCCTCCAGATGAGAGAACAAGTTCAGCAGCTGAGATTGTTTTGTGTTCTACTTGCAGATGTCCTTAAACTAATGAAAGCCAGAGTGTATTTCTTTCTCTGATCACATGATCAGAAAGCCAGGGTTGTTGGGGACATTCAGGAAAGCTTTACTTCTCAAGGTCAACAAATTACTGGGGGAAAATAATATGAGGCTTCGTTAGACATTGCCTCAGAAGATTTATGAGGCAACCTGCTTCCTTGGGTATATTTCAGAGGCCCCTCAAAGCCTTCTATGTGGAAAAGAGTGCTGTGTTTTAATAGCATCTGCTTTGCCATTACTTTTTAAACTGCAGTTTTCGGTATGTAAAACAAGCATCGAATTCAAGTAATTTTCAATCAGCTAAAAAGCTGCTTTATTTTCACAACAATTTTGGCTTTGTAGACATGGTTTTGGAACATACCCTGCCTGGTCTTAGAAATATGCATAGAAAGAACCTTGCTTCGTTTTTCCTTTTCTTTTCATTTGTTTAATATTATACTAATGGACCAGTTGGGGCAACTAAAGAGACAGAAAAAGCAGCAAATTAGGGAAGGATGATTTTAATTAACTAACTCTTTTTAAAGCTGCTGAAATCTGCCCCTTGGATTGGCAATGCTTCACCATTAGAACCAGACAGACCCTGAAAAAACTTTTTTTCTTTAGATTTTTTTTTTAAAGGAATGATCTTTTTACAAGGTTTTCCACATTGCCCTTGAGAGACAGGTATAGTTTCAGATCTTTACTTGAAGAAAAATATGTGAAGATATTTTTACATCTGCATGGGCCTTATTCCATGATAGAAAAAAATAATGCAATGGGAACCCTATGCATACAACAAAAACTATTTTTGACTTGTACACCATGGAAGCTGTGTGCTTTACTACAGGAGGATAATGCAGCTAAGAAATTTAGACAACAGTCTGAGGTTTGCTGTAAAGTTCTTTGAAATGCAACTATCTAAAGATTTTTTTCTAATCTGCTAAGCTTGGATCTTTGAACATTCGAAGCCTGAGAAAAACCCATTTGATTCTTTTTACCATAGTATTATTAAAGAATATACATAGTATTATTAAAGAATATACAGTAGTCTTCTGTTTAGAACCCTATTTGGTATATCCAGCCATTAGATGTATTAAGCTTTTTCTATAAAACACTTTACTATTGTATTTTAATTTTGAACATATATGAGCTTCTCTTAGCCGTATAATAAATATATAGATAAATATGTATTCACCTGCCCTGCCAATGAAGCTATTGTTTCCCAAACTAAATGTCTTCACTTAAGAGAAACTTTATTAATAGTGGTGATAGCTGACATTTATTGAATACTTATTACAAGACAGAAGAGTGCTAGGCATTTTACATGCGGCAAAGAATGGCTGTTTTCTCCCATCCTGTTTCCTCTTCTTCCTGCCAAACCAACTAGTACATTTCCACCCTCATTTGTAATTAGGTGTGGCCATGTGAGTTAGTTCTTGCCAAGGGACTGTGAATAACAGTGGTGTGTCCCACTTCCGGGTCTACTCCATAAAATCGTCTCACATGTGATACTCTGTGCTCTTTCCTTTTCTGCTGGCTTGATGCAGAGAAGAACGATAATGTTAGAAGTGATGTGTTGAAAAGGGTATGGTTACAAGATGAAAAGAGCTTTGGTTCCAATACCCCTGTTTGAAATAGAGCCCCCTGATAATCAGGAATACCCTTTTGGGATTGTATGTGTGTGAGAAATAAATTTTTCTCATGTTAGAGTCATTATGTATTTGGACATTTATTTGTTGTAACAGCTAGCATTACTTTAACACATATATATTATTTAATTCTTTGCCCTTTGGGATAGGAATATTATTTTACCCATTTTATGGATGAAGAAGCTGGCTCATAGAGATTTTTAAAAATGATGACTCATTTAAAAATGATTTTTTAAAATGGAACATAGTTCCTAAATGGTAGAGCTAGGACTTGATCCAGATTCTGTTTATAGACGTCTCTTTCTTATGTTATAATTACCAGTAAGAAATAAGACAGTTCTGTAAGCTCCAAATCTTATACTTTGCACTACACAGTTACACGCCCTTTAGGATTAAAAAAAATATTGTTTGCATACTAAGATTTCAATAAATTCCTGTATTCATCAACCTGTGTCTTTGTTTGTAGGTTGTACTCAGCAAAATTTTTGTGATGATAATTGGGATAGTTTTTTCCAATGACAATTGAGATTTATTTAAGTTATATAACATTAATATTTTAGAGTAAAAAAAGTTAAAAGAAATTATATCACTAGAGTGTCATTATATGAAGGTTCATAATCAATACTATCAAATAATATGTCTATAGTGTGCATTTTTCAAAACACTTTTTTTAGTTTAAATTGTTAAAATCATTAACAGTAACTTTTGTTACTGCTTAATATTTTACTCAAGTTATTTTCACTGAACTATTTCATGGTTTCAATCATAGGAAATTTTCACAGTCATTTTAAATCTGATGAGGTCTGTAGTTTTAGATCCCTGTGTCTCATTGTCATTCAAGTGACTGGGCTCTCCCATATCTATCAAGGGATAGCATTGTAACTGCATCATGATGTTTGGATCATTGGAAAGGATGTTTTGAGCTGTTGCCATAATATATGCACAATCAAGTTAATAAGCACAGTAAATGCATCATAGGATAATATGGCTTTAAATGTAGAGACTTTGCATGTTTATTAAAAAAAAAAAAAAAAAAAAAGAAGACAGAAGAACCAGTATCTGAAGTCTTGAAAGTTAAGCAAGTACATGCCCAAAGAGAAAAAGCCTACTGGTTAGTGGAAAAACTTGAACATCAATTATATTAACAGAAGGCATTCTCAAGGTCCAAAACAAGTAACGAAGTACATGAAGGCATTGCAGAAGCTCACAATTTGTATAACAAAATACTTGAAATACCAGAGGAAATACACTTTTGCTATTGTTTTATAAAATAACATATTTATTCATGGTTAATAACTAATTACAACATTCCATGCGAAGGACCAAAGTCCTTCATTTTCTTGTTGAAACCTGGGAATGGTTTCCATAATAAAAAATGAAAACAAAAATTACTTCTCAGTAACAGAATGATCAGTTTGTTTCACTGGAGAGTGTTGTTTGGCAGTTTTCTCTTTATCTAACTAAAGGACCCTGCTAATTCTCAACATTACCTGTTACTCTTGACCTCATCCCTGTAGGAGTAGAGTCTAGTTTTGGGGCCAAACCTCCTAGAGGAACACAGGTCCTACTCTTTTTACATAGAAAGTTCCATTTAGTTCTGGCAATGCAAGGCTTTCTGGTTCAAAGAGAAGAGTCTTATAAGACTTCTTGGACACCAAATAACTCTTACAAAACAGCATTTTGATGAATTAAGTGTAAATGAATCAGAAACATATGGATTAAATTTCCTTTGAAATATGCGTGCCTTTTCTGAATTAAGGGGGGAAACGTTTGGCAAAATGTATTTTGCTGAACCCAAAACACTAGGATAAAGCTCAGTGTTTTCCTGGACCCCCAAATTATGCTGGAGTCTCTTTTCTTTTAAAATTAATTCATGTTTAGGCTTAATACAGCTTATTTTTCAAAAATTGAAAATGGCTTTACGTTGACCTCTAATTACTTCTCTGGATTTGTGCTTTCTCTTGTTCTTGATAAAACCCCTGACACTTAGAAGTATGCATCCTACTATATGTTCATGTGTCATCAGACTTTCCATAGAAGAAATGCATTTTGCTTTCCTGTCAATAATTGTGTAATCTTTTGTTTTTCATTATTATTACTTTATGGCTCTTCACTTTTTTCCAAATTTTTATTTTTAAAATTTCCAAACATACACAAAAGCTGAAAGAAGAGTGCAATTAATATCCATACTTCATTTATGTAAATACAGTATTTATGCTGCCACAGATACTTTCTCTCTCTCCCTTTTTTTATGAATTTTATTTTATTTTTTATACAGCAGGTTCTTATTAGTTATCTATTTTATGCATATTAGTGTATATATGTCAATCCCAATCTCCCAATTCATCCCACCACCCCCAACGTTTTCCCCCTTGGTGTCCATACATTTGTTCTCTACATCTGTGTCTGTATTTCTGCCTTGCAAGCCAGTTCATCTGTACCATTTTTCTGGGTTCCACATATATGTGTTAATATATGATATTTGTTTTTATGACTTCACTCTGTATGACAGTCTCTAGGTCCATCCACATCTTATAATTGTGTAATCTTAAGTTTACATCTTATTCAAACTTAAAATTACTATGTAAGTTGTTTAGAATTTTCACCCATGCTGTGGTCACTTGGAAAAGGCACAAACTAGGAAGACTTTTGAAGATGAAGAGTAAAGAGACGTCAGGCTCCCATTTTACAGAGATAAATGTAGTGACACCCAATGAGGAAGCTTGTGTGGTGAGGGTGGTTCTATACCTGTTCTGCTGCTGTGAAGAGTATGTCCACTCCTTTTCCACCTTCCTCATTTTGCCATGGTGATAGAGGAGGAAATGAGCTTAGTTTTTATTCCCTAAATTTCAGTATCCTTTTTACATCTTTGACTTAATTTACCTCTTTGAGTGAGCTTATGCTAAGAAGGGGCAGAAGAGTAAACACTTACACAGCTGAGCTGTGTGCATTGGCAGACAGCTATTCTTTTATCTGAGAATTCTAGATAAGGAATGCAGGACTTCTGACTTCCCCAGTCTGCTCTAGACACTCATTCTTTTCTTCACTAAACTATAAGCAAGAAAGTCTTCTTCATTTTCTCACTTAAACCAAACTTTCTCCCCTCAGGGTATTTGTTTGAATGACCCAGAAGTAAATTCAGTCAAAAACATGAAGGAGTTTAAGATAGTTAGCTGTTCTAGTTTTGAAAATTCCTGTTGCAAATACTTGTAAAAAATCGGAAAATTTTGATCTCAACACTTTTCCCATCATTTTCAAGGATGCAATAAATTAGAATTAGTTAACTATATAAGTTTCTAATTCATTTTCATGTTATACTTTTATTTTATAGGCTTTTAACTTCAGGACAAGTTTTAAGAGATTGTTTATTTTTTCTTAAAGACCATATCTGGAATTAGGTAAGCTGCCACTTGGTTAGTATTTCCCGAAGTGTGTTCTATAGAACATTATTTCTGTGAGATATTATGGATGTTAGGAGGAAAATTATGGTCAAATTATTTTAGGAAACTCTGGAGTAAACAAATTTGATCAGATTTCTTTTTGGAAGAATTCTTAGCAACTTTAATATGTTAATTTATCTTGTAATTTTAAGAATAGGATGCAAGATGCAGAGTTTCTAGCATTTGTTTTTATTAAGGCAATTTTTTTAAGAGCAGTTTTATGCTCACAGCAAAATTGAGGGAAAGGTACAGAGATTTTTCATATACCCCCTGTTCCCAAAAAATACACAGTGTTTCCCATTATCAACCTCCCCCACCAGAGTGGTACGTTTGTTACAGTTGACGAACCTGCATTGACACATTATAAACACCCAAAGTCCATAGCTTACATTACGGTTACATTATGGTTTACATATGGTTGTATATTGTATGGGTTTGGAAAAATGTATAATGATATGTATCCATCATTATGGTACCATATAGAGTACTTTTCACTGCTCTAAAAATCCTCTATGCTCTACCTATTCATCTCTCCCCTACAATTCCTAGAAACCACTGATCTTTTTACTGTTTCCATGGTTTTGCCTTTTTCAGAATGTCATATAGTTGGAATCATGTTTTTTTATCCACTCTGACAATCTCTGTCTTTCAGCAGGTGCATTTGGACCATTGATCTGTAAGATGATTATTGATATAGTTGGATTAATATTTACCAGGTTTGTTACTACTTTCTATTTGTTCCCCTTGTTCTATTTTGGCCTTGCATTCTTTTTCTGTCTTTTGTGGTTTTAATTGAACATTTTAAATGATTCCATTTTCTCTCCTTTCTTACATATCAGTTATACCTTTTTTTCTTTTTTAAACTTTAATTGTTGCCCTAGTTTGCAATATAAAATTCCAACATCTCTGCTGTGTCTGGTTCTGACGCTTGCTCTCTCTCTTCAGGTTGTGATTTTGCCTTTCGCTATGCTTTGTGATTTTTCTTGATAGTCAGACAGGATGTGTCAGGTAAAAGGAACTGCTGTAAATAGGCCTTCAGTAACGTGATAGTGAGTTTGAGAGGAGGGCAAGTGTTCTATAGACCTGTGATTAGGTCTCAGTCTTTTAGTGAGCCTATGTCTCTGAAATGTGAAATTTACAAGTGATTTTTTCTCCTCCCTTGGGTGAGACAGGATGGCAGAATGGGTGGTGGTGGGCGTTTTTCTTCTCCCACTTAGAAGGCTAGTGGAAGCTGGAGTCAGGTATTTCCCTTCTCTTAGGTCATTTAGGCTCTGATAATACCCCAGCTGTGGTTAATTCTGGCTCTGGTTAACTGGTTTCCCCTGTGCGCAGGCCTTATTTAGAAGAACAGAGTGCTCTCACGCATCTCAGAAGTGGTTCTTTCTCCCTTCTGCTGGAAGCACAGGGAATTTTTCTCTGTGGAGAAGCGGTCGGTCTGGAGGTGATTCTCACAATATCATCGCTGCCTTCCTATGACTGGGTCTCCCTGAAGTTCTTAACTCTCAGAGTTGTCCACACGGAACCTCCAGCAACTCGTGAATTACATTTCGGATTTTTGTTCCTGTGGAGGTTTCTGCTCACGAATTTCTGCTCTGGTAAGTTGTGACTCCCCGTATTTGCTTGTCTTTCCAATACTGGGGCCAGCTGGTTTGCTCTGTATCTTCCTCTCTTTTATGAATCTAAGAAGAGTTGTTGATTTTTCAGTCTGTTTAGCTTCTTACTTGTTGTTAGGATGGAGGGTTTCCAAAGTCCTTACATGCAGAACTGGGAACATTTGTAGCACTTTTTGAAAGATAGGCATTTGCTTTAAAAAAAAAATCAAAAAAATTGGAAGTGGATCCTGAGATGACGTTAGGAGAACAAAAGATGTATTTATACCTGTGAAAGAAAAGGAGCAAAAATAGGATTGGGCAATGGGAACTCTCGGAATGTTAGGTATATCTGACAAAGTCTCTGCTAGCCCCATGGGAATTGGGGAGCAAGCCTTGCCCCTCAGCTTTTGTTTATAGTGTAAGAGTTGATATTCTTTATTTTGCATATGGTTACTGAATTGTTTCAACACCATTTGTTGAAAAGTTCATATATAGCCATTTGGCCTTGCCGTTTGTCATGTTGATTTCAACCCCAGCTTCTGGTGGTTAAGTACTCTCACTTGGCCTTAATTGCATGAGCCCCATCATCTCCATTGCTATCAACGAGCCAAATTCTGTTGTGGCCTCTCCTATCAACTCTGATGTGTAGAGGAGAGCCACTGTAAACTTCTTAGTAATGATGGTGCCCCTCTAATTGGTGTATTCCTGATGGCTTTGATGAATAGTGTGCCCTCTGGGTCTTGTGGCATAGAATCCTCAGGTGGGTTGTCGGGCCTTATATAATATTAGACGTGGCCAATATGCCTGGTTCCCTAAGCCTTTTATTCCTTTCCTATACCATCTGCTATGGCAATTCAGGCATTTTAACCTTGCTCAGCATGAGTTATCAGTTTCTCCAGGCTCCTGGAAACCACCCTTGCTGCTAATTTACACTACTTCCTAGGGCCCTTTCCAGAGCATTAAACCTGTATCCTGAGAGAGTGCGTTACATTAATTAACACTCAATGAATCCAGGCCTATTGTCCAGCCTCCTTGGTCAAACCTCCTCAAAACCCAGTCAAAGTTATTATTTCAGTCCCTGTTAGTACATGCTGGCTAATTCTTGCATGTCTTTTTGGAAATAGTCCCCTTTTCTCTCTTATCAGGTCCAGTTTGCCCAAACTGGATTATTGCTGCCACTTAATCCTATGTATTGGGGACTTGATGTAAGAAGAGGTGAGGAAAGATCCTCTGTTAGTAGGGCAGGGGCTTCTGCAGGTTATTCTTACTTTGGAGAAGTGCTAAATCTTGATAGGGAGGGCTAGGTTGCCACTGCAGGTTCTGGACTTAAGAGTAGTCTAGGGAAATAAAATCTTCACAAGCTTCCACCCAGCTGCTCACATTTCATGTGTCAGGGTCCCAGGTTTTCCCAATCAGGGTCCTCATTTAGGCATAACTGTTCTAGTTCACCTGAGCATTCAATCTTCTTTCAAACTGGTAGACTTACTATTAAAAATGTTTTTTGTTGTTGAATTATAGTTGATTTACAATGTTGTGTTAGTCTGGTGTACAGCAAAGTGATTCAGTTACATATGTGTGTATAGATGTGTATATGTGTGTATATATATTTTTTCATATTCTTTTATATTATGGTTTATCGGTTTATTATAGGATATTGGGTATAGTTCCCTGTGCTGTATATAGTAGGACCTTGTTTGTATCTGCTAATCCCAAACTCCTAATTTATCCCTCCCCCATCACCTTTCCTCTTTGGTAACCATAAGTTTGTTTTCTATCTGTAGCTCTTGCTGTTAAATCCCAAGTTTGGTCCTTTAGCTTTTCCTGTCCTCCCACTTCAGGAAAGAAGGGAATAAAGCCTTTGTAAGCTGCTAAAGATGCCCTATGGCCTTCCCATTCTGCTTTCAGTTGCTTGTTAATTGTCTTCAGCTTGTCATAATCTCTTACAGGAGTCAATGTAATTTAATAACTACTAGCCACTTCCATTGACTTTATGTGCATTCTGTCCCTATACTTTTCAAACCTCTGAATCATATCACACTGGCCAAAATGCTCTTCTTCAGAGAGTACATCTTCTCCACAGGTACACTTTTCCAAGTTTTAGCCATTGGGCCAATGCTTCGAGATGGGCGTACCTGTGCCATGCATATCACCTGGGCTGGGCCCTTATTGCTATCCGGTTAGTAAGTTTGCTATCCCATTAGTAAGTTATCTAGTCCCAAAGCCTCATTTTTTTTTTTTTTTTTTTTTTTTTTTGCGGTACTTGGGCTTCTCACTGTTGTGGCCTCTCCCGTTGCGGAGCACAGACTCCGGACGTGCAGGCTCAGCGGCCATGGCTCACGGGCCCAGCCGCTCCGCGGCATGTGGGATCTTCCGGGACCGGGGCACAAACCCGCGTCCCCTGCATCGGCAGGCGGACTCTCAACCACTGCGCCACCAGGGAAGCCCCCAAAGCCTCATTTTACTGACTGCTTTCTTGGACCACTAACTGTCTACTGTGTTACTTGGATTCTCTGAGAAACAGATGCTGAGCCGGACTTGGGATGTAACAAGTTTATTGGGGATTAATAGCTCTGAAAGTAAAAGGGAGAAAATAGCACTGGGCAGGGACAAATAGGATTACAATGCAAATTTGACAAGTCTCTCAGCCCAATGAAGCCTAAAGCAAAGATTGCTAGTTTTACAGGAGTCTTGCATTGCATATTACCATGGGTCCTTTACCATGGTCTTGCTCAGAATTTGTCTAATGCCACCTTGAGAAGGACATGACCTGGGTGCAAAAGCTGAGGCAGACATGAAGGAGCTGACTCCCTTAGACTGGCAGCTAACTGTATCCTTTTGTGCTGGATAAAGTGTTCCTTCTTGAAAAGGAGTGTGAGTAGCACATCTCCATGCCTCTCGTAAGATGTCTTGGTGGTCTAGCATTCTATGGGACACACTTTCATCCTGAACTCTAGGAATTCTAATTCTGCTAATTATAACAGTAAAAGCAACTTAGTAATGGAAAAGCATAATTACTGACAAATATTAGCACAATCTAGCAATATTTAGGTGCACAAGTTTAGGTACAACTAGATACTTTATCCCTACACTAAACTACTGTTTCCTATTCGAATTTCATAGCTGAAAGAAAACTGTCTCTCTCCCCCAACTTTGGAACTTAATGAGTCAAGAATCCTAGGTTTACTTGTGACTTCTGAAGATTCTCCATGTGGATGTTCTTAAATAGTGGTGTTTTTTACTCAGCTTTGTCTTTTCCTCACTTAAATGCTGGGGTAATTCTCTGTATTTATTACAGTACTTTCTTTTCTCTTCTGGCTTTGCAGAGAGAAATCATAATTGCTAGGTAATGATTGCGGGGGTTTGGTCATATTCCATGGTATCTCACCAGGGACCCTCCAGAGAGTGCAGGACGATGGGAATTCTCTCCCATCCCAGCTAGGAGCCTGCAGGGGAACTTCCTCCTGACCATTCATTCTTTCAGCAGACATTGCTGAACATTTTGCCTCCCTAGCTTTTACCCCCCTCCCCCACTTTTAATGAAGAGCTTTTTTAACACTAATTTATATTTAATATACAGTTTCTTTCATAGAATGTTAAATTTTGCAACTTTCATTTTCTGACATAGTTACTTTTAAAGCAATTATGACCTCTTTATAGGGAAAAATAAGCATCTAAAAGAAATCTAATTAGCATTTAGATTTTTGGGTTTCTTTTATTAAAACTGATGATTTTTGAACCTTTGAATTAATGACATCTTTGTGACCAGAAAAGGGCTGTACAAGGAAATAAGGAGCAATTCTGGATTTGGGCGGTGATTAGAAAGAAGAATGAAAATAAATACGAATTATAACATTTTGTTTTTCTCTTTGTACATGGATGTTTTCTAAGACAATAAAAAACAATGACTTCATAGCCAAAGGCAGAGTTTGATACCAAGTTGAGAATCATAAATACAGATGGGAATTTTGAAATGGGAATTGAGAATATTAAAGGAACTCGATAGTGTGTGCATGTATGTGATAACTTCTACCTTTGAACCTGCATTTTTAGAACTTCTTATCAAAGGGCATTTATTACAGCATTGGATTAGGTCATTGCAACTACTGGATCATTTTGTTTTCAATAAACGTCATCCATGTCAAAACAATTACTGTCCCACTTTTAAATTACTTTTAAAATGATTGGGAACAAAATTATTTTTCATGAAACCCTAGTAAAAAAGCTGATATGTATAGTTTTGTCCCACAGTTAAGAAAAATAAAAGATTAAGTACTGTACCGAATAACTATAGGAGAATTAGGATTAATAATAATTTCCTAGTTTGTATTTTTCCAAATAATCATGCTGCCTTTTAGAATTCTCATTATATGTTCATTAATTTTTTCTAATTATTATTAAATAATTTCAGCTGTAGCAGATGTATTTAAGTACTCAACATAATTTAAAGGATAAGATGGAAGTTATTAACTAGTGATAGCTTGCTAGAGAAATACATATTTAACTTCTGTTTTTAAAAACACCTTTTTTGACCTGTTTAGACTTTGTGTAAAAATCACAAATACGGGTATTTAAATTTTAACCCTAACCTTAACGTAACCCTTAATATGATGTTATTGAAAATGTACCTTAATTGGTTATTCTATCCCATAAGTATTGACCTTTAGGTGTATAAAACATAATTTACCTCCTGTGCTTAAAGCGAGTGATCTAAATTATGGAATTCTATCTACTAGACATTAGAGAAAGGGGAAAAACTATGAGAGATTTTGGGGAATTCATAGCTTTCATTGTTATGGGAGTGTTCTATTTATCAAGGAAAACTATCATGCTCTTAGTATCCTAACAATTACCTTAATGCTGGATTTCTCAAAGCAACTGTGGAGATTGCTCTTTTCTGATGTTTTTGTGGGAACACATAATCTTCTAGGATATGAAGAAATGTAAATGTTTTTTATCATTGCATCCCCCTTTTCAGAGATAATGAATGTCATGGTAACTTATTTTCTAGAGAGCCCTCGATTAATATTTGAATAAATGGATTATTAGGTATCAATTTCTCTTTCCACACTTTTCCAGAATTTAAGGACTAAACATAGATAACTCAAACACCTCTGGTCTATAGATTTTTTTTTTTATAGGTATAGGATAATTTCCTTGTCATTTTTATTAAGAGGAAATGCAGGATTTTGGGAAGATAGTGGAGGCTTTTTTTTGTTCATACTTTTTCTATTTTGCTTTTCTTGCCAGGGTCTGTGAGGCACTTCATGAGTTGTCATTTTACCATTAAACCAGAGACCAAGGAGGTACATATTTTATATGAACATGTTATGTCTAAAATTTATGTGGGTGGTATGAGTATTTCTGATGCCTAATTTATAGCTGAACTTTGAATCACACAATCCATAGCTTTTCACCATTGGTGGCTAACGGCTAAGGCTGTTTTCCCTATTTAGTACTTAATAATGAATAAGACTATCGCAAACAAATTTATTTGTGATGATGTTGCTGCCAAGAAGGTTGTTAATGACTACAGTGAAAGTATTTTTTGAAACCATTTTGTTTTTCAATAAAACACAAATGTAGTTTTGTACAGATTATCTCTGTCTAATAGAACACAAATAATGATTCAACTTTTAATTTATGAAGTGGTAATTTATAAACTTTTACTACAAAAAATAGAAAATCAAAGGTTATAAGACACTAATAAACAGAATTTTGCATGGTTAGTAGTATGTGTGACGTATGTTGAAAATTTTAAAATAAAGGCTTAACTATTAATATTTTTACTTGGTGACATTTAATACTAGTACATAATTTTGCTTACTGTCTTAGGTGTCAATATGTTTATTAAATTTAACTTGAACCACAACAAATATAAAACACTTTGGATTTATCTTAACTTTTCCCATCATTTAAAATGTTGTCTTATAAAGCAGATTATATTGTGATTTATAATTTCTTTCTCCTCAGTATAACATTAATTGTATAATTCAATTTACATGAAATATGTTGCATTCATTCAAAAACTTTCTCTAATCTCTTTTTCTGCTTAGTAAGATCTCTGTAAATATTTATGAGTTTGCCCTTTAAAACAAAACAAAAAAGAAATTTTAAAATTCAAAGCAAAACACAACAAAAGAAACAAATTAGCAAAGTATTTTTTTATTGGCAAGAGATCTTTTTGTGAATATTTGGCTTAGGACACTATTGAAAGTTGCAACATTTTATTCTTCTGGGGCAAGGGCTTCCCTCTTCCTTCCTCCAAAGTAATTCTGGGTGCTGGTTCTGCTGTCTGTTTATTTTTATGCAGTGATGATAGCACATCTTTATGTTGACCAATCATTGACAAAAACCATTTTTAGGTAAACAGTGACAGTTGTGTTAGCAAATCTGTGTCTGTAAATTTAATCTATAATGGCAGTTTTTCTTTGTTACTAACTTCCAAATATCCCATGTGCTTTTTACTTTGTCCCACTCCCAAAGTGTAAATTACTTTAGTTCCTGAAATGACTGTAACCCTCTTGAGATGTGTTTATTCCATCAAATGCTAGGAGACAGGAATTCTTAGCTACTGTCCACTTATCCTATCCTCCAAGCTCCCAATTCTCACCTAACTTGATATTACCAATGTCTTTTTATACATGGCATTGCAACATACTGTCCCTTTTGGGAAAAATCAATTTAATCAATATCTCTGCTGATGTGTTAGCTTTATGTTGCATCAAGTTTAGAAATTATTTGGAGGTTTATTGACATGTTTAGTGATGTTGGCGTTTTGAAGGTGTATGTACGAAGTGCATGCTCAGTAGTAAAGAGATTTGCAAAAAGGAAGGAGCACATAAACATTTTGACTTTTACATTGTGCTTATTTAGGTTAGCATGAAAGACCAGAAACTGCAGTCATGTTGTTGACTAAGACCTGCTCTTTTAGAGTGGGGAACCTAAAATTGTTATGACTTAGGAGTAGTATATAGGCATTTGCCATTTATAAAAGATTTTCAACTTCATGAAGTGCTCTACCAATAGTTATTAAGCATTAAGAAGACTCCTGTAAGCAGTATTTTAGAATAGATGGGTTTTTCTCCTTTCTGAAACTCTTCAAGAATGTAAAAATGTAGAAGATAGAAAGATTTTAGATGTTTACCATATTTTAACTGATAGATAGTAACATTTATTTTTCATACATCATTATGTCCATTTTGAGCCGTCTCATCTCACTGGTATTATAAACATAGACTTTTTTTCCTACACCTATTGTAGTCTCTTAACTCCCTCTGCATTTTCTGGTATGTGTTGGCTCCTTTAATGATGTCCCATTTTGATTCCACAAAGTTTGACTTAATTTCAGGGCCTGAAGAATTGAGAACTCTTCTGATTCAGAGCTTCCTTCCTCTTCCACTCTGTCCCACAGTCATGCTCAGTGCAAGCTACACTAGTGGCTTGGGGTGCCTGTGCTTTTTCACCATGTGTAACCTTGCCCCCGTAACCTGCCCTACGTCTTTCCTGGCTTGTGTTTGTGGAGTGGGAGGAGAGGGACAGTTTTCTCCTTATGGGCTTTTGCTTGGTAATACCATTTATTTTCTTTGGTGGGTTGTGGCTGCTCTTTGGCATTTCTATCAGGCTGCTTGTGGCTTGATGTGACTGGACGGCAGTACCTCCAGCTCCGCTAATAAGGCACTCAACCTTGAGCAGCTTTGTAGATTTCATCGTCTTCGGTTACATCTTCCTATTAGCCCCCAGCTAGTGTTTCTGATTCAGGCACTGCTTTCCCCACCTTCAAAGTATCCTGTCAGGCTTCAAGACTACAAAATCTGATTTACCCACTGGGCTCCAAGGCTGGGGTGTGGATGTATGCTGGCCATCTGTCCTCTATCAACATTGAAGGAATTACTAGTAACATTTTCCTAATAGTGTGCTGTAATGCCTGCATTATTTGACTAGGAAAAGTTATCAATCAGCACTTCACCCCTTTAATACTCTAAGATAAGGTAGGCACTAGGGAAGAGAGAATGGCTACCTTAGAAAGTAATCACTTTAAAGAAAAGTACAGGAAAGGCAGTTAAGTTTTCATTCTAACATATTCCTTTACTCCCTTTTGTTTTTTCCTGAAGTGATTTAAAAAAAAAAAATTCTATTTGAGCACTGTTTCCCAGAACTTTCCCAGTTTTTGTTCTCCACCCTGCTGAATTTGGCTTTTGCCAGATCTCTATAAGGTAGACAAGATCAGTTCTAAGAAAGTAGGGTCTATAAAAATGGCCACAGATTTTTTTATTAGCTCTTCTAAGCCAAATTCATCTTTATATAGCTATCCAAACTTAGGTTTGCAAAGACATTAAGATTTGGAAAATATTACTAAATATGTGTGTCAGTAGGTATTATAGATGATGTAGGACTCATGAAGGATTCAGGTGTCTTTATTTTAATGCCTTTTTTTCCCCCTGAGTAAAAAACTTGAGAGATGATTGAACAGAGGAGTATTCAAGTCCACATAAATCCTATCTTACTAGAGACAACTTGTATTAACAACTCAAAATACATGGGGTTTTCTGTATGGAGGATGCATTTTTTTTCCCCTTATTGAGTTTTGTGGCATGAGGGCAAAAAAATAAAAGCTGGATGACTCAACGCTAGAATTCACCAAACCCAGCTATAGAGCAAGGTTCTATCCAGAGGAATCACATAGCCCAAGGCATAACCTTGGGGCTCACTTAGCAAGTTCATGGAAGTCTAGGACTAGGAGGCTGAGCATAAAGAATTAAAGGTGTGGTCTTCATCCAGAAATAGGATGGGAAGATGGCCATGGGCAGAAGTCATTGTATGGTAGGAAGTCTGCCAGGGTGGTCCAGCCCTAGAGAAGATTTAAACAGTGTGAAGGGTTCAGTTTTGCAGGGGGACCTGGGTAACAGGCATGCTAACTGAGGTCACCGTGGAAGAGAAAAGAAAGCCAAAGTCCAATGGGACAATGAGTGAGTGAAGAGCACTTGTTCTGGGCCCATACATATGCCCAGGTAAGCCTTGGCCATGACATTTCCTCTGGGTCTGGTGAACAGGTATAAAGAGACCCCAGCGGTTCAAGTCTGTGAAATGTGACCTCATTCCTAGCCTGACTGGTATGTTGGACAACAGGTGGTAATATTATCCCTGTCCTTTTCATTATGGCCCTGAGACAAGGTTAGACCTAAGCCTACAGATGGGCTCATGGGGAAATCTAGATGAGAGGTAGGGAAGGCAGAGGGAGGAAAACAACCTGAGTTAAAAGGTGAAATTCTCTTCTTAGATTTTGGTTTCAGGGAATATAATTTTAGGATAAAAATGTTCACAGATGTCTGATGTTGACCAAGGAGGTAAAACTTTATTTGGCCTTAGGATATAAGCTTAAATATTTCCTCAGGGGAAAACAACTTCAGGTGAATACTCCTCGGTAACTGGAAGACAGTGGAAAGCAATAATTTAAAGCAATTACTCTGGTAGGAGTTCCTGTCACAACAATGAAGTTAGAAAAATGACATAATACATTGTTATCCAGTTATTGGTGGGTGAGGTCTGAGATGCATGGGCTATGCAAGAGTGAGCATACATAAGTCGGATTTTCTTAGTAACCATTTTAGCTGACTTTCATTTGTTTTCATCTTTAGTTGGTCAGTTCTTGGCTATAGATTTGTTAGAAAAATTTCCCTACAATTCAGTAGTATCAGTGTTCATCTATGTCATGAGAATCACAGGTACATACTCTCTCCTTGTCTGTTTCATTAAATAACTATTTAACAATTTTTTCTATTTCCTTTAATTTTGTATCTATGAGATCATTGATGTTCACTAAACTTAATATGATAATCACTATGATGTATGTAAAGCAAATCATTATGCTGTACACAGTATACAGTGCTGTTTGTCAATTATATCAGTAAAACTGGAAGAAAAAATATTTAGATAACATGCATTTAGAGTGTTAATCCAGTATTAGTGTTATTATTCAAAGAAAATGATGAGGAAACTAAGTTAAAACTTAGTTTCAACATGAGCAATTTTTTAAGAAAAATAGGATGATGAATTTGAGGATGGTAATAAGAATATTTTTTAGTGTGTCCTGTCTGAAGAAATGGCTTTTAGATTTATAAGTGACAAATTGTTTTACTAATAAGTGTGTTTCGTTTGGTTTTAAAAAGAACAGGTACAGTCATCAAAATATTATTTCTGCCTTTTTGAAAAAAGTATGTTTGAACTTCCCCACCTTAAAAAACAAACCCAAATCTTGTAAACTACCAGATATTAACTATTTTAGGAGATTTGCAATATCTCCAATTTCATGCCATTATTTGAAGTCTTTTCTTCCCCCTAGATCCTACTTTATTTCACAGCACTGGGCTGTGAAAACTGCTTAAAACCAACAGGTTCACTTAATTGTTTTTGCCCACCTAAATTATCATTTGGAAAACCCTCAAACCAAAAGATTTGTTAGCTAATCCCTAGTTCCTTGTGATGATGGAGTCTTTCAAGTTTTAGAACATTACGTTAAATTTTGTAAGATAAATGGAAGGCAGATGTATATGTATTTGCCATCATGTTAATTAAGAAGGACGAACTAGAATTAAGAAATTCATAGTTTTCTCAACCAATAATTGTTTTCTAAATTTAAAGAATTAATTAAAGAATTAATTTAATTTAAAGAATTAATTTAAAGGATTAATTTTATACCAACAAAATTCATGAGATCATGATGAAATATGAAATGGTGAACACCAAAGGTTAGGAAAAAGTTCCATTACATTAAGTTTGGAAGCAGAATTCTTGAATTAAAAACAAACAAAAAAGACTTTGCTCAGTGCCTGTTACCTCACAATGCCTAATTGCTCCTTGATCTGACTTCTGGAGGCTCTCAGGGAAGAGAAAGAACAAGGATTCAGAGATGGTGTGAGAGAGTTATACTGAACAATGTTTGGGGTTATAGGAGATAAGTCTTAATGGGTAGAAAAAGTTAAAATCTGTATTTGCTGATTTTTGCTAACTTAATTCAGTACTAGGTACAAGTAAACTTCAAAGTAAGCTTTTGGGTAGCTAGAAAAATCAGCATCTCTCTTTGATTAAAAAAACAAAAAACAAAAACTGTCATCAGAAAGAACGATAATAGTTTTAAGATTCAACTTAATTCACTAGAAAGCTTTTGTCTGTGATGTTTTATTATTAACTCAAGTGCTCAATACATGTTGTTGGGTAATAATTGGAAATTGAGAAATATTAGAAAATAATAAAATGTTCAAATTGTGGTTGTTCTTTAAAGTCTTCTGCCAAATACCTTTAGATTATATTGACTAGAGTTTAGAATTTCAAGTGGCCTCTTACGGGTTTTGTTGTTTTTGTTTGCTTGCTTTTTTTCTCTATAACAAAATTATTTAATTTTCCAATTATGTAATTATATTTATAGGATTCAAAATTCAGACTACAAAGTTCAGAAAACATTTACCTCTTCCTCCTGAACCTCAACCATTTCTCCTCTTCCCACAGGCAACCACTGTATTTCCTTTGATATATTTTGTGTATGTTATATACCATATACACACTTTCCCCCCCCTCATTTTTAGGTGAAATTGGTAGGATTCTATACTCTTATTAAGCTTAAAAAAATCTTGGAGATCTTTCCATATAAGAGCACCCTTATTAATTCTTATGGATGCCTATTATTCCATTGTATAAATATATAATTTATTTAACCAGTTTCTTATTTTTGTACATTTAGATTATTTCTAAACTTTTGCTGTCACAAAACATATAGCAGCAAATAATCTGCATATCATTTTTTTCTTTCTGTGTATACCTGTGAGATGTTCTTACAAGAAAAATTTCTGGTTTAAAAGATATGTACATTATAATATAATACATATTGCCTGTAGATGTACAAATTTACACTCCTATACACAATTTTTGAGAGTAACTATTTGTGATAGTGTCTGAACTCAGTGAGGAAATGAAGTATTAATAATGTTGAGAAAACTGGGAAGCTTATGAAAAAAATTGGATGTAGATCTGGACTTTGAATTGTATGTCATTTATGTATTTGCTATTCATGGGTCTATGATCATGCACTTTAAATTATTTACATTATTTTATGTCTTAAATCTGATAGAGCTACTACCCTCTCCTAACTCTCCTTTTTCTGATTTTTCCAGACACTGTGTTTTTTAAAAATTTAAATTAACTTTAAAATCAGCTTGTCTATTCCCCCACACAAAATGTTGATGCTTTTATTTGAATTGCATTAGATTTATCAATTAGCAGAATTTGACATTTTATATGCTTGTTCAGATATCCTGTGTTTTCAAGGAAATTTAACGTATCCTCATGGATATCTGTATGTTCCTTAAAATTTTTAAAGCTATTTTCTGTTGCTATTATAAATATGCCTTAACTTGCATTTTTCTTTTTTCATATAAACACTATGTGTATATACTAGTTTTGTACCATACAATCTTACTAATTGCCCATATCACCTGTGGTAGTTTTCAGTCACAGTAGTTTCAGTTTTTCAAGCCTGAATCTCTCAGGTTTTCAAGTTATCCAATGTCATCCACAATGGCAATCTTTTTAGTTGTTTCTGACTTTTTTTTTTTAACTTGATGTTTTTCCTTTAATTCAGTCAAACAATGATGAGAGTGGATATCATTCTTATTTCTGCCTTTAGTGGGAAAACGTACTATTTCTCTATTAGATATGGTGCTGGTTTTGAGGTTGAGGTATAAAATCTTTCCATTCCTATTTTATTGATATCTAAAATATTTAATGATGTTGGATATATCAAATGCTTTTCCAGAATCTATAATGATAAGTATGTAATTTCCCCTGATATCTAATATTGAAACATCCTTACATTCTCCTTGGCTGTGTTTTATTTAATGTATGCAGGTTTTTGTTTCCTATTTTTAATTTACTTTTCATCAATATTTATATGATATTAGTCTGTAGCTTTGTGTGTATGTGCATCTTTTGAGCTTTGACAGAGTTATTATTCACAATCTAATATGTTTTTCTTATTTTCTTGTGCTCTAAGTTTAAATGGCTTTGGAATTACTGGCTTTTTAAATGCTTCATGGACTACCCCAATGAAACCATGTGGAAATTAGTTCATTGAAGTTTTCTGTATTTTTCCATTGATAATTTGTCTATTTAGATTTACTGTGTTTTCTGGTGTCAGTTATTATAAATGGTATAATATTTTTTTTGCAGAAAATCATCCATTTCATGCAGGCTTAAAAATATATTTACAACCACAAGGACATATCTCTTCACACCCATTAGGATGACTATTCTAAAACAGAAAATAAGAGTGTTGGAGAGGATATGGAGGAATTGGAACTCCATGCAATTTTGAACTGTTTCTTGATTCTCCCAATCCTTTATTCCTACCTTCTACCTGATATTATGTGCCCTTTCTCGATTGATTGATTTTTGCCTGACTGACTCCTATTAAATCTTTACACAACTTGGCTTAATTGTTATTCCCTTCAGGGAAATATCTGACTATCACCCATACCTGCTCTTGCTGCTTTTCTTTCTTTCTTTCTTTTTTTTTTTTGCTGTACGCGGGCCTCTCCCGTTGCGGAGCACAGGCTCCGGACGTGTAGGCTCAGTGGCCATGGATCACGGGCCCAGCCGCTCCGCGGCATGTGGGATCTTCCCGGACCAGGGCACAAACCCGTGTCCTCTGCATCGGCAGGCGGACTCTCAACCACTGCGCCACAAGGGAAGCCCTGCTTTTCTTTATTTCTCTAATACTCAAGCATTACTTGCTATCAATGGACTTACCACCTTGCATAATAATAATTATTGTCACCAGGGGCTCTTCAGAGGCTAGATTCATGTTAGGAGTAACTTTTTACACCTAAATTTTAGAAAGTTCTTAATAAAATTTGTTAAAATAAACTCAGGCTTTTAATTCTTTATTATCCCCTTAAACTTAGGTTAGGAATGCTCCCAAGTTATGACTACTTGTGTCAACTCCTTTCTTATCCTGTGGGTACCACCTGAGGTTGAGTACTTATTACATTTCATTTGGACTCTTCAGAGCTCCATGCTCCAGCCTTCAGTCATTCCCATAATCATACCTTCGTGCCGCATTAAAAAAAAAAAAATACAGTTCTTACTTTAAAAACCTTTACTACCTCCCTGTATGTAATGAAATGTGAACTCTGTAGCCTTATTTCAGGACAATTCCTCATTTGACCTGAATTTTGCAGCTCTATTTCCAAAGGATTTCTCCTCATTGATTCTATATCCCCATGCAACTTGAACTATTGTTTCCTTTAATGAATCCTGAACAACCCCACACTGCCCTACATTTGTATAAACTTTTCCCTTTCCTTAGGATGCCTTTGCAGTCATCTGTACTGACCAGTATCCCATCTATACTTCAAGCTCCAGTCCCAACACTATCCCCTATGTGTAATATCAATAAAGTCAGTAAGTGTCCCCAGCTTCCTTCCCAGTTCTCCTAATTTGCTCTTTTCTGAACATCTGCAGGGCTTTGTATTACTAGCATGGCATTTACTTCATTTCACCATGTATCATAGTTCATCATGTAAATGTCCATGTATCCTTTTGAACTGCTAATTCCTTAAGGACAGGAATTATTTTTCTCCTCATGTCACAAAAGATAATCAATATGTATTGGTTGTATCAATGAATAAAAATGATTAACAACTTTCCATTTTAGATTTATGTCCTATGTTTTTTCTTACCAACCTGAAGACAAAGTAGATTCTTTAACCCAGTATTTCCTTTTTTTCATCGCTGTCTAATTTCCTTAATAGAAGGTGGCTTGAACATAAGTGAATATGAGTGTTCTTTTAAGGAAGAAATTTTTCAAATCATATCCTTTGCATCTAGATCTTTTTGATTTTCTTAGTTTAAGTATTATATACATGTGAAATTTTCTGTTCTTTAGAAAGGTGAAGCCATGATTTTAGATACAAAGGGGTCTTTTCTCTATTTTTTCCAGATTTTCTATTTAAAATTTCTTTTAAAGTCCATTTCATCTGTTCCAAAAAATTTACTCAATTTGTTTGTTATAAAAATATTTCCCCAATATTGAACTTTGCTTTTGGACCAAAGTTACAAAATAGTCTGGAGAATGTGGGAAAGGAAATTCTTTAATTTCAGTGTTATTACTGTAAGCATGGTAGTAGAGTTAAAATGATCTGTTTCTTGGAATTTAAAAAATATTTTCCATGTATTTTTATGACTCTGTTATTCATTTAAAAATCCTTACATGTACTGATAGTCTCTATCAGCCAATAAGTATCTCTTTCTCCACAATCTGCCTAATCCCATTTGAGAGAAAAATAATTTTTCCAATGGGGTCAGTGATGAAATCAAATAACATGTTCTTGGTTATATGTAGAACCTCATCTTGGACTACTTATTCCTGTTCTTGGAATAGTTACTGAGGAATTATTTCCAGGTGAAACATTAAGGAATTACTTGTTTATCCATGCCCTTTATTTAAAGTGACTGAGTTTCCATCAGATGAATATACTAGATCCTTTTGACTTTAACACTGTAACATTAATTCCAACATTAAAATCAAAGTAATTTTATATATAGAATCTGTCTGCACCTGAAAAGTTTTCTGGAATCTCCTCCAGGAAAAGTAATGTAACTACTATCAATTGAATGCTTACCGTGTGCCGTGTTTAAGCCAACTGTCTTACACGTAATTAAATTAATTCTTAGATAGTAGTTCCTCCTTATCCATGGTTTTGCTTTCTTTGGTTTCAGTTACCTGTGGTCAGCCACAGTCTGTAAAACTATTGAATTGAAAACTACAGAAATAATTCAGAAGTTTTACATTGTGCGCCATTGTTAGTGGCATGATGAAATCTTGCACCTTCCCGCCTCCATCCTGCTTGGGACAGACATCGTCTCTTTGATTAACTGAGATGGCCTCTGTCACAGTATCTCATGCAGTGCTTGGGTTCAAGGAACCCTTAATTTATATAATAATGGCCCCAAAGCACAAGAGTAGTGATGCTGGCAATTCAGATACACCAAAGAGAAGCCATAGAGTGCTTTATTTAAGTGAAAAGGTGAAAGTTCTCTACTTCATAAGAAGAAAAATTGTATGCCGATGTTGCTAAGATCTATGGTAAGAATGAATCTTCAATCCCTGAAGGTGTGTAAAAGGAAAAAAGAAATTCGTGCTAGTTTTGCTGTCTCACCTCAAACTGCAAAAGTTATGGCTATAGTGGGTGATAAGTGCTTTTGTTCAGATGCAAAAGGCATTACAGCTTTAAAATAAGATATTTTTATTTTGTGTTGAAGTGTAGTTGATCTACAATATTGTATTAGTTTCAGGTATCAGCAAAGTGATTCAGTTATACACATATAAATATTTTTTCCTGATTCTTCTTTGTTATAGGTTTTTATAAGATATTGAATATAGTTCCCTATGCTATAGTGTAAATCTTTGTTGTTTATTTTATATATAGTGGTGTGTATCTGTTAATCCCATACTCCTAATTCATTCCTCCCCCACTTTCCCCTTTGGTGACTATAAGTTTGTTTTCTTTGTCTATGAGTCTGTTTCTGTTTTGTAAATAAGTTCATTTGTATTTTCTAGATTCCACATGTAACTGATATCATATTATAGTCGTCTTTCTGGTGGACTTACTTCACTTAGTATGATAATTTCTAGGTTCACCCATGTTGCTGCAAATGGCAATATTTCATTCTTTTTATGGCTGAGTAATATTCCATGGTATATATATACCACATATTTTTCCTTTCATCTGTTGATGGACACTTAGGTTGCTTCCGTGTGTTGGCTAACACAATAATATATTTTGAGAGAGAGGCAGATTACATTCACATAACTTTTCTTACAGTGATTTGTTATAATTGTTCTATTATATTATCATTAATCTCTTGCTTTGCTTAATCTATAAATTTAAACTTCATCATAGGTATGTTTGTATAGGAAAAAACACAGCATATACAGGGTATAGGTCAAATAGGAAAGAACTGAAATAATTAGTGATATTCAGTCTTCCAAACCACAATACATCTGTTTATTTAGGCCTTCTTTAGTTTATCTTGGCAACGTTTTGTGGTTTTTAATGTACAGATTTTGTACATTAAATACTTTGTTAAAATGCATCCCTAAATATGTCATATTTTTAATGCTATTGGCAATAATTTTAAAATTTCAGTTGTTTGCTGCTAATATGTAAAAATACAATTGGCTTTTGGTAGATTGACCTTTTTATACTGTGACCTTGCTAAATTCACGTATTAACTTTAGAATCTTTTCTGTAGGTTCCTTAGGATTTTCTGTGTTAGGCGTTGGCAAACTGTAGCCTACAGGTCAAATCCAACCTACTGTCTAATTTTGTTAAGTAAAGTTTTATTGGAACACAGCCATGCCCATTCATTTACATATTGTCTAGAATGTTAGAGTTCTGACTACAGTAATGGAATAGAATAGTCACAAAAGAAATCTGTGACCTATGGACATATTCATAGGGAATCTAGGGATTAGGGTATGGATTCTTAGGGGCTTACTTTTAGAATTTGGTTACCATAGATAGGATTGTGTTTAAATCTGCTGTCTTGCTAGTTGCTTTTTATTTGTGCCATCTTTGTGCATTTCCATGTGTGCACATGTACACTTGTGTGTTTAACAGACTTTATATTTTATAGTAGTTTTAGGTTCACAGAAAAATTGAGCTGAAGGTACAGAGATTACTCCTTTATCTCCTGCACCCACACATGCATAGTCTCCCCATTATCAACATCCCTTACCAGAGTGGTAGATTCTTATAATTCACGAAGCTCCACTAATACTGATTAGTTACACTAATACTCTGGATAATTATCATCCAGAGTTCATAGTTTTACAGTAGGGTTCATTCTCGGTTTGTTAGGGTTCACTCTGGGTGCTTACTCAAGAATTTGCAGTATGTGACTTTAACTTATCACAGCCTACCTTCAAATAGTATGCTTTATGCAGAACACAAGAACCTAAGAACAATACATGTCCCGTGAATTTTATGTTAGGTGCTGGATTTCTTTGTATTTCTCTGATATTTTCAGGCTTTGTTGTGGGATGTTACTGGGTTGGTTGGAATCCCTTTTACCTTTTCAAGGCTTATTTTTATTATTTTCCAAAACATATTTGTCTAGAACAGACATTAGTTGAAGTTTAATTTGGTTCCATCCTAAGTCTTGAATTTCTTTTTGTGTGGTTTTCTTTTTGCAC
Source organism: Tursiops truncatus (assembly GCF_011762595.2). Lineage (NCBI taxonomy): Eukaryota > Metazoa > Chordata > Mammalia > Artiodactyla > Delphinidae > Tursiops > Tursiops truncatus. The sequence goes on from NC_047036.1 coordinate 36,335,312, forward strand.
TTTCATTGAGATATTTTTCTATTGATTTGTCTTCAAATTCACTAATATAGTTTTCTGTTGTTTCTAGTTTGGTGTTAAGACTATATAATGCTTTCTTAAGTTCAGATAATATATTTTGTAATTCCAGAATGTCCATTTTACTTTTTTATAGATTTAAATCCACTATTAAAAATCTGTATTCTCTTATCCGTTTTGTCCATCTCTCAAATACATTAATCATAGTTATTTTACATTCTTCATCTGTTTTCTCTTATCCGTTTTGTCCATCTCTCACATTAATCATAGTTATTTTACATTCTTCATCTGTTAACTACTTTCTGATTCTATTTTATCTGTCAATTATTAGACTTTAAAAATTCTTAACATTTAGTAATTTTTGATTGTATAACTAACATTGTGTGTATGTTCAAGATGCTCAGAATTATGTTCTAAAAAATGCTACATTTTGTTGTAGCAGGGAGTAAAATTGCTTTTGGATCACCTTTATTTTGCCAAGGTAGTTTTCAGCTTTGCAAGGGCAAGCCTGTTTCAGTTTTGCTCATGGCCCTTGTACCTAGGGGGAGATTTTTACTCCACATCCTAGAAAGTGGCGTATCTGGAATCTCAGTTGAATGCTCCAGTCTCTAACTCTTGTACCTGAACTCCATGGCCTTGGAAATCTTTGCTCTGATTGCCAGCATCCCAGTGACTATCTTGCTTGGGTTTCCAAAGCTTTTCCTTCCATAAGTGCATCTTAGAGGGTAACTAAGGGCAAGAGGGGAAATTCTACACACATTATTAGGGCTCCTTCTCTTTAGTTTTTTCTCTCCAGAACTCAGCCACTCCATTCCAGTTTTCTTGGCTGCCCTGAACTCTGTTTCTTCTGTCCAACAAGACTGTTGTCTTTACTTAGGCTCTGTTTCCCTCAGCTGTGGTTTGGAAAATGCCCCGACGAAGAAATCTGGGGTTTATGTGACGTTTATTTTGTTTGCCTCTTTTCTCTCAAGGACCATAGCCCTGCAGTGGCTGCTGTCCAGTGCCTGCAAACAGTTGTTATATATGTTTTGTCTAGATTTTATACTTGTTTATAGCAAGAAGTTAAGTCCAATAATAGCTACTCCATTATGGATGAAACTAGACCATGACCATGTTATTTCTTTTTATTTCTCTTTGTACCATCTCTTGCTTTTAAGATACCTTTGTTCTACCATTTCAATGATCAAGACCTAATCAGGCCTTTATTTTCCCTTCAGTCATTCTTTGACCAGCTGCAAATGCTTTCTCCAAGTTTAGCTTCTGAGGCTACACTTTTTGTATGTAAGAAGTGTAAAAGGGATCACCTAACAAAGAACCTCTGTTTCATGGAAAAAGCTTGTGTTCTAGACTTGTGAGAATAGCCAGCTTTGATTTTTACTATTTCCGGCTACTTCTCCTTGTTAATCTACTGGCTTCTATTGGCTATGTTGAAGTCACTGGCTTCCTGGTTCCTACTTGAATTCCTAGCTTGCCAGATCTTATGTTATTAAACAGCAACTGAATCTTGTACAGAAACTGCCTCATCTTAGACTCGCACCTCTTCTGTCACCCTGTAGTGACCTCTGCTCTAATGTTAAACAGAAAATGAATACAGTTGGCGCTCCATATCTCTGGGTTCTGCATCTGCAGATTCACCAACTGAGAATCGAAAATGTTTAAAAAAATTTCTAGAAAATTCCAAAAAGTAAAACTTGATTGCTACACACCAACAACTATTTACATAGCATTTACATTGTAGTAGATATTATAAGTAATCTGGAGATGATTTGAAGCATGTATGGAAGGAAATGTGTAGCTTATATGCAAATACTACGCCCTGTCATATAAGCGACTTGAGCATCCTCAGATTTTGGTATATAAGGGCCATCCTGGAACTAATAACCTGTGGATACCGAGGGACAACTGTATTAGGTTGGAATTCATGTTGTAAATTGTACTCTTATCAGGTTATATATTTTTAAAAACAATATTTGCTTAGGCAATTTGGGCTATTAGAACAAAAATACCATAGATTGGGTGGCTTAAACAACAAACATTTATTGTCTCATAGTTCTAGTGGCTGGGAAGTCCAAGATCCATACGGGCAGATTCGGTGTCTGGTGAGAGCTCTGACTGTTTTGCAGACAACCATCTGTCATGTGTTTGCAGACAACCATCTGTCATGTGTCCTTACATGACAGATTTGTTTTCACTTGTGTCCCTTCTTACAAGGGCACTAATCCTCTTCATGAAGGCTCCATCCTCATGACCGAATCACTTCCTGAAGCCCCCACCCCCAAATACCATCACATTAGGGATTAGGGCTTCAACAACTGAATTTTGAACATTCAGTTCAGAGCTATATTTAAAATATATAAAAAATTAATCTTTTTTTTTGCCTTGGTCATGGGTCTAGAATTCTACTTTTCTATTAACAAATTGTGGGGTGGGAGGGAGATGCAAGAGGGAGGAGATATGGGGATATATGTATACATATAGCTGATTCACTTTGTTATACAGCAGAAGCTAACACACCTTTGTAAAGCAATTATACTCCAATAAAGACGTTAAAAAAAACAAAAAAAACCCCACAAAAGAACAACAAAAAAACAACAAAAACCCCCAAATTGTGTAGATGAGTATTGAAAAATCATCTAAACTACTTGATGCTATGTAATTGCTAATATTTAGAAGAATATATGAAGATATAAATAGGAAAATAAATTTTTGTCTAATAGTGGATAGATGAGGGAAAATTATGGCTATTTACTATGTCATAGGAGAAATAAAACTAACAGGATGCATTCTAATTCAGCTACAACTATCTTAAAGGACAGATTACTTTAAATATTTAGTCATAAAGCCTGTGTCTATGTAAATTTTCTATTTCATTAAATCACCCTAAATAAATATAAATATGGGAAAATATGGGAAAGTTTCCAAATACAAAGGATGACAAGATTTTGGGGAAAGAGGAGCCATTCAAGAATGATGGTTCAAGGATATTTTTGGAACGTTTGATTCAAAACAACTTTCAACTTGTTTATTTTGTCTTTAGGTATTTTTCCACTAGTGCATTATAGAAGATGATGGATTCTAACAGAATTTAGATTGTGGTTCTTCTATCAACTTAAACAAATGTTTTCGAGTCATTTAACTTCTGTCACTTTGTTGGACATTTTTGACAAAGTTACAGAGAGAAATTCTGATTTCTCAAAACCCTTCTGAAATACAATATGGCTAAATTTTTACACTAAGTAAGAACAGTGTTTTTCCTTACTTTTTTTGATTTTGGACATGCATACTTAGAGTTTAGGTGTATGTTTAAAGACCCTGCCCTAACCAGAATTGAATGCTATTTTCTCTCCTCTCTGTTGTAATTTTTTTGTGTATTATGAAATGATAATTACATTTGTGAACTACAGTTCCAAATGTCCCAGTAGGGTGTTCCTTGCATTTTATTTTACATTAGAATAAAAAATAAATCCCTTTAATTTGGGAATATACATTCTTAGCATAATTAGATTGAGGTTCAGTTGAGCAGTTGTCTCTATTTTTGTAAAAGCATTAAAAATTGTTAATTAAAATTTCTCCCACTTAGAATTTTGTCTACCACCATATTCCTTCTATGTATGATTTGTCAAATTTTAAAGAAGGACTAGAAATATTTGGTTTCAGAAGATGTAGTAATTTGCTATAGCAAAGTACCACAAACTTGGTGGCTTAAAAAGAGAAATTTTATTAGTTCTGTGGGCGGGAAATCTTAGATCAAGGTGTCAGCAGAGTTGGTTCCTTTTGAGGGCTGTCAGAGAATATGTTTCATGCTTCTTTCCTAGTTTCTGGTGGTTTTCTGGTAATCGTTGACATTCCTTGGCGTTTAGAAGCATCCCCCAATATATGACACCTGTCACATTGGCTTACAGTCACTTTAATAACCTCATTTTAACTTAATTACCTCAGTAAAGACCCTACTTCCCAATAACCTCACATTTTGAGGTACTGAGGTTTAGGACTGTTGCATACAAATTTTGGTGGAACATAATTCAACCCATACCAGAAGGAATTTTAGAATATAGTTAATAACAGTATAGGCTTTGCTGAACGGTTTTCATTTTTTTCTTGTTCAGATATCAGGATACCATTTTGTGAATAGAGAGAACTCTGTAATGCTGTGTTCTTGAAAGACATATTGCTTCATCTAAAAGTTTAAGTACGTGAGGGCAGGGATGACACCTGTTTTCTTCTGTGCTCTATTTTTTTTTTTTTAACATCTTCATTGGGGTATAATTGCTTTACAATGGTCTGTTAGTTTCTGGTTTATAACAAAGTGAATCAGTTATACGTATACATATGTTCCCGTATCTCTTCCCTCTTGCATCTCCCTCCCTCCCACCCTCTCTATCCCACCCCTCCAGGCGGTCACAAAGCACCGAGCTGATCTCCCTGTGCTATGCGGCTGCTTCCCACTAGCTATCTACCTTACGTTTGGTAGTGTATATATGTCCATGCCTCTCTCTCACTTTGTCACAACTCACCCTTCCCCCTCCCCATATCCTCAAGTCCGTTTTCCAGTAGGTCTGTGTCTTTATTCCTGTCTTACCCTTAGGTTCTTCATGACATTTTTTTCCCCTCAAATTCCATATATATGTGTTAGCGTACGGTATTTGTCTTTCTCTTTCTGACTTACTTCACTCTGTATGACAGACTCTAGGTCTATCCACCTCTTTACATATAGCTCTGTGCTCTATTTCTAAGACCTGACAAAGTCATAGTAAGTGCTTAATAAAAATTTGCTTAGTAACTAATTTTTTAAATACACAAAGAGGTATAGGGATGGAGGAGCTGTTATAAAATGTGAACTACCACAGAATGATTTAAAAAATGGATTGTTCTGTGGCATAATTAAAATTACCTTACTCCAGAAATTCTATCAACCAATTTTAATTGTCCAAAGTTTGACTTGTTTTAATTTTTTTAAAGAGAGAAATTATAACTTCAGTAAAGCACTAAGTACATTGTGGAATATTTGTATGTAGACTTCAATGAGAAAAAAAAGATAAAAAAGGAAACTGCCCTACAAATACTCATACAGATGTATACACAGAACTAGCCTACTCTCCCTCCCTCTCTCTTCTCTGTCTTCCTCCCTCTCTCTCCCCCCTCCCCCTCTCCCTCCCTCCCTTTCTCTCTCTCTCTCTCTCTCTCTCTCTCTCAGGTTGCCAGAAATCTTACTCACTGAATCTATTTGGGTGTATGGACCAATTCAAATGTCCTGTGCTCCTCTAGTTGGAATACTCTTTTCAGAAGGCTGTCCATCTACCACCAATCTGCTCTGCACTTTGATCTCTTGTCTGTGCTTCTAGCTTGGGAGAAGGGAAGGATTTATGAGGGATCTCCTATCTGGCTCCCTGTCATTGCAGCCACCATGGTTTAAGTAGTAGCAGTGACCAGAGGAAGCTATGCCAGAGTTAGGAGTCTGACAAGCACACAGAGGTCTAAATTAATAGGCACATGTGCCATGAGGCAGGGCTAGGAGGCCTGAACGCTAATTTGACATATGGCAGCTGTTGCACTTGCTTGCATATGTGTACAGACACACTGCCTCTGTGTAAAGCCTAGAGTGTGTCTGCAAACTGGACTTTTAAAAATGAACAGCAACCTCATATCTATCTATGAGAGAAATGAGTCTTTGGTTTTGATTTGTTTTAAGGAAAAAAACCCTGACTTCAGTGAACCATTGGCAGAGAAAGATGATGCCATGAATGTGTGAATGAAGATAGGATGGTCTTCAATTGACATGCTGTTAAAAATGCATCAGCCTTGACCTGTTGGGCTGTTTGTGAACAATCTAGAAATTTCTGGGTTGTAACTGTATGTTTAACTCTGTGATTCATGAGAAAGCCAGATGGGAATCTGGTAACTCCTGATGACAATGGGTAGTTCTTCTGTTTCATTTTATAGTAGTGGGCTCTTTAGTAACCTACAAGTTGTTTTGTCTGTGAGATCCAAGCAACATAGAGCAAAAAGATGGATACACATACTCAAAAGCTTAATACTAAACAATGCTTACGGTCCTAATGTTTATGGGAAGCTCAAAAGGAAGGAAAGAAAATCTTAAATTTTTTTTAAAGATTGGCATCCAGGGTATAGGGGTATGAGTAGAGAAGTCTTTTTAAAGGGCAGCACAGTTTTAGACTCTGTGCTTAAATTTTCATGGCAGACTGGTTGAAAATGTAGCACTGCTCTTTATTTAACTATGGATATTTGACATTTTAAAGGACTGGGTGATAGAAGATTATTTTTTATGTAAAAATTGCCTCATTAAATGTGAACACTTTGCTAAGTGGCTTATCATGAAATTTGCCAAACCTCTGAAAAAGCAACAGTTCAAAATGAGGTTGAGAGAGACTAATTCTGACCAGGATGTCCTATTTTGTTGGTTCGGCTGCTTTGATTAAAACCTTCTGTGAGGCGATGGCCCTTGCGTGATAGGCCCAGATGCAAATTAAGACGAAGACAGTTTGTTGACCTAATAAACAAAAAGCACAACAGCTCGGTAACTATAAACAGATACGGTTACTTCACTGCTTAGTTGAAACTGCACACACACACCCCCGCCCCCACCACCAACCAAGGAAAAAAAAACCTATTTCAGCAGTGGCTTCTTTTGGGCATATGTGAATCCCTTCATGGAAAGTTACAAAACCCCAGGCAATCCCACCTGTGAATGATTGTAGTATTTAACCCTGAGGTTAGTTCCTATAATGCTCATTTCATGAAAAGCCTCCCCCACCCCCATTTTTAGTGGTTAGTTTGCATAAAGCAAGCTCAAGACTGTAAGCCTGAAAAACCACAATTTTCCCAAACAGGCAGGATTTCCAGTGAAATAGTGTGAAAGCGACAGGGTTAACAGGTTAAACTCATTATTCAGACAAGCTGAAAGTCTCTGAGTATGATGGTATAGGCCACGATAACCTTGGAGTCCTCTGAGTTTTTGCACGTGACACATAATTGTATATGTGATTAGCATAGTCATTAATCTGTTTCTGGTATGCATATTCTACATTTATGTTTTAAAGCCCCCAATACCACCTTTGTCTCTGCATGAGACAATTTAAGTGAATTGCTGGTATGAGGACACTGTGGCATTCTCGGGGTCACAAGCTTGGCAATTTACTCAAGAAAAGTTGAACACAATGTTTTTTTCATTACCCTGTTTTTTTGAAACCATAGTTTTATACAAAACTGTTTAATTTGTCTTCTGGTGGTATAATATTTACACCAGAAAGGTTGTAACGTTAAATGGTTGACTTTTCTAGCAACTTAAACACCTGGTTAGCATAAATCTTTTAATAGTAATGCCACTCCCTTAACTCCTTTGTTACCAGAACTTCTGAAAATCCCTTTGCTAAAGAGTTGGAGAGTGACTGGCCATATAAACCCCAAATATTGGATAGCCATGAGAATTAAGCAATACTGTTCATATTAGTACGTGACACTTTATAAGGAAGAAAATCAAGTTGTTTCTGGGCTTCAGGTTATTAATCTCATTGTCAAATAGTATGTTTAGCTTATGACTTCGTTTTCCTGTTTCTGAATCCCATATCCTAGTGCATTAATGATTTATATTCTTGGATGGAAGAAAATAGCTTTTTCTATTATCAAAAAAAAAAAAAATCCAAAATAGTAAATATGGAAATGCAAGGAACAGGTAACACCTTGAAAAATCTTGCCTAGGGAAATAGTTACCTTGTGTGTAATGAATGCAAATGTATACAGAGTAGGTTGGAGTATGAATGTATTTTTTGTGTAGTCTGTATATAATGTTAATAAAATGCAATCAGTAGTTTTAGTATCTTAATGATGCTTATGTGCTCTATTGTAGAAATCACTTTTGGTTATAAAAGTTAAAAGGAATGAATGTTAATTGCATTCTGATAAAGGAGTTTAATGTTATGATTTTAAGCAGAATTACACTATGCAAGTGTATATAAAATATATATTGGCATAAATACTATCCAAGTATATATAAAACTGATAGACTATGCTATCATAGCATCCATAGTTTGATACATTTGTTCATCCATTCATTCATCTATTATACAAACGTTTAATGAGTATCTATTTTGTTTCCAGCACAGTCTGGGTTCTAGAGATGCCAGATACCTATCAAAGAGAGGTGGTCCAGTATACAACACAGAGAGCCTATCTGAAACTATGTAAGCCAACAACCCCAATCAAATGACCAAGAGAATCACCTCTTTTTGATTGATTCCCAATGCATATCTTAACGCTGACATAATTCCTAAGCGAAAACTTTCTCACACTTTTAGTTGCTGTATGTATTTTGTAAAAGATTTTAGTTGATTTAAACAACATATATTCAGAGCTTTCTCTATGCCAAGTATCATGGTGAGTGTTACAGTTCTTGGCCACAGGCTAAATTGAATATATCTTGTTAAAATCAACTTTCTTGGTCAGAAATATGCAGTTCTTTAAGTTCGCAGTTCTTGAAATAATTTGCTTGGTTAGACATTTGCAGTGTAATGAGGGCCATGAACATGTAAACAAATAGTTACAGTGTGATGTGAAAAGAGCTGTGACTGCTCTGTGAGCTTATGCCTGAAGGATATGGTAACCAGCTCTGTCTGAGGCTATTAAGGAAGACTTTAAACAGAAGGTGATTTTTGACCTGGGCTTTGAAAGCTGAGTGGAGGGCACGCGAGGCCAGAAGGGTTGGCAAGTACCAAGGCCCAAAGGCATGAAAGTAAGCAGCCAGTTTGGGCAGTTGTGGGTAGTTTGGTGTGATCTTAGTGGAGGTGGTATCCAAGAGAAGCGGGTGGACAGCTATACTATTTCCCCCTGATAGTTAAGGGGCTGTCTTCTCAACCCACACTGTAATTCAATTTTTCCGAGTGCACCCAGTGCTATAAAGGGCCAGTAATGCTTAGATGGTACTCTCAGCTTCTAAATCAATGGAACTTTTGTCATGCTCCCTGTTCCCTGTTGGAAGTACTATTCTTTTAAGTATCAACACTTTTTTTCATACTTGTAAATCTTTAAAGAGATGAAAAAACATAAAAAATTACAAATTTGTCATCTGATTGTTGAGAAGCATCACTCTCACTTCTATCTCTTGGTTTCCAGAGTCAAACAAGCTTGTTATGAGAGAATAATATTGGTGATTGGTCCAGATCATCTGTCTTATCCTACAGGGCCATATTCCAGCCTTGCAAGGCCATGTTTTCAGGCTGAAACCATAACCGAATCTTGTCCACCTGATTATTAAGAACTTTCTCTTCAAGGATTTTTTTGGGGGGGGGGGATATTCACCTAGCACACATTTTTATGCTTATTCTAAGAAATCCACACACATAACACATTCTCAAACCTTCTTGTCAATAGTCTTCCAATGTTGTTTCTTTCATATCCTTGACTATTTTTTTAAACCTTTAGCTCCCAGCCAGAAATCCATGTAGACATGCTCTTCAAATTGTGTTGCTCTAAGTCCTGCCTTTCTCGGAGCCAGTTTTCAGTGGCACTATATCTCCACAGCAAGCCACTTTCAGCATCACAGATGCCTGGAAACTAGATTTGAGAGTGTCCTCAGTTAATTGGTTATATGGGTCACCCTTTGAGGCTTTAAGTATGAGCTGAATAATTGTGTTGCAGCGTTGGGCATATGGAGGGTATCAATGACCTGCTCCTAAAACCTACATCTAGCTGATTTAGTACATCTATTTGATGAAAGAATGTTGTTGTACATACCTGATTTTATGCTTAGGTTGTTCAGAAAAGACTGCTAGTTGTCTTCCCAGATCCATTCTCTCCCTTTTCCATATTATCAGTGTGTATCTGGGCACAAGGCTCCTTTTAACTAGGGAATATATTTCTTAGTGTCCTTTGCAGCTAATACAGCTGTGTGTCTAGGTTCTTGCTAATGGAATGTGAGTGAAAGTAATGTTTTATTTCACTTGCTTAAAAAGAAGTTGTTTGTCCTGGACTTTGCCACTTTTCATAGGCTGGCATGTGGGTATGTTGTTGAGCCAATTTTTGATGTAAATATGAGTATTTATACTTTGAGATAATAGAGAAACAAGATAGAACCTTCTAGAACAGAGCTACCTCTTGGATGTGGATCACTTCTAGGTGCCTCTGGACACCACTGGATAATTAAATGTAAGAGAAAATAAGCCACTTAATGTTAGGTTTCTTTGTTATAGCAGCTTGTACTGTACTGCACTGGATACATCATCCAACTTATTTTTGGCAGCTCTAATCCCCTGATCACTTAGTGTCTCATAGTAAGGCATTTGTATCCATCAGGGCCGAATGGTAAGTCAGAAGATGTTCTCAAAGGGAGACTACACAGTTGCTGAAATAATCACATTCTGAAGATGGCATGACTTTGCTCTAAAACCTTTAGAGACGTTGCTTCAGCTCAGGGTTTGCCACAGGCAGCAGTCACCATCTGATCTTCATCACACTGTAAGCACCGTTGGATAAGGAATCTGGGTTCTTTGTTGCAAGCCAGAAAAACTAGCACTGGCTAAGTAGAAAATGAATGTATTTGAAAGATACTGGGTGAATCATGCAGAATTAAAGGGAAAATAAGGCTTGGAAAATGGGTAGGTGAGGCAGCAGATATCAAAACTGATATAGCTGTAGGAACACACTGGTTACAATGCCACTGTTTTCACTTCTGTTGCTGGACACTATTGGACATTTGATACTCTCACTGGCACTGAAGGCCACCACAGTGAGTCATCTTAAAAACTGTCCCAGCATCTTGGGTATCTGCCCATATCCTTTATTTCCTGGGTTTGCTCAGACTGACCTCTGCCTGCTGGTATCTGCATCTTTTTGCCTGAGAGCTTTCTTTGAATCTACAAAGGCTGTTCAATTTGCAAGTGGCAGGCTGAAAGCACTAGTGAGTTAATATCCCTCAGCCCTCAAGCAAAGACTGATGAGAACCGGTGTACACACGCTTCCTCTCTTTTCAGGTTGAATTACTCTAATGTTTATTTTATACCGCTTGCCCAAGGAAATTGGCTCTGGTCACCATACAGTGGTAGCTGGCTTGATAATGCCCCATCACTGACTGCCTCTCCTTCCTTTGTTTCACCTCCCCTCTCTCCTACTGGTGTTCTTAAATTTTCCAAACAAACTATTGGCTCTTGAATCCTTGTCTCAGAGCCTGCTTCTGGTGGAACCCAACCTAAGATAGCACCACTCACTCGAAATTCAAATCCAAGGTAAGAACTTTTTACTAGCTGAACTCAAGCCAGATTTGGGAGGTGGGGCAGAATCAGATATGTATCAGATATAGGAGTTTCTGATACTTTTTGGCTTCCATAGAATGAGGTGGGTCCTTGTTTTATCCTATGACTCATAAAATGGAGAAATCTTCAAAATTTGGAAGGGACATTTGATACTGGGGATCAGAACCACTAGCTGTTTCAAACCTTACTATTTCTGGAATATTGTGGTATGCTTCTAATTTGTTTTCCTTTTTTCTTAAAGTAGAAGGAAGAGGGAAAGGGAAGGTTGAATTATGGAGAAAGGAGCCCCCAAATTAGATAACTAGCCACAACACCCAGTGCCAGCCCTTTGGCCAAACAACACCTTACCACACAATTATTTCAATTCAATCACCTTAACTGAGAACAAGAAAGCCATTCCTTTGATCAGTTAATTTCCAAATATTGGACTACTAACATTTTTGTACTCTGATCAGAACAGCAAATTCCACAGATTGAGACAAATATGGCAAGTTTTTGAGAAAGTTGCTTAGAATTTTATGTGCCAAACAAGTCTTAGGAAATGCAGCATTGGCATAAACACGGTTGACCCTTGAACAACAGGAATTTGAGCTGTACAGGTCCACTTATACATGTATTTTTTTCAATAGTGAATACCATAGTACTACACAATCTGAGGTTGGTTGGGCCAGCAGATGTGGAGGGCCCACGGATTTTCAACTGTATGAAGGATTGGCCCCCCCAACCCCTGAATTGTTCAAGGGTAAACTGTAGGTAAAATCTCCTCAAATTAATTTTAATGTTAGAACAAGCCTAATATTTCTCGTACATTTATCTATTTTTTTCTTTATCTTCCGTCATTTTTATTTGATTTAAGGCAATATCTACGTGGTGTGAGTGTGTACAACTCTACTGCCAGGGAAGGGCAGGGGAAAGGCATCTGCCAGGGAAGGGTGACACCTTCTGACTGCCACATTATTTCCTCATCAGGGTCATAACAAATGTTCTATTCTCAATTCATGCCTTTCTTTGTCTTCTTTGCGGGGCAGTGGTAGGAAAGCTGCTCTAGCAAACTCCTTAAGCTAAATCTAGATTAAAATGGATGACTCGTTGGTATTACAGGAAGCAGTCTTCACCAATCCTTGTTATTTGGAATCTGCCCTAAGAAAATTGTTTGTGGGAGGTCTCAATGTGTGGGAGCTTCTAGCACCTCAAAAAATCACTTCCAGAACTTTATTTAGGCACCATCTTTCACCTGGTATTTATCTAAAACTGTTCCCTTCAGGAAAAGCAAGTCATTAAGAAGAAGATGGGAGTGGGAGGCACATACAGAGAACCATATGTGGGATGCATGTGTTTGGCATTCCTTTTGAACCAGGAGGAGCCAGAAACTCTAGCAAGCCTTACTTGTTTTTGATAGTTCTGTGTCTAAAATGTCATTAATTTATTCATTCATTCACTTTTATTTATTATAGAATGCCTGCCATGGCTTAGTCACTGTTAATTACTAAAAATACAAATAACAACAATAATCATCAGGTCATCCAGTTTTTCTCACATGAAACATCCACAGTGAGAGACAATAGTTTTTAAAGGTAATGTTATTATGTTTACATAATACTAGGTAAATGTTATTCTTAACATTCACATAGTAGAATGATCTTATTTTACATTTTTCAAACACTATTTCAACACTTTCCATGTTGACTAATAAATCATATAAATTTGAGGTGAGGAAAAAGAAATTAGAATTCTTTTCTCTCATTCTTCCACAACCTCCATCAACCCTAAAACCAATATCTTCTAATCTTTGTTTGCTTCACAATAGTAAGAAGAGAAGCAAAGGCAGGCAAGATGAAAGGGGAAGCAGAAGAGTCTTCCAAGAGGAATTTTCACGTGATGAGAGCAAGAACAAAAATACATTTGCCAAAGAAGATTAGCAATAGCACTCTCATTTCTATTTGGCCTCCAGTGAAGGAAGGCCATACTTAACATTACATAATTTTGGTAAATCTTTTGTGTTAGCTTAATAGGATTCAGTCTTTAATGAATGCTGCTCAAAATCTTGTAGAGATCTCTTTTCCCTCTGGCTTTCCTCAATATTGAACCCATTGCAAATGCCAGAGTTAATGCATGATTGCTGTTAGAGATTGAGGAACACATCCAAGTCTTCTCCAGTTGATTGAAAGAAGTAGATGGCTTCCACCTATGTGTTTTGAGGATAACTATACTCTTTGGTTAGTGATAATTCCTCTTCCTACTTGTTTTAATTTCTCATTTTGAAATAGTGAACCTCAGGTTGGCCTTGTAGAACTCATAGTGGAACAGAGTACACATAAATATTTACTTTTGTGCTATGCTATGGGCTCAGTGTTGGTGAGATTTTGGCAAGGTAGCTCTTGCTTATGAAGCCAATGAAAGACTTACGGAACATGTGCAAGAGCAAAGTCACGGGCTGAGTTCACTTTTGTCTTTCATACGAAATTTCCCTTTGGACTCTGAGAAGCTCAGGAAACTTGGGTTTATGGAGTTGGGCTACTGTGTGGAACTCAATTCCTCCTTGGAGTTTGTAGAAAAATTAAAAATTTGCCTCTGTGTAGAGAAAGCCATGTACCAAAATAAATCCATTTGGAAGCTTGATGCTACGTAGTTCCCTTTGGTTGCAAAAGATTTAAATCTGTGGCACCCTGTTGTTTGTTCTCCTGTTTGGCATATATTTTCCCTATTATGTCTGGTTTCTTAGATACATAATAACATGAGATAAAAATGATCCCTCCCAATCTGATTTTAATGAATAGAAAGGCACCTGCTTTGCATGTGTTTGTGTGGTGGCAAGGGGTGGGTATAAATTCTTTACTATGACTGTGGTCTCCAGTTACATCACATTTAACAAATAAAAACAATCTGCATCCTTGGCTCCTCCTGTTGGATGGCTGAGCAGATTCAATGGTGTTACACATTCAAAATTAACTGATCACAGTAAGTTGTTGTTATATATTTTTAAAATTGAGTGATGGGGAGAAGTTTTGGAAAAGAGTTTTGAACTTGAACTAAGGCTTGATTATTCTTGAAAGTTTTTACTTCCTACTCCAGACAGTTGTATATTTTGATAAGATTTGAAAATGCCCTTGATTTCTTTGGGTAAAATACAATATAATTTTAACATCATTTTCTATTTTGCAATTGTTCTGTGAATTTTTGTGAATTCTATTGTCTTTATTTTGAAAAAAGTTGAAGTGAAAGGGTAAACCTCTGGTTAAAGAATACATGATTAATACCAACTCAGATGTTCTAAGATAACAAATCTTGATTCTTTCCCCTACAAGTTACTTTGAATCACTTAATTTATTGATATTGATGCTATATATTTTATATTTTTAAAGGGAAGGTTGAAAATGCTCTATTTATAAATATGTCTCCAAGTGAACCAAGTCTGGGGAAATTTACTTTTAAAATCTTGGACAGGTGTATCTGACCTAAACTCAGCTAATTTCTATTTCTTATTGAATGTTATATTTAGGGTTGTTAGTGGTATTTGTTTGAATTTATAATCTAATAAAGGATCGGTTTTACCTTCCCTAAGTAATTCAACTTACCTCTGTCTTTATGTGCTTCATGTCACCAGCAGCTGAGTTTTCACAAACGTAGATAGATATTTTAAATCGTGTGATTTACCAATTTTGAAAAAAAGGAAAATATTTCTCATAAATCCTATAATAGTCATGAACTCAAATCTAAATGATGAGTTAATCATTTATGTATTACTGTTTATCAATATCATTCATTTTATAATAAAAATATTTGATAGAAATTCATGTAGGGCTAAGTTTTGTGGATTACACAAACACAGGTTTATATTTAAGAGTCCAGGCACGAATATAATTGGGTGGATCTGAAACAGAATAATTGTGTGTCTACTTCCTTTTACTTGTTTTAAAATTAGCTTATATTAAGTTGTATAAAAGCCTACAGTCTAAGTTGGAAAATAGGATGTATGATATAAAAATAGTTGTGGTTTGTTTTTCCAAACATATATAGCATGATGATGAAATTTTAGTTTAATATGAATATGATTTTTTTTAGATAGATTTCTAGAGTTAACTTCTTTGGTTTAAAGGAAAGTATATTATCAGGGAAATATGTGGAAATGACTGTAGATTCAGCTGCATATATTAAGATATGTGCTAGGATCAGAGCAAATTGCTTTTCATAGTATTTGTCTTACTGTCTCAATAACCCAGTGGAGATGATAGCCCTGTTCTACAAATAATAAAACTGAGGCACGGTGAGGTCAAATCTCTCAAATGTTTTCCACTTCTCCATAGAAGCAAGTAGAGTGGTTGGAGGTAGGAAAATCCAAGTAGTGTTAAAAGGACCAGTACTTGATTAAAAAGATAAACACTAAGAGGTAATAGAAAGCTGATAACCCTCCATTAGGGTTTCAATTAGTCTCAGTGAGACCTAGCCATTCTCACTTCTGGTTGATTTTGGGACTCTTTGAAGAATCAGTAACTGTTTTGGATTCTCTTGATCCAGAGAAGCCTTCCAGAGTTCCTGGCCATAATCCCTGAAGTCCTTTTCTTGTTCTGGCCTAGAACACTGGACTAGGGATCTGCATCCCAGAGTGGGGAGGTCAAAGTCGTATTTCAAGTAGTGTTTGTGGATATATGACCTGCTGAGTGGGGACGTGTGAACCCAGATATCCAGGGCAGGTATCTGAATGGCTTGGAAACTTTTATGTGCTTTTTTTGACACAGCTTTTCCTCCCCATGATGTGCGTACAGTGTCTGGCCCTTGCTTACTTCTCTATCCTTCCAATTTACTGTTTGTTCGTTTCTCTTTGGGAAGTTGAATTTACTTGAATTCTGAGGAAAACCAACAATAATTTCCTGGCTGCTGTTGCCTGATAAATACTGTAGTTTTTGAGCTTTCACTTCACTGCATATTTCTGGGACAGTCTGCAAAAAGGACTCCTTTCTATGTTGCCATATATATATCTTTTAAATTAATTAATTTTTGGCTGCATTGGGTCTTCATTGCTGCTCGCGGGCTTTCTCTAGTTGCAGTGAGCAGGGGCTACTCTTCGTTGCAGTGTGCGGGCTTCTCACTGTGGTGGCTTCTCTTGTTGTGGAGCATGGGCTCTGGGCAGGTGGGCTCAGTAGTTGTGGCTCGCGGGCTCCAGAGCACAGGCTCAGTAGTTGTGGTGCACGGGTTTAGATGCTCTGCGGCATATGGGATCTTCCTGGACCAGGACTAGAACCCGTGTCCCCTGCATTGGCAGGTGGATTCTTAACCACTGTGCCACCAAGGAAGTCCTAAGTTGCCATATTAAGAGAACTGCCTACATTCTTTTGCCATAAGGAAAGAATCACCAGAATGGGTTAGGCGAAACTTCCTTCAAAATAAACGCAATGTTGGTACTTTAAAAGATCCAATGGGGGTTCAACAATATACATAGCTTCAGTAAATTTTATACAAGGCAACGATTTCTGACTTTTATTATTGGTTCCTCTTTGCTATGTCGTCACTGTGCCAGATAAGAGGAGATGTGAACTCATCACACAAAACTTATTAGGAAGCTGAGTACTGTGTGAAATGCTTACACAGATTTTTCTCTTTAAATCTTTATTTAAAAACCATAAACATATTTACTATCTCCATTTTATAGATTAAAAAAATAAAACCTACAGAGGTTAAATATCTTTTCAAATCCCAATTTACATAGTGAATGAATAAATGTACCAGAAAATGAACCTAATTCTCTTTGTGGAAAAATTCATGATTTTCCCACTAAATTATACTACTGCTTTCTTATATCATTTATTCAAGAATACATATTCATTATTCTATGCCAGACACTATGCGGAATTGTAAGGATAGAGAAATGTTCAGTTATATATTTTTGAATGATAGATGAAAATTAAAAATTAATATAAACTATTATGACTGAAGGGAGGAGAGATCTTTTCTCATATAATAATACTCTGTCCAAATATAAGAATTTTACTATGCATTAAAACTTAATTGATAGTAATGATTTGTGATGGATCACAAACGCTTCTCGCTGCACTCTTGTGGGCTAAGAGTATTTGATGTAGACTGCAATATAAGTAAGGATCTAGTTCATGTTAGAGATATCATTTTCCAGACTATAATTATTTAAAATTAGAACTTCTGGGAGAGTTATATTCAAACTTGCTGCAAACAGGTTTGCATTCTGGTTAGGCAGAGAAACCCCATTCTTAATGGAGAGAGGGGTTGGGAAGTAGAACTCTAGGTGCTAGCTCCACACCAGTGGTTCTCATCTTTGAGCATGTCTCAGAATCCTACAGAGGGGTTGTTAAGACACAGATTTCTGGGCCCAACTCCTGAGATTTCTGATTCAATAAGTCTAGAGTGGGGCCTGAGAATTTACATTTCTAACAAGCTCCTGGGTGATACTGATGCCACTGCCCTGAGGACATACTTTGAGAACTACTGCTGTACATGAAAATATTGTCTTATTTTTTCATACAGAATGGGCCAAAAAAAAAAAAAGGAATATTTGATACATTCCATGGGTCAGCTTATTCTGGAAACCATCAATTATTGCCTTGGCCTCACCTAAGAGAGCTGGTGATCTGTCAGCATAGGAATGAGGAGCTAGAGGACCCACAAGATGAATATCGATTATCTGTACAAAATTATTTTTAAATTAATTAGTTGAATTTTTAAATTTAATTTAGAGTTTGTTCATTTATGTGTTGACTAAAATAAAAGTAAACTGTAGAGGTCCTTGTTACATGAGAAAATGTAGAGAGTTAAATAAAAGTTATCCCTGTATTTTTTCATCACTTCTGAGTGACAGCTGATTGCATTAAAAATACTTTGAGGAAAGCAGGTGTCTTTGGGGTGATTTGGCGTGCATCTGTTGTGCAAAGGACATCTCATTTATCTTAAACAAAAGTGAACTCCAGAAAGAGAGAGACCTCTTCGTGTTGTAGAGGAGCAAATTGTGTTTTCTTGTACCTGGCATTTAATCCAACCATCAAGCCCAATGGGCGTGGGTTTCTCTAACTTGAGTGAAGTGATAACTAAACATTTCATCTTCAGACTTGAGTGTTTTGGTGTAACATAAAATGCACTCAGCCGAGACTCTAATCTATAGCATTCTGGTTTTTTTCCCCTTGATTTATGTTTAGTACTTTGTTAGAAGGTTCCCTTTTCATCTGATTCCACATGGATGCAATGTTTCCTGTCTCACAGCCAAAGTCAACCTTTTAAGGCCTACAGGGGTGTTGCAGGCATATAAGTTAACAAAGCAGAGAGAAGGCTGGAATCCAGGACCACCTGGATTGCCAGCAGCAGCTCTAGAACCACACAGGTTGGTCAGGGCCCAGAAGGTCAAATGAGGAGTACAAGGAGAAGAGCCTACAACACCCGAGAGCAGCAAAGCTTGTGGAAGTAGCATTCCTTTAATGAAAGGCAAAAGGAGACTCAGTGTAATCAGTGTAGGTTAAACAGACCTGGAATATATTAGTCATGGATCTTTAAAAACAAAAAAATGGAGTGATTACACTACTTGGAAAAGATATTTCTGCAACTTCTAAAGCTTGGCGGCCTTAGGAGGTAAAGGGGCTAGTTCTTAAGACCAGAAATTTTATGCAAGTTTTTCTAAAAATTGTTACCTGTGCTAAGTGAGACTGGGATATTAAAACAGTGTTACGGGAGAGAGAGCCATGTATGAATCGGATTCAATCAAGTGGCCCTCTGGGTTTCTGTAATCATTTTCCTCTTATCGTTATGAAAGTTTATTGATAAAAAGCTAAATTATAAAAACCCTTCTGGCTTTTTGATTATGCTTATTAGATCTTTCCAACGTATCCAAAATTTCCAATGTGTGCTATGTATAATAGTTTATAAACAAAGTCTGTTATTGTTGATAAAGAATGAGACAGCAGATGCGTTCGATAAACAATTTTAACACTTTTGAGAAGAGAAAAGAACTTTCTGCAACAATAAAAATTAACAGCAACCAAAGAACAAAATTTTTGGATTCAATGGAAGTTGTGTGTAATTCATAAATTGTTTTGAGTCTACGTAATTTCCCCTAAAGAGTCACTTAATATTAAAAGAGGGATAATGCCTTCTCGTAATTTGTGTCACCACCCCTTCCCTACCCCAATCAAGAATCTTGGGATCAAAAAAGGAAAAAAAGAAAACTGGAATGTTTACTAAAATACAGTCCAAGAATTTGTAGGGTTTTACCAAAGGCAATGAAACTGTCAGCATGGTTCCTTATAAGTTTATTATGTATCTATGCACTGGCATGTGTTGTACATTTGTTGGAAAAAGTTCTCTAATATTCACTTTCAGGGTTCATTTGCTGTAAACAAATGACCAGATGAAAAGTCAAAGTTTCATTAGCTGAACTGGACTTCTTGTTGGTCATCAGGTGTCAAGACTTTGCTCTTGACACCTTTAAGACTTTGCTCCCTCAACTGGTCATACAATTAGTGTTTTAAAAATTTCCAGACCGTATGTATTTGTTTTTTCGTTTCCTCAAAGTCTCAAACTCCTTTTTAAGATGTCAGAATTTATGCTTAAGAATAAAGGATGTAACAGAATATAAGTGATTTTAATTTTTGAGCACTGCCAGGCTTAATCTACATTCCCTGCTCTGAGTTTCACTTTCTCTACCAGTCCAGTAGTCACTGAGGGAGTTGATATCTTCCCCAGAGATAACAGTTATAATGACAGTGGTCTTTAAACTCTGAATATTTATTAGTTTAAATATATCTTACTCTAGGCAAAAGTGGCAAGTAGGGGCTGTTCTTCCAGCAATCTTTTCTCCCCTCAGATATGTTTATACTACTTTATCACCAACTATTCCTTTTTTGTCTTCTAGGCTCATTACCTGGGTTTGATCTCCCTGGCCTAATACACTTAATAGACCAGGTCTTAGTTTTCATTTGGCCAAATCTATTGGCTTCATGCTGTTCTGTTCCCCTGTGTTGTTCCTTCTTGGCCTAGCCCTTCTCCTGGGACATGTGGGTGTCTAGGGTGCCATTCTCTTTTATTAATGTGCTACAGAGAGAAGGCTGGAGGATAGACACACTCTTAGTGTGTTCTCTGTAAAATATAAACTCTAGGAGAATAGGCTCCATAATATTAAAAAAATCACTCTCAGTGGAGAGAGAGCAAAGTATAACATGTTGTAGTTGTCCAAAAATATTAAATAAAATATCCTACTTGCTTGAGATAATGCAACTTACCTTTATATCTAATTCAGATGGCTATTTCAGTCTATTCAGACAGGATGGGGAGTGCCATGGAAGTGGCTTTCAGGTGGGATGAGGAGTAAATCAGACTGCCTAGCATCTTTTTCAAAGTATTTTAACTGTAGCCTGCTGATGATACCTAGAAATTATGCTGAGTTAGTGACTGTTTTTGGATTAAGGCACCCAATTCCTGTTCTTAGGAAGTCAAAAACTATGCTATGTTAACAAACACTAGAAGCAAAGCAAAAGAGAACATATGAGGTGCTATAGGTACGGGTAGTAGAGGGATCTCATCTAAGGGTCACGAAGGCCTCCTGGTGAAGACATGTCCAGACTGAGACCTGAAACATGAGCAGAAATTAACCAAGGGACTCAAAGAAACCCTGTACTCGTGAATCATAGAGGTCAAGGGGGCATACAGTTTGAGATGAAGCTGAAGAGTCCAAGAGACACCAGGCAACATGGGATCTTAAAAGCCTTGTGCAGGAGTCTATTTATCCTAAGGGAAATGGGGGAACAATTAAACTTCCAGCAGGGCTGTGGCATGATTAGATTTGCCTTTTTAAAAGCTATAGAATAGAGACAAGCCAATACATTGGTGCTGGCAGTCATAAACACTTTAATGCCAGTTAACAATTCTCTTCTATTAATATATACGTTGAATTACTAAGAGGTAGCAACTACTGGGCATTGAGTGAAACTTACCTGAATGGTTGACTATGGGCTGACAGGGAACATCACAAGATATAAGATACATGGAAAGGAGAAGACATAGAATGATGTATTTGGAAGGAAAGAAAGAAGACCAAAGAAGATGCTTTCACATGCATGTGAAAATTTATTTCTCACATTCCATTTTGCAAAAAAGAAAACTGAAATTCAGAACAGTTGAGAGGGTAATTTGCCCAAGAGCATACAGCAAGTGGCAGAGTTGGAATTTTATTTTTTATTATTTTTTTACCATCTTTATTGGAGTATAATTGCTTTACAATGGTGTGTTAGTTTCTGCTTTATAACAAAGTGAATCAGTTATACATATACATATATCCCCATATCTCTTGTGTCTCCCACCCTCCCTATCCTACCCCTCTAGCTGGTCACAAAGCACCGAGCTGATCTCCGTGTGCTATGCGGCTGCTTCCCACTAGCTATCTATTTTACATTTGGTAATGTATATATGTCCATGCTATAGAGTTGGAATTTTAACTCAGATTCCCCTATTGTATGTTCAACTCTCTTTCCAATAGAAAAAAATCTTCTAACAGAGCATCTTGTTCTTAAGGAAGGAAATGTGTTAAAGTGAGTGGAGGTATACTTTAGTACGTCCTAAAGTATGATAGATGATAGAATTTACTTTTTATCATAATTCTGCCAATGACTAATCCTCAGTGAATGACAGGTGTCCAAAATCAAATGCTTCCATCCTAATGGGAAATCATGATATTCTCCAGTGGTTAGATGTTTGTATGATTTTCAAGCTAGGAAATACTTAACATTTCAGCGTTTTCCCCTTCCAGGGATCTTCCTGTATAATACTAATGTACACTGCCAGCTGCTGAAACACATCCAAATTTTCTTTCTGTATTCAGCAAGGCTTTGTTTCTGAATTTATTTAAAAACTTGATTAGTCATTCATTATTTTGTTACTCATTTCACAAATATTTATTGAGTCTAATAAGTTCCAGGCACTGTTCAAAGTGCTGGAAAGTAGGAGTGAACAAAAAGAAAATTTTCTTTGCTCTCATTTGTCTAGTGAATATATATGTGATATATATATGTGTGTGTGTGTTTCTAACACATCTTTGCCAAACAATAGCAACCTTCAAATTGATTCAGACTTTGCACTTTTAAATTTCAAGGGTCTGCGTCCACCCTCCATTATTTGTCTCCAACTCCAGTTCTAGAATGTTGAGATTGGTAAATGAGTATATGCTATCAATGCATTTGGAATTGTAAATATTTTGATTCTTCCTTCATAGACTTTATTATTCCAAAGAGAAAAGTGAAGCTCTTTTTATTGATCAAGCACGCTATGGCCCTCTACACATATTTACCCTCTTGCTCTTCTTTGTGCAGTATTGTTCCCATACCCTTATTCTTTTTAAGCAACATTGGAGATATTTTCCTGTCCTATTTTTGTCTTTTTTATATGTGTTACTGACTCTGCATTTGTGGCATCGGTGATAAGGAATTCAAGCCAAATCTTGGAATTTGATGAAACATCTACTTTCTAAACCTCCTGAGTTCATTTTCAGGGAGCCAATATAATAATCTCAAATACCTGTGATTTAGATCAGAGGTTAAATATTCTTAAAGTATACTTATTATAGCCAAGATACTTTCAGTTAACCAAGATTGTGCTAGCTTGTAATGGTTTCAACCATTCTCTCACACCTAATTATCCACAGTGTGACATTTACCTCATTGTTATCAATTAGTCCATCAAACACCTGATTACATCCAGAAAAGAATGTTCAGATGTTGAGATAATGTTGAATTGACATATTTTATAGTACCTGACTCCAGCTACCTAAACAATTTATTTTGGGGGGATCGGATTATGGTTTTTGTAGAAATAGGAGGCAACAAACAGAAATGATCCCTTGCCTTGTATTCATCGGTCAGTCACGTTTGTGATAGAGTGGTTTCTTCAAGTGCTAGTAAGCAAGGAGGGGATCACACAGATAACTAATGACTAGATTTCAGGCTGTAGGGAAAGTTCTAGATTGCTTGCTCCCATCGCTTCCATTGGTTGCCGATTGCTGCATTGATTGACATAACAAGTGGGCAGGGAAGTCAGAAAGATTACCAGAGAATATTTTGGAAGAATGATACTTCCTTGCTTTCTACTTTTGCAGAAAAATTGTGCTAATATTTTGTTGGACTGGGAATTGAGGCCATATTCCTGATTACAGATTAAGAAAGGAAGTATCATCCAAGGCATTTAGAATGGCACCTATGTGGAAAGCAGAGCTTACAGACCCCTATATGGTGACCTGAGTTGCACATGATAATCTTGGCGAGTCTGCATCACGGTTTTATATAAGGGTAAGAAAACGTGTTTTATTTTTTTTCTTATTTCATTTCCCAAATTGAGCATTATCAACATTTTTATTTTTGATTTGCCTGTAGCAACACATTGGCCATGTATCCCTGAGGAATGCATGTCCTTGTACCAAGGTCTTTTTCCTGATATTAGAGAGTTCAATACATTTTACATGGAGTTGAGATTTTTTATTCCAGAGACACATTGTTTTAAATATATAGTTACAGAAGTTTATCTGCTTGTTTTCTAAAGATTTATGAAGTTTCCTAAAATTAATTTACAGAGTTCCCCTTCTACATACTGGGGGAAGGAGGAAGGGAAAGAATGAACATAACATTTTAAGAATGGAAACTTTCAGAGATGATCAAGATTTATTCCCATGAAGACTGACAATTGAACCTTTCATTAAGACTTGAGAGAGGGAGTGGTGGCATTTAAAGCAAATTCAGCTTCCATGCCACTCTCTGGTAGCAAAATCCATAAGATCTCATGTAGAATACTGTGGCTGAATTGATGCGCCTATCAGGGTGGGTCCTTTCTACTTCCACCACTCTTAATGAGCCTGGATCTCAGAGACAACGCTGCTAGGAAGGGCATAGCACTTTTGTGGTCTAGCACCTGTTCAGAGATGGGAAAGATCCTATGGCCAAGGCAGCTGTCCCAGAAGTAGGATCCCCAGGAAAACTTCTAGGGGACTACATCTAACTGATAAGCTTGGATTGTCTACATTTACTAGTATGGTCAATGGCCAGTGAAAAGGTTGCCGAGGGGACTGAAGCTTCGTCAATGAAAGTCTCTTTGAGGAGATTACTTAGGGTTTGTTTTCATAGAAGTGGGCAGTAAAAATTCGCTAAAACCCTGTTGACATAGTAAGGATATTTGTGTGATTCTTTACCTAGTGTTTACATATTTAAACTATCCTCTTCAGTTTCGGAATTAGCTGAGGTCAGTGCTCTTAGGTTTTTTTTTTTTTAATATTTTAAGTAGGGAAATCTAGCAAATCTTATTACTGTCACATTGTATATACCTCTGTTCATTAAAATTTTCATGAATATTTCCATGTAGTTATATTTATGGAATGTTGCCAGTTGCATATTCCCCTTTTTTGGCACTCACAGAAACATTTGAACTAGGGGACAAGAGTTCAAGGCAAAACAACTCTGCTGGGAATTGAATTATCATAAAAGCTATAGTACACATATGTTAAACCTAAGTGCGACACTGCAGAAATATTGAGATTTCCTGGGTAAGGGCAGACTGAAAAACAATTCATCCCCTGGCAATTGCTGATCCTATATATCTTTTTCCACATA
The DNA here is from genome assembly GCF_011762595.2 of Tursiops truncatus. Lineage (NCBI taxonomy): Eukaryota > Metazoa > Chordata > Mammalia > Artiodactyla > Delphinidae > Tursiops > Tursiops truncatus. The sequence continues at coordinate 36,360,186 of NC_047036.1, forward strand.
GACAGGCGAATCCTGGAGTTTCCCTTGTTTCTATATTTAGCTTGTTAGTTTACCCAGGACTCAAGAACGGGTGGTGAGTCTTGGAAAAGGTCAAGAAATCTCTCAGTCTCATCTTGGTTGAGTTGGTCTCTCTCCTTTATGCCACTGTTGTTCCTCCTTTTCTTGTAGCTCGATCTGGCTTATCTCTTGGAAACCATACATAGTTCATACAGTGGCCATGGCTTGATTAGCCTACTCGTAATAGGCTAATTTTGAAGCACAAAATCCTCTTCTATGGGATAGGAATTTTAATTACTAGAATGTCATTGTGGTCTTTATTATTATTGTTTTATTTTGTGTATGTAACCTAAAATAAGTGAAGTAATCATTCTGATATGGTTGCCTCAAACTCCAAGAAAGTTGTATTTTCTTTAAGAGGGATGGGCAAACTGGAGTGGGCACAGAGGATACCAGCGAAGATGGGCAGAGAACATGGCATCTTCTTTTGAGAACAGTTGAGGGAACAGGATGCAACTAGATGTTCACTTGCATTTATTTGAATGGTTTTCATGGAGAGATGCAACAAAAAGGTGACAAAGTGTGATTTGAATGCACATACAGAAGATATTTCTATTGGTTTGAATTGTTGAAGAATGGAAAAGATTGTCTTGAGAGAATGGCCTTAAATGAGTGGACACCTTCATTCATGCACATGCTGGGAAGCTGGCTGACCACTTGGCCAGATGCTACCAGTGAAATTGGTACATCCATTTGAGGTGGGGGGGACTAGATAACATCAAAGGTCCTTTCCAACTCTGAGATTGTATGGGATGATGATTCTGATGCTAGTAACTGAAACAAGGTATTAAGGGACCTGAAATATTTATTTTGTGAATGCTTAAAAGGTGCTCGGATGAACAGAACATCTAAGGCATTCATGAGTACCTGTCTGGAGCCAAATATTAGACAAACGGATCTTAAGGTTTCCTTGAAGAATATGATTGTGTCCTCTACTTAAAGGTGATTCTTTGGGTCAATATTTGTAAAATAAAAAGTTAGTCTTCAGAAAGTACTTTTCACTCATGGTCATGAACAGCTTTCTTTTTGTCTAATGGAATGCTAGCTCATTCTACGGGACATGCTAGCTCATGTCTACAGGACATGCTAGCTCATGTCTACAGGAATGCTAGCTCATTCCTGTAGAGTTATGAGTCTTGCATTGCAGTCAACAGGATCATGAAATAAGCTCTTCCATATTTAGAAACTTCACACTACAGATTCACCTGTTCCTTCTTACCTAAACTACAGTAGTCCTATGGCTTGCAGTTGTGGTCTCTATTGCTAATTCATTCCTAAGAGAGATTGGTTGCCCATATATGTTTAATAGCCCTCATGATCATTCTGTACTCTATGTTGACTTCTAAGAATTATACAGTTCTCTCCAATTAAAAAAAATTTTTTTCTGGTAGCCATTCAAGCTAACTGTATTTTCTTAATTTCCAGATAAATTAAATATAATAAGTTCTTTTCATTTTTTGTAGGCATCTATATATTTTTAGGTAATTGGTATCTCCTTGCATTCTTTGTGAAACAAGATGCATTCTCCTTATGGTGTCCCAATGGAAAAATTAAAGCCAAATATTTAGGCAGTTAAAATACTCCCTCTAGTTGAGTTGTGACATTAAAAAATGCACATATATGAAAAAAATAAAAGTGCCTTGTAATAAAATGAATTCTCCATCTCTGTGCAAATGGCACTAGAGGAAACAACCCGACACAATCTATTTTCTTTGCTTACTGGTTTGTGAGCAGTTACAGTACCTTTGGAGAATTTCTTTTTTCTCTTTTCTCTTGATGTTTTACACTGTAATCATTTTTAATTTGCTAGATGTAGATCACATTTTGCATGGTTTTCAGTGGTCTTTTCAACCATTGGGAAGACTTCCTCAGTGATTGTACATTTTATTCAATTGTTTGCTTGATTATGTCTTCCTCTCCATTCTTCATGGGGAATTCCTATTAAATGGATGATGTTTAGACTTAGAGATCGCTGTAATCTCTCTCATATTTTCTATCTCTTGCTCTTTTAATGATATATTCTGGGAAAATCTGTGTATGTGTAATAAGTACATATATGTGTATTAATGCTTAGAAATGAGAGAGGGAATCACAGCAATATGTTAGCAATAATTTGGAGTTACGGGAATGAAGAGGGACTTCAAATTTTACTCTATATTGTTTTATTTGAAATTGAAAAATAATGCATTTATGAATTGTCTATAACAAAAATTAGAAATATTTTAAAATATATACCAAAGAAACTAAGGAAAAAAGTCAAACCTACTGATTTTGTTGTTAAGATTATTTCTGATCTTATGTTTTTTTTACTTAATATGACCATTTATGAAAAAGGTGCCTTAAAGTCTAATACAATGTATCTCTAATGTACTTGCTTTAAATAATTTAATGATATTTTGTTTGGATATATGTTTATAACATATTTTCTTGGTATATTACATGCCCAGTGCTTAAAATGGTGTCTAGTATATATTAGGTGTCAATATATTTTTTACTGAATGTATGAGTAAATGGGTGAGATATCCAGAAATTTTCTATTTCTAAATCTTAAAATACATTGGGTTTCTTTTGTATTCTCTTTTATTTGGAGATTTGTTTAGAAGATTTTGACCTGAGGTAAAAATATGGGCCTAGGTACTCTGAAGGGTGTGGGTTCAACTGTTCCATAGTTCCTTCGTTAACAACTTTGCCAGCTCAAAACTTTGTAGCCTAATCTTACTCCTAGTTCTCATTGCCACTGATCTTGGCATCTTGGTCTGCTCATATGAGAATACTCATATTTGCCTGTCTTCAGCTTTTCCATCAATCTTGTTTCATCTGCTTTATATTTTCCAAAAATTTCTCCATATTCTTGACTGTTGGTGGCATCCTTCTTGAGTGAACTCTATCAGTTGACTTGAATCAGAAATCCTGTTGAATCCTTTTCATCTGTACATTTAGGTTTTCCTTCACGTTAGGTGAAGCTTTTTTCTATTTGAATATTTTCTTCTATATGTTCTATTCAAGAAGAAAACTATCTGCATATTTCAACTCCACTGAGTATTTTCCATATAGATTATTTATTCTCACTTTATTTTTTTGTTCTTTTCTCTGCAATTTGAGTTTTTTCTCAAGTCTTTGGCACTGAATCTGACACCCATTCACTTTTCTCTTGTATTTTTTCTGCTATTTTCTAAAGGTTTAAAATTTTGCTCTTGCTTTACTCTTTCACTTAAATCTTTAATTATTACATTTTAGTTTGTATTATGTTATTTCTCATCTCTTATCTAGTTTTAAGAGTACAGTGCTGTTGTGATCTAAAATTTTCTTCTCTTTCTGGGGGCAAAGATACTTCAATGTATGACCAGATCTAACTTTTGCATGCTATCTGCCTTTCTTTATTTGATTGTAGATTTTTGTTTTTGCATGTCCTATAGTTTTTTTGGGTTTTCTTTTTTTCTGCTTTGTTATGAGGAAAGCCTTTATGGGCTTGCTACTTTCCCCAGAATCATGTACTGAGTTTTCATTGGCTCCCTGGACTATTCCTGTGGGTTAGGGCCAACTTTGTGGATATATGACCAGTGCCATAGTCTCATGTTCAGGAGAGTCTAAGATTTAATTCTCTACAGTTGTCATTTTGAAATTCTTAATAATTTTATGTTTAATTTTGTGTTTTGTATGTGAATAATGAACGCAGTGGAAAATGAAGCATGCATGAAACCTCAGCTCACAGGTCTGGGCCTCCCAATGTTGGTCACCTGCTCCCTCACTCCTTGGCACTCATTCTCCACTTTCCTCACTTTTTCTTCACCTTTGTTCAGTAAACACTGCTGCCCGTTGCCTTTAGTGGGTGCCTGGGCAAGAGCATGAGGGAGGTGAGGGTCAGGCTATGGTCAGGTGGTATACAACATGTGGTCTCTGGGCATGGGGAATGGAAGTGCCTGACCCTTCTCAATATGGCAGTCCCACATTTGGGGAGCCACTGAGCAGGGGTCCTCTTGACCAGCTCCAATCTAGATAACTAGTACATCCTCACGTGGAGGTTGCAATTCCTCAAAATTACTACCATGTGATGGGTTAGGTTGGTAGGGCTTTGTGATGTGGAGATTGACTTGTCCACAATAGCCTGGGGAACAGCATGTTGGTTGGAAAACTGGCAGAGGGAGAAATTCAGCAGTAAATTCATGAGGAGTCATGGGTCTGTCCCCTCCGGTGCTGTGAGAGTCTGAGCTAGCTTAGATACTATCCTTGTACTCCAGGAAGCATGATATTAAATAGCAAATAAAAAACACCATGATACAGTTTGAGAGAACACAAAAGAAGAAATATTTTACATTTTAGTACCTTTAACGGAGCTTTCTTTCTGGATTTTTGAACACAGCCCCCATTTTTATTTTGTACTGGGCTTTGCAATTTATGTACCTAGCTCTTCAGATCCCTTCTTTTAGAACCTATACCCTAGAGGGCTGGTGGTATAGGTTAAATTTATCATTGTAGTCATTCATCTGCCTAATTTGTGCGGATAACAGGAGTAACTCCAGGGATCTTTGTTTCTGTACAACTGATTCTTTTTGACTGTTGAATCCACAGTAGTGTGGACAAACTCCACTTCGTAAATTCACGGAATTTTACTAAGCAATGACTTAAGGAGACAGCGATGCCTTCATTAAAGATTTGTGATTGCTCTTTTTTGGCGTGAGTTTGTCATGATAATATAAACTCCAGTTAGGAAAAGCCCACCACTATCCTGCTTTGGGTGGTGAGAAAAAGTACTTTTTTTCTTGAAGCTACTTTTGATACTGTTAGTATCAAACGTGTCCATAGGTCTAAGTAGACAGTTTTCTGCCTCATCCATCTTTTCACTGCCCTCCAGACCACACGTTTTCAGATTATGGGTAGCTTTTCTGTCCTGTAGGAGGAGCTGAAACAACTCATCAGAAGTTGGGTCAAAGAAATTCAGGGAATTTTGACTCCTGCTTTCTTTTCCAAATATGCTTTGTGGTTCTGCTGTTATTCACCCAGTCTCTCATCCTTTCTTTCTCTTCTAATTGAGGGAAGTTAATGAACTTTGATACATTTCCCTTCACATATTTTCAATAGCACATTACTCTTGAGAATATAAATTTGATCAAACTTGAGCCTAGATATGGAAAAAAAAATCACTCCAAGGTTAAAATATATGGGTGTCATAATTCATTATCCCTTGTGATGTAGTTTTTACTTTTTCTTTCTCAAAATTTTGTTTTGGATTTTCAGTTTCTGTTAGGCAGGTGTTATAAGCCTTAGTTTGTTGCTGTCTTTCCTAGTAGGTTCTAGCTTTCTCAAGTTATGTAACTTTATAAACATTAAGCTAAATGGCTGTGTAACATTCCGATATACCTTATTATATTTAAGTAATTTATAGTTAGACAATAGTTTGTGGATAATTTGCCATTCCAATTAATGTTGTAATAAACATCTTTGAAAAAAATATATGTTTATTGCATTCCAGATTATTTTTCAGAATTGGTCCCTAAATAGGAAATACGCTCATTTATGGAGCCCTTGGTGTGTATTTCAAATTGGCTTACTAGAACGGTTAATACCAATTTAGATTTCTATACACAATCTAAAGTTTGCCTGTCCGATTAGCTTTGGATATTATCACTTAGTTGATGAAAATGGTATCCTGTTTTGATTTGCATTTCTTTGACTACTAGTGAGATAGGAAGTTTGTTCAAACACTTCTCAGCCCTCTGTATTTCCTTTTTCAGGCTCTTATTTGAAATGAAAAAAAAAATCTTCAGAGCATAATTGATTTTAGAAAACAGATTGTTAGTGATTTCCATTATAAGTCTTTTATTTGGGTTAAGTTGCACAAACGGAACAAAAGTATCTTAATAAGGATGTCTTTCATGGTTGTCTGCAACAGTTACAGCTTACTAATTCTGTTGAGGGCAAATGACTGAGACTAGCCAGCTGCCTAAGAGAGAGATTTAACCAAAGATAGACAAGAGAGTGTGTGCAGCTTCATTTGTAACTTCATCCACTTCTGCTACTGTCCTAGAGGTTTTCAGAAATTGTTTAAGGGTTTATATTTCCCTGGAGGGGAGGAATTTACTTTTCATCAAAGGTTCATTTAGTAATTCATATTTCCTTTATGATCTACATACAATGTCAGTTATAGCTTTTACTCAGTGTATCCTTTTTAAGATGGAAATTTAATTAGGTGTGCATTTGTGATTAGATGTTTAAATGACTTAGGAATGTGTATTACCACATGCACCTGATATTTAATCAAAAGTATAAAGGAGGTAGAATTTAGAAACAGTAGTCTTAGTGCTAGCTAAGACTGAACGTTACTTATTTTCAGTTGAGCAAAGAAAATTAAACTACTTATACTATGCTGTTATTTGCCCTGGTGATTTAATCCTAAAAATATTTTACAAAAAAATATAAATAGAAGCATATGTTAAGTGTGGGCAGTTGGAACCATGTCACATCCTCTAAATAACCATGCATTGATGAATAATAAATCTTTTATGTTCATAATCTCTAAAAATGTAATTATATTTTGCTTAAACCAAGAAACAACTCTTTTGGCAATAGAATTTCTCTTTATTGAATCAAATGAGTTCATGTGCATAAAAGTGTGTTAAAAGCTATAAATTGCTAGACAAATGTTAGTTGTCACCATTACAAATGTTCAATAAGAATTTCCAAAGAGGGAATGAGTGTGACTCAGCAAAACAATTCCTGGGAGGAGTAGATTCAGAAGCTGGAGGGATCCTCTTGATATAGGATTTTAAGTACCATACTAGATTAGGGAAAAGAGAGTTTTTCATGGTGAATAATTACAAAACCTTGTTAAAAGGTTGAGCTAATAAATGACAAAAACTTTATGCAAACAAAAAATCATTTTATGGGGCTTCCCTGGTGGCGCAGTGGTTGAGAGTCTGCCTGCCGATGCAGGGGACACGGGTTCGTGCCCCGGTCCGGGAAGATCCCACATGCCGCGGAGTGGCTGGCCCGTGAGCCGTGGCCGCTGAGCCTGCGCATCCGGAGCCTGTGTTCAGCAACGGGAGAGGCCACAACAGTGAGAGGCCCGCGTACCGCAAAAAAAAAAAAATCATTTTATGCTTGTGTGCTCCTTTATTAAACAAATAATTATTGAGCCTTTCTGTGTTGGACACTGTCCTAGGTAATAAGAAAGATTTCTGCCATTGTTGTACTTGCATTCTGGTGAGGACAGAACATGAACAATAAACATGATTAATAAGTCAGTTGTAATGCAAATTAGAAAGTAAATGCTATGGACAGAATTGAAATTAGAAAAGCTAGAGAGGATTCGGAGCCTATGTGGGGGAAGGGGAGACATTTTCAGTATTAAATAGACCTTGTTGAGAAGGTAAGTTTTGAGCAAAGACTCAAGAGGTGAGTTAGTAAGAGTCATCTGAGTCAAGAATATTGTAAGCAGAAGGAATAGCTAGAGAGAAGTCTACTGTGGGAGCATGTTAGAAACAGCCTATAATGAAGTGATCAGAGAACAATGGAGAAGCAGGTAATTCAGAGAGCCAGTGGAGAAGGGGAGCAAATCACATAGGGTCTTATCAGCTACCACAACGACTTTGGATTTTATTCTGAGTGAGATTGGGTACCAGTGCAGAGTTTTGAGCAGAGGTGTGACTTGAGCTGAGTTGCATTCTAGCTTCTGTGTTGAGATTACACTGTAGAGGATAAGGTTGAAAATCCAGGCAATAAATGACAGAGGCTTGGATCGTGGTGAATGTGGTAAATAGTGGCCAGATTCTGAATATGTTCTGTAGCACCAACAAGACTTGCCAGCTTGTAGCATAGGATGGGTGAGGAGTGTTTTCAGGTTGCTAGACAGTTCTTTGGAACCTATGCTGCTAATTTTGTTCTTGGTGTTGAGGCCTCCTGGCATCCTCTTCAGTTTGATGAGTCTTTGTGCCTGGTCATCCTCAGTTTCAAAGACTCATACTTGTCTGCTTGGTACCGATGCACCTTCCTTCTGTACTGCTTTCCAGATTTCGGATGTCCAGATCCATTATTTGAATCCTTACATAGATCCAGCCCTCCATCATGCCCATTATTTGCCCTGATTCCTGTTCATGTTTCAGCCACTTTGGCCCGAGATCCTTATCCTGGAATCTGTTATTAGCTGCTACCTATGGTACAAGTGCTAACTATAGTTGCAATTATTACTAATTTATCAATTTAGCCACAATGAAGGGTTATTCAGGCTTTTTAAAAAAAGGGAATTTAGATTTTATGAATCCCTAGCCAAACAAGAACCTATGTTGGCATCACTTTAAACTGAATAAATTGTCCTTGCAGAATATATATATTCAAGAAGGTTTTCAATATTTATGACATCTTTTCTCTGACACAGGACTAAAATGTCCGCTTGGCTATGGAAATGATAATGAGTTAAAAACCTTAAATCAAAAGCATTTTGAAATTCAGTTGTTGTAATTTAGTGGATAATTGAGATATATAACAGTTACAAGTGAAATAAAATTAATAAGCTATTTATGAAAAATAGCTTTTGTGTAACAATGTCTTGTTACCGTGAGGCAGAAGTTTTGGGTTTGCTCCATTCACACAGTTTACTGGTACAGTCTCATCTGAACTCCATTTGACCTCATCTTACTTGAAATGGACTGTATAGGAAAGAAGCAAAATACTTGCAAATAAACATCTCCTAAAATGCATTTTAACCTTGGATCTGGAAATCTATAAAAGAATACTTTTTTTCAGTACATTGATAACATGGAGAGAATTCCTTACAGCTGAAAATTATGGTATTTAAAGGTTTCAAGATGTCTTTCCAGGTTTTGAGTTGGCAGTGAGCCAGTGACTGTATGGCTATATTTTAAAAGCCCATCTTGCCTCCATTTCTCTGGGTTTTCTAATTTTTCACAGCTTCCTCCCAGAAAATATTTAATACTTTCTTTAAAGTTGGTTCACTTTTCTATCTCTCTAGATTTAAACTTTCCCTCAAAAAAAAATCTTCAAGAAATACATAAAAGATATAACAAAATCCCTGCAAATCCTAGAGAACCTGACCATCCTTAAATGTATAAGCACCATGTTTCGACTTACTTCCTTATAAAACTTAAATAAATGTTTACGTAAGAATCTTAGTGTGGTATCATTATTTTCAGATCAACTTCTAAACTGGTTTGTAACAAATATATTTTTTGTGTGTGTGTGGCTTGCTAAGCAATCTTAGTGGTTTAAAGCATCTGAGTTACATGTAATTTAAATACTTCTGAATTCTCCTTCCATAAACCATTGATTGACCACATAATGGGGGACTTCCAAACCCCATTCTTTTGGCCAGTGCTCCATATCCTATTGTATGAACTGAAATGTGGCATATCCTCTCCAGTAGAGGATTTCACTGGGTAGCCACAGGAAAGACTCAATGTAAAACTTTGAGAATTTTATCAAGGATTTGTAACATTTCACAAAATTGCTCTTTTCATTGTTTGAATAATGCTCTTCCAGAATCGCTGATTTTTTAAAATTTTACTGTCAGCCCTTGGAAAAGAAAAAAAAAATACTTGATTTTTTGTTTCTTAGACTGCCCACGAATTTTAATGACTGTGGAAGAACTTGCCTCCTATGATCATTGGCAAATGAACTCTGTTTTAGAGGATATGTGTATGAACCTGCCTGCGGACCATTTATATGAAAGTTAATAAAGTCTATTAACTGGCCTTATGGCCTTAAACAAACAGAATCAAAAGTTACTGAAGAAGATTTAAAAATGAGGAAAAGTGGAATAGTAAGAAGAACCAATACTATCAGGTGCTTTGGAAATAGAGATCATCCTAATATACAGGAAAATTTAGATACAAAATAAAGAGAATGTAAATCCAAGAAACCTAGTACTTGTGTGTTGTGTTGGATTTAGTTTATATTTACAGATAGTTGTCACACTCCTATCACACTCATTATGTTAACGACCTAAGGGCTGGACTTGATGTCTTCTTGTTTTCACATGATTTCTTCCTTTGCTTATGAAAGCCCTCTCTCCTCATATATGCTAATTCATGCCTTCTTTTAATTTTGGCTTAAGTTTTTCATTTTGACAAAATCTCCGCAAGCTATTAACTTCTGTAACAGCACATGCTTTTTTAATGTGGCATAGCTCTGCATTTGTTGACCTATCCTCTTTAGTTATTGCATGTTTGTATAATTTAGCTGGTAGATCAAGTTCACTGGGGGCAGAAAGTATTTTTTTTTCTATTCCTTTTATATAACCCAGTTAAATAACCTCCCAATAGTAGGAATATTCACCTGTGGTGTTTTGTTAGATAATTCAACCAGGCATATTATTTCTCAGTGGAATACTGTTGGCACTTTGGATATGATAGATCTTTGTTTTGTGGGACTTTGACCCCTGTACTGCCATACTGCAAGATTTGTAACATCCTTGGCTTTAATACTCAATGCCAGTAATCCCTGAAGTCATTTGACAATCCATGATGACACCTAGGGAGTTGTTACTGCCCCAGTAGAGATTCAGTTCCTTCTGATATATTTAGAACAGTTTGGAATTGTTTATTGATTGCTTTATTTGTCCATGTGCCACACTAAAATGAAAGTTCAAGAGCACAAGTAGTGGTTCTTTCTCGGTCATCCATTGTATCCCCAGTGTTTAGCACACTGCCTGGCACATTGTAAGGTGCTCAATAATTTATAGAATAAATGTGTGCCCAAGCCATGCCATACCTATGAATCTTTGTAAACTATTTTTTTTGGCAGCAGATAATTGTAGCAACAATTTAATAAATAGTCTGTTGATAGGCTGAGTTAAAACAGCATCCCCTAGTTCCGAATAGAGATTAGTTTACGTATTGACAGAATGTGGCTTTCATTAAATTTTACCACTAAACTTACTAGGAAAACTTGGAAAAGTCAGGTTCTTTTTATACCTGGTTTCCCTTACTATGTAATAAGATAATTAGTAACACTTGCCTTTTACTTGTGATAGTGACTCTTAGGCCAACAGTAATAACTTTTGTCAAGACACCAGAAAGAGAAGCATTGTGTATATAATGAAGAAAATCTTAGATAGTCAGTACCATTTAACAATGTTCAGTTTTGCCATCTTTTGCTTTTGGAACAATGGAGACATCCATGTCATCTTCAATGGTTCAACCGAGTTGAGTTCCCAGCTAGTTAAGGCTGGAGCTTACAGAGGAAAGATTATAAGCAGAATGTCTTAGGATCACCAACCAAGTATAGTTGATGGTTATCAATCTTGCACATGTTATAGTTGGCCCTGATTTTTTTCTTTGTAATCAGTTTCTCCAATACCTAGAATCTATGCTGAGGAGTTAAATCAACATTATCCTTTGTCTTTATCACTTCTGTCACTTTGAAGCATAAGAAAGTTTTGTCCTATGGGTACTTTTCAAAGATTTATTCAAATATAAATCTTTCTTTTGATATTTTTCTGAAGCAGGACTCAAAAACTTGCCCAAGGTCAGAATTCATTCAAGATGCTTTGGTCTCTTTTCAAGCATTAGTTTAATTTCCACCAGTTGTGCAGATTCTAGGAGTAGTAGCTGTTTGAGTTTCCTGGTGGCTTGGCAGTGTTATTTTCAGTGTTTTATTGGGCATATTATTTTGCTGAAGGCTTAACAGGCTCATTTTCAGATTCTTAATCAAGAACAAGTTTAATGATTGAAGGTAAATATCTCCCAGATTAGAGGGCTTTAAAAAATTTATCAGCATTCCAAAATTTAACAAAAGGCTCTCTGATAATCTAATTAAAATCCTACTTTTTTTTTTTTAACATCATTGTTGGAGTATAATTGCTTTAAATGGTGTGTTAGTTTCTGCTGGATAACAAAGTTGAATCAGCTATACATATACATATATCCCCATAGCCCCTCCCTCTTGCGGCTCCCTCCCACCCTCCCTATCCCACCCTTCTAGATGGTCACAAAGCACCAAGCTGATCTCCTTGTGCTATGTGGCTGCTTCCCACTAGCTAGCTATTTTACAATTGGTAGTGTATATATGTGCATGCCACTCTCTCATTTCATCCCAGCTTACCCTTCCCCCTCCCCATGTTCTCAAGTCCATTCTTTATGTCTGCATCTTTATTCCTATCCTGCCCATAGGTTCTTCAGAACCTTTTTTTTTTTTTTTTTAGATTCCATATATATGTGTTAGCATATGGTATTTGTTTTCCTCTTTCTGACTTACTTCACTCTGTATGACAGACTCTGGGTCCCTCCACCTCACTACAAATAACTCAATTTTGTTTCTTTTTACGACTGAATAATATTCCATTGTATATATGTGCCACATCTTCTTTATCCATTCATCTGTTGATGGACACTTAGGTTGCTTCCACGTCCTGGCTATTGTAAATAGAGCTGCAATGAACATTGTGGTACATGACTCTTTTTGAATTATGGTTTTCTCAGGGTATATGCCCAGTAGTGGGATTGCTGGGTCCTATGGTAGTTCTATTTTTAGTTTTTTAAGGAACCTTCATACTGTTCTCCATAGTGGCTGTATCCATTTACATTCCCACCAACAGTGCAAGAAGGTTCCCTTTTCTCCACTCCCTCTCCCGCATTTATTGTTTGTAGCTTTTTTGATGATGGCCATTCTGACCTGTGTGAGGTGGTACCTCATTGTCATTTTGATTTGCATTTCTCTAATGATTAGTGATGTTGAGCATTCTTTCATGTGTTTGTTGGCAATCTGTATATCTTTTTTGGAGAAATGTCTATTTAGGTCTTCTGCCTAGTTTTTGATTGGGTTGTTTGTTTTTTTGATATTGAGTTGCATGAGCTGCTTATAAATTTTGGAAGGTAATCCTTTGTTAGTTGTTTCATTTGAGAATATTTTCTCCCATTCTGAGGGTTGTCTTTTCATCTTGTTTATGGTTTCCTTTGCTGTGCAAAAGCTTTTAAGTTGCATTAGGTCCCATTTGTTTATTTTTATTCTTATTTCCATTTCTCTAGGTAGTGGGTCAAGAAGGATCTTGCTGTGATTTATGTCAGAGTGTTCTACCTATGTTTTTCTCTAAGAGTTTTATAGTGTCTGGCCTTAAATTTAGCTCTTTAATCCATTTTCAGTTTATTCTTGTGTATGATGTTAAGAAGTGTTCTAATTTCATTCTTTTACATGTAGCTGTCCAGTTTTCCCAGCACCACTTATTGAAGAGGCTGTCTTTTCTCCATTGTATATTCTTGCCTCCTTTATCAAAAATAAGGTGACCATATGTGTGTGGGTTTATCTCTGGGCTTTCTATCCTGTTCCATTGATCTATATTTCTGTTTTTGTACCAGTACCATACTGTCTTGATTACTGTAGCTTTGTAGTATAGTCTGAAGTCTGGGAAGCCTGGGAAGCCTGATTCCTCCAGCTCCGTTTTTCTTTCTCAAGATTGTTTTGGCTATTCGGGGTCGTTTGGGTTTCCATACAAATTGTGAAATTTTTTATTCTAGTTCTGTGAAAAATGCCATTGGTAGTTTGATAGTGATTGCATTGAATATGTAGATTGTTTTGGGTAGTAGAGTCATTTTCACAATGTTGATTCTTCCAATCCAAGAACATGGTATGTCTCTCCATCTATTTGTATCATCTTTAATTTCTTTCATCAGTGTCTTATAATTTTCTGCATACAGGTCTTTTGTCTCCTTAGGTAGGTTTATTCCTAGGTATTTTATTCTTTTTGTTGCAGTGGTTAATGGGAGTGTTTCCCTGATATTCAGATTTTTCATCATTAGTGTATAGGAATGCAAGAGATTTCTGTGCATTAATTTGTTATCCTGGTACTTTACCAAATTCATTGATTAGCTCTAGTAGTTTTCTGGTAGCATGTTTAGGATTCTGTATGTATAGTATCATGTCATCTGCAAGCAATGTCAGGTTTACTTCTTTTCTGATTTGGATTGCTTTTATTTCTTTTTCTTCTCTGATTGCTGTGGCTAAAACTTCCAGAACTATGTTGAATAAAAGTGGTGAGCATGGACAACCTTGTCTTGTTCCTGATCTTAGAGGAAATGGTTTCAGTTTTTAATCATTGAGAGTGATGTTGGCTGTGGGTTTGTCATATATGGCCTTTATTATGTTAAGGTAATCTCCCTCTATTCTTATTGATTTTTTAAAGGGAGATTATATTAGTTTTTTCTAGTCATTAAGGGGCTATTTCTGTCATTCTGAAGTAGAGAGTCCATTGATTGTGTAATATACCTCTGTGTGCAGAAGAGACAAAATCGTTTTCATCAGCAAATCAGAATCAGCTACTTTACATCATAGTAAAAGGCCTTTCAGTTTCTGTTAGATTTACACCTAAAATAATTAAGTTTAGGAACCCGTATTGTAAAGGAATTTGGTTTAGCTTAGAACTATGGAATTTTAATGGATAATTAAACACATACAAAAAACCACATACTGTTCATGGGAGTTTTTATATAAGCTGGGGGGCAAAATCATTTTTTCTTAGTTCTGAAAATAATTTGGACTTCTTAAATGAGCCTTGTTTACCCAAATGTGTACCTTAACCTGTTAGTAACTAACTGTTGTTTCAGAACTGACCTAAATATTGAATTCTAACAATGAGATTTTTATGACATCAACCAACCAGACAGATCTCAGTGATGGTTAAATGCAGAATCCAGAAGTACAATTTGTTAGGCAATCCATGTTATTTATTTTCATTTCTGTTGCTCCCCAGAAAGTTTTGTTAGTGTTTTCTTGCCCTTCATACTTTTCCAGGGGACTTGGTGGCAGCATTGAAAGTGAGTTAGGCTGTGAGACAGGCAGCATAAGTCGTGGCAGGAGTTTTGGACCTTGTCTCTGTAGATTTATGTGCTTCCAATTATCAGTGTGTGGGAGTTTTGTCAAAAAACCTGGGCTTGTGGTTCCTTTTGTTCTTCAGTGTCTGTTGTGGTTTAACTTTTAAATGGGATGCAAATGTGACTTATAGTGCATGGCATGATGCAATTAGAGAAGATTGGACTTTACAAGGCAATGCAAACTTGAGCAGGGAATGACTGCGCGTGAGTAACATGTTCTTGTGGGTGACGAAGGAACAATCCAGCACGGCTTATGGTGAGACTGGAGAGTAAACACGTGAAAGTTTGCTCTGTATAAAGAAGGTGGCATCCTTCCCTGTGGTCTGGGGGAGCAGAACTAATGCCATGTCTTAAACATTTTAAAGAGCTGTTAAGTAGCATACCCATGCTGTTAAGAAAAAACATATCCAATAACAATTTTTCCCATTGGGCAGAACCGTATGCCCTGAGTCTTATCAGAGACCTAAAGAAGTTCATTTATCAACATTCCAGATAGCCACATGATTGCAGTATTTGTGCTAGCACTTTTTGATGTCATGTTCCCAAGGACTTTTAAAGTTCTGAGCAAAAGTCCATGTTGTATGATTAACAGATTTTGCAGGCGGAGCATCCTTAAAGAACAGATTCCAATAAATTCAAGTTTGCCAATTCAGAGTTCCTACAGTTACTTAATGACATGAAATCAAATTATTGAAGTATAATTCATTCAGTCACCCATCAAAACTATCTTGAACACTTTCCATAAGCCAGAAAATAAGTACACATCAATGGCAAAAAATGAAAACAATTAGCATATTTTTAATTTATAAAGTGGCATGGACCTGAAAAGAACTGGGTTTTAGTCTTTGCTCTTACACTCTTGTAAGCCTTGTTTTGACAATGCAGATATGTTGTAACTTCCAGTATTTGAACACACATTCAGCACATTTTAAATAGCTGTTTATTTGAACAGTTTTAAAAAATATGTTTAGGGTAGCAGTTTTTAAACTGTAAAGTGAGGAAATTGGATTAGTATTGGCTATTGGGGAAATAGTTGGGTTTCACATCCCACTACTGCCACTTAATCTTTGTGGGAGTTTTGAAAAATTTCTCTAATTTTCTTTGCCCATCTTCAAAGTAGCACTACTTTGCAGGGCTGTTGTACTGATGTTAATGCATGGGAACTGCTTAGAAAAGTGACGGCCACAAAGATGAACCTTACGCTGTTGCTCCTCCCCACTGCTAAGTTAGTCTGGTGCTGGATCCCCAGTGACTAAATGCTGCAGTTCCCAACATTCGAAGTCTGGATCTGGAGATTCTAAAAATATTCAAACTGAGAGAGGGCCTTGATCGTTTCTCAGGAATGAGAAGGGAGCATTTACTTTTTGGTTCATTGTTAGTCTAAGGACACGGGTCCTGCTCCATTGGATTCAGCATGCAGCAAGCCAGCACCTATCTGGAGGCTTTCTGTCATTTGGAAACAGCTGGAGCAGACCTAAGGGAAGAGGGAACAAGAATAAGGGAACTGAGGAACAGCAGGGGAAAAACAATTTTCAGAAAAGCGCAAAATCTAACATAGGCAAATCATTTTTGTAGGCACCAAGCGCTAAAGGGTCAAGATATCTGACAGTTGTCCAGGGAGAAGTGAGACGAGACTGGAACAAATCACTCTGCCATAGTGGCAGGGATGGAGACCATGAGAGTGTGGTGGAGAGGGCATGTCCCTGAGTGAGGAAGAGGCAGTGCCAAAAGAAAACTTCATCTATTTTCACACTCTGTCTCTGGTCCAATCCTTCCTAGAGATTTTTCTCAGTTCTGTTGTTTTTTTCCTTTCCATTGTTTGGAGAAATGAGGCAGGGGAGGGACAGCTTTAGTGAGCCAATTCTCTGAGGCAAAGAAGGGGCCAGGTTGGGGACTCGGCTGGGTTTTAGGTTACCTGTGCTAGACCTGTGCTTAGTTCATTGGGCACCCCAGAGAGGGATTGGCAGGCAGAGGAGTTGAATGCAAGTGTTACCTGTCCATCTGGCTTCTGCCTCTGAGTCTGCTACTTTACCTTGGTGCAAAAGGCAGCCATTTATCCAACTTCATTAAAATGCTCTCATACCAAGTCCTGGTTGGTTTCAGGAGACTTTCACTAAAGTTTCATATTTGAGGGTAGGAGTGTGGGGTGCATTGTTGAGGTGAGCAGTGTGCATATTTGGGGGGTAGTTCACAAGAAGATATCACAGATATCACATGTGATCTCACTGTATTAGTGAGGGTTCTCCAGGGAAAAGAACCAAGAGGATGTAGATATATGTATAAAAGGAGATTTAGGATGAGGAATTGGTTCATGCAGTTACGGAGGCTGAGAAGTATTATGATCAGCCCTCTGGAAACTGGAAAGCTGGTGGTATACTTCAGTCTGAGTCTGAAGGCCTGAGAACCAGGGGAGTCAATGATGTAAATCCTAATCCAAGGACAAGTGAACTGAGGTGAGATGTCCTAGCTCAATCCATGAGGCAGGGAAAGGAACAAATTATTCCTTCCTCTACCTTTCATTC
The DNA here is from genome assembly GCF_011762595.2 of Tursiops truncatus. Lineage (NCBI taxonomy): Eukaryota > Metazoa > Chordata > Mammalia > Artiodactyla > Delphinidae > Tursiops > Tursiops truncatus. Next base: position 36,377,581 of record NC_047036.1, read on the forward strand.
TATTCTGGCCCTCAATGGATTGGATGATGCCCAACCACACTGGGGAGGGCAGTCTACCAAGAGCACTGTTCCAAATGCTAATTTCATCCAGAAACACCTAGAAACAATGTTTAATCTGGGCACATGTGGCTCACTTAAATTGATGTATAAAATGAATCACACTCATCTTAATTGGTTTTTTTTCATGTATTTTTCTCCTCTCTCACTTAGAATGTACATTAAACTCCTAGTATTATTGCACAGTCATTTACCCACCATCTTTTGATATTTTATTGAATTACGTCTACCAAGTAAATACTGAATTTATTGGTTAGTTATTGAATTGTTTCTACCATATAAATAGTTCTTGAAAAAGTATTTTTTAATATCTTTATTGGAGTATAATTGCTTTACAATGTTGTGTTAGTTTCTGCTGTACAACAAAGTGAATCAGCTATAAGTATACATATATCCCCATATCCCCTCCCTCTGAAGCCTCCCTCCCATACTCTTTGTCCCACCCCTTTAGGTCATCACAAAGCATCGAGCTGAACTTGTGCTGTACAGCAGCTTCCCACTAGCCATCGATTTTACATTTGGGAGTGTATCTATGTCAGTGCTACTCTCTCATTTCATCCCAGCTTCCCCTTCCCACCCTGCCGCCTCCATGTCCTCAAGTCCATTCTCTACATATGCATCTTTATTCCTGCCTTGCCTCTAGGTTCATCAGTACCGTTCTTTTAGATTCCATATATGTGTGTTAGCATACAGTATTTGTTTTTCTCTTTCTGACTTACTTCATGCTGTATGACAGACTCTAGGTCCATCCACCTCACTACAAATAACTCAATTTCATTTCTTTTTATGGCGAGTAATATTCCATTGTATATATGTGCCACATCTTCTTTATCCATTCATCTCTCAATGGACATTTAGGCTGCTTCCATGTCCTGGCTAATGTAAATAGAGCTGCAATGAACATTGTGGTACATGACTCTTTTTGAAGTATGGTTTTCTCCGGATATATGCCCAGTAGTGGGATTGCTGGGTGGCAGGGTAGTTCTATTTTTAGTTTTTTAAGGAACCTCCATTCTGTTCTCCACAGTGGCTGTATCAATTTACATTCCCACCAACAGTGCAGAAGGGTTCCTTTTTTTTTTTTCCACACCCTCTCCAGCATTTATTGTTTGTAGATTTTTTTTTTAGATGTTGGGGGTAGGAGTTTATTAATTTATTTTATTTATTTTTGCTGTGTTGGTTCTTCGTTTCTGTGTGAGGGCTTTCTCTAGTTGTGGCAAGCAGGGGCCACTCTTCATCACGGTGCGCGGGCCTCTCACTGTCACGGCCTCTCTTCTAGTGGAGCACAGGCTCCAGACGCACAGGCTCAGTAGATGTGGCTCATGGGCTTAGTTGCTCTGCGGCATGTGGGATCCTCCCAGACCAGGGCTCGAACCCGTGTCCCCTGCATTAGCAGGCAGATTCTCAACCACTGCGCCACCAGGGAAGCCCTGTAGATTTTTTGATGATGGCCATTCTCACAGGTGTGAGGTGATACCTCATTGTGGATTTGATTTGCATTTCTCTTATGATTAGTGACGCTGAGCATCTTTTCATGTGTTTCTTGGCCATCTGTATGTCTTCTTTGGAGAAATGTCTATTTAGGTCCTCTACCCACTTTCGGATTGGGTTGTTTGTGGGTTTTTTTGATATTGAGCTGCATAAGCTGCTTGTATATTTTGGAGATTAATCCTTTGTTAGTTGTTTCGTTTGCAAATATTTTCTGCCATTCTGAGGGTTATCTTTTCGTCTTGTTTATGGTTTCCTTTGCTGGCTAAAGTTCTTTTAAGTAAAAATTTTTCTAGCCACTTACCTTTACAAAAAGATGATATATCTTTTAACATACATATCACACAGAACGTATTTCAGATTAGTGACTCTTTGGCCGTAATCATAAGTTAAATTCAACTCCTATAAAATCTACGCTGAGAATAGGATGAATCATAAAAATGATGTAATAGTTGATTTCCTGATGGTGTTTTCTTAAGTATTCTGTAATTAAATGCTAGTATAAAACGATAGAAATGTTAGTTTGTTTCAAAAGAAAATAATAAGTTAGTCTTTTACTGGCTATTATAATGAGATTTTATTTATTGGGGTAACATTGGTTTATAACTTTATACAAGTTTCATGTGTACAACATCATAATTTGACTTCTGTATATACTACTAAAAGTCTAGTTTCCATTTGTTACCATACAGTTGACCTCTTTTACCCATTTTGCCTTCCCCCTTGCCTCCCTCCTTCCCCTCTGATAACCATTGATGTTTTCTGTATCTGTGTATTTTTGCTCGTTTCTTCATTTACTTCTTTTATATTCCACATGTGAGTGAAATCATACGATATTTGTTTTTCTCTGTCTGACTTGTTTCACTTAGCATAGTACCCTTAAAATCCATCCATGTTGTAGCAAATGGCAATATTTCATCTTATGGCTGAGTAATATTCCAGTGTTTGTGTGTATATGTGTATACTATGTCTTTATCCATTCATCCATCAGTGGCCACTGAGGTTATTTCCATATCTTGGCTATTGTAAATAATGCTGTAATCAATATGGGGATGCTTTTCGAATTAGTGTTGTGTTCTTTGGATACCCAGAGGTGGAATAGCTGGATCATTTGAAAGTTCCATCCTTAATTTTTTGAGGCATCTTCACATTGTTTTCCATAGTGGCTCCACTAATTTACATTCCCACCAAGCATGTACAGGTGTTCCCTTTTCTCCACATCCTCTTTCACAATTGTTATTTCTTATCTTTTTTGATAAGAGCAATTCTAACAGGTGTGAGGTGATAGCTCATCATGGTTTTGATTTGTATTTCCACGATGATTAGTGATGTTGAGCACCTTTTCATGTACCTGTTAGTCATCTGTAAGTCTTTGGAAAATTATCTATTCAGTTCCTCTGACCATTTTTAATCAGGTATTTTTGTTGTTGTTGTTGTATAAATTCTTTATATATTTTGGATATTAATCCCTTATTGGATATGATTTGCAAATATCTTCTCCCATCCAGTAGGTTGTCTTTTTGTTTTGAGTTTCATTTGATGTGCGGAAGAGTTTTAGTTTGACATAGTTCCAATTTGTTTATTTTGCATGTGGCTATCCAGTTTTCCCAATGCCATTTACTGAAGGGACTTTTCATTCTGCATTATATCGTTCTTGGCTTTTTTGTTGTAAATTAGTTTTCCATATATGTGTGGGTTTATTTCTGGACTCTCAATTCTGTTCTGCTATATGTATGTTTTCTGCCAATACCATGCTATTTTTGTTATTATAGCTCTGTACTATAATTCAAAATCAGAGATTGTGATACCTCCAGCTTTGTTTTTCTCAGGATTGTTTTGGCTATTTGGCGTCTTTTGTAGTTCCATATAAATTTTAGCATTTTTGTTCTATTTCTGTGAAAAATATTGTTGGGATTTTGGTACAAGATTGCAATGAATCTGTAGATTGCTTTAGGTAATGTGGATATTTTAAAAATATTAATTCTTCCAATCCGTGAACACAGACTATCTTTCCATTTCTTTGTTTTTTTAATTTCTTTCAACAGTGTCTTACAGTTTTTAGTGTACATGTTTTTCACTTCCTTTGTTAGATTTATTTCCAGGTATTCTTTTTGTTGCAGTTGTAAATGGGATCATTTTTCTTAGTTTCTCTTTCTGATAGGTCATTGTTAGTGTATAGAAACACAACAGATTTTTGCATATTTATTTTGTACCCTGCGACTTTACTGTATATATTAGTTCCAGTAGTTTTTTTGTGGCGTCTTTAGACTTCTTTCTATTTAAAATCATGTTATCTGCAAGAATGGACAGTTTTTCTTCCTTTTCAATTTGAATGCTTTTTCTTTTTCTTACCTAATTTCTCTGGCTAGGACTTCAATGCTATGTTTAATAAGAGTGGTGAGAGTGGGCATCCTTATTTTGTTCCTCATCTTAGAGAGATAGCTTTCAGTTTTTCACCATTGAGTATGATGTTAGTTGAGGGTTTTTTCATATATGGTCTTTTTTTATGTTCAAGTATGTCCCTTCTATACCCATTTTTTTGAGAGTTCTTATCATAAATGGACGTTGAATATTGTCAAATGCTTTGTCCGCATTTATTGAGATGGTCATATAATTTTTATCCTTTGTTAATGCGGTATATCACATTGATTTATGGGTGTTGAACCATCTTTGCATCCTTGGAATGAATCTCGGTTGATCATGGTGTATAATCCTTTTAAAGTATTGTTGAATTCAGTTTGCTGATATTTTGTTGAGGATTTTTGCATTTATGTTCATCAGAGATACTGGCCTATAATTCCTTTTTTTGTTGTTGTTGTTTTGTCCTTGCCTGGTTTTGGTATTAGGATAAATGATGGCATTATAAAATGAGTTCAGAAGAGTTCCCTTATCTTCATTTTTTAGGAAGAATTTGAGAATAGGTATTAATTCTTCTTTGAATATTTGGTAGAACTTACCAGTGAAGCTGTCTGATCCTGGACTGTTGTTTTTTTGACAGGTTTCCATTAATGTTTCAATCTCCTTACTAGTGATCAGTCTATTCAGATTTTCTGTCTTGGAAGGTTGTATGATTCTAAGAATTTATCCATTTCTTCTAGATTGTCCAATTTGTTGGTGTATAGCTATTAATAGTCTCTTATAGTCCTTTGCATTTCTGTTATATCCTACTTCTCGTCTTTCATTTTTTTTTTTTTTTTTTTTTTTGTGGTATGCAGGCCTCTCACTGTTGTGGCCTCTCCTGCTGCGGAGCACAGGCTCTGGATGCGCAGGCCCAGCGGCCATGGCTTACGGGCCCAGTCGCTCCACGGCATGTGGGATCTTCCCGGACCAGGGCAAGAACCCGCGTCCCCTGCATCGGCAGGTGGACTGTCAACCACTGCGCCACCAGGGAAGCCCACCTCTTTCATTTTTGATTGTTTTATTTGAGTCTTCTCTCTCTTTTTCTTAGTCTAGGTAAAGGCTTGTCAATTTTGTTAAAATTTTCAAAGAACCAGTTCTTAGTTTTACTTATCTTTTCTATTGTCTTTTTAGGCTCTTTCATTTATTTCTGCTCTGATTTTTATTATTTCCTTCCTTCCTTCTGACTTTGGGTTTTATTCTTCTTTTTCTTGTTCCTTTAGTTGGAAAGTTAGATTGAGGTTTTTCTTGTTTCTTGAGTTGGCCTGTGTAGCTATAAACTTCACTCTTGGTACTGCTTTTGCTGCATTCCGTAGGTTTTAGTATGTCATATTTTCATTTTCTTTTGTCTTCAGGTATTTTTGGAGTTCTCCTTTGACTACTTTTTACCCAGTAGTTGTTCAGTAGCATGTTATTTAGTCTTCACATGTCTGTAATTTTTCCAGCTTTCTTGTAGTTGATTTCTAGTTTTATACCCTTGTGGTTAGAAAAGATGCTTGATATAATTTCAGTCTTAAATTTGAGACTTGTTTTGTGTCCCAAAATATGGTCTATCCTTGAGAATGTTCCACGTACACTTGAAGAATATGTATTCTACTGCTTTTGGATGGAATGTTCTGTAGATATCTATTGAGACTATCTGATCTAATGTTTCATTTAAGGCTCATTTTTATTGTTGACTTTCTGTCTGATCTATCCATTGATATATGTGGGGTGTTAAAATCCTCTACTATTATTGTCTTGCTGATGATTTCTCACTTTAGGTCTGTTAAAAAGTCCTTTATATATTTTGGTGTTCCCATGTTAGGTGCATATATATTAACAAATGCTATGTTGTCTTATTGATGGATTGTTCCCCTTATCATTAAATAATGCCCATCTTTGTCTCTTGTTACCTTTTTAGGGGGTTGAAATCTGTTTTGTCTAATAAGTATGGCTACACCCAATTTCTTTTGGCTGCCATTTGCCTGGAGTATCATCTTACATCCCTTCACTTTGAGCCTGTGTTTTCTTTAGAGCTGAGATGAATCTCCTGGTGACAGCGTATAGTTGGGTCTTGTTTTTAATCCATCCAGCCACTCTGTCTTTTGACTGGTGAAATCAATACACTTACATTTAGGGTGACTATTGATGTTTGAAGACTTAGTGCTGCCATTTTGTATTTTGTTTTCTGGTCGCTATATCATTTCTTTTTCCTCGTGTTTCTCTCTACCATTTTAGTTTTGTGGTTTTCTATGATTTTTTTTTTCTCAGTTTCCTCTTTTGTGTTGCTGCTTTAGATTTTTGTTTTGTTATTACCATGGGCTTTGTATGAAATGTCTCATAGATAAAATAGTCCTTTTTCTGCTGATAGCATCTTTTCTTCATTTGCTTTACAGGTTCTCTTCTTTTCCCCTTCGCACCTCTATGTTTTTTTGGTCACCTTGTCTGTTTTTATGTTGTGAGTTTGTTACCGAATTAAAGTAGCTATAGTTATTCATAATGCTCCCCCCCCCCATTTAAGTTATAATTGTTTGACAATCTATTCTGATATGGAGTTGGAATTTTCTGATTCTGTGTACTTATTGCCCTAGTCAAAGTTTTGTGTACTTTTGTTTCTTCATTTCAGGTAGAAGGGCTCCTTTGAACATTTCTTGTAAGGCAGGTTTAGTGGTGGTAATCTCCTTCAGCTTTGGTTTTCTGAGAAAGCCTTTATTTCTCCTTTATATCTAATGGATAACTTTGCTGGGTATTCCTGGCTGACAGTTTTTATCTTTCAATATTATGAGTATGTCATTCACTCTCTCCTGGCCTATCAAGTTGATGCTGAGAAATCTGCTGATAGCCTAGTGGGGCTACCTTTGTAGGTTACTCTCTTTTTTCCCTAGCTGCCTTTAAAATTCTTTATCACTGAGTTTTGACAGTTTTAAAATAATGGGTCTTGGAGAAGGTTATTTTGCTTTGGGAGGTTTTCCTTTCCTGTAGATTCTTTCTTCTTTTTCACTTCAAGAAGCTCCTTTAACATTTCTTTTAAGGTAGGTTTATTATTGATGAACTCCTTCAGTTTTTGCTTGTCTGAGAAGTGCTTTTATCTCTCCTTCAATTCTAAGTGAATATCTTGCTGTGTAGAGCATCCTAGGTTTCAGGTTTTTCCCTTTCAACACTTTAAATATATCATACTACTCTCTTCTGGCCTGCAAAGTTTCTAAAGAAAAGATAGCTTTTGGGGGTTCCCTTTTTTCTTTTGTTTTTGTTTTTTTTGTTTTTGCAGTACACAGGCCTCTCACTGCCACAGCCCCCCGCCCCACCCTGCTGCGGAGCACAGGCTCCGGACGCACAGGCCCAGCAGCCATGGACCAAAGGCCCAGCCGCTCCGCGGCATGTGGGATCCTCCCGGACCGGGGCACGAACCCGCGTCCCCCGCACCGGCAGGTGGACTCCCAACCACTGCGCCACCAGGGAAGCCCTAGGGGGTTCCCTTTTATATGACTTTTTCTCTGGTTGCCTTTAGAATTCTCTTTATTTTTTAACGTTTGCTATTTTAATTAAATGCCTTGGGTTCATCTTGTTTGGGACCATCTGGGCTTCCTGTAGCCGGATATCTGTTTCCTACTTCAGGTTTGGAGAGTTTTCAGCCACAATTTCATAAAATACATTTTTGATGCTCTTCTCTCTCTTCTCCTTCTCGGACCCGATCTAACGTAAATGTTGATATGCTTAATGTTATTCCAGATATGTCTAAAAGAAGAACTCACTTTGGATTAGAACAAATCTCAAATACTGAAGTCAAAAACCATTCTTGTAAACAAGGACAATTTAATTAAATTGAGATCCAATTATATGCTATCCACAGGAGAAACCCTTTAGATTCAAAGATAAAAACAGATTAAAAGTAAAAGGAAGGGAAAAAGATTTATCATGCAAACTGTAACCATAAGAAGAGTGCGCTGGCTACCTTAATATCAGACAAAATAGGCTTTAGCGTTAAAAATGTTCTAAAGATGTGGTGGCAGTTCTACACATCTTGAATATACTAAAAAACCTTGTACAGTTTACAAATGTATGGATTGTATTTTTACTAGTCGCATATGATCCCTTTAAATGCATTAGGATTATATTGAAAATATTCACCCAAAGCAAAATAATTTAAATATCACCATAAGGCTATAAAGATGGCAACTGTCATCCACAGTCTAACATTTTTATATTCATCAAAACAACTCTATTATTTTACTCTTCTTTCTTCAGGTGAAGAAACTAAGTGATTTTCCTGAGATCAGTTGATAATGAGAGACTTAGGACTAGCATCTTAGAATTTGGACTTGGTTTATTTATATACTTAATTTTGACTTGACTGTCTACTATATGTAAAAAACTCTACTTGGAATTGAGGATTCAGTGGAAAATAAAAACAGAAATGGATCCTGTCTTCTTGGGTATTACAGTCCAGTGGGAATAAGGACAGTACTCTAATAACCACAACTGTGGTGAGTGTTATAAAGAGTGGACTGGCAGGGCTGTGATAGAGTGAAAGTGATTTGACAGCAGAGGGAAGTCATAGAAGGCTTTCTTGTGACAATGGCAAGTGAGCTGAGTTCTGATGGAAGACCAGGCACAGGTAGGGAGGGGTGGAGAGAGTATCTCATGGAGTAGCATAGCAGCAGATCTGTGGTTGGAGAGAGCAGAGTACACTTGACAAATAAAAAAGAGGCTTGTTTTGCTGGCCCATTGAGCTACCCAATAACTCAGAATGTAAGATTGTTTTTAAAATGCAAAATCTGGTTTCCTTGGATATGAACTTGTTATTATAATTTGTTATTTCTTTGTAAGTATTGCTTTTGGGTTTAAAGCTTTTGAAATAAATAATACTTGAATGATATCATATCTTCTTTGAAATCCCACAGATTTAGTGTGGAATAGTTTTTATGAAAATCTTAGACAATATTTCCATTTGTTATGGGAGATTACTATATTATATAAAAAGCATCAATGCAAAATCAGATATCCAAATTGTGAGAAAATTCTAGAGTTAGGCATTTTTATACTGCAAAATGGAGCAGCCCAAATTTTCATTCAATCTTTGATGTTCTTACCAGCATCTTATTTTAATATACATTTTCTTTATCTTTAGCCAGCAAATGTAGAGCAGCTAAAATATGTTAAAGACTCAGTGGTGCATATCTGATTGAATAAGCAATAAACAAAATACAGTGTTTCATTTTCCCTGAAACTGCAGGCCTTATTTTTTGCAAAGACAGATCATGAAGGCAAAAAACAGGTCTATCCTGAGAATTTGATTGTTTAATTTCTTTTTCCTGAATTTCTCTACTATCCTGTATGTTCCTGTCACTTTCTCTACCAAAAATAGGGTGAGTCTAATGAACAAATTGTGAAAGGACCTCTTCTGTGTATTCTATCAATATGGAACTGATTTGAAATGAGGGAAAATATAGAAAGTTTGTAAATGGATTACCTTATGTAGTCCATAAGCAGAAGAAACTAGACCTTTGTCTTTTGACATCTAACATGTAGACCAAGGTAGAAATATCCATGGCAGCGTTGATCTATAGACCTATTTGTTGAGTCCACGACATGATTTAGAATTTTTAAAATTAGTTTATCAACATTTCAAACTTAGGTGTTACTTATATAAAAGGTTTGTCTTCTCATAAAAATATCAGACAATTGGGTAGCACTGGGTCCACAATAATAAATTGGAATGGCAATTGTGCCTTTTAAAAAGCAGTGAACTCTCTAGTTTGTCACCATCTCCATCTGGCATTCTTCATTTATTTACATCACTTGCTAAGCACCTTTAGGCATTTGATTATTTTAGCACCTGTATTACTGTTCTTTGTGTGCAAGAAAGTAGAACTGAACATGTTAAGAACTCTTAAGAGGATGATATTTTTACTCAACTTGCAAGCTAGCAAATTAGGCTTGCTGCAGTTTTACAAATGCTGGCAGAAGACATGAGACTCTTGGGTCAAAGACAAAGGACTTTATTAATAGCAGTAGCTAGAGTATCAGCATTTTCTTTTACCAATTCTGTGAACCCAAATTTCTACAGGGTGATTTGTGTATGATATTGAATAAAATCTGACCTACATACAGATTCTGTTTTCATGCATTCCAGATCAGGAACAAATCTTTATGGCTGAAAGAAATTTTAGAATTTTGAGTGGTTAGGATGTTGAGGACTAATTGAATGTAGATTTGTTATTAGATTAGTATTTTATTAGGTATATATATCTATGTGAAATTTATATGTATATTTTTATCAAATTAAGGTGATTTTAAATTTTGAGATAATTTTAGATTAATGGAAGAATTTCAAAAGTAATAGAGTTTCTGAAACTTTTCACCCAGCTTCCCCTTATGTTAACATCTTATATAATCACAAGACTCTATCAAAGATAAGAAATTAACCATGGTATGATATTATTAGATAAACTACAAAATTTATTCAGATTTCACCAGATATTTCATTTATTTTTGTTTTTCTGGTTCAGGATCCAACCCAGCATCTCATATTGCAAATAGTTATCATGTTTCCCTAGTCTCCTCCAATGTATAAGAGTTTCTCAGTCTTTCTTTGTATTTTATGGTCTTGACCCTTGTGAAGAGGATTGGTCATTATATTATAGAACATCTTTTCTTTTTTTCCTCCCCCCCTCCCTCCCTCCCTCCCTTTCTTCCTTCTCTTTTTCTGCTTTTGGTATCAGGGTGATGCTGGCCTTGTAGAATAAGTTTGGACTTATTTGGATTTCTTCCTCTGCAGTTTTTTGGAATAGTTTGAGAAAAAGTATTTAAATAAGTCATCACATAAATATAAATGAGAGGAAGAAACTGCTTATGATCCAATGACAGATGCTGAAAATGCATTTAATAATCTTTAAGTTAACTAAATTGATTTAATTCCTAATTAAAACTCTTATTAACCTGGAAAGAAACTGTTGATGAAACCCTAGATTCTCAACATTACATATTTTACTCAATAGTTACTTGCAGATGAATTAATGTTAGGTACAAGTTATTAAGTATAAAAATTTAAATCACAAAAGTACCAGAAATATGTAGTGAGATATTTTTATAATTTGGGAAAACATGATGTCAAAAGTAGTAACAAAAAAGTTTAAATGATTTTGACTATATGACAATTTAATTCTTTACCACCAAATATAAAGAAACAAAATATAGGTATTATCAAAGTAAGTTAACCACTGCACTGAAAAAAAAATGCTTGCAACATATATGGTAAGAATATCCATTAACAAAAAATGATTTCTTACAAACTAATGAACAAAAGATGAATTCAACAGCTGACTAGTAGAAATTTGTGAAAACACATTTAACAGGAATGTAAAAGTGTCCAAATAAGTATGGAAATATGTTCATATTAATAGAATTAATCTTCAAATTAGAGCCACATTTTTGTCCATCAGGGCATATGAGAAAACATTCATTTCAATGTATAGATTTAGTAACAGTGTAGGGAAGCCACTTTCACGCACTGAAGTGGGAATGTTATTTTGTCTGACACTGAGTATATTTTGACAACTATCAAAACCTCTGAAACAACCTAACAAGTTCATTTCTAATTTTCCCCCCAAGCAAACAATTGTACAAGTTTACCAAATTATATAAACAAATACCTTTATTGTAATGTCTTATTTATAATAACAAAAAGGGTGTGTGTATTGCTCTGTGAAACCACTTAAATACATATAGTATGAAGATTAGTAAAATAAACTATGTAAAATACCAGGTAACCATTAAACTATTTATTGATAGAAAGATACACAAGAAGTTAAGTGAAAATATCAGCTTATATCACTATATGCATATGTATGTATGTGTGTGTGTGTGTATATATATATGTATATATATATATATATATATATATATATATATAAACTCTAAATTTAAATGTCAAAATGTTGGCAGTAGTTTTCTTTGATGGTAGCATTATGAAAATTTTTACATTTATTTTATTGTTTTAAAGTTATTTAAAACAATATTTTTTAAAGTTAATTTTCTTAAATTTTAGTGGTATGGTTGATTTACAATGTTGTGTTAGTTTCAGGTGTACAGTAAAGTGAAAGTTATACATATGCAAATATCCACTCTTTTTTTTTTAAGATTCTTTTCCCATGTAGGCAAATACAGAGTATTGAGTAGAGTTCCTTGTGCTATACAGCAGGTTATTATTAGTTATTTATTTATATATAGTAGTGTGTATATGTCAGTCCCAGTCTCCCAATTTATCCCTCCCTCCCCCCAATCCCCTCATAACCGTAAGTTTGTTTTCTACATCCATCACTCTACTTCTGTTTTGTAAATAAGTTCATTTGTATCCCCTCCTTTTTTAGATTCCACATATAAGTGATATCATGTGATATTTGTCTTTCTGTGTCTAACTTACTTCACTCAGGATGCCAATCTCTAGGTCCATCCATGTTGCTGCAAATGGCATTATTTTGTTCTTTTTTATGGCTGAGTAATATTCCATTGTATATATGTACTACATCTTCTTTGTCTAGTTCTCTGTTGATGGACATTTAGGTTGTTTCCATGAACTGGCTATTGTAAGTAGTGCTGCAATGAACGTTGGGGTGCATGTATCTTTTTTTGAATTGTGGTTTTCTCTGGATATATGCGCAGGGGTAGGATTTCTGGGTCATATGGTAGTTCTACTTTTAGTTTTTTAAGGAACCTCCATACTGTTCTCCATAGTGGCCATACCAGTTTACATTCCCACCAACAGTGTAGGAAGGTTCCCTTTTCTCCACAGCCTCTCCAGCATTTATTGTTTGTAGATTTTTGGTGGTGGCCATTCTGACCAGTGTGAGGTGATACCTTATTGTAATTTTGATTTGCATTTCTCTAATAATTAATGATGAGAATCTTTTCATGTGCTTTTTGGTCATCTGTGTGTCTTCTTTGGAGAAATGTCTATTTAGATCTCTCCCCAAGTTTTGATTGGGTTATTTGTTTTTTTTGTTTTTGTTTTTTGATATTGAACTGCATGAGTGTTTGTATATTCTAGAGATTAATCCCTTGTTGGTTGCTTCATTTGCAAATATTTTCTTCCATTCTGAGGGTTGTCTTTTTGTTTTGCTTATGGTTTCCTTTGCTGTACAAAAGCTTTTATTTATTTATTTATTTGCGGTATGCGGGCCTCTCACTGTTGTGGCCTCTCCCGTTGCGGAGCACAGGCTCCGGACGCACAGGCTCAGCAGCCATGGCTCACGGGCCCAGCCGCTCCGCAGCATGTGGGATCTTCCCAGACCGGGGCACGAACCCGTGTCCCCTGCATCGGCAGGCGGACTCTCAACCACTGTGCCACCAGGGAAGCCCTACAAAAGCTTTTAAGTTTAATTAGTTACCATTTGTTTTTTTTTGTTTTTATTTTCATTACTCTAGGAGGTGGATAAAAAAGCTCTTGCTGCAATTTATGTCAAAGAGTGTTCTGCCTATGTTTTTCTCTAAGAGTTTTATAGTGTCTGGCCTTACATTTATGTCTTTAATCCACTTTGAGTTTATTTTTGTGTATGGTGTTAGGGAATGTTCTAATTTCATTCTTTTACATGTAGCTGTCCAGTTTTCCCAGCACCACTTACTGACGAGACTGTCTTTTTTCTGTTGTATATTCTTGCCTACTTTGTCATAGATTAGGTTACGATAGGTGTGTGGGTTTATCTCTGGACTTTCTATCCTGTACCTGTGATCTATATTTCTGTTTTTGTGCCAGTGCCATACTGTCTTGATTACTTTAGCTTTGTAGTATAGTCTGAAGTCAGGGAGCCTGATTCCTCCAGGTCCATTCTTCTTTCTCAAGATTGGTTTGGCTATTCAGGGTCTTTTGTGCTTCCATACAAATTGTAAAAATTTTTTTTTCTAATTCTGTGAAAAATGCTATTGGTAATTTGATAGGGATTACATTGATTCTGTAGATTGCTTTGGGTAGTATAGTCATTTTCACAATATTGATTCTTCCAGTCTAAGAACATGGTATATCTCTCCATCTGTTTGTGTCATCTTTGATTTCTTTCATCAGTATCTTATAGTTTTCTGGGTACAGGTGTTTTGCCTCCTTAGGTAGGCTTATTCCTAGGTATTTTATTCTTTTTGTTGTGATGGTAAATGGGATTGTTTCCTTAATTTCTCTTTCTGATCTTTTGTTATTTGTCTCCATTTTAAATAATTTTTACTATAGGCATAATTTTATCATACAATAAAATAACAATATTTTAAAATAATTTTAGTTTCTATCAGCAGTTGACTAAGCCTTCTAGCATGAGAATAATTTTTACACTATTGTTATTTTTATTGTAATGGATATATTTACAGTTGATCTCATTATTTGCTGTGGTCATATTTTATAAAAAGTGTTTGCAAACACTGAATGAATACTCAATCATTGCTCCTAGGAGAAATATGGGAGTAAGTTCTTGTGAGCTTCTGCTCGCAACATTTTCATCAAATAATCAATACATATCATTGTTTTATGTATGTTTCTATATAAAAATACCTAATTTTTTAAAAAACATCTTTATTGGAGTATAATTGCTTTACAATGGTATGTTAGTTTTTGCTTTATAACAAAGTGAGTCAGCTATACATATACATATATCCCCATATCTCCTCCCTCTTGCGTCTACCTCCCACCCTCCCCATCCCAACTTTGTACTAGGTGGTCACAAAGTACCAAGCTGATCTCCCTGTGCTATGTGGTTGCTTCCCACTAGCTGTCTGTTTTACATTTGGTAGTGTATATATGTCCATGCCACTCTCTCACTTCGTCCCAGCTTACCTTTCCCCCTCCCCGTGTCCTCGAGTCCATCCTCTACATCTGCGTCTTTATTCCTGTCCTGTCCCTAATTTAATATATATTGTTGTTTCATTAACATTGAACTCCCTGGCTATAGAACTATAACTCATGTCTTTATGAAGCTTATTTAACACACTTATTTTCTCTGTAAGGCATATAAGAGCCTTCTTGTGCTTAGGAGCACCAGACGACACTTCAGCACATGCTTGGAAGGCATTTTAAGAAGCAGTATCAGGGTGTTTTGAGCAATGCTGCAGCTGGGAGACCTGACGCTGACACCAAGACGCTTGAATTAGCTTTAGCAGAAGATAAATGGAGGAACCACAGAACATTAAGGATGATTCGGGAAGACCCAAGACCATGGAGAACTTGCCTTCTCCCTATACTATTTTCCAAGGAGAGTTGCTATGGTGACAGACTATGGAGACTTTATCAAAATCCCAGGCTGTCGGAAGCAAGGTCTGGTCCATGGAGCTCACATGTCATCCTGTCACGTGGATAAGCCCTCTGAGAGAGTAGACGTTGGAGACAAAGTGTGGGTGAAGCTTATTGGCTGAGAGATGAAAAATGATAGCATAAACGTATTCCTCTCCATGAAAGTTGTCAACCAAGGGACTGGGAAGGACCGTGACCCCAACAGTGTTATCACTGAGCAAGAAGAGAGGTGGCCTTCCAGGATTACACTGGGCAGAAGATCACCCTTGAGGCTGTCCTGAACACTACCTGCAAGAAGTGTGGCTGTAAAGGCCACTTTGCAAAGGATTATTTCATGCAACCAGGTGGGACCAAGTACTCTCTGATACCTGATGAGGAAGAGGAGAAGGTAGAGGCAAAGTTAGCACAGTTTGAAAAGCCTGACCCCATAAGAGATTCTTCTAGAAAAAGAAAGAAAAGCAAAAAAGAAACATATAGACAGAAAGTTATCTGACTGACAGCTCAGACTCTGAGAATGATACAGGCAAGAAGACAAGGCATGCGTCAAAAGACAGCAAGGCAGCAAAGAAGAAGAAAAAGAAGAAGAAGTACAGTGAGGGAGAGTGAAAAGAGTAGAGGGGTTGGTTGAGAGAAGGAACCAGGAGCCTTGTGCCTTGAAGCCCTGGCTCCTGGAAAGACTCAGTCGTGAGAATATGGCCTCCCACCCCATTGACTTCTCTCCCATGGGAGATGGCTTCCCTTCGTGCCACAGGCAGGTTTCAGAGATAGATATCAAAAGCATCTGCCTGAACGGGTTGTTTCCTTATCACTCCTCATCCCTTTGCAAGTGACCCCTGCAGCTCACCCATTCATTCATCCAACTTCCTTCATTCAGCAGAAGTCCTATTACCCTCTCTAGCTGCCACTGCCAGAGCCAGATTCCAATACAGGAGTCCAAGCTAGAGCCACAGGTACTGTTTTGGAGGTGAATCTGGCTGTAGTTGCAGAACAGAGTGATTAGCCCTTCCCTGTTGGCCTGCCCAGATGTTAGGGCTGATTGGTGGGTGATCTCTGCTGCATCCAACACAGGGACAGAGGGAGAATATGGGAAGAATTGGTGCTCACTTTTTCCATTCCCCCTAACATGATTCTACTGTGTTAGAAGTGACAGCCAGAAAACATTGATTGCAGTGACTGAGCTTGTGTGTGACGTTCCTCCAGACCACTGAACCAGACAGCTCAAGCCAAGATCATTGCTTTGTTTTCTTTTTACTATAGTGTTAGTCAGTTGGTTCCACTTTAGGTCTCTGCTTAAATTTCTGGCACCAAAAAAAAAAAAAAAGTAATATCACCAACAAAAAGGACAAAAATGCAAAGAAGTTGTACTAAATAGACAATGAAAGAGATATTTGTTTACATTGCACCTAAAACGAGAAGGCAGAGTATTGTCTTGTTGACCTCAGCTGAGAATGTGATGTAGGATGCCTCAAATTTTTCACAGCTCTGTGTATGTCCACAAAGTACTACAAAAGCATCACAGATATTGTTGTTGGGGTTTATAAGTACATTTTAGTGAGCAGGTGAATGTGCAGATATGGGATCCCCAAATAATGAGAATAAACTATACTATGAAAACTCCGTGATACATCCTGTTATTCAGGTTTTTCTGGGGGCATCAACAGCTAAGCAAATTATAATCAGTGCAGTTGTTATCATATTAGTCTTACTTGTTCTAAGAGTCATAATAAGCTATCTTATTTTTGGTATCCTTCTACCGCCCCAGTTACTTTCCTAGGATTCATCGTCTCTATCGTGTTACTATCATCAGCTCTATAGAGAATCTTATAATCTCTGGAAAAAAAATTCAAGTTTTTGCGATTGAAGCCTGGAAATTATACTAAGCTACGCATGCGTACAATTGGAAGACAGTGTTAAGAATGCTTTTGAACCTCGTTTAAATTCTGAAGTAACACAGATTTTCCTTCTGCTGCCCACAGCCTTCAGGATGGGGAAAAGACAAAACAGTCCTTAAAGAAATTTGCTTTGAATGAGTTCCTGCTTTAGTAAGGTTTTTAGACATGTTTTTTGAATAAAGCAATGTATATTTGCAAAAGCCTCTAAAGTTAGTTATCCAAGAAAAGTTCCACGTAACACAAAGGGAATAGAACTAGGATGTACTTAAAACAGTTCATCTTCCTAAGGTGGCTCTCAGTTATAATTCCATATTGTGATATATGAAATGGAAATATTTTATTTGGTGAGAATTCATTCTTCTTTGAGGTTAATTATGAGAAGACCCCCAAATATCTCCTTTTCAAAATAATTTTTATTGTTCAATGACTGCACTTAAGTGTAAATTAATTTGAAATACATCCTGCTTCAAGAACCATCAGATTTACTTGGCACATTTTGATCTAGTTTTGTGCCTCTCCATCATTTCTGCATCACAGCATTGAAATATGATCAGGTGTTTGTCTTGAGTTTTTCCATTCTCCTATTCGTTCTCATACATTTGGAGTCATTTTTAGATGTTAGGGTATACTCCAGAAAATGAAAGCTATTTTTACTACAAAGCAGATGAATAGACAAACAAACAGCCCTTGCAGAAAATGATATATGTATTATTTATTACACTTAGAATGCCTCCAGGATGAATGTATGTGATTAGCAGAAAAATGTGAAATCCAGTCTTTGCCCTTTATGAAATCACTTTTGGATTTGCTTTAAAAATGTTCTTTATTCTTTAGTCATTAACCATGAATGCCTTAGGAATGAGAAGGTCCTGTTATTCCTTGGACTAAAAGGGCTCTGGGAGATGAGTGATAAATTATGTAGACTACCCAGGACAGTCCATTTTTGAAATGTACTAAAAAATGCCCTTGAGGAATGAATAAATTTGTGTCTTGTCTTCAGAACTCGGTGTACTTCTGTATTGGTTTCATATAGCTTTGGGAGGTGGGCAAGCTATCCCTTTTCCAATCTGTAGAAGACATTAGTATCTGATAAATGAGAAGAATAATCAGCATCTTATATAGTCATTCAGGACACTCAAACCTATTATTACTATTGGAAATTAAATGGCTAACCTAAAAAAAAAGGAGTTTTATTTAATGGTATTGTAACTTTTTTAAGCCTACAGGAATGCTTTTATTTAGAACATTGGTTGTTTGTTCCTTCTTGAGTGCTTGCTCAGATGAGTTGAAAAGGTTTTCCAAAGGACTGGGAACAGATCTTAATATCAGCTTCCAAGTCTTTTCTCGAATCTCTTAACAGGGTTACATACAAAGAATTAGGTATCCCTGGATCTCATTCATAGCCTTGCTTTACCAGCATTTGGGACGGGATCATATGAGATGCTGTCAACACTAGCATGACCAATATATCATTGTGTAATAGGCTTATGACCTTGGTAAGCTTTTCTTGGCAGCCCAACATTTTGAAATATCTGCCAGATTTCAGGTCTGCTGATGCTGCCAAATGTTTTCATTAGGTCACCGTAGAACTCTGGTGCTGTTCTTTGTATTAAGAAGCAGAACTCACATTTGGAGTTATATACAGAAAGTTAGAGCTGGAAGTAGCCTAAGAAATTACCTAGTCTGGTCCTCATATTACTGATGAGGAAGCAGAGGTCCAGAGGAAGTGACTTGCCCAAGATCACAAAACATGTTAGTGGCAAAGCCAGCACTTAATAATCTGTTCCCTTGGGCTTCAGTTCCCTCTTATTAATGTCTGTTCCACTGTGTAAAGGTTGTTCAAGTTTGCCAAATAGATGGAAGCAAAAGTGGTGAGCAGGTGGAAATAGGCCAAGTAGTGAGGTATAACTATTCATTATTCTCATTTAGATCATGGATTTAAAATCTTTTTTTTTGTTTTAGTATTTTTTTTTACAAGCCTAGGTTTACTTAAAGTTCACTCTTCAGTAGTTTTTTCTGATTTTGTTGTTGTGGAGGGACAATGTAAATACAAAACTGCACAGATCTTAAGTATATATCTGAAATTTGTATAAATATATACATCCATGCATTCGTCAGCCAAATCAAGATATGAAACATACCCATCACCACAGAAGGTTTCCTGTGGCTCTTTGCAGTCAATCCACATCCTTTACCCCCACCAGAGGCCATCACTATTCTGATAGAAATCATTGCTTGTTTCTAGAATTCACATAAATGAACTCATACAGTATGTACTCTTTTGTTGCTGTTTTTGCTTGACAAAATACTTGGAAATTCTTCAAGTAGCAGTTGTATCAGTAGTTTTTTCCTTTTATTTTCTCCATAATATCCTTTTGTGTAAATTATACCACCATTTGTTTATCCATTCTCCTGCTGATAAACATCTGTGTTGTTTTCATTTTGGGCTTATTATGAATAAACTTGCTGTGAATATTTTTGTATAAGGCTTATTACTGACATATACATTTTGATCTTGGGAATATACCTAGGAGTGGAATTGCTGAGTCATAAAATAGGTGATGCTTAACTTTCTTAGACACTGCCACACAGTTTTCCAAAGTGGTTGTACCTTTTTAAACTCCCACCAACAATGTATGAATGCTTCCATTGCTCCACATTTTTGCCCCAACTTGATATTGTTAGTCTTAATTTTGGACCTTCTGGTTGGTATGTAGTGAGATCTCACTGTGGTTTTGATTTGCATTTCCCTCATGACTAATGATGTTGGGTACCTTTTTATATGCTGATTGGCCATTTATTCATTTAGGTTTATCTGTGAATGTCTATTCAAGGTTTTGCCCATTTTGAAAAATTGGGTTTGCCTTTTTTTTTTTTCTACTTACAGAAGGGTGAGATTTACTGAGTGTGGGTTTGTCTTTTTGTTATTAATTTATAAGAGCTCTTTGACAAGTGTATCTATTATAAATATTTTCATCAGTGTCTAGCTCACCATTTCATTTTATTAATAATAATTTTTGATGAATAGTTTTAAGCTTGGATAAAATGAAATGTATCCTTTTTTCTTTCATGGTTACTATTACTTGTGTTCTAATGTATTTTTCTCTAAGATTTTTTATCTCCTATGTTTTTAAAATAAATTTTACAATATTAGCTCTTACATTAAATGCTTGACTCACTATCTGAATAGAATTCAATATTGCCACTTTCTTCTGAGCCCATGACCAGCAGAGAGAACAAAATGAAAAATTTCAGGTACAACTTCATGAATGTATAATGCATTGTAATATATTTGTTCTCTGATATATTGTATATATATCTATGCAGAAAGTCCTCTTTTCCTTACACTTCTTTCAAGTAACTAAGTAACCAGTGAGAAAGGCCAATTATCCTCAGAGGTATGATTTGCTCCTCCCCATATCATATAATGAAAGTGGCAGTCCTTATTCCTGAAGTTCTTAGAGGTCTATAATTTGATATTAAAGCTCATGTGGCCTTTCCTCTGTTCATTTCAAACTTATATTTGAATATGCTACTCTAGCTCATTTATGAAGTCTAATGGCGAGTATTTATTTTTGATAGCCGTACGTGGTGTTTCTCATTCCACATTTGCAAATGTGAATTTAATCTATTATAATTAGGCAAATTTCCCCGCTCTGTATTCAGGAGGGCACAGCAGCAAGAATGGCCTTGTGCTACTGCACAGTTTATCATCACTTCCATCTCTTTTCTGATGTCATCTAACACCTTTCTATTGACTTTATAAAGTGCAAATCAAATTGCACTATTATTTTCTGTGTTCATAATTGAACAACCAAATCTATTCCACTTGGATTACTCTCAAGTCCATGTATGAACTCACTGTGCCCAGACTACATTCTTAGACCTGCCGTCTAAGCACAATAAGTATCCCATGATGCATTCTTCCAAACAAGAAGCAAGCAAACCAATTACTCTTCCTTCTTACATTCCAGAGCCTCTCAACAGGATGATCTTATTGTAACATCTATAACACATCTTTCTCGACTGACATATGCCTTTAGATATGCCTTAGATTTCATTGAAGTCTTTTAAAAGAAGACATGTATGGCTCCAGTCAACCTTTCCCTTTAATTTCTACTCAGCTCACTGTATATTGACAGTCATTAATAACATAATTTTCAAATGATGAAAATAAATGCCCATTATATACAACTTAGAATATAAAAAAGAAAATTTAAAATAAACATAATCCCACCCACCATTTGGAGACACCCACTGTGACTGTTCGATTGCAATTTCTTTAAATCTTTATTCTATAGGGTATTTACATTTACCTGAGAAAATTAGGAATTGGGTAAAATGAGGAAGAATTCCAGAATGAGGAAATAGAATAAAGCATACAAGAAGAAAAACTTAGGATGTAAATAAAACAATGCCTTTTCAAATTTACTTGGAAATTAGAATGTATAAATGAAAGCAGTAGGTGAGAAATTTTGCCATGTTGTTTGAGGACAGACTAAAGAGGGGTTTGAACAGCAAACAAGTCACTTCAGCCTCTACATGTTAGGGTTTAGAGAACAAAGCCAGTGGAGGGGATCAGCTGGAAGAAGATGAGATAGTCACAGAATGGATTGAAGATGTGCAGAGACTGGGGTCAACGAGACAGGAAACAGAACAATTTCAATTTCCAAGCATAGACGTAATAAGGATTTTTGAAGTGGGAGAATGATGGAGGAGGAAAGATACAACAGTTATTTCAGTTTACTGTTAGGGGAAGGAAATGACGCCAAGTATTTGAATGTGGTTGTCCAGGTAGCAGAAAAAGGAAGTCAGGGAAAAAGAACGTTTAGGGGGAGAATATTTAGTTTAGAAATGTGCTAGAGGAAGTGTTTGGGCTTGGTAGATGTGGCTGCAGTTCCAGTTCATCACTTAAGAGCTGTATGACATTGAGTACATTGTATAACCTCACCAAGTCTTTCTAAATTCACTAATCATATGTTAAAATGATGTTAATAGTACTTGTCTCAAAGAATTGTTCTGAGGATTATGATTTAGAATATATAAAAGTACTTAGTACTTTTGGGTATGAGGTGCAGTGGAATATTAGATAGTTGAGTAGATAGTTTTCTCTGTATTATTGACATTTTACAAGAGGTCAGAACTGGGGTACAGGCAGTTCAATGAGCTGTTATTGTCCTATGCTTACATTATTTCACTCTGTTGGGCATTGAATTTTTCCCAACTTTAGCTATTGCAGATAAATTAAAGTGAATATCTTTGTATACATAGTATCTTCCTTCTCTTAATTTAACTTCTCATTTTCCTCAGTACTTACTAGAGGGGAAAAAACCCAAATGGCAGAGTATCTGGTCAAATTTATGGGGTTTCATTTCCTGAAAAAATAACATTTGATTTTCTTACACATTCCAGAATTGTGCGTAGGCTCTCACTATACTAGTTAGATGAAAAGCTGAAATCCTAAATGTTCATCTTCCAACTTTTTCCAGCCTGTGGTTTGTCTTTGGATCAGCAGTAATTGCTGGGACAGCTATAATGGCTTCATTAATTTTTTGTTTGTGTTCTGTATGCAGTGATGGAAGAAATGCATCTCCTGTGTCAAAATCTAAATGTGCTTGTCTGAACTGAACAACTGCATTTGATATAAACATTCCTGATCGAAAAAGCAAAATGCACTAATGCATTTCCGCATAATCATCAGGGCAACAAAACTGACATTTAGCCGAAACCATTATACCAGTTTCAAAATCAGGAATATTTATATTTAAATTTATTTTTTAAGCTGCATTGTCAACAATTTTTGTATTATCAGATGCCAAAAATTTGCATTTTTCAATACTACATACATATTCACAACTGACAGCTAATCCAAAGAACCAGTTAATTGTGCTTTATTAAATTGTAATTTCTAAAGGATAGTTAACATCTTAGAAATACTTTTTGAAGAATTTGTTCAGTCACTGTTGTATGTGTATTTCAAATTACCTCTGCTTTCAATCTTATGTCCCATATTCTGGTTTTAAGACAAAATTTCTAGTTTATGTCTTTGCAGTTAAATCTGTCAGTGTTCTGACATATATAAAATACTTCATGAAGGTTGGTGGCATCTTTAGGCTAGGCCATGCCAGTCTACTCTATATTGTTCCACTTTAGTAAATGTGCTGCCAGAGCCTGCTGAGTTGATTTTTAAAACATTTCGATGGCATGAGCCAAATTTCCTCCTTCTAACTTTCTGTATCTTGTGCTCTGCATGGAGTGGGTTTCAGTTGAGGATGATAATGATAGTTGTGATAATGATAGTGGTGAATAATGTCACATTTATTAAAGTAGTATTTTATAAAGCACTCTATGAAAGTACTTTATTAATCTTATCTCCATAAGAACCTTATGATGTTAGTACTATCGTCCCTGCATTAGAGTTGAGAAAACAGAATTAAAGGAGTTAAAGAGCTTCCTCAACATCACCTATTCAGTAAGTGGTAGAGCTCAGACTAGAGCAAGCTCTCTGGTTCCAAACCCCTCTGAATAAACAGCTCACTTTATTGTTTATCATAATATACTATATTATACATATACTCAATTAACTGAATAGACATCATAAATATTCATGTATCATAAATATAAACATCATAAATATACACACTATATGTATCATAAATATATTAACAGAAAACTAAGTTGTCCTCCAACAATCTACAAAAGATTAAAGCTTCCTATAGAGTACTGTTGCTTCTAGCAAACATTTTCATGCTCAAAGGCTAAGCAATAACATAACTTTGAGGACTTTTATAACATTCATTGTCAATTTCTCAGTCCGTTATAATTGCTTTATATTTGAACAGTGGGTTAATTAAACACACACATATACGTATACATGCCTCACAATGTCTTTTAACCTTGTGTTTGTAAAATTGAGTACATTTTAATTTGAAATTACAATTAACCCTTGAACAACATGGGTTTGAATTGCATGGGTTCACTTATACATGGATTTTTTCAGTAAGTACCTACTACTGTGCTACACAGTCTGCACTTGGTTGGATCCATGGATGCACAGTCATGAATATGGAGGGCTGACTGTAAAGTTATTGGCAGATTTTCAGCTGTTGGGTGGATGGGCACACCTAATCCCTGCATTATTCAAGGATCAACTGTACATATTGTCCAGAATTTAATTAAAATATACAATAGTTACCAAAAATGTGATATTGTTAAAAAATGAGTATTTGGTGTTATTTTCTCAGTGTTTATCTATTGTTTATTTTCAGGCCTTACAGTAAAACTCTGTTCAAAATATATCCCTTGGGAACCTTCTAATTGCCTTATTATGTACTCCTTAAACTTAGAGCTTTCCTCTAGGTCTGTTAATATTTTCGTTGTTCACAGCCTTACAAAATTTTAACTAGGATGTAACTGCTTTGCATATGGCCTAATCATTACAGTGTTCCCACCATAGACTATGGGAATTTAGGATCTGTTAAAGGGTTATTGAAAGAGCCCCTCCTGTTAGAGTATTTACGACCCCAGCAGGTTAAACTATGTCCCATTTCTGAGACATCGAAGAAGATTATAGAAATTAATTTTGCAAATCTATGATAGTTTGCAGATGTACTCTTCAATATCTATTTTCTGAATTGAAAGACATGTTATTAGTTATTTTTAAAGATTAACCTTAAGATTCGCAATTAGATATCAAAATTATTCTATAAATATACTTAACACATATCATACCTATACATCAGGATTTGACTGTACTCACTTTTAAAGTCAACAAACACTGCCTCTTGGACATATATACACTACCAAATGTAAAATAGGTAGCTAGTGGGAAGCAGCCACATAGCACAGGGAGATCAGCTTGGTGCTTTGTGACCACTTAGAGGGGTGGGATAGGGAGGTTGGGAGGCAGGGAGACACAAGAGGGAAGAGATATGGGGACATATGTATATGTATAACTGATTCACTTTGTTATAAAGCAGAAACTAACACACTGTTGTAAAGCAATTATATTCCAATAAAGATGTTAAAAAACAAAAAACACTGCCTCAACAGACTAACCCAATTTATGTCAGTTTGGGTAAAAATTATGTATTTACATTTGGCAAATTTCTCTAAAATTATTCTGCTGCATAAGTCATATGTTTATATGGATTTCAGCAGATTTTTATTTAAAGTATTTAATATTCCCCAACTCAAAGAGAAAACCCCAAGCCCATTAATATTTTTCAATGTAACTGTTGGGTCTTTTATTTGATCTCTTTTTTGTATCATTGGAATGAATTGTATCAAGTGTTTCTTCTTCTCCAGTCATCTTAGATTTATATAAAAAGGTGCTAGAAGACAAATTACAAATTGCAAATCTTTTCATGAACAATTCTTAGTTTTGTGGAGGTGGGTATATAATGGTAGTCTGAAAATTTTGGAGTAAGTTTTAGCTACTTCCCTACCACTCCCTCCCTGGTTTAATTAAAGTAAGTTTTAGGCAAAAATCTGCAACATATACAGAAGTTTATTAAGCTCACAGTTATTAGTAAGCAAGCAAAAAATAGTTTATACACCTTATTCCACAAGCTTGATGAAATTCTTGATTTCTGTCCTTTTTGGAGCTCTGCCTACCATCTTGCATGACAGATTATTTGAGGGAGACACAACTGAGTTCTGGCACTAAGAGCAAAAGTGCCCTGATACTGGTATGCTGAGAATAAAAGTTTAAAGGTGATGGCTTTATTTATAAATAATGCACTAACCATATTTCACATTGGAACAAAGATTAACAAAATTTCATTTTTGTAAAAATATAATCAAATTTAAAACTTCATGTAGAATTTGGAGAAAGGAATTTTGAACACATAACCCCAGTAATTTTCTTTAATTCCTCCTAATCCAAGCTTTTGTGATGTCTGTAAATTACATGTAAATGTCTCACCATAGTGTGGTGATATATACATATATATATATATATATATATGTATGAGTCTATATATATGAGTCTATACATAAATATATATTAAATACTATATATTAACTAGTTTAAACTTTAAGCATGAGGCTAAACTTAGAAGAGAGAGGTCAGTGCTATATCACGTGGTATAGTGAGGCCTTGTGAGCAGGAAAAGCAGGTCTATGGTAATAGGTGTTTATTCCATGATCATGAACCACCGAATGTCATCAAGTGGTAGGACACTTCTAGGAATAGTGCCATACCAAGGGTTCACATTGGTCTCTGTTGCTGGCAAGTTAGATCAACCTTGGTAAGTGGGAGTCATAGTCACTGGGCACATGCATAGCCTTCAACTCTACCACTGAATAGCTGGTTCATGTGCTCATTGTATTGGCACTGGGTGGTTGTAGACAAAGGTTGGCCAACGTCAAATGGTCAAGACATTTTGTCTACTAGTATGCAGAGTGTATAGTGCCTCTTCCATGGTGAGTAGTTTCTGGTTGGCATTAATGTATAATACAAAGATCTTTTCCCTTTATGCCCATTTTTCAGATGTCGATCCACATGCCTCTACGCCAGACCTTCTTACCTCTAATCTTCCAGGCTTTTTGCTTCTAGGTTCCTGACTTGCTGGCCAGGTCACTTGCTGCTGCCCACATGCTTATGTTTATTCTAACCCTACACAGTCTGATAGGGTAGCCACTAGTCCATATATCTAATTGCTATTGAGCTCTTGAAATGTGATTGTCCAAATTGAGATGTACTGTAAAAACAGAATACAGACCAGATGTAGAAAAGTTATTATGAAAATAAAGCATCTCACTAATTTAAAAATATTGATTATATGTTAAACGATAACATTTTAGATACATCGGGTTAAAGAAATATTTTTTACATGTGGGTATAGAAAATTGAAAACTACATTTGTGGCTCACATTAAATTTTTATTGGACAGCATTGTTTTATGCATTTAAAGGAGATGACCCAAATCTCTGCATATTAGGATTTTTCCCTAGCCACTGTCTTTCAAAACCACTCCTGAGGGACTTCCCTGGTGGTGCATTGGTTAAGAATCTGCCTGCCAATGCAGAGGACACGGGTTTGAGCTCTCTTCTGGAAAGATCCCACATGCCGCGAAGCAACTAAGCCCGTGCACCACAACTACTGATCCTGCACTCTAGAGCCTGTGAGTCACAACTACTGAGCCCGCATGCCACAACTGCTGAAGCCCACATGCCTAGAGCCCGTGCTGTGCTACAAGAGAAGCCACCGCAATGAGAAGCCCACGCACCGCAACAAAGAGTGGCCCCCACTCACCGCAACTAGAGAAAGCCCACGCACAGCCAGGAAGACCCAACACAGCCAAAAATAAATAAAAATTAAAAAACAAAAAAACCCACTCCCAAGTGGGACCGTGATGCAGATTCTAATAATTTCTGGTCTTCACCTACTTACCAGACATATCCACCCATAATCCAAGTTTAGTTTTCCTCATGCTCCTTAGGGTGATTTCATAGTAGTCCCCCTTAGTCTATCACTGTGAACTGAGACAAAGGCGTTGATGCAACTGAGATGGGTGACGTGGGGTCTGGACTACCCTACTCTTGCAGGGTCCTGCTCATGCTTGGTCCTGGATGTACCATTTCTGTATTATGATGGAATATTCTTGGCCTGCCTGACTTTATGACTTGGTCCATAGGACAGTTCCAGGTGCATGGTCACTTCTGTCCAGGTGTTCTAGCATTCCATCATTACTAGCATCCAGTAGCATGCCAGAGGCTATTTCTCTAATAGTGTGTAACTCTCCACTGCAGATGTCACGGACCTCCTCCAAAACCCCGGGAGCTTACTTTGTCATTCTCTCACTGGGGCTTGCCATAAAATCCACACTAAATTTTTTTCCATCACTGCTGCCTCCAGCACCACAGTGTCTGCTGGATAGTATTGGTCCAAGTGGCAGTGCTGCTTTCATTGTAGTCAGACTTTGTGCAGAGCTCTTTCCTGCTACAGACCCCACTCAAAGCTAGTGGTCCTCTATGACACCCATATATGGGCTAGAGCAATATTTCTAAGTGTGGACGGTGCTGCCTCCAGGTCTTCTGCTTCCTTCTTCATGGTAGGGAATGGAAGATGAGGCAATTTTTTCTTTTACTTTGGAGGGGATATCATGGCATCCTTAAACAGTGGAGCCCTAAAATATATTGAAATTACAGAGGCCTAAATCTCCACAAAATTTGTCCCTACTATCTGGAATATGTGTATCTCATTAAGGCCTCGCTCACAACCTCACTGATATAATGGATCATTATAATCTGTGGGATTGACATGCTGATGGATATCTGTCTATAGGCTCCATATCTCTTTGGATAAAATTATGACAGAGGACAACATAGGCCAAACTGTAAATAAATAGTCTTGTTAATTACCTACATATGGAAACGATTTCTAATCCCCTTTCTTGATTTAGACAGAAAGAATGCATTCCTGATATCAGTGGCCACATACCATGTGCTGGGACCATATTAATTTGCCCTAGCAACAATATCATGTCTGCTTGGCAGCTGCAATCAGAACTAACTTCTACTTAGTTGAGCTTGCAGTAGCACAAAATCATTCTCCAGGACCTATCTTGTTTCTGCAGGGTCCAGACTGGTGAATTAAATGTGAATATTAAATGACTATTACTGTGCATCCTTTAGATATTTAAAGGTGGCATAAATCTTCACCATCTTCTTTGTGATACTGCTTTTGATTTACTATTTAAGCTCAAGTATGTGCATGGGCACATTCAAAAGCTTCTACTTGGCCTTATGCATAGTAATGACTCTCATCCCATAAGCTCAGGACCCAGTGCATTTTTTTTTTTTTAAGAAGATGTTGGGGGTATGAGTTTACTAATTAATTTATTTTTGCTGTGTTGGGTCTTCGTTTCTGTGCGAGGGCTTTCTCTAGTTGTGGCAAGCGGGGGCCACTCTTCATCGCAGTACGTGGGCCTCTCACTATCGTGGCCTCTCTTGTTGCGGAGCCCAGGCTTCAGATGCGCAGGCTCAGTAGTTGTGGCTCACGGGCCTAGTGGCTCCGCAGCATGTGGGATCCTCCCAGACCAGGGCTTGAACCCGTGTCCCCTGCATTAGCAGGCAGATTCTCAATCACTGCACCACCAGGGAAGCCCCCCAGTGCATTCTTGTACATCAATCTCAACTATGTATTTGGGGTTTGGAGAAATACCCCTGGGTGGGTCTGTGAACCCCAGTAGACCCACTGAATATCAGACTTTGGCCAGGATCCTATGTATTTCCTAGCTCCCCAAAGCCCCCACTCTACCAGATGCAAAATAATGATATTTTGGGTCTCCAGGTATCAATGTCACCTTGGACCCTGTGCCAAATGTCTTCTAAATGTCAGGGTATTACCTTTCTCAGTGTACAATCGCACAAATAAATGGCTCTAGGTCCCCTTGAAGAACTGGAAAAATCCATTAGTGTTTAGTTGCCATGGTGTTCTATGACCCTTTCCCTTGGGGATCTGGGGATTGGATCTTTTATCAACGAATCCTGGGTTTGAAAACTAACTCAGGTCCAGAAATGGGGTAAGGAATTAACTTTTATTGGGGCAACTGCTCATTGGCTCTTGGGTTCTTTGGATTATACATACTTAGTTCCTTTAATTATCCATCTAGTTAATTATCCATCTAGTTTGCCCCTAGAATGCTGTATTCTATTAACTCTATTATTTTCTGCAGGTGAGGCCCTCTTGGCTGCCACTCAGTTGTTGGTCCTTACCATAATTACAGCACACTGGTGGCTGGTAGTTAAGCCACTTTACTTGACTGCTGTTGCTTTGGGGTGCTGGTTGCTTCATGGCTATCAGTGATCCCAGTTCTGTGAAAGCCTTCCCTACCATTAGCCCTGGCCTACAGAGAAGAGCCACCACTCAGTTTCTTAGTGATATTGGTGCCTTTCTCACCAGTGCATTCATGTGGCCTTGGTGAATGGTGTGACCTCAGATTTATGGTTCCTCCTGTGGAATGTAATCCTCTGGTGAGTCTTTGGCCTTAAGAAACATGTCCACTCTAGCATGCTAACGTCCTTGATTCTTTTAAACCTGTCTACTGTCTGCCACAGTAATTCTGGCATTTCAACTTTTCCAGCATGGGCCATTGCTTTTCTCAGACTAGGAGACATCCTAGCACAACATTTGTACCATCCCCTGAGGTTCTTACTATGGTGTTAAATCTTTTAATTGAGGAAACTACCACCATACCAATAAAATGTTCCTTATATAGTCTAATGTTCTGGCCCCCTTAATTTGGCAGGTCACCAAAAACAATTCTCTGGCTTTCATAGTTAATTCTCAATTGTCTGTTTATTCCTCTCAGCTTTTCAAGATCAAGCCTTTAACTTAGTAACAATCATCTTAGTATTCTTGGATTTATCATTTCTTCCATGTATTTCTAACTCCTTCATTTCAGCAACTTGCCACTGAATTCCCCTCCATAGGCAGGTCAACAACAATTGGATGGCCACCTCATGCAAGGGGTCAACAGCATAATTTACTCTTGGGGCTGGAGTTCTCATTATTAAGCAGATACTGAGTGAACTAGTCCGCAAATTCCATTTTACCACCTGCTTTTCTGGATTTCCTCTGGTGCGAACGGTCACAGTTTTGAGTTCTCCTGGAAGCAGACTCTGAGATGGAGTTAGAAATGGAAAAAGTTCCATTAAAATGCAAACTTAAATGATATTTAAAAATAACTTTGGCCAGTTTTGGTTGTTTTACTAGGGAGAGGGTCAAAAGAGCTCCTCACACCATCATTATCAAAGTGGATCTTCCCTAGAATTTATTTGCTGTAATCCCTTTACAAGTACAGCTTGTATTTTCTATCTTTCATTGTTCATATATGGTTTATAGATTAAAAAAAAGTGAGAATGAGAAAAAATATTTATCTTTGAACTCAAAAGTTAATGTTCTGCATTGACTAAATATCATAACTTAGTATTTGCTCTATGGTACAAATAATTTATCATTTTTAAAATGTGAAAATGTTGAAAGTATTGCATGACTTTGTCCAAAACTTTTCCTTTTAGTGTAGTGGACATGCCTTTGGTGTTGAAAGGCATCAGACAAATAATTGTTTTTCTAGATATTTTCTAAGTTGAGTAAGACTAGTTCTGACCTATATTTCAAAATAAACATTATTTTGCTTTTGACAAAATCCAATTACCACCTTATTTTCTGAAGAGTTATTCCATGAATTATTAAATATGGTAATATATATGGTAAAGCTTTCAGATATCTAAGAGAATTTTGTTATTTAATATTTTTCTTGCATAACTCATTTTTAATTTTTACTGAAAACAGAAAGTTTTGGAAAATGGCAGTAAGAAAATGCCAGTTTTCCTGAAACCGACCCTAGCCCTAAGCATTTACATACATAAAAGTGCCACAGTTTATGAAAATAGAAAATTCAGTCAATTTGCTTGGATTTCATCAAAACACTTTCTCCCCATTGAAGCATTTGAATATTGAAGACACTGATTTTCACTTAAAATGTATTCAATGTACTTTGACTGCAACTCACTGGAAAGCCAAAATTTAATCCATATGTTAATGAATAGGAATACAGATCACAGAAAGGATATTGCTCGTAAACTAGAATTCAGTGGCTGTTCTTACTCCTCCTTTGTTTGCTAAATAGGTCTCCTGACTCCAAATATGTTGTAATTACTTAATATATTTTGCTAGATGAAATGATCCAAATGAAAAATATTATGTTTTGAAGATGAAGTGATGATGGTAGTCCTGTAATCCTCATTGTTTCAGAGTTGCTTTGATTGTGTCTGGTCAGAAAATCTTACTTTTTTTAAAAGTGAGAACTATAAAATTACATAATTCTAATTAGCAATGTGAACTGATCAGTTACTGGGGTCATACAACTTTGAACAAGTTACTTAAATTCTCTGAGCTTCAGTTTCCTCATCTATAAAATTGTGAAAATTCTATGTATTTGGCACAATTAAATGTAAGAAAATATATGAAACCTGGCACAATATCTGGCAATTTGTATGAACTCAAAGTTCATGTCTTCTCTCCTTCCAGTTAAGCATGGCAAAATAATCTTGTTTAAAATATCATTCGTTTTTTCACATTAAAACTTCAGTAGTTTAGCAGTTGAATGTTAATTTTGGCAGATGCAATTATTTGTGTGTGTTTCTGATTTAATAGCATAATGTGTTATGTTTTTCTAGAGGGTTATGGCAGGTAAGTGAACAAGAAAATCATATGAATGTGTACATTCTGTAAATAAAGGAAGAGTTTGAAAAATATTTGGAGCAGTTGGCATCACTGGCATCTGTTGAGATGGAGACTTCCCTTCAGTTTTAATTTCTTCAGCAGATATTAATTGCATACCTAGTGTGTAGTAAGTCAAAGACCCAGTGGTGAAGAAACTAAACATGGTCCTTGATCTAACGGAATTTACTGTAATAGTGAGAGCGATATTAAGCAAATAGTCAAGAAATTAAATATAAAATTGCAATTGTGAGAAGCACCATTAATGACAGATGACTGGTACTTTGAGTGCATACAATAGAAGGTTTTGACATAGGAAGGTGAGGAAAGCAAGGAGCTGATGATTGAGCTGATAAATGACAACTCAATAGGACCTATTTACATAAATAGAGGTGGAAATGGAATCCTAATAGAACAACACACATCAAGTCCTCAATGTGAAAGTCCATGCAACACATACATGAGACCTAAAATATACTAGTGTGGCCAAAGTATAGAGAGGAAGGAAAAGATGATGAAACTTTAGAAATAGTCATCCTCCTAGACTATGCTAAGAATGTTTATCCTTATTATAAGTGCAATAGGAAACAATTAAAATAATTGAAGCAAGGGAGCGGGTCAAGCATAAAGTAATTGACAATCAAATTACCATATTCTACAGATCACTCTGGATGGGTAAGAGTAGATTTATGTAAACCACTCAGCTGTCTCTCAGCAGAGCAGGAGTGGAGGTGTCAGGGAAGATGAACTAGGTAGATGGCAATGGAGGGAGTGGATGGAATAGAGAAAGTGATGGCAAGGAGAGAGATTTAGAAGGTAAAATCATCAGGCCTTTGGGATATGTAGGGTGAGAAAAAGGAATCAAGGATCACTTTAGGTTTTTGAATGGGATAACATTTCATTTAATGTAGAATTTGTCATCTTTAAGGCTAATATGATATCTTGAATCATGACTTACTCTGTGGAGAAATTAGTCATTGTTAGATCATGAGATTTCTGTATTAGTGATACATTTGACATTTTTTTTGGATAAGTATATTTTTCATTCTAAATTACTCATTTCTAGTTCTGTCAGTATTAACCTGTTTAAATTTGGTAGTATTAGATAATTACTAAAGCTATTTTCTTATATTCTGTGAAATTACGGCTGTTTGGAAATGTGCTCAGCAAAACGGAAAGTTGTTTACCTGCACTATGTTCATTAAAAAATTAAACATAATTTAAAAAGCAAAATCTTCATTGATGGCATCTCCTTCTCTGCCTTAATCCTAGAAAATTCACCTTTCTAAAAAAAGGTGCATCTATTGCAAAAAAAGTTCATATTTCTATGTATGGTGGTAATTTTATGATTTTGAGAGATTTTTCAGAACCCAGTCCAAGAGCATTTGCTATGGTCTCTGTTAAGTCGGTACTATTAGAAGAAAACCTAGAAGGTGGTCTGGTAATGGAATTAAGCAGCAGCATATGCTCCTCTGGAAAGAAAACACTGATAGGAAGAGTTAAAACTTTAATGCAAAGATCTGATTATTGCAAATTCAGCTAATCAGAATGGCTAGGGAATTGGATATCTTGATACTGGCATTTTTTGATTAATTGAGGAAAAAATGTTTTTTTAACTGTTTGATGCTGTACATTTTAATAAGATATAAAAATCTATTTTTTGTCTTAATAAACAGAGCACAATGACCTTGGATTGAAATTTCCTTGATCCTACAGGATCCAGGGTCATTTCTATAAACTTCAGTTATCATTGCATATTTTGATATTATTGTGGATGTGGAAGTCATAAAGACTTGATTCAAACCTACATTGACTTCAGGATATACACTGAAAGTTACGTTAAAAAAAATAAAAAACACAGACATAAGCTTGTTTTCTTGTCTCTCTGATTTAAATGGGGAAAGCAAAAAATGTGGCTAATTGAAGATTCTGTTAAGTGAGACTTTTTTCTTATTTTCCCAGTTTTATTGAGATATAATGGACATATAACATTGTGTAAGTTTAAGGTGTACAACGTGATGATTTGATACATGTAGATGTGCTGTATGCCTAATATTGGAAATAAGAAATCTCAATACAGAGATCCAGAAATTCCAATAACTAAAACATTTCTAATCATGTACGAGTGATTATTCGTTATGTGAATAGCATCAGAAATGTTGATTCCATACTTTCATTCTTAGATTGGGATTGATCTATATGGTATAGTAATAATTTATTCAGTGAGCACAAGTTCAGGGCCCGCTTCTAAGAACAGTGAAAATTTGTATTTTTTTTTTTTAAATTGACGCTACACCCAGCTTAGCTACTTCAAATCTAGTCAAATCATACTTAAAAAAAAAAAGTAAAAAGATTTCTATTTTGAATGTCTGTTCCCACAGTCCTTTAAAATTAAAAGGAATCTCCCATGTTTGCTGTAACATATGGGTAGTCCTTCCATATTGTTTTAACAATGGCTCACAAGCAGTAATAGTTTTATCTTTTAGATATCTTCAGATAGCTATTTGACATCAAAGGCTTACTTTTTCATAGATGTGAATTAATTCATGAATTTGAAATTTCTTAGCTACATATTCAACAAATATTTATTGGATGCCTATTATATACCAAACATTGTTCTAGGTTAGTTGTGATCTATCATGATTAAATATATTCTAATGTTAAATATTTGTTTAGTATAATATGTTATTGATATATATATTTAGTAAATAATATAATATTTAATATCTGGTATTTCTTTATATTTATACATATCCAGTATAATAATATGTTAAATATATATAAATGAAATGTAGATTTAAATCTATATATATGGTACATAGATATATTTCTGTAGCAGGAGGAAAATGGACTTTTGGCTGTTCAACTCAGGACTCATGAATTCCCTTGGCACTGTAAACTATTTTTTTCTTATCCTCTCAAATAAAATCATGTCAACATTTGAGGTACAGACTGAAGAATTTGGAAGGTGGGGGATAGTAAAGAGAAGGAGAAGATTATAAGAATTAGGGCTATAAATTCTGGGGAAAACTATTTCTGTTTCAGGGGCTTTTTAGCCTCAAGGTTCAATGTATGAAATAACTCAAGGCAAGTTTCCTTTACATAGTACATGGGGGTTTAAAGGTAATTATGGATAATTCTATAAAATATGAACCAAGTATTTCACTACTTGGACATACTGCCGCTCTTGCAATATGCTACAGGATTAATAGGGCTAAATTCTAAGTGAATTTAGAACACCTGCCTGTAGAACATTAGTAGTTGCTCTAGAATTAATTACAAATTAGCCTATGAATTTTTCACATATTATTACATTTTGTTTCCCTTGTACCAGCAATACATCTCATATTCAATTATTCTAAAAGAGTAAGTAGTTTTCTCTAACTAAAATACTATTGATAGCCCATTTATACTATTTCATTCTTTAAGGAAATCTGATTTTTTCACAGGCAATTTATGTTCAGAAAATAGATAAACAATAAGAAAACAAAAAACTTGTATTGCTGGAGGCCAGTGTTTTGTTTGCAGAAGTTCTTTTAATGTATGTAAGTGTTGGAATCATTTAAAATATTGTGTCACATGTATATACTATTTAATAACTTATTGAACATTTACTTCATTATTCTTTAAGATTAAATATATTAACTTCCTTTAACATTAACATGAAATTTTCTAAATTCACAATTTCTTCTAGAGTTTTAAAAGATATTAGCCTTCAAAATTCACAGAATTTTAAAATACATTCTACCCATATGCAACTAAGAAATTGCCAAACCAATATGTATATTTTTAACCATGTGGTGAGAAAGCATTGCCTTTGGCTGAAACTATTCTTGCCAGTTTTGAGGCCACAGAGTAAAGCTTTATGTTTACTAGCTGATAAAAATCAATTGAATTCAGGAGACTTAACAGGCCCTAAGCAATCCCTGGTGTTCCAGATCCACACCATAAAGATTATGAGGGCTACTACTTCTCCCTGGTTTTACCATGTGTCATCTTAAGCAAGATGAAGAATTTGGTTCTTGTTTTCTTGTGGTTGTAAGAAACTATATGATGAGTTTCTTCCAACATAGTTAGTATTTGGGTGCTGTGATGGCTCCCCAAGGTGAATGATTATAGGTAGCCTTGCCTGAATCTCTTATACTGTCCTAGCCTGTGTGTTTTTCTCTCCCATCCCATGTGGCTATTCATCATGAATAGAATAAAGTCAGCACTAATTGTTTTGTTTGTGATGGTGAATTCTACCAAACCTTCGTTCTTTCTCTTCTGCCACATCTTTCTCACCATTGCACAAACTATACACACTATGTTTATCCATTCAGACAGGCTATATAGATTACTCTGTAGTAACAAACACCCACGTCTCACAGCTTTAAACAACAAGAGTTATTCTTGCTCATGTTATGTGTCCATCATGGATTGACTGGAGCTGCTGATCCGTGTTATTCTCACCCGGATCGTAGACCGAGAGAGTAAATCTCTGGAAACTGGCCAGTTGGTGTGGCACAGCAAAGCAAGAGCATGGTGAATCATGTACTAGTTCATATAGACACCCAGACGTGTGCCATTTGTCACATTTCATTTGCTGAGGTAAGTCATATGGCCACACACAACTGTAAGGAAGCAGATAATTGCAATCCTCCATGTTTCTGGAAGGAGAGACATAAGTATTTGGTGACCAGCACTAAAGACTACCTCAGTCCCCCTTCACCCTTCCAACACCCTGCATGAAGGGATATAAATGTATGAAAGATTTGAAACTTAAAAATATCCTATGGTTTTACTCTATATGATAAGAAAAACAAAGAATAATATGCTGAAATAGCCATTTGTCTTTTTAATCAATAAAATAGCAATATCAGTTTCTCAAGTCATTCCAAGTATTCCATTATTTGGATGATATTCTGGAAGCTTTTGGAACTAAAAGGTAGATTATATTTACAATTAATTTGAGGTATTAGCATACAATAACTTTTGGAGAGAAAATATGTGATATTTGGACCTGGATGACCCTCAGCATGGAATGGGATAAACTGGTCTTGAAGCTGTGTCTTAATGTACTCCCTTCATGGAGCTTTCCTTCAATAGTGTAACCTGTGGTTCTGTTGCTCTGGAGAAAGGTTTCCATCTCTGAAGAATCAGTAATAGCTACACAAATAACCTTGACTTTGAGAAGGAAATTTTCCTGAATACTATGTGAAAGGGATAATTACAAGTACTTTTAGCATTTCTTTTGCTTAATGCTTTCTAATCAGCCCCATGGGAAGTAGATTTTGTTATGAGCTTTTCATTTGGTCCTTATTACGATAGACCACTCTGCATCATTTAACACTCTTGGCCACTCCCACTGTCTTGAATCGTTGTCCCCTCATGGGTTCCATGATATTGTTCTTTCCTGTCTTGCTAGACACTCTTACTCAAATTCTTTCATTTGCTTGTCTTCCTGTCCCCGCCCCATCGGTGTTAACATTTCACCCACTTTCCGTTGCTTCCCTTTACTTCCAAAATCTCCAAATCTTTCCCCCCGCTTCAATTGCCCCATGGCAGTGGCTTTACTTCAGACATTCACATTGCTCCCTGATACTATAACTCACTTGCCTCCTAAGTTTCTCTGCTTTGAATCTCTGTCCATCTTGCTGTCACTTTCCAGGGAGATCTTGTATAGTACAAGTGCAGACTACTAGTGTAATTATCAAAGTTGTTCTAAAAGTGACCCACTTTTACTTCCTAGTTTAACTTTCTGCTGTACTCATCAAAGCCAAGTCTGCAATTATATAAATGTGTATCAGGTTCTTTCAAGGCTCCAAAGAATCAGCATGGAGCAGTGGAAAGGCACAGATTTTGGGGATCAGGTATATTTAGATTCAAATCCTGTATTTGACAATTATGAGCTACTTGACCTTGAACAAGCTACCTAAACTCTCTGAACATCTGTTTTATCCTCTATTCAATGAGAATGATAGTCATGATTCACATAATTATTTTGAGTATTAGGCTGGATATATGTAAAGTACTTATCACAGTAACTGGAGCATAGTAGAGTTTTCATAAGTGGTAGTTATCCTCGTTGTCATTGTATTTCATATCCATATAAACAATGTTGCTTAGACATGACATTTCTAACCTTATTTACCGGGCAAATTCATATTCATACTTTAGAATTACACAGTTCTCAATGCCTACTCTCTTCATCTTGCCCTTCTTGAAAAATTACCTTGTTCCTTAGTACTTCACTCACTGACACAATATGAATGGTTCTTGTATAGGTTATACTATTGACTGGATCAAGGGTGGACTAAAATCCAAAACAATCCATCTTCAGATTGGCTAATGATTATGAAGTGAACTTGTGTGAAGGGTTCTGTCCAATACTCTGGTGGCTTCTAGGATCTGGACTAGAAAATATGGATAGGATTGACTGTCAGTAGTAAGTGGTCAATCTATAGTAAAAGAAGAGAGTATGGAGATGGCCACGAAGCAGAAGTACAAAGCAAAGTCCTCAGGCTACGAATTCCTTGGAAAAGGACAGAGAAGATAGTTGGCACCTGGGCCTTTTTTGGTTCCAGGTGACTTTCTAGTTATCTTTGTAGTTAATGTGCTCTGTACCCAAAAAAAAAAAAAAAAAATCTCTCAGACTCAACACAATACTGAGCCTCTGCTCCTTGCAAACAACTTGAAGATATGCCTCCTATGTTACCTTTCAGAGTGCTCTTCTGACTCTTCCTAGGAGTAGCTTCTTTGGGGTCCCAGAATACTTTGCATATATATCCCTTATAGAGCATATTCTAATAATCTCTATTATTTGTCCCAACATAATGAGAATTTCCGTCTTTCTTTATAGTTCTAGCACATAATCTATTCTCTGACATACAGCAGATGATGAATGAGTACTGATTTATGAGTAATAAATGAATAAATGAATGAATTCTTGCTTTTCCTACGGAACTCAGAAAAGCACTGTCACAAGTTAAGTGACTTAAAAATAGTGCACCTATATTTTTAAATTGAATACTTTAACTTCTGTTCAGAATAAATGGCATTAGTTCACCTTGTTCAGGTTAAGAGAGAGAGTAGAAAAGTACATCCACAAAGCTTTTCTTTACCTTCCTTTCTAACCTGAAATCAACATGGGCATTATGTAATGCACTCCTGCTACATTCTGTAAAAGTGGAGAATTGTGAACTGCGCCGAAGCAAGAGCAAAACTTTGGTTAAGTGAATTATATAATTAAATTCTGCATCCTAACACTCCATGAATTTATAGGGTCTATTGTGTAATTAGTTTACAAAAGAAAGAGCATTGGAGTTATTTACAACAGATGTTCACCTAACTTAAAACAGGAAGAGTATATTTACTTCTATGTAGTTATTACAATATAATTAAAACCATAAAACCACCTTATCTGAATTTCAGAGCCCAAGCATATTTTTTCTTTTTTTGGCCTTATTGACTACATTACTCTTTACTGATCATGCAAAGATCATAGGAGAGGGCCACAGGTTGGCCACTGTCGGCTTGCCAGATATTTTAGTAAGGTTTTATTTTTTCTTTTGCTCCACTTTTCAGTGGATGATGAGATAAATCTCTGAAAAGTTGTATGTATGTTGGCAGAAACACATGTAGAATATGGCTGATGACAAAAATCATTTTTGTGCCTATGTTCTGGGAGTGGTTGAGAAGGAGAAAGCACATGTTCAATCCGCATGTGCTAAAAGAAGACCTGAGTTTTATGTATGGGTAGTTAGTGTGTAAACCACTGCTATCATCTTCCAGACAGTGAAGAAGCAGGCATATAACTGTCGTCTGATCTTCAGATTGCCTGTATATGATTTTATACACACTTTAAAAATGTGGATGTGGGAGAATTCACAGTGTGACTTTACCTTGTACCCTGCTGGATAGAGATGGTCTTAGGCTGCCCACACTCCATGGTAAATCTGCTGGAAGGAAAGTTCTTGCAGGAAATAGTAGTTGGATTTTCAAAAAAACATGAACTATCTCTTTATTCAAGGCCTGGGGAAATATGCCCAGATGTCAAATGTCTACTTCAATCAATTCAGCTCATTCCACCCATAATCATTTGCTTGTTATAGGAGATTTCCCACTCCTCCATAATGGCTCACTTGGATCAGGGCAGTATTATTCAGGGATTTGACAACATGTGCAAACTCTTTTTGAATTAATTTTCAAAGTCTTTTGTGACTGGTGTCAATTTGGCAACAGTGTTCTTTCATATTCATAGGCTCAAGGTCTAGGGTTTGGGGGTGGTTAATTTTAAGAATTTCCTCTTCAACAACTCCCTTTTGCCTTCCAGAAGACAGACGTACTGCGAGCATCAGAATATTAGAGTTAAAATAAGGAGGGAGACATAGAGTTCGAGGTTATAAGGTTGACTTTTTGACTCTGAAAAGAATTTTTAATAGTAACATAGTTTGAGAGTAAGGCTGAAGCTTAGAATCTGCCTCATTCAAGGTCTCCAAATGGTCACAGAAAGAAACTTTTCACCTGTAAGTGTGGCACTTATTATAGAATGTATCATTTATACTCCAAAAATCACTTTACAACTGTATTATACAAAAAAGATAAATTAGTTTAAATGGAAACAATATCAGCTAAGGTTTTAAAATTTCTTCTAAAAATAATTTATGTATAAAAACTGAACTACAGAAGACAAAAAACATTTCACAACTTAATTTTGCTCACTGTTGCCCTGAACACATCATGAAACATCCTCAAGTCTGCAGCACTGGTTGGGCACATATATAAGAAAGCTAAAGAAAACAACCCTTTCTAAAAAGACTGCGGTTGTAACTAGTGGCCTTGTGAAACTCTGTCACCCAGTGTCCCCACGAGTCTTGCCTTTTTTAGTGGAGCCTATAACTAACTTTAAAACTTGTCAGAATAGAAAGAATGGCCAGCAAGATGGTACATCAGGTAGTGTATCTTTTCCACATTGGCATTTCATTTTATTGACCAGTTCATTTCAGGTACTTTCAGAGAGATCACTTATTTTATGTTGTGATCAGTAAATAACTCTTAAGATCTTCTCCTGTTTTTTAAAAAATGTAATATTTAGGATGAAAAGACTTACACATTTTGTTATGTACCGTATCAAACTAGTATCCAGACATATTTGTGGGAATTTGCGATCCAAGTTTGGGCTCTAAGATTTCACTTCTGTTCTAAATGCATCTTTAACAAACTGATTCATTTAGTACAATTTGTAATTTTCTGTGTTAACAATGATTAAATCCTATCAATTTCACAGTGAAAGGAAGTTATTTCTTAGGTTCCTATTATCAAAGGAAAAAGGAACCATTTTCAATGACAGTTAACCTTATTTGCAGCATTATTATAAATTCCTTTACTCTCAGGTTTTTGGAACGTATTTTGGCTAACTGCTTTGTGTTTTCCAA
The DNA here is from genome assembly GCF_011762595.2 of Tursiops truncatus. NCBI lineage: Eukaryota > Metazoa > Chordata > Mammalia > Artiodactyla > Delphinidae > Tursiops > Tursiops truncatus. Next base: position 36,419,311 of record NC_047036.1, read on the forward strand.
GGCAAATGAGAATTTGGTTAGAAGAACTTCCATTAGCATATGATAGTTTTTTAATTTAAAAGACAGGCTTTAAAAAATTTAATTGGGGTAATAGCCATAGGGATACCATTTTGCTATTATGTTGGTGTTGCCTAAGCAAACATGCACAATTGTTTGCTGGCAAAATGTTGTCTGTAATCATGTAGATTTTACTGTAATGTCTTATTAGTTTTTCATTTTCTTTGATGTAATAAGATTCAGGGCCAAACATAGCTCTATAAAATTAAGTTTTATTGTCTTCATGTTTGTTAGGTCAAAATTCCTTTCCTGGGAGGGAGGGAGATTCAAGAGGGAAGAGATATGGGGATATGTGTATATGTATAACTGATTCACTTTGTTATAAAGCAGAAACTAATACACCATTGTAAAGCAATTATACTCCAATAAAGATGTTAAAAAAAAAGTGGATGTATATATATGTATAACTGATTCACTTTGCTGTACACCTGAAACTAACACAACACTGTAAATCAATTATACTCCAATAAAAATTAAAAAAAAATTCCTTTCCTTAACATTGCTTAAATACAATTAGGTTTTTGAGGTTTAAATTCCTTTCTTTAATAGGAATGGTAATGGAGTTTATGTTTTTCCAAATAAAAGATATAGCAGTGGTGATGATCCACACTTAAAACCATCCAAATTAATTACAGATTTTGCTAATAACTCCTAATTTCTTTAACAGTAAACCTATATTTTAATTGAAACCCTGAAGTTTACAGATAAAATATTTGTCATATGAAATACATGTGAAGGGCTCTGGTTTCTAAACATTGATATTGCTAGACTGGTTATAGATGAAAAGCCTAGTTTCTATTTCTGATCTTTCTTACTGGTTTGGTTTCCCTGATTTCTCACTGTCATCATATTTTTATAGGATATTTAATCTATAGTGAACATACTGAAGACAGATTTGGGTCAGTGGCAATCTTGATTTCTAGGAAAGGCTTGTTTGTATTAAGAAATGGTGTGCTTACATGCTAAAGTCACATAGTTTAAAAAAATGTTTTAAAAAGTATTTACTTAATTAAATGTTTTTTATGCTCTTACAATGGGCTAGGCACTGCCTAGGTGATAGGGATACATGGATAAAGTTTTTAAAGTTTTCTGACTTTAAGGAAAGCACAGTGTGACACAGACATGTAAAACACAAATTGCAATACCCAAGCATGAAGGGATGCAATAGATACATAAATTTACCTTTTTTTGTGGTAAAATTGATTGGATATTGATAATATTATGTGAGCCAGCCAAGTACAAAATAATGAAACAACACAGAAGAAGGTGAGAGAAAATAGCATGAGGAAATTGATGAAGTTTCAGAGAGAATGTATTACTATTATGATTATTATTTTTTAACGTCTTTATTGGAGTATAATTGCTTTATAATGGTGTGTTAGTTTCTGCTTTATAACAAAGTGAATCAGCTATACATATACATATATCCCCATATCTCCTCCCTCTGCGTCTCCTTCCCATCCTCCCTATCCCACCACTCTAGGTGATCACAAAGCACTGAGCTGACCTCCCTGTGCTATGTGGCTGCTTCCCACTAGCTATCTATTTTACATTTGGTAGTATATATAAGTCCATGCCACTCTCTCAGTTCGTCCCAGCTTACCCTTCCCCCTCCCAATGTCCTCAAGTCCATTCTCTACGTCTGTGTCTTTATTCCTGTCCTGCTCCTAGGTTCATCAGAACCTTTTTTTTTTTTTTAGATTCCATATATATGTGTTAGCATATGGTATTTGTTTTTCTCTTTCTGACTTACTTCACTCTGTATGACAGACTCTAGGTCCATCCACCTCACTACAAATAACTCAGTTTCATTTCCTTTTATGGCTGAGTAATATTCCGTTGTATATATGTGCCACATCTTTATCCATTCATCTGCTGATGGACACTTAGGTGGCTTCCATGTCCTGGCTATTGTAAATAGAGCTGCAATGAACATTTTGGAACATGACTCTTGTTGAATTATGGTTTTCTTGGGGTATATGCCCAGTAGAGCGATTGCTGGGTCGTATGGTAGTTCTATTTTTAGTTTTTTAAGGAACCTTCATACTGTTCTCCATAGTGGCTGTACCAATTTACGTTTCCACCAACAGTGCAAGAGGGGTCCCTCTTCTCCACACCCGCTTCGGCATTTATTGTTTGTAGATTTTTTGATGATGGCCATTCTGACTGGTGTTAGGTGATACCCCATTGTAGTTTTGATTTGCATTCTTCTAATGATTAGTAACGTTGAGCATCCTTTCATGTGTTTGTTGGCAATCTGTATATCTCCTTTGGAGAAATGTCTCTTTAGGTCTTTGGCCCACTTTTGGATTGGGTTGTTTGGTTTTTTAATATTGAGCTGCAAGAGCTGCTTGGGAATTTTGGAGATTAATCTTTTGTCATTTGCTTCATTTGCAAATATTTTCTCCCATTCTGAGGGTTGTCTTTTGGTCTTGTTTATGTTTTCCTTTGCTGTGCAAAAGCTTTTAAGTTTCATTAGGTCCCATTTGTTTATTTTTGTTTTTATTTCTATTTCTCTTGGAGGTGGGTCAGAAAGGGTCTTGCTGTGATTTATGTCATAGAATGTTCTGCCTATGTTTTCCTCTTAGAGTTCGATAGTGTCTGGCCTTACATTTAGGTCTTTAATCCATTTTGAGTTTATTTTTGTGTATGATGTTAGGGAGTGTTCTAATTTCATTCTTTTACATGTAGCTGTCCAGTTTTCCCAGCACCACTTATTGAAGAGGCTGTCTTTTCTCCATTGTATATTCTTGCCTCCTTTATCAAAAATAAGGTGACCATATGTGCATGGGTTTATCTCTGGCCTTTCTATCCTGTTCCATTGACCTATATTTCTGTTTTTGTGCCAGTACCATATTATCTTGATTACTGTAGCTTTGTAGTAATAGTCTGAAGTCCAGGAGCCTGATTCCTCCAGCTCCGTTTTTCTTCCTCAAGATTGCTTTGGCTATTCGGGGTCTTTTGTGTTTCCATACAAATTGTGAAATTTTTTGTTCTAGTTTTGTGAAAAATGCCATTGGTAGTTTGATAGGGATTGCATTGAATCTGTAGATTGCTTTGGGTAGTATAGTCATTTTCACACTGTTGATTCTTCCAATCCGAGATCATGGTATATCTTTCCATCTGTTTGCATCTTCTTTAATTTCTTTCATCAATGTCTTATAGTTTTCTGCATACAGGTCTTTTGTCTCCTTAGGCAGGTTTATACCTAGGTATTTTATTCTTTTTGTTGCAGTGGTAAATGGGAGTGTTTCCTTGATTTCTCTTTCAGATTTTTCATCATTAGTGTATAGGAATGCAAGAGATTTCTGTGCATTAATTTTGTATCCTGGTACTTTACCAAATTCATTGATTAGCTCTAGTAGTTTTCTGGTAGCATCTTTGGGATTCTCTGTGTATAGTATCATGTCATCTGCAAACAGTGACAGCTTTACTTCTTTTCTGATTTGGATTCCTTTTATTTCTTTTTCTTCTCTGATTGATCTGGCTAAAACTTCCAAAACTATGTTGAATAATAGTGGTAAGAGTGGACAACCTTGTCTTGTTCCTGAGAGAATGTATTATTCAAGCAGTTATCTGTGTGACACTTTTTCCACTGTTCTCAACTAAGATTAGTCTGTTCTTATAGAAGTACCAGTTTACTCTATTAATTGTACTTTTATGTTTTAAACCTGCTAAAGAAAATTCATCAAATCTCTTTTTAAAATAAAAGATTCATGGTTAGTCTTGTTTAATATTCTTTCAGAAGAATTTTAGAGTTATTTTGTCAAGTTCAGCCTCTTCCCATTCCCTGAATATTGAGATTTTGTTTAGAATAGACTGTTATAATTTTGTTTATTTAAAAAAGTCACCTCTTTTATTCAGTACTCCATTTAGGAACACTGCATATTTCCCTTCTTAAAAGTTTTGTAGAATTTTTTTGTTTCTCTCACTAAGTAGGCCTATTTCTAACTATTTTATACACTTGGTTTCCCATAGCCCGTTTGGTCCTGTTCAAAACGTCTATAAGACATTTGGTCCAAAAGACATGTGGTCCACACCAAAAGGTCCTTGAAATTTGGTTCTTTCTAAGATGTCCATGAGCATATTTTGTCCATGCCAAATGGTTTTAGACAAGACCAAATATCAAGGACCTTATGGTGTGGGCCAAATGTCTTCATGGATGTTCTGGGCAGGACCAAATGGTCCTGCAAATATCAAGGACCTTTTGGTGTGGACGAATTGTCTTAGGGACCAAATTTCTTATGGTTGTTTTGTATAGGACCGAATATCAAGGACCTTTTGGTATGGACCAAATGTATGCTAACCATTTGGTTTAAAGTATAAAATGAGTCCTTTCCCATATATTATCTGTTGTCATTGCTGATAAATATACTTGCATTTTTTTCAAGGTATTTATGTTACATTCAGCCATTTTGTTGAGTCTGTTACTGATTGTAATAGATTTTGAGCAGATTTTCCTTGCCTTTCTAGGATACAAATATATTAATTTCAGATAATGATAAACATTTATCCTTTATTTTAATATTTACACATCATGTGTGTCTAGTGTTTTATTACATTGGCCATATATCCCAGACCAATAGTAAATAAATTATTTCTTAAAAATTTTTTCAAGGATCTGGCATTAGGGAGTTTGTTATGTTATCTGGAAAGGGTCTAGAATACAGATATTCTGTTTCTAATTAAATATGATTTGATTAAACTGAAACTGAGGATACGTTCTTTCCATATCTCATGTGAATATGTGATTATTTCTTATTTATTAGGCTATGAGCTGAGGGAGTACCAACAGATGAGGGCCAATAATTTTTTTATATAAAAACTTTGACTTAACTTAAGAATTTTTTTAAAATAAAAGATTTACTTATATGACTCAGTATGGATAATAAAAACACTTTGCATCTACACATCTTTTCCAAATTTAAAGGAGCTTTCCTACACACAGCCTCACTTAATTGCCAGAACAATTCTGACGAATAGGAAGAATGTTATGTTTATTACATAGATGAAAACTCAAGTTCAGGGGGGTTAGCGACGGAAAAAGACTGTATAACTTATTTGGACATTTCAATTCCAATTTAATTATTCCATCACGTGGCTGAAGTCATGTGGCCACAGGTGATAGCCCTTAGAAAAATTGCAGTCTTTTATCAATCCTTAATCAATGTTCCTTCTATACATTTTGTTAAGTAAACTTAATGTTTGAAATAGGTTACAGATCTTTAAGGCATACATATATCAGGTATATTTAGTTGTCAAACGCTTATCGAGCCCTTAAATTTTGCCATGTCCTAGAGGCATAGAGAAGCATTAGACTTCTAATGGCCTTAGAACTCATAGTCTAATGAAGAAGTCAGACATGTAAAGAAATGATTATAGTAAAATTAGGTAAGTGGAAAAAGGAATTTGGGAAAGACTATACCTAGAGACTCAGAAAGACTTCAGAGAGGAGTTGACTTTTAACACAGTCTTGAAGGAGCAATAAGAAGTTTCCATATGGAGAAAAAAGGGAGAGGCACATTATTGAAATGTGAAATAGATTGTGAGTCAGTGTGCAGAAATGGCTATAGACCAGGGAGAGCTATTGTCAATTATGGAAGGATTCAAATTCTTCAGGCCTTTTGTATGTAGTTAATAAGCTTGAATTTTATCCTGATACTGATAGCAAGTCAAGAAAGTTTTTGAATAAGGAAAACACAGGATCTCTTTTGCATGTGTGAAAGATAACCATGGTATGAGTTACATATTGGGTGGGTGAGAGTGATGTGGAGAGAAGACAGAGCTCTTAGGAGATTGCTGCAATAAACCCTAAGCAGAGACAATGAGATTTTGAACATATAGTAGGGAAAGCATATTTAGACTACATTTGTAACGTAAAATTGTGATTTATGGATACAGAAGAGAATGAAGGTTATGCTGATGTTTCCAGCCATTGGGTAGGTGGTTTTGTCCTTAACTGAGCTACGAAAAAGGTGAATTCTTGGTGTTAGCAAAGCCAGGAAATAAACAAAGAGTAAGTGATTTGTAGCAAAAAAATAAGGTCTTCATTCTGTGACAGAGTTTGAAGAGAAGCTTAATAGAGAGTTGGAAATATGTTTAGAATTCAGTAAACCTGGGCTGGGGATACAGAAACTATAATAATGGTGAGCAAATACATAAAAAGGAAACCAAGCGTGGAATCCTTGCTAACACAGATAGCAAAAAGGAAAATGAAGAATGAAGAGCAAAAAAAAAGGTACTGAGAAAGAATGGATTAAGAAATAGGAAGGAAAAAGGGGAGAGTGGAGTCATTGTAACCACAGGAGGAGAGAGTTTCAAGAAGGGAGACATTTGGTACAATTCAACATTTATTTCTGGTAAAAAATGTCTTAGCAAACTTGGAAGTAAAGATTAGAATGAAGCTTTTGTAACATAATAATGATATCTGTATCAAACCAAGAGTGACCAGAATTCATGCTCAAGAAAATATTTGAGTTAATCCTCTAAATCATTAATCATAGGAAGGTGCCTCATGTGCTGAATTATCTAAAAACAACTTGGCAGCTACCCCAACTCCCTTCTGAGGTCACTTTTGCACATTGCCAAGAAGTCAGGAACTACAAATCCCTGAACACCTTTTCCACATGGGTCTGCATTAGAAAACGCAAATGGGAAGCACTCAGGTGAGATTTGGAGGGTAGAAAGTAAGGAAAGACTATTTTTCCTTGGAGGAAATTGCAATCACAGACATATAAAAAGAAAAAAATGTCAATAAATGTTTTTGGATGAAAAGACAATATCATAAAGACATAAAATCTTCAGGATAGAACTTATGTAAAAAAATTTCTTAGGTATATTTGGAGGTGAGGGAAAGATAATTTTATAAAGTGAAGCTAATGTGGAAAAATAAATTGGTAAAAGTAGTCAACAAAGAATAAGAAGAAAAATGAGGGAAAACTCACTGTATGAGATCACAAAGAATACTTAGAGAATTACTTATTGTTTTACAACAGGGTAGTATTTGTCAAAAAATGGAATATAATAAAGTGCTCTCAAACAGACTCAGATATACTTAATGGATTATAATGTTAAAATGGTGGAATTCCAAATTAGTGGAGCAGGGATAATTATTCTCTAGATAGTGTTGGGGTAGTTTGGACACCAAATAAAATTAGGTGAAATCTTTCCTTCAGAGCATATACCAAAATAATTGGACATGAATTTAAGACTGAATATAAAACACAAAACAATAAAATGATGGGAAGATAATCTAAATTCTTAAAAATATTGGAGGTAGAAGGCCCTTCTAGGCATAAAAGCAAAAAATAACAGCTATTGTTTATTTAGCAATTTTTTTGTTCCAAACATTGTGTCAAGTTATCCACATGTAAAACTTATTTAATCCTTACAAGAATCCTACAGAATAATAGTAGTAGTTGTAATATTAGTACTGTAAACAAAATGAAACTTTACATGACAACCAGTGGATAATTTGTAATATATGTGGAAAAGGGATAATATCTTTAATAAATAAACAGCACTTTCAAGTTAGTGAGAAGTAAATGAACTCATCATTAGGAAAATGGGCAAAGAATATAAACCGACAGTTCTAAAAAGTAGAAATTCAAGTGACCAATGATCACACAGAAACCTGTTCAATTGCACAACCTGTTTTGGTTGTCTTCATTCCTTTCATTGAAGTCTCCTAAGAGTTCCCTCCCAAATGCCCTTGCAGCAGAGTTTGAACAATGTATAGTCAACTGGACCAGTAATGGGTGGGTATCTATCTAAACTGATCAAGGTCCTTCATCCACTAATTTACATTTAGGATATTTAGAAGTGCTTACCTAAAACTTTCAGAATAGCTTCAGAATAGAGCTTCAATAAGTAATCAGTGTTATACATTAGAATATGTTTAAAATGGAAGTAATGGAAAATTACCTTAAATGTTTAAAAATAGGTCATTTGTTAAAAAAATTATGGTATATGATTATGATATAATAGAATTCTATGGAGTCTTTAAAACCCCTATTTTGGAATAGGGACCAAAACTCCAATGCCTCTGTGGATCAGGCAGGATATATATATGAATGGAATAATTTTAGTACAAGCATATATGCATATATTCAGTGAGCTGTGGGGACCATGGTCAGCTAGAATGTTCATGTCCTTATCTAGAGGGCAAGTGACTATTCAGTTCCAGCCGTTTTTGCCTACCAAGGATGCAGACTGACTGTTGCCTGATCTTTTGGTTTTCCAAGAAATGAAAATTTCTTAATTTTAAATGTGAAAATTTCTAAATTTAAATTATTAGCTCAATTTAAAAATAAGAGATTTTTGGCAAACAAATCCAAATGGTATGCTAAATTCATCAGAGGTCAATAGTTTGCAATTTCTGTTTAGAAAAATGTTCACTTCCCTAGTTGTGTGTTCATTATGCTTACTATTTGTTCTTAAGTTTGAGAAATCTGGTTAAAATAGGTATCAGGAGGGAGTTCTCCTAAAATCAGAAATAAGGCCAGCATGTCTGTTCACTCTACTGTTCTGAAGATTCTAGAAAAGTAATATCCAAAACTAAAGCAATAAGTAAAGAGAAACATAAATAAGCAATAAATATTGAGAGTATTCTTAGTTTTTACAGATGTTGTAACCCAGCAATTCCAGTTCTAAGAGTTATTCTTGAGGATATAGTGGGTAATTTGCAAAAAAGTGTATTAATTCAGCTATATTTAACTAGAAAAAGTAGAAACAATCTAAGTATATAACCATGATTCGTGGGTTGAACAAATTTGGCACGTTCCTACATGAGATTTGCTACATTAAAATATAGATGTGTGTGCATATATTTCAAAAGGAATAAATATAACATTTTAAAGTAAAATTCTTTAAAAATAGAATACATGTTGAGCTTTTAAATTGCTTTTCTCTAGTGGTGGGATTTGATTTTTCTGATTCTTACAGTGAGCACATATTCTCCGTATAGTCAAACGCTAACACTTTACATTTTATTTTTAAATCACAAGTTTTATTAATTTAATAGAATATAGATTTAACGAAATAGATTTGATTTTAGTGAAGAATGAGTCTCCCACCTATTTAGTAAGCCATAATAAATCAAACCACTAAGAAATTTTTTGAGGAAAGGGGTGCTCAATAGTGTCAAATAACCCAGAGAAGTCAGGAAAGATAACTACTGAGGAGTGTTTGTAGGATTTGGTCATTAGCAGGTCATTCATTATGACCCTTACAACTCTGTATTAAAAAGGGGGGATTTGTTTCGTTTACACAATCAAAGAGATGTCATTTTGCCCTTGTCCAAAGAAACTTGTTCAGTTTTCATGTTGCTTGACAACGTGAAGAAAAGGTGCTAGGAATTGTTTATGTCGGTTAGCCTAAATTATATGTAAGAAGCATCTAATCAAACTTTGAAAGCATTTATTATATACAGTCATTTTATAGGAAATATTGTCCATAAATTAGTAATAATGATCACAAAGCATGTTAAAATTAAATATCTTAAAATACTCACTAATGCATTCCTTCATGTATTCATTCAACAAATATTAAATAGCTGCTATGTTCCAGGTGTTGTTTAGGTGTTGTGGATATTATGTACTCCTGCAGCCTATATTCTAGTAGGGGAAGACAGACAATAAACAAAAGAGTAAAACATATAGTCAGGCTAATGGTGATAGTGCTCTCAGGAAAAATAAATCCTAGGAGGGCAAGCTGTTCAGGGATGGGGCTGGGGTTGAACTGTTAAACAGGGCAGTCCTGGTCTATCACACTGAAAAGGGGCCTTTGTACAAAGCCTTCACAGAAGTAAGGGAATGAGTTATCCTGAATCTGCAGGAAGAGCGATACTGGAGAACAGCAAGGGCCGACCTTTGTGAAGATTCTAGCTTTCCTCTTGATGCCACAGGAAGTCACTGGAGGATTTTAAGCAGAATAGTAGTTGACACCTCTGACTAAGGTTTGAAAAGCCTCACTCATACTGCCCTGTGAAGAACAGAGTTTACAGAAGCATGCCGGTCACCTTTCCTTGCCCCTCCATATCCATTCTCTGCCCTTCCCTGCCCTGTGTCCCTAGGGCTGCCTTGCCTTCTGCTTCCAAATGTATGTGTGCAGAGGGAAGTGTTTGCAGTAGATCTGTGAGAGGGTGAGAGAGGTTTGGGTATTTTTCTCTTCGGCTGCCCTCCCTGCCAAGTAATGGTTTTTGGTAGTATCTATTTTAGCCACTGCTCATGTGATTTAAAATGTTAAGTAACTATCATAGGTTTGTAAAGACTTAATGATGTTTAATGTTCGGTTATATGTAGGTCCAGTATCTCTTGGTATTACTTGTAATCAAAATTTTAAGTGCACTTTTTAAAAGCTGCCCCTCAATCCATTTCTTCTTTTATAAAGCTGCATGCCGGTGGCCATGGGACAGGTCCTATTTCTGCTGAAGTTTCTTTGGTTAGATATCTTCTTGATCATACCTTTAATGGTAGCAGAGGAAAGCCAGTCCGCTGCCCTTGCCATTTTGGGAGGTCTGCACAGCAGTACGCCGTGGCACTCCACCCACGTTTTTACCCATAAGAAAAATATACACAAATAATAAGAAACAGCTGCTGCTTTCCTACACTGGGGCAGTGACAAATTTAGCCCATAACTCCTGCTCATGGACCTTGTGTTCCACACTAAAACTCGGGAAAAAACTGTGTTGGTGGGTCCAGTTGAGTATGTTCATTTCCCTTTTTACTATAGGGGAAAAGCAGCATTTTCCCTCTTTGGGCAAATTTCTCTTGCGGCTTGAATTTACTGGTGGCCTTTAAAAAAGACCAGTTCCACAGTTAACATTTCTTCTCCCCATCTGGGCTCAGTTATCATCCAGGTTCATTTTTTTTTTTTTTTTTTTTTTTTTTCAAATTGGTTTTCTCATTCTTGGTCTGCGGCTGACTTCCCTTTGGGAGGCTGGCGATACCGCCCAGTAACTGGAATGAGTGCCTGATTAAAGATTGCAGCTAATGACGTTTGGGATGGACATGATGTTGTTATGCTTTCATGTCTCTTTTTTTTTTCTTCTAATAGTTTCTTATTAGTTAAAACCTTAACTAATGCATGTGAGTTTCTTGGAAATGTTAAAACATTTCTTTTTATCTACTATACTTTAATGCCAGATTGTGTGTAGCCTAGTGACCCAGAAAAGCCATTTACTGATATATTGTGTGTAATTTAGCCAAACTGGTTTGATTACATTGCTGGGTATGATTTAGGCCCATGGAAGAGTCAACCAGCAATTTGATTGAAGCCACACTCTGCCTTGTCATCCAAAGATCAGAACAGAAGCCTTAATTAGCCTGGTTGATTAAGCAAAAGTCTAGTTTTTTTTTTTTTTTTGGTTACCTGGAAGACTGTATATCACAGGAGTCAATATGGACTTGAACATTGTTTTTTTTTAAAAAAAGAATAACAATCACAGGGACATAGCTACATCTTCTTTTCTATTTTTTAAATTAGCTTTATAATGACACAGCATACATTTTTGATCCAGTGGTAGAGACTGCTCCTAAATTATTTTGGAGGTCAAAATGAATCTTAATTCCTTTGAGTCATGTTCTATTCACTCCTAGCTACTTCAGGCACCCATTTTGGAAGAGGGTTTGTAATTTTTATCCTTGGCTGGGGCATTGGAAGGCATCTTTTGGAGATTAAAAAGGGAACTTGAATAAATTGGAGTTCATGTTATTGATATCTTTGGGAGAAAATCTTTTCTACTAACATCTATTTGCCAAAGAGTTGAAATGATAGTCTAGATTATGAAAATGTCTTTTAACAAAATAATTAGAGAAATGCTATTCATTTTACAGTTGGAAGACATGGAATAGAGAAACTTTTAGAGGAATTACTCTACTGTATACCACTTCTTCCTCCTACTCTTACTGGATTGGCTTTATCTCCTTGGGCTCCTTAGGAGTAATCTCTGCCAGCTCAGTACTAACAACTCTTTTTAAACTTTCCTGTTCATATCTTCATTGGAGACATTGCTGAAGTGTGATCTTTTTCTTCACTGCTTATTAAGAAAATAACCAGATTATTTTTTACACAATGTGGAATAGGAGAAATTGTACTGTTACCTTTTAGTTGGTCCTTTATTCTGATGTCTTAATTCTAACTAAAGTCTTTATTTTTGTTAAAAGAAGAATCTTTTGTATTTGCAGGGACTTACTGAGCTTCTTTACTTGGACTTTTTGTTTGATTTGGTTTGTTTTTTGATTAGAAGAGAGAATAAGAAGAGGGGAAATATGATCATGTCTGTGTTAACTTTTTCCTGACAATGTCCATGTTTTGATAGATGAACCCCAGAATACTCTAAAAGATAACATATCTGGTTTGTGCTCTCACAGAAAGGAAAAAAAAAGAAGGAAATGTCAGATGTGTTAGAATATATTCTACAAATTTTGTGGGTATATCTTTAATGCCATGTTATTAAATTGTTAGGATGTATTGGGATGTAGTACAAATAGCCCTGGACTTGAAATCCAGAAGACCTGTGTTGTGGTCCTAGTTTTGCTATGCATAACCTAGGCTAATCATCTTGCCTCTTTGCAAATTAAAATGACAGCAGAAAAGATGAGTTACTCTCCCAAAGAGATTACTAAAATCTACCCTGGTTTATTGCAGATTTGAACTTGACTGAATCTAGCAACTCTCACCTTATTTAATCAGGGAACCACACCAAATAACATCCTATAGAACAAGAGATCTTCACAAAGCTATTTAGAAAATACTACAATAGATGGTCACTCTGTTTATCTTTAACATTTATTATTCCATGATTTTCTATAACAGCTAAAGTCAGCAACTGTATTGTTTCAGTTTAGGTGCCTTCACTGATTATAGATCTTTTCTAAATGGCTGTAGGAAAAGGGATTTCAGGAATGGAACTTTGGCTAGCAAAGATGGGAAGAGTTGGTATCCTTCCATTTATCTAGCTCTGTGTCCTGAATCTTAAAGATGTTAAATAATATTACTGCCAATTAGAGAATTGCTTTCAAATGAGAGGAATTAAAACTTACCATTACCTGGTTTAAACAACCACTGGTTGGTCTTCTTATGGAAGAAGAGAACAAAGGAGTTTTTTTTTTTTTTTTTTTTTTTTTTTTTTTTTTTTAGGAGTTTTAACTTATCTTAGAACTCTTCTTGAATGTTATTCTAGCACATTTTTTATATTTAACTAAACCCCAAACTACCAAAATGTTTTAGGGGTCTCTGTGCTTCTTTCTTAGCATTTGCTTACTCTGGGAACATAGATTTTATAGGATGGCTTTTCTTTTTGATCCATGTTAAAGCAATCATGAAAAGTGAGCCATCATAAAACCTGTTTTTTCAAAGCAGATGATGTGACTGGTCTCATAAAGGTGAGTGGGTGGAGGAAGGAGCTAAATAATACTGACCATAATTCAGTTAGCTTTGTAATCAAGACTAAATGGAGATCAAAAAGGAGGAAATGGGGATTTAGTCTTCACACAAATAAAATGTTTCAAAAGCAAGAGACAACTGAATGAAATTGAATAGGCTACAGAGAAAGCGTAAGGAAATGATAGGAGTGGAGACAGATGGAAGAAGGAATAATTCTAAGAAATAAATTACTTAGGAGGATGTACTTGCTGTTTAAGTGGAACTTTAGAAAAATTCAAGTATTAATGCGTGTAGTAGCACCCAAGAAGTTTAGTAAGAGATTAAAAATGTTAAAAAAGAAAACAACTGAGAACTTGTGAATGTCCTTTTTCTCTACTTTTTACCCCTTCTCCTATAGTCCCTATCCCTAACTATTGAACAAGTCTAAGTTCAGTTTGTAGTACTTGCATTTCATTGGGTCTAAATTAATAATTAGACAGCTTAGTCAACTATGATTTTCTGAATATAATTTTCAGTACTATTCAATTTCACAGATAAATTAGTTATGTAAATATGACAATGCTTCACCATCAGTTTTAAATTTTCTTTTTATTTTTTTGCCTCTGGCAAAAATTTCAAACAATTCTTAAGGAAGTATAATGAAAGAGTCTCCCCCAACAGTACTGTAGCCCCCATTGTAGTTTTGTTTTTCCCAACAGTAGAATTGAAAGAATTTTACATTGAACACTTATGTACTTAAAACATAGTCTACAATTAACATTTTACTATACTTTTTTTTTTTTGCGGTACGCGGGCCTCTCACTGTTGCGGCCTCTCCCGTTGCGGATTACAGGCTCCGGACGCGCAGGCCCAGCGGCCATGGCTCACGGGCCCAGCCGCTCCGCAGCATGTGGGATCCTTCCGGACTGGGGCACGAACCCGTGTCCCCTGAATCAGCAGGCGGACTCCCAACCACTGTGCCACCAGGGAAGCCCTCTTTTTTTTTTTTTTAAGCACATGTTTATTGGAGTATAATTGCTTTACAGTGGTGTGTTAGTTTCTGTTTTATAACAAAGTGAATCAGCTATACATATATCCCTATATCTCTTCCCTCTTGCATTTCCCTCCCACCCTCCCTATCCCACCCCTCTAGGTGGTCACAAAGCACCGAGCTGATATCCCTGTGCTATGAGGCTGTTTCCCCCTAGCTATCTATTTTACATTTGGTAGTATATTTAAGTCCATGCCACTCTCTCAGTTCGTCCCAGTTTACCCTTCCCCCTTCCCGTGTCCTCAAGTCCATTCTCACGTCTGCGTCTTTATTCCTGTCCTGCCCCTATGTTCTTCAGAAACTTATTTTTTTTTTTTTTTAGATTCCATATATATGTGTTAGCATATGGTATTTGTTTTTCTCTTTCTGACTTACTTCACTCTGTATGACAGACCCTAGGTCCATGTACCTCACTACAAATAGCTCAATTTCGTTTCTTTTTATGGCTGAGTAATATTCCATTGTATATATGTGCCACATCTTCTTTATCCATTCATCTGTTGACAGACACTTAGGTTGCTTCCATGTCCTGGCTATTGTAAATAGAGCTGCAATGAACATTGTGGGACAATGACTCTTTTTGAATTATGGTTTTCTCAGGGTATATGCCCAGTAGTGGGATTGCTGGGTCCTATGGTAGTTCTATTTTTAGTTTTTTAAGGAACCTCCATACTGTTCTCCATTTTACTATACTTTCTGAAGCACTTATATATCCATCTCTCCTATTAATCTAACTTAATTTGGATGCATTTCAAAGTAAATTTCAGATATATTTCCTCTTAAATATTTCAGCATACTTAACTAATTTTGATACTCACTAGTATGAGATTATTAGCATTGTACTTGACTACTTTTTACCTTTGATGAATAATTTATATACAGTGAAATACAGTTATTAATGTATATGTGCTGGATTTTGACAAATGCATGTACATATGTAATACAAATTCATTTCCAGCCGCAGAACATTATCATCAGCCAGAAAGTGTCTTCATGATGCTTTCCAGTCTTACTTGCTTCATAGAGGCAAACGCTGACCCTCCTTTTGTCATTATAGTTTTGTCATTCTAGAATTTCATGTAAATGGAATCACACAGAATGTTGTCATTTATGTTTGGCTTTTCTTCTCCTTCTGTCAGCATAATATATTTAATTTGAGCCATGTCTGGTACATCACTTGTTTCCTTTCACTGATCTGAGTGCTTGGTATATTACAGTTCATTTATCCATTTACTTACTGGTGAACACTTAGCATTTTCATGTTTTTAGTCATCATCAATAAAGCTTCTATATTTTAATATTCTGGGGGACTTACGTTTTCACTTCTCTTGGATAAATACCTAGGACTGTTATTGTTAGGTCATAGAGTGTCTGTATGTTTAGTTTTGTAAGAAATTGTCATAGCTTTTCCAAAATGGTTGTACATTTTACAATGGCACCAAAAATATATATGAGAATTCCAGGTGCTCTGATGACAACATCTGATGTTACATCCTTTAGTTTTAGTCTTTCTGGTAAGTGTATAGTGGTATTTTGATTTTAATTGACATTTTCCTAATAGCTAATGATTTTGAGCAGTTTTTCATGGACTTCTTTGCCACTCTTTCATGTTATTTTGGGTTATTTATTATTGAGTTGGAAGAGTTATTTATGCTGTATATCAGTGTTTTGTCAGATACATGTTTTGCAAGTATGTTCTCCCACTCCATGGCTTACCCATTTATTTCCTTAACAGTATCTTCTGATGAATAGTGATTTTTGAATATGATAAAATCAAATTTCTTGTTTTTTAAAATGATTATTATTTTCTGTGACCTGTCTAGGAAACTTGTGGACCAAGCCCCTCTCACAAAGAGAGTCTCTTATGTTTCTTTCTAAAAGCTTTATGGTTTTAGCTTTTATGTTTGGATCTAGGATCCACATTAAATTAATCTTTGCGTGGGGTAAGGTGGGGCACCCACTATATTTAACATGTTCCTATTGACTTAGGCTCATAATTTATTATCTTATACTATATTGTGTGGTAACATTCTCGTTGTCTACTATTTCTTCCTCAGTGCTATAATGTGTTTTCTCCAACAGTAAATATCTCCTTTCAATTTATGGGTTGTGACCTCCTGTGATTTGGGAGATCAGATGGTCATGCTTGGGATAATTATTTATTCATCCCACAAACATTTATTGAGTATACACACTGCAATGTATTGTGACAATTGCTATAAATAGGAAAAGGAATAAGACCCTGTGCTTACCTCGAGAGGAAAATGTTTAGTGAGGACACATATAAGTAAATAGGCAATTGTAATAGAGCAATCTCTATTTAAAGATGATAAGGCATGCAAAGAACTGAGGGCACAGACAAAGAACACCTAATGCAGTGTTTAGAATCAGGAGATTTCCTATAATAGGTGATTTCAGTGCTTTGACAAGAAGAATAAGTAAGAAGATTTAAGTGGGCAACAAGGGGTTATCAAGACTCCTGCCCTCAAAACCTTATTGATGAGCAAAATGAGATAAATGTACATATCTACAGTAGAGACAAAGATATAAACTTTTGAGAATTTGAGATTTCAGGATGGAAAAAAATATCTCCCACAGTACACAGGTGTGTATATGGAGGACTTTATGGGGGAGGTAGCATTTGAGCTGGGTCATGGTGGTGTTTTAGAGATTAAATGAATTAATAAATACACAGTGCTTAGGATGGAACCTGACATGTTGTAAGTGTTGGTAATAATCATGTATTATTATTATTGAAATATATATATAGGACTTGAATATTTACACTGAGGAAAAACATTTTAAATGTTTTCCCATGACAAATATTTTAAACTGTTCATAAGGTTTATGGAGTGAACACTGAGCTTGGAATTCAAGAACTATTTAGGAATTGGAAAATAATTCATTTTGACTAGAAGAGACTAGGTTTCAGTAATGTTAGAAAGGTAGTATGGGTACAACAAACGGAGAGCTTTGGAAAGCAGGGTGAGCATTTGGATTTTACTTTAGTCATGATGGGAGCCATTGTGGATTACTTGTCTTTTTTTTTTGGTCCACAGAGGGAAGAGCAAAAAACTACACACATCCTTGTGTAGAATTTAGACTTAGGGAATGGTAGGAGCCAGAGAAACAGAGATATAAGGAGTGATCCCATGGATAGAAGAAGAACCAGGATGGTTACTGTTCAGAAGGGATTGTTGGCCAACAATCCTGATACCACTAAGTGATTGAGAAAGATGAAAACTAAAAAAAAAAAAATTAGATTAGCAGTTTGCCTATACTTTAATGACTGTTGAAAGAGCAGTTTAAGCAGAGTGATGGAGGTTGGGATCAGATTTCAAGGGATTAACAGTGGTTTAGGAGTGGAAACTAAACACTGCAAGTATAGTTTATTTGGAAAAAGTTAGATGGTAAAAATAAAAGTAAAGAGGGAGATGTGATAATAGCTTGAAAGAGTAGCAGAACTGAGCTTAGAATGTTAAGGCATGACAGTATTTGTAGATTGAGTCAGGAGAGAGAGAAGAGAGAAAGAGTGAGTGCCCGTGAGTGAGATTGTATTGAAAATAGAGGAAGGACTTTTTTTTCTGGGAAAAATGTCCAGAGGAGACAGGAAGAAAAGAGAACAGAGGCATAAGTGTAAGCATTGCCATTGGAGAGACGTTTTATTCTCTGACAGGAAGAAGGAAGAAAACACAGTAAATGAAGACAAGATAATGATTTAAAAAAATGTGAAAGGGAAGAGATTTGAAGATATTCATATAGACAGCTTATCAGAAAGTGGGAGGCAAGTCCATCCAGAGGGCAAAAATATACAGATAGAATTTAGAGCTGAGGAGATGGAAATTGCTTTGAAATGAATCCTGTGGTAAATGTTTTAGGGAAGTTTATTAGTTTTCTATTGCTGTGTAACAGTTACCACAAATGAGGAAGAGGGCTCTCAGCAGAAACCAGATCAGCCTGTACTTTGACCTTGGATTTCCCAGCCTTCAGAACTGAGAAAATAGGTTTCTGTTGTTTAAGCCACCTAGTCTTTGTTTTGGTAACCCAAACAGACTAATAGAATGGGAGTCTGATTTCTCACTATGGGAGAAGTGGGTCATAAATATGAAAAGGAAAAAAAACCCTGGAATTAATCCTATGTTGTTAGACTGGGAATTGGAAGTATTGGTATGAACTCATGTTTTTACTGTATCTATATATCTATATCTATATAATAGGTGAAGAGAAACACAGATGTAAATTTATATGGACATTTTTACATATATCCCTTAGTTATGTCTACTGAGAAGTGAAATCCCAACAGTAATGTGCATACCTAGCACACAGATCTTAGTTTCTAAATATAATTCTCAACTATAAGGAACTAGGGCTTCTTGGAGAGCACCTGGTTTCAGGGCTGGAGCAAGCAAAGTACAAGATGAGCATAGAAAATCTTATTGGGTTGGCCAAAAGTTTCCTTCGGTTTTTTGTTTTTTTTTTTTACATCTTTATTGGTGTATAATTGCTTTACAATGGTCTGTTAGTTTCTGCTTTATAACAAAGTGAATCAGTTATATGCATATGTTCCCATATCTCTTCCCTCTTGCGTCTCCCTCCCTCTCACCCCTCCTTATCCCACCCCTCTAAGTGGTCACAAAGCACCGAGCTGATCTCCCTGTGCTATGCAGCTGCTTCCCACTAGCTATCTACCTTACGTTTGGTAGTGTATATATGTCCATGCCTCTCTCTCGCTTTGTCAATGCTCACCCTTCCCCCTCCCCATATCCTCAAGTCCGTTCTCTAGTAGGTCTGTGTCTTTATTCCTGTCTTACCCCTAGGTTCTTCATGACATTTTTTTTTCTTAAATTCCATATATATGTGTTAGCATACGCTATTTGTTTTTCCCTTTCTGACTTACTTCACTCTGTATGACAGACTCTAGGTCTATCCACCTCATTACAAATAGCTCAATTTCGTTTCCTTTTATGCCTGAGTAATATTCCATTGTATATATGTGCCACATCTTCTTTATCCATTCATCCGATGATGGGCACTTAGGTTGTTTCCATCTCCGGGCTATTGTAAATAGAGCTGCAATGAACTTTTTGGTACATGACTCCTTTTGAATTATGGTTTTCTCAGGGTATATGCCCAGTAGTGGGATTGCTGGGTCATATGGTAGTTCTATTTGTAGTTTTTTAAGGAACCTCCATACTCTTCTCCATAGTGACTGTACCAATTCACATTCCCACCAGCAGTGCAAGAGTGTTCCGTTTTCTCCACACCCTCTCCAGCATTTACTGTTTATATATTTTTTGATGATGGCCATTCTGACTGGTGTGAGATGATATCTCATTGTAGTTTTGATTTGCATTTCTCTTAATGATTAATGATGTTGAGCATTCTTTCATGTGTTTGTTGGCAGTCTGTATATCTTCTTTGGAGAAATGTCTATTTAGGTCTTCTGCCCATTTTTGGATTGGGTTGTTTGTTTTTTTGATATTGAGCTGCATGAGCTGCTTGTAAATTTTGCAGATTAATCCTTTGTCAGTTGCTTCATTTGCAAATATTTTCTCCCATTCTGAGGGTTGTCTTTTGGTCTTGTTTATGGTTTCCTTTGCTGTGCAAAAGCTTTTAAGTTTCATTAGGTCCCATTTGTTTATTTTTGTTTTTATTTCCATTTCTCTAGGAGGTGGGTCAAAAAGGATCTTGCTGTGATTTATGTCATAAAGTGTTCTACCTATATTTTCCTCTAAGAGTTTGATAGTTTCTGGACTTACATTTAGGTCTTTAATCCATTTTGAGCCTATTTTTGTGTATGGTGTTAGGGAGTGATCTAATCTCATACTTTTACATTCACCTGTCCAGTTTTCCCAGCACCACTTGTTGAAGAGGCTGTCCTTTCTCCACTGTACATTCCTGCCTCCTTTATCAAAGACAAGGTGACCATATGTTCATGGGTTTATCTCTGGGCTTTCTATCCTGTTCCATTGATCTATCTTTCTGTTTTTGTGCCAATACCATACTGTCTTGATTACTGTAGCTTTGTAGTATAGTCTGAAGTCAGGGAGCCTGATTCCTCCAGCTCTGTTTTTCGTTCTCAAGATTGCTTTGGCTATTCGGGGTCTTTTGTGTTTCCATACAAATTGTGAAATTTTTTGTTCTAGTTCTGTGAAAAATGCCAGTGATAGTTTAATAGGGATTGCATTGAATCTGTAGATTGCTTTGGGTAGTAGAGTCATTTTCACAATGTTGATTCTTCCAATCCAAGAACATGGTATATCTCTCCATTCCTTCAGTTTTTAAAGTAAAAATAAAAGACACGTTTTTCATTTTCACCAAGAACTTTATTGAAGAATGTACAACATTTTGTTCCCCTACTTTCTACCATTTTTCAGGCAGCTTCATAATTCCATCTTCCCAAAATTTTTTATCTTTTTGAGCAAAGAACTGTTCTAGGTGCCTTTTACAGTCTTCCAGGGAATTGAAATTTTTTCCATTAATAGAATTTTGTAAAGATCAAAATAAATGGAAATCTGAAGGTGCAGTGTCTGGCAAATACAGCTGATGAATCAGAACTTCCCAGCCAAGATGTAATAGTTTTTGCCTGGTCATCAAAGAAACATGAAGTCTTGCATTATCCTGATGGAAGACTATGCATTTTCTGTTGACTAATTCCAGACGCTTTTCTTCAAGTGCTCCTTGCAGTTGATCTAAATGGGAGCAGTACTTGTTGGAATTAATCATTTGGTTTTCCGGAAAAAGCTCATAATAGGGGACTCCCTTCCAATCCCACCATATACACAACATCACCTACTTTGGATGAAGACTGGCTTTTGGTGCCGTTGGTGGCGGTTCATTTCGCTTGTGCCATATCTCTTCCATTCTATATTATTGTACAGTATCCACTTTTCATCGCCTGTCACAATTTGTTTTAAAAACATAAGGTTTTCGTTACGTTTGACTAGAGAATCACATGCGGAAATACGGTCAAGAGGGTTTTTTTTGCTTAACTTATGTGGAACGCAAACACCAAAGTGATTAACATAACCAAGCTGGTGCAAATGATTTTCAGTGCTTGATTTGGATATTTTGAGCATGTCGGCTGTCTCCCACGTGGTATAATGTTGATTGTTTTCAGTTAATGTCTCGATTTGATCACTGTCAACTTCACCTGGTCTACCCAACCCTGGAGCACCATCCAGCGAGAAATCTCCAGCACGAAACTTCGCAAACCACTTTTGACACGTTTGATCAGTCACAGCACCTTCTCCATACACTGTACACATCTTTTTGTGTGTTTCAATTGTGTTTTTACCTTTCCTGAAATAATAAAGCATACTATGCCGATAATGTTGCTTTTTTCTTCCATCTTCAATATCAAAATGGCTACACAAAAATTCACCAGTTTTGATATGTTTTTTTTTAAATGCATGCTGATATGACAACTATCACAATACAATCTAACAAAATTGTTTCTAATGAAGTTAAAGACAACTAAGTGCTACTGGAGCCATCTTACAGAAGAAAACAAACGAACTTTTTGTCCAACCCAATATTATTCTAGAAAATGAGGAAGTGCTCAGAAATTGATGTAGACAGAAGCAGCTTGAAGAGGCCCCATTAGCCAAATATTGGAATGATTTGAGCATCAAAATAATGAAAGTAATGGATTATGATCCATTGAATAAAATAGAAAGCCATTTGTTCATATGGATATAAACAAATGCATAACTAAATGGAGAGAAGAGGAAGCTGTTTGTTACAGTAGAATGCAAACTAATATATGTAGATGGAATGATAGAATTACAAATCTTTTGGTAACCATCATACTAATAATTCAGTCACAAAACATCAATGGATGCTAAAACTAGTGAGTGAAAAGTTGAAGAGGAACGTAATATTGACCTAGTCTCAAAGATTTGTTAATTACAGAGGGGAAAAAAAATTTTAGAGTGGAGAAACTTGGAACTTTATCCAGTGATAAAAGTTAACACCACAAGTAATAGGACAAATTGAAATTGTGTACCATATGGTAGAATATAAGAATACAGTGCCACTTCTGTGATTTTCCTGCCCAAAATGTGTAACCTGAATATAATTAGTAGGAAACATCAAACACCTAACTTTAGGGACATTCTACAAAATAATTGGTTTTAATTTTTGAAAGTATCAAGTTCATGAGTGTTTAGGAGAGTCTGAGGAACTATTTCAGATTAAAAGAGAAAGACATTGCAAATGTAATTGTGGCCCTGGGTTGTATAATTTTGCTACAAAGAACATTACTGGGATAACTGCTAAGATCTTAATGGGGTATGTGGATTGTATAATAGCAACGTATCAATGCTAATTTCCTGATTTTAATGGTTGTATTGTGTTCATATAGGCCAATGCTCTGTTTGTAGGAATTGCACAGAAAGTATTCTGGGGTTGTGCAGAATGATGTCTCCAACTGATGCTCAAATCATTCAGAAAAAAAATTAATCCACTGTAGCTACAAATTTTCTGTTAAAATTTTTAAATATTTCAAAAAATAAAAAACCCACTCCAGGCATATGCTGTTTACAGGAGACATGCTTAAAACGTAATGAATGAATGCATGTAATGGGATAGAGAAAATTTTACAGGGAAACTGCTAATAAAAAATCTGATATAGCTATATTTGTTATATAAAATAGACTTGGGGGAAAATCTTATTAGGGATAACGTAGACCATAATGTAATGGTAAAAAGCAACATTCACAAGGAATGCGTAATAATTCTGAAGGTATAGATGCCTAACAACATAACTATCAAGTACAAGTTAAT
Organism: Tursiops truncatus; assembly: GCF_011762595.2. Lineage (NCBI taxonomy): Eukaryota > Metazoa > Chordata > Mammalia > Artiodactyla > Delphinidae > Tursiops > Tursiops truncatus. The sequence continues at coordinate 36,442,571 of NC_047036.1, forward strand.
TGTATTACAATGAGAAACTTATACTTCCCCACTTATAGTGAATTTTTTAACACACACTTCTAGTGTTTGATAGATAAAAAGACAATTAGTAAAGATATAGAAGATTTGAACTACACAATTAGCTAATTTTAAATAATAGATATTTACAGAAGTCTGAACTTTCAAATTAGAGGATATACATTATTTCATAGAAACTTTACAAAATTGACCCTTTTAGGCTGCAAAATGGGCTCAAACACAAAAATATTATAAAAAATCATGTTTTCTACCAATGCTATATATAAAATGGAATCAATAACCGGACCAATAATATATAATATCCAGTAAGCACAGTTGTAAACAGTTCATCTTTCAGTGGATACTTAGAAGGGAACAATATCAAAACTTACAGGATGCAAGTAAAAGTGCTTACAGAGTGATTTATAGCCTCAAAAAGCACTTGTTAAGAAGAAAACATTTCAAAATTTAATAGCTGTTCTTGAATTCAAGAACTAAGAGAAAAATCTGAGTCAGCCCAAATATATCAAAATAAGAAAACTATAGACAATTTTAATGAAATGAAAAGTACCAAAATAATAGAATAATCAAGAGATAGTGCTTTACATATATTGATAAATTATACTTGCTATAGCAAGAATGATGAAGGGAAAAAAAAAAACCCTAAATAAGCATTGTTAAGAGTGAAAAGGGGAAAGTTCCACAGACACAGAGAGACTGAACAAATAATAAGTGAATTCTGTTGAAAACCTTAGTGAAAATTTTACTAAAATGGAAAATTTTCTAGACAAGTATAATTTAACAAATACAATTTACCTATAAGACCATTAGAGTGATCAAAGCAGTAGTTTTAAAATCTGTCATCAAAAAATATCACACCCAGGGAGTTTTAACACAAAGCGTTTTAGACATATACAGGTCAGATGGTTCCCAACTCCATTCTGGAAACTGGAAAAGCAGGGGATGCTCCCTACCTCATTTAATGTGGCTATATTGGAAGCTTCCTCAGGAGACACTCCTCCATATCTCTCTTTCTGAGTATCTCTTTCGCCCTCCTTCTCCACCTTTCTGTTAATTTCTAATCCATCTCATATGACCATGAATTCCCATTTTAAAATGACCTTGCAATTTACATTTCAATTCAGCAATATTTTTGAGTAACTTACTATGTCCCAGGCCCTGTTAGAGTGTTTCCCTTATTTAAAAAAATCCTTTATAAAATATGTTAGTTTAAGAGAAGATTTGCTTTGAGCATTTTTGAAAGATAATGAACAATTATTATGTTCCTTTTTTATTCTCATATGCATTATAATGATCCATCTTCTCACCTGCATAAGACCAGGAGCTCCTTTAGTGAAGATCCTATGTCTTATTTATTTTTGTATCTCCAGGATTCAGAATAATTCCTGGCACATAAAAAAAGAAAACCAATGTGTTGTTGTGAAGCACTTTAATACGGAATATTTTTTGTGAGCAAGCTTCCTTCAGTACACTACAAAGTAATAAATGCTTATAAGTTGACTTCCAAAATGTACCTGATTTACTTATAGGACTTTTGGCTCTAGGAAGATCACTTACTTTCAAAAGTGAATCTCCTATTCTAGGAAAGGAGATTTGATATAAAATGAGAAAAACTACCATCGTTTACCTTGTTTTGAGAAATAGGTGAGAACAGAATAAAGGCCAAGGAAAAAGAAATATATTGGACATTCACTTTAATATCAAGAAAGAATGGAATGTTTATAGAATGAGTCTGGCAATACCCCTAGGAAAGTATGAAGTAGTAGAAAGGGGGCAAAAGCAGTTCATATGACATGAATTAAACCCTCGGGCCTCATGTGAAGCTGGGTGTAATTCTCATCAGTAACATAGGAATGAAATGACTGCCCATCCTGCGAAGAGGCTTGGATGAGAAAAACTATATGAGACCATTTTGTAAAGTACATAATGCTACCAAATATAAGATTTAAGACCATTGCAGTAAAAGATAATCCACTTTGTGGAGCCTTTCTGAACACGCATCAGGAGCACAGCATCACTGGGTTAGAGTTTCTCATTATGTGTTGCCTACATCTCTCCCTGCTACAGTGTTAATTCGCCAAGCATAGGGCCATGCCTTATAACTTTGTATCTCCAGTGCCCAGTATAATATCTGGGATATAGCAATTGTTCCATATATATTTGCTGATTGCTTTATCAAAAGGTTGTTGGTAACCCGTGTTCTTTACTGTGAGGTGATTGAAGAACATTCATGATAAGTCATTTTTATAGATAGACTTGGGCATACTTTTAGTATTGGGGCATGCTTTTGATATTTGGTATTATTACAGACATTTTGACCATTTTAATAAATTAACAACATTTCAGAGAACTGTAAGAGGAGGAAGAGAAATAACAGTTACAGGTTAGTGACATTTGTGAAAGAACCATAAAGTTATTGCAAAGAATCCTTACCTTTTTCTACCTTCAGAACCTGATTTTTTATTTTAACTTTGACTTTATTCCTCCTAAAAATGATGTGGAGCATTCTTCTTTTTAATTAAACTTATTATTTGGGGAAAGTTTTATATTTACAGAAAAGTTGCAAAGATAATACAGAGGGCTTTCATGTATCTTTCACTCTATATCACACTTCCCTTAATGTTACCATGTGACATAACCCATTTATTTTTCTTTTTTTAAAACTTTTATTGGAGTATAGATGATTTGCAATGCTGTGTTAGTTTCAGGTGTACGGCTAAGTGAATCAGTTATACGTATATATATATCCACTCTTTTTTAGATTCTTTCCCATATAGGCCATTACAGGGTAATGAATAGAGTCCCCTGTGCTATCATGACCATTTATTTTTCATTTAAAATGGAGTAGAATGCAATTTGAGCAACTGTTTGGTGGGACTGTCTGAAGAATTATGTGATACTCATTGGAGATTATAGAAGAGAACATTTTAGTTGCAGTGCCAGAATTAGGAATCACTGAGTCAGTCACAGATAATTACAGTCATGTAGAAACAACTGAACTTAGAACTTTGGCTCTGTAGAAAAATAACATAAGTCTGAACGTTACCTCTGTAGATATGTTAATTGATTTGAAGTATTCTTATAAAAATGGACACAAAAGACATTACTCTCTGGAAAAAATGAATTTGCATAATTCTATTCATTGTAGATTAGGAAAGGGTTGAAACAATTCTATATACATAAAATTAAAGAAGATCATGATTAAAATAAAAATGTTGAAATATATGGCCATATTATAGGAAACTCTATAAGTTCACATAGTGGCAAATTGTAAGAGTATTCACTTTATTTCAGCTGAGTATATGTAAATTTATACTTACATTATGGCAAAGTTAATTTCCTTGAAATATAATTGTTTGGATTTATTGTAAACTTAACTATTACTTGGGGTTCTTTGCAATGAGTAATGGAAAAACAATAAATTATCCAAGCAAGAATTAGTACCTATAAGTAGTCTTTCATAGTATGTAAAGACAGTAAAACATGTTTGATATGGAATAAATACATAAGGCTATGTAAACAGGTTTTCGCTGTTTTTTTTTAACCTTTTAATATATGCCATATATATATATTTCCCTTTGCTACATTCTTGCTGTATTATACAAGGCATAGTATTACCTGTGAACCTAATACTCAAATATTTTAGGTTAGGCTGCTTCTGGAGTCAAGACATAATTTAATGAAGAAGACTTGGTGAACACATTCAAGTTCCATGACACTTTTCTCTTTCTTCTGGTACACTTAAAAAATATAAAGATGTCAGTTAATTCACTCATTGAACTAAAGTTATCAAGTGAATGTGAGTATGTCACAGGCCTGAGAGCAGCATCAGTGGAGTTTTGTGCCAAGATATCCATCTACTACTCTAGGGAGTGCCGCTGCTTGCCCTGGATTCACTGTATGATCTTGAGCAAGTCACCTCATATTTTTGAACCTCAGTCAACCCATTTGGAGAATTAGGTAAAAGCTGAGCCTTAGTGAGAAACAGATGCTACATCTGAGATGAGTTTTCTTATGTAAACAAGTAATTCCAAAGTTTAATTCCAAAGAAAGTCGCTGTGTGGATGACCATGATACATCTGAGGTAGACAATTAGGCTAAGGCTTGTGGAATAAATATGTTTTGGGATAGAAATGATAGCATTGTAATATTACATCTGGGTTCTTAAAATTATTTTTATCTAATTTTTATTCCATCCTCTGTTTTTAGACATATACTGTTGTGATTTTTCATAAAAGTTATTTAATGCTTTTGGAGCTTTTCTTATATAGTAAATTATACTTCTAACAGGTCAATTAAGTTGTCAAGGTAGAGGGAAATATAACTCAAAATAGTCCAGTTATTACCTAGTGAAAGTCAATGAAAGTTAAGACCTCTTCTTTTGGGATAAAACTTAACAATCAAGGGATTTAAAGACATGTGGTTTTAAAGACAACAGTTTGCATTTTGGTTTAGTTCCCAGTAGATTACTTGTCACTTTGGTAAATTCTTACATTCTAAAACACTTTGCTGAAAAAGAGATAGATAATTTAATAAATTGAAAAGAATTCCTCAAAGGAAAGAAAAACTCTCTTGAGAAATGCCAGTCTAAATTTCTCTCCTCTACAACTGCTATTTCTGCTGATTGAAATAGCTATGAACATCAAAGTAAGGTCTGTGGTTCCAAAACCTCTCCAAGCTTGCCATAACTCTAAACTTATATTTCCTGTGTTGACTTCAGGTATTGCTATCATCGGTGCACATTTCAAAGCTTCAGGTTAAATGTGCTGTGGTTTCCCGTTGCATAACTTTTTGTATTTTAAAGTGGGAATAAGTAACATGTGAATCAGCAAGCTCATGGACACTGTTGGAACTCCGTCGGCTAGTTTATGATTCTCTGGTTTGTTTTTTGGCAGGTGGTGTTCTTGCCTTTGACATTAGCTAGGGGAGCAGTAGCTTGGCCTTTAAGAGGAAAACAATCCAGGAATTTCAGAAGAGGGGAGCTAAGCAACAAGGGGCCTGGAGCTATTATCTTCTGAAGAGACATGAAAAGCACTCCTGCCCCTGTGATTTTCTCTGTTGCCTGCACAGAACTGTTTTGACTTCAGTGTGAGAAGAACATATCTGTGGTAGAATTTGACGCTGGGTTTCTTTAGTAACTAAGTTAAGTCCAATTGAATGAGATGCAAAATACTTGTCGGCTAGAGTATAATCACCCATGGAAGACCAAGAATGTGATGGGCATAAATCTAAAAAAATGGGGGGGCAGATGGGGAAAACCTAAGTTTAGATTTAATATCTAGAGAAAATATCTAGCAGAAATATCCAATTCACTAAATATCTTGGGAAGAAGGCTAGATGACAGTAGCAAAAAGTCTATTATTATTTTTTTTTTAATTTTTTTTTTTTTTTTGCGGTACGCGGGCCTCTCACTGTTGGGGCCTCTCCCGTTGCGGAGCACAGGCTCCGGACGCGCAGGCTCAGCGGCCATTGTTCACGGGCCCAGCTGCTCCGCGGCATGTAGGATCTTCCCAGACTGGGGCACGAACCCCTGTCCCCTGCATCGGCAGACGGACTCTCAACCACTGTGCCACCAGGGAAGCCCCAGGTCTATTATTTTGATATTAAAAAGTTTTGAATGAGCTCTCATCATGATTAATCTTATTACTGGTCTCCTTTGGAAAAGTTGAATTACAAATATTTTCCATTCTAAACTTCTTATATGAGTGGTGTGACATCTAGATTCAAAAAGTAATAATTCTTTATCCATCATGTTCTTCATATATGTAATATAGTATATTCTTCATATATAATATGTATATATTCGTACATGTAATTCTTCACATATGTTTATATATAATACCTGCAAATGCATATCTTTCCAAGCATTTGCCAAAGAATATTATTTTGATGTGTACAAAAGAAGAGTAGCTTTTTTTCCATAAAAGGCAAATTTCTTTTTCTAGGAATTGGAACTCTGACTTCCTCACATTCTGGAGCTGGAAGTGAGATTGATGAACATAAAGTAGGACACACATGTGGGAGCTCTTATGAGTTGGAGCTATATGGGAATAATTAGTTCTATTATTCATCTGGCACAAATTTCAGATTCTACCACTGTTTTGTGTCTTGTAGCATGTTTAAAGAATAAGGGTGTTATAACAATAAGAAAAGTTGGGGAGCATGAATTGATGTGCTAACCTTGGATCTGAAAGTTGATAAGAGGTGAATCAATGGTATTGAATATCCATTATTCAACCTCAGTGAATAAAATTGCTCTTCTGAAGCCACCTTCAGTGGGATTGATTTTTATAATTGATCAGGATGAAAGGTCCAAAGGATCCAAAATGTTTGCTCAAGGTATGATTCATAAAGATTGATCATGCATAAAGTTTTACAGAAAATATACCTTTGGACAATGTTTTTTCAGCTGCCTCCTACTTTAAGATACTCTGAAAAGAACAAAACAACAATCTAAATTTCTACCAGAATCTTTGGCAGACTCTTAAGATAGTTTCATATAAGATTTTGAAACATTCTGCCTCAGTTACATATCCATTTTTGAGGAAAATTTTTCTGCCTACACACAGCTCTGAAGTCAGTATTTGGTATGTATGTTATTTATGCTCTGATGTTCAGAGTGTGTACAAAACTGAGTTATAAACTAGAATACATTTTAATTTGAGAAAATGCCAGTCACAAAGTTGTTGTTGATTTTAAAATCATCAATGAGTTTAATCTGTTAAATGTGACTGAAAAGTTCTTTTTCTTTTTGTTGTACAATTCCCAAAAAGCTTTGTATTTTCAAGTTTTAATATTTTTAACATTGATTTTTCATATTTAGAGATTTTTCTCTGAAGAATTCAAAGATCTTTGATTAGCATCTAATTCAACAATTTGTAAGGCAGGGAATTTCAAGAGAAAACATATGGAATAATCTCTAGGTCAGATTATTCTAGACAGAGAAAGACAAATATCATATGATATTGCTTACATGTGGAATCTAAAAAAAAGGGTAGAAATGAACTTATCTACAAAACAGAAATAGAGTTACAGATGTAGAAGACAAACTTATGGTTACCAGGGGGTAAAGCGGGGTGGAGGGATAAATTGGGAGATTAGGGTTGACATATACACACTACTATATATAAAATAGATAACTAATAAGGACCTACTGTATAGCACAGGGAACTCTACTCAGTACTCCGTAATGGCCTATATGAGAAAAGAATCTAAAAAAGAGTGGATATATGTATATGTATAGCTGATTCACTTTGCTGTACACCTGAAACTAACTCAACATTGTAAATAAACTATACTCCAATAAAAATTTAAAAAATACAGGAGGATAAGCCAAGTGAATTCTCCTTTAAGAAAAACGGAATCTTTTTTTTTTAACATCTTTATTGGAGTATAATTGCTTTACAATGGTGTGTTAGTTTCCACTTTATAACAAAGTGAATCAGCTATACATATACATATATCCCCATATCTCTTCCCTCTTGCATCTCCCTCCCTCCCACCCTCCCTCCCACCCTCCCTATCCCACTCCTCTAGGTGGTCACAAAGCACCAAGCTGATCTCCCTGTGCTATGCGGCTGCTTCCCACTAGCTATCTATTTGACATTTCGTAGTGTATGTATGTCTATGCCACTCTCTCACTTCATCCCAGCTTACCCTTCCCCCTCTCCATGTCCTCAAGTCCATTCTCTAGTAAGTCTGCGTCTTTATTCCCGTCCTGCCCCTAGGTTCTTCAGAACCACTTTTTTTTTTTTTAGATTCCATATATATGTGTTAGCATACGATATTTGTTAGAAAAATGGAATCTTTTAAAATCAATGCCTTACTCTCACTTTTCTTCTTTCCCAATATTAATAGTGATCATCTCTGTGCTTTCTGGAGATAAAAAAAGTAGGAAAAGTGTTTTCTTTGATTAATAACCGTTCCACCTTGGGGCTTCCCTGGTGGTGCAGTGGTTGAGGGTCCGCTTGCCAATGCAGGGGACACAGGTTCGATCCCTGGTCTGGGAGGATCCCACATGCCGCAGAGCAACTAAGCCCATGCGCCACAACTATTGAGCCTGTGCTCTAGAGCCCGTGCACCACAACTACTGAGCCAGCAAGCTGCAACTACTGAAGCTTGTGCACCTAGAGCCTGTGCTCCGCAACAAGAGAAGCCACCGCAGTGAGAAGTGGGCCCCCCCGACCCCGCTTGCTGTAGCTAGAGGGAGCCCACGCACAGCAACGAAGACCCAACACAACCAAAAATAAATAAATAAAATAAATAAATTTAAAATAAAGAAAAACTGTTCTACCTTGGCACTAAATTGAGATGGATTCTTTTACTTCCATTCAGTGACTCAGTGAGTACTTCCTGTGCCTTTGAGGGAGGCTAGGAGCATGAGGTGATTGACAATTTAACTGGTTTGGATAATTTCATGATTCTTTCTATTTCCTTTCTACCTTTTTCACACAACTTTTATGGAACATCAGTTACGGAAAAAGGATTAGGTTGTTCTATATCACTGTACCTACTCAGCAATCCTGAGGATGTCAGCACTTTTCTTCTTTATCCTCTTTGTGAAGGACATCAGTTGTATTTGCTTGTACAGAATCTAGCCACTTCCTTTGGTAACACCTCTCACTTTCATTTGAGGGATCACCTTTCTCCCATCCTTAGTCCGTGTGGTTTAGGTGGGATTAGTTTCTTCACTTGGAGCCAAAGGTGGCTACATGACCCAGATTTGCTCATAAGAACATTCTGTTCCTCTGACCACAATGATATCCAAATCAGGTTACCCATACTCAGTCCTGGGACTCCTGTGGGAGGCACTGATTTTTTTAAAAAAGTTCTTTCAGTCAGATTTGCTGAGCTGTTAGGAAGATGCTCTTGCAAAAGGAAAAATTACCAGACAATGAGGGCAACCCACAGGAAAGTAGAGCTACCTGTAGAGGGACATTTGCTGATAATATCATTTGAATACTTGTATCCAACTCTGCCTGAAGATAACTAGTGCTGGACTTTTTAGTTGTAAACAGTTCCCTTCAGTCATTTTATTTATCTTAATTCACTTTGAATTGAGCTGCTGTCATTAGGAGCAAAATAATTCTTCTCCGCATTACATTCCAAAAGCACTAGTGTTTAGTGTCATATAAACAAAATACCAATATAATGCTTATCTGTGATGTAGTTCAAAACTTTCTAAAATCTGTAATGTGTGGGTGCTGGAGAGTGTCATCTTCATGATCAATCTCTCCATTTTGTTTTGAATTTAAAATATAGATTATTACAGAATCATAGAATTTTCAAGCTTGGGAAAACTTCAGTGTTGTTTCATCTAACCCTTTCATATTATATGGCAGCCTGCTGCTGCTTAGAAAGTATTGGAGTGTAATGAGAGGCTATACAGCAGAACAGGAAGAGTATATATCCAATGCACACCCACTTTGTTACTTGTTAGCAGGGTAGTCTTGAACAAATTACTTAAACTCTTGTAAGTTTCTTTAACTATTGTTCTGAAGATGTCTGGCTCATAGTTGATATTAAATGTGATATCATTGGTTTTGTTCCTTTAGAAATGTGAAATTTTAACATTTAATGTTACTATTTAATGCTTACTATTACCACTACTATTTTAACAATACTACTAATATTATTATTATTAATGTTTTTGATGAAAATGTTACTATTATTGTCCAGGAGCATAGCTAGCTACTAACACCCTTGCTTTGAACACAAGGCATAAAACATGTCAACTTGGGCTTTCTCTATATTCTGCTACTTTAACTAGAAGAGGAGGAACATACATAAATCTGAATCTATTTATTTATTTATTAAATGGCAAGATAAACTAAACCTAAAATAGTCACTATCTATAGATGTGGGAGAAAAGTGTGGAGGGACAGAAATATAAGCTATACTTTTCTGAATACATCTTTTAAAAAAATTTTTATTTTATATTGGAGTATAGTTGATTTACAATGTTGTGTTAGTTTCAAGTGTACAGCAAAGTGACTTAGTTATACATATATATATATCTATTCTTTTTCAGATTCTTTTCCCATATAGGTTATACAGAATATTGAGTAGAGTTCCCTGTGCTATACAGTAGGTCCTTGTTGATTATCTGTTTTATATATAGTAATGTGTATGTGTTAATCCCAAACTCCTAATTTATCCCCCTGCAACATTTCCCCTTTGATAACCATAAGTTTGTTTTCGAAGTCTGTGAGTCTGTTTCTGTTTTGTAAATAAGTTCATTTCTATCATGTTTTTAGATTCCATATATAAGTGGTATCATATGATATTTGTTTTTCTCTGTCTGACTTACTTCACTTAGTACGATAATCTCTAGGTCCATCTGTGTTGCTGCATATGGCATTATTTCATTTTTTTTTTTTACGGTTGAGTAATATTCTGTCGTATATATATGCCGCATCTTCTTTATCCATTTATCTGTTGATGGACATTTAGGTTGCTTCCATGTCTTGGCTATTCTAAATAGTGCTGCTATGAACATTGGGGTGCATCTATCTTTTCGATTTATGTTTTTCTCCTGAATACATCATGTTTCATAGATTTCTTGGAACCATGTAAATATTACATTATTATCAAACAAAATTAAATGAAAATTAATTCTTGAAAATTGAAGGCATAATAAAATTAATGAATTTTACTCTGTATCATGTTGGGCATAACTGCATAGAGTGGAACTTCTTCATGGGTCTTAAAAGCATATAATTTGATTGTACATATCTAGTATAATGTGAACAAAAAGAATTGCAAAATACTTTTTTCAGTAATCACATTATGTTATTTGTAGAAATTATGCCTCACCACAAAATGTTTAGTAACAAATACAAGACAAAGTAATATTTATTTATCTCACAAGTCTGCAGAGTTGAGCTTCTATGTTCTGGCCTTATGAATATGTAATCACTTTTCGGTTGGATAGATGATTCTGCTATCCTTGGTGAGCTCAAGGTGAGGGTTAGCTGGCTGTTGACTAATCTAGAATGGCTTGGCAGAGGCAGATAACAGAGTCGATGTGGGTCCATTGGCCCCTGGTAGCTCCTGCAGGCTAGCCCAGGCATGTTCTTGAGGCATCACAGAAGTGCAAGGAGGAAAGCAGACACACACAAGAATTTTTTCTAGCCTCTCTTTGTTTCATGGTTGCTGAAATTCTCTTGGCCTCTGAAAATCATTAGGTGGGTCCAGAGTAAGAATGAAAAAAGTTTAAACAGCAAAATGTGTAGATATAAGAGGTTGGTGACGAATTGGGTCTATCACTGACAGCCATCTACTGTAGTATTGTTCTGAGATTGTTGTGTAAGTGATCTAGAATAAAATAAAGGAGTTATTATGTTGATGTTTATGGAATCTAGGGGTTTTAGCATGTGAGAAAGAAGAAATAGCTATAATAACAAAGAGGTTAATTAAAACTCTATTATCTTTTTTTTTTTTTTTTTTTTTGCGGTATGCGGGCCTCTCACTGTTGCGGCTTCTCCCGTTGCGGAGCACAGGCTCCGGATGCGCAGGCTCAGCGGCCATGGCTCACGGGCCCAGCCGCTCCGCGGCATGTGGGATCTTCCCGGACTGGGGCACAAACCCGCGTCCCCTGCATCGGCAGGCGTACTCTCAACCACTGCGCCACCAGGGAAGCCCTAAAACTCTATTATCTTGAGTTTGAATTAAAAGTATCACTATGAAGTTGTATTTTAGCTTGAAAACAAATATGAAACCTAGCTCCACCAACTGAAAAAAATCTAGAAAGAATGACCAACTCTGTAGCAATAAGCAATACTATCATCCATACTCTGGTCTCTAAATAACATTTCCCAGTAAAATAAAACAGGATTCCTTGGATAGATGGCTGATTTCCAGGAAATGTATAAGTTAAGCCTGGAGCATCTTGTTATGTCAAACAGCAAGGAAGTTATCAAAGACTACTAAGCTCACATCAAAAGACCATTTGAAGATGTGTTCTGGTCAAAGCTGGAAGTATTTGAGGCTGAATAATAATGATTCCAAACATCGAATATGCTTAAATCCATAAGCTCACATTAATACCGAAATATATTTCAGTCTTCAATTTAATATCATGCCAGGAAACCAATTCATTATTTTAAAAACCGGTAAATAAAATGAGGGAACTAACTAGTTAATGAGGAAAAGTTTCCAGAATATTTTGAAGCAATAAATGAAGAAAGGAACATCAAATTACAGTATCAACATTTTGTAACCTCTAATGAAATGATGTCTAGGGAATGAACATCGGTGGCTGCTAACGCAGAGTGACAAACAGAAATTATGTGCCACCTGATAGAAGTACAAAACAAAACCCATTAAGTATTCTTGACCAACCGCCCCCCCCCCCCCCAATCAAACCTAAATGTGATCAAGACTCTAGACTTGGGACTTCCCTGGTGGCCCAGTGGTTAAGACTCCATGCTCCCAATGAAGGGGGCTGGGGTTCAATCCCTGGTGGGGGAACTAGATCCTGCATGCCGCAGCTAAAGATCCTGCACGCGGCAGTGAAGATCCTGTGTGCTGCAACTAAGAGCCGGTGCAGCCAAATAAATAAATAAATATTAAAAAAAAAAAAAAAGACTCTAGACTTAACTGCCAATTTATAGGAAATAAAAGGACAGAGAAGAATATGAGAAAGCACCACAGGAGTGCAATCAGTAAAATCTACCCTGGAGATACTACAGGACCAAGAAGGTGTTTTCTTCAACAAATAAATTAGAAGGAAAACAGAAGCAAGAGAAAGAAAGAACATCTAAGTTAAAGAGATTTAAGAGACATATCCACCAGTTAAACTCTATGGACCTTATTGAGAACCAGATTTGAATAACCTATAAAAAATTATGAGAAAATCAGAAATTTGAACACCTATGAGATACTTGCTGATTTGAAGGGATTATTGTCAATTTTTTAAAGTGGGGTAATTGTATCACGGTTTTTTTTTTTAAGACCTTATGTTTTAGAGATGCATACTGTATAGAATGATATGTCAAAGAATTTCCTTCAAAATAATCCAGCATTGGGGGAATGATACAGGATGTGGTTTGAACATGATTGGCTGTGAGATGACAACTGTTGAATTTGTGCAATGGATATGTAGGGGTTCATTATACTATTTTTTGATTCTTGTTATACATTTAAATTTTTCCTCATGAAAATATTTTTTAAAACCTATTCCAGGGGCTTCCCTGGTGACGCAGTGGTTGAGAGTCCGCCTGCCGATGCAGGGGACACGGGTTCGTGCCCCGGTCCGGGAGGATCCCACATGCCGCAGAGCGGCTGGGCCCGTGAGCCATGGCCGCTGAGCCTGCGCGTCCGGAGCCTGTGCTCCGCAACGGGAGAGGCCGCAACGGGTGAGGCCACAACAGTGAGAGGCCCGCGTACCGCAAAAACAAAACAAAACAAAACAATTCCATTATAATATCTCCCAAATGTGTAGGAATCTGCAACAGTTAAAAATGGTCTGCTCATGATTGAGAGTTTGAGCTGTGCATCAGACTGCCTAGGCTTGAATTCTGTTTCCTTCACTTACCTGAGAGACCTTGCACAAGTTCTCTAAACTTTCAGTGCCTCAATTTACTTATCTGTAAAATGAGTGTTAGTGTGTACCTAATAGGGTTGTTGTAGGAATTATGAATTAAAATATGTAAAATGATTAGCATAGTGTGAGGCACATATTAACCACTCAGCACTTTTTATTTTTAATTGATATATTATCATAAATATGTGCATGTGAATACACTGATAAAGGGCTGAAGGATTTACTCTAAACTTGGAGCACCAGTTACCTCGGAAGGAAGGAGTAGGAGTAGAGAGAGAAGAAAGAGAAGACTTATTCTTTTAATTCTATTTACTTAGTCACAATGATGAAAATTTTGTAGAACTACATGCAGTCATTTTAAGACTGCTAAGTATCCTCATTATAAAAATTTTCCTAAATAATTACAGTTAAACTTTTTAGTTGGGCACCTTGCCTGGTACCCAGAAACTTTTCAAAACTCAGCAATGAATAACACATTGTGCTCACCTTCAAGCCTAAAATTTAATAGAAGAATAAGATAAGTACAAAACATAACTTAAGCGCAGGCTAGAATGTGAAGTATATCCTAAAACAATTTACAAACACAGCAACATCAGGATTTAGAATGTGGTGGGGGACCAAACTCTACTTTAAATAAAAACCAATGCAGTTTATGCAGAAAGCTTATTGTTCTATAACAGTATTAAGGCAGAGAAACAACTGGGGTGTAAGAGAGCATGAGAAATAATAGGAATTCACTTCATGAGTGATAGGGTGGATTGGCATCACCTTATTTTCAATACACAAATCACCACTATCTTAGTATGAATTTATTTGAGTAAAAATTAACGTTGGCTTGTCTTGGATCTCACTAAGGGAAACTAGTACTATATAGGTTCTATGGAGAGGGTGCCCTGGCATAAGCCCCGATACCAATACTGCAGGGGATTTCACTACATTTATACTACTCACCACAGCTTACTGATGGGGAGTGAAGTTTTCTGAACTGACTGCAGTTGTTGGTATTATCACATTTAAATTAAAAACAACAAGGGTCTATTTCCACCAGTACAAATTCCAGCTTGTAGAACTGGGCAAATGTATAAATTTTTGCCTGCTGTATGCCCAGCAGGGAAATGACATAACCCTTGGTTCCTGGTCCTGCTCAGTGCCTCTGGGGAGGCTCATTAATCCTTTGGAGACTGATTCAGCATCTTAAAACGTAGTCATAATAATAGTTCCTACCTCGTTGGGACTGATGTGCAGGTTACAGAATAAAATCTGTGTGAAGAGTTAAACCTAGTGGAAAGCATACATAAAGTGTTTAATAATTGTCAGCAATAGTGTTTAATGCCTGACTCTGCTCACTGGAATAGGAGTCCCTTGAGGACAGGGATAGTTTCACATATACTGCCATGTCTACTGTACCCAGCTCCATGAGGATTTGAATTGAGTACTTATTTCCATATACTGTTCTAAAGAGTACCGTTGCCCCAAGAACTCATACACTCACTTACGGAGGAATCTACATGCAGAAACTCCATTTACTCCAGGAAGAACTGGGCCCAGGGAATTATGTTGTTTCCTCTTCCTGCATTAAAACATTGTAGGATTCAGCTGAAAAAAACACATTCCTCTCTTCACTGGAGACTTTGCTGAAAGGGTTTCTGCTGCATTTATCTGGGAGATTGAAAGTAAGGGAAATCTAACATACATCAAGGAACTATTTTCCCGGAAGGGTAATAAGGTAAAGTAAAAGAATCATGTTAAATATATGCTTGTCTTTCTCATAAAAAGCTTTGTCTTGGAGGAATATTCTGAAGGGAACAGACCACTGTGAGCAGGTCAGCCTGGGGTTTATCCATTTCCTAAGCAACTATCTCATTTTAGATAAAAGGCAGGGGTTTTCCTTAGAAACATAAAGTGTCAGGCATTAACAGGGTTTTTATTATTTATTTTCTAAGCTTCATTATGGTTGACGATGTCTCACTTTTTCCATTATAAACCCCTTCTTCTTGAGGGGCTGTAACTCCTCCAATAAAAGGAATGGCTTCAGGCAAACACTGGAAGCATTTGCTCTCAGCTTAGGAGGACCTTTGTTTTTCCAGGTCTTGAATATAAAAATCCATTAAAATTTTTTTAAATTATAGGAGTGTTAAAGTGAAAAAAAGAACCCAGGGATTACTGCTTTCATATGTCTCTTTACTACCTGAGCTCAGAATTTTTGTTTTTTTAAACAGCAATTTTGCAGGCTCCTCTGATTATATTAACAGCCCCTCCTTTATTATCTGAGATAATTCAGTAATGCCCATCTGTTTCCTGTCCACTGGCTTCCTCAGAGATGCTTACTGGAGACAGTTTGGTGATTAGTTTGTACTGTCATTTCTCTTTCCCTGATAGATGATCCAATGTTTCCCAGAAGAAAGCACTCCATTCAGTATGTGTTCTGCTTCCTTCAGTGAAACATCACAGTGAGCTGCCAACCTGAGGGCAGTGAGCTGATAGCAGGCTATGTCCCCCTGAAGATGGCTGCACACTGAAACACCTTTAACATGTCTCTCTGGTGTTGCTTCCAGAAAAGTGCTGATCTGGAGGTTGTCATGGACTGCTGGATTGTGGGCCAAAGATAAGTGCAGGGTAAAGATGAGGTCCTAGGGACGCATTTCAGAGAGTCACTAGAAACCCAAGGTCTACTCATGGCACAAGTGAGAGACTCTGGTTATGCCCCAGTATGGTGGTCCTAGGTCCTAGCATGTGGCTGGGGGTGACCTCTGTAGCTGAGTTATGCCTAAGGGACCCCAGCATCTTTAATACTTTTTCTTCCCCCTTTGCTCTCCAGTCCAGTACTATCTCATCATGAATATTTTTAAAATAAGATTTCAGGTAGTTCATTGCCTCTGAAATATACACACAGGCAGTAATACATTAAATTCCTCTAGCTACTTCTGTTTAAAACGTAGCTGAAAAGAGAGGATATCTCCTTTAGAATGTGCTGCAGTTTTCTGGAAAGATCACTTTTAGGAGTAGATTAGAGGCAGAATATAAAGCAGTGTCAATAAATACAGTGTTGTGAAAATTGTTTTTTCATATAGAAAAACAAAGTAGATTCCTATGTCACACCATATAAAGGAAGCTATAGGTAGATTAAAGATGTATTTTTTTTAACTTTTGATTAGAACCAAATACAGGAGAGGATTTCTTATAGAAGATACAAAACTCCCAAACCATAATGTAACAATAGTCAAATTTGACTATACCCAAAAGAACAAATTCTAAACAACCATAGACCTAATAAACCAAGTTATTTTAAATACATATAGCCAGCAAAATATTATTATTTATGATATATAACTACGTCCTACAAATCAACATAAAAAACAACTGAAAAATATGAAAAGGATATAATAGGCAATCTATAGAACAACCAATAAACTTAGAAACTAATGTACTACTTCACAAATAATCAGAGAATGTATATAAAAATAAAAGAGAGATACCATTCTACAACTATTAGATTGTCGAAAATTGAAATTCTTATATTACCAAATGTCACTTAGGATGTGGAGAAATGAAAACTTTCATATGCTACTAATTGGCCAAAAACCACTTGGAGAGATTTTAACATATTTAGTAAGCTGAAAATGTGCATATCCTTTAAAATGCACAAATTTCCCTTCTGAACATATGCTCTTGAGAAACTCTTGCACCTGTGTATAGGAAATGTGCACGTGACTGTTTATTGAACAGTGCTTGTAGTGGTGAACAACTGGAATCAACCTAACTGTTCATTATATTTAAAAAATTTATTCAGGTTGATATTTAGTTTATTTCTTGTAACTATTGTAGAGTATTCCACAGTATGCCTATACCTCAGTTAATTAATTCTTTTTCCAGTTAATTTATCCAGTGGAGAAGGAGGAAGGGGAATAGAATCAAGATCCTAGGAACCACCATTGTTTCTTAAAAATAAAATATTTGAGAAAAGTATGCAATAATATTAAGATCTGATAGAACTGGATAATGGGGATGTGGGAGGAAAGACTTCATAAAGGCTTTCCGTTCCTAAAATCGTAGTCATCCAGTATTATTCAAAATGTACCTTCTTCTCAGAAGTCTGTCTAACCCATTTAACTATGACTCTGGCTAGACTTTGTATCCCTTAAAACTTTCCATCTATATATCAATTTGTAAGTACTGTATCAATTGGGACTTGGTGATTTGTTTATTTCTAAGTCTTTTATTCAAAGAATAACAGAGCAAGAAAGACCTACTCTTTACTGTTGTTATAATAATGAGGAGACTGAGACCTAGAATATATTTATGCATGTGTGCTTGGTCACCAAACTAGATAACTTTTTTCAAAATAGGGAAATTGCTATTTTTAAATATATTGTAGGTTTACCATGCTTTTCACAAAGTGCTGTGCACATCAAACAGCAAAGTGGTTGACTAGACAACTAGAGGACCAATTCTGAGAGACAAAGTCTTGGGTGGTGGGAGTGCAGAGTGCAGAAGGCTAGAATAGGAAAAGTCCTAGTCAGGAGCGATGTCATAGGATTGGGAAAGGGGGCTAGACATATGAAGAAAGAAGAGTCATGAAATGGAACTGTGAACTGAGGCTTAAGGTATTTTAGGAGAATCAGATGGAGGAACATGTAAAGGAGACTTTTTTAAACATTAGTCAGGTCTGCATTTTCTGCCATTCATTCAACCCTGGATTAACCATTCAGCAAAGTAAGGAGGTGTAGCAAGGAAAGGTGAGTACTACACGTTTCTCTCCACCCCAGCTATCTTTTCTTTAACTATTTCACTGCCTTCCTTGACTTTAGTCCAATTTTGGGGGGTTATTGCCATGTTTTGCTTTAATCTGTATTATTAAACATTTTCTTTGTCATGATGAGTGACTTAAATTTAAAAGTTTGGTTTGAAGCTGTTGTCAGATATCACAGTTTTTTCCATCTCATAGCTTGAGACTTTCACTTATATCCAATATAAACATAGCTGGTGAGTCTGGCTAGCATTCAACTCACCAGCTGATTTGTGTAAATGATCTTTAAGCTCTTTATTTTGAGCAATGGAAGGACTGAGAGGGCACCATTGTTGGACTAGGCTGAGGGCATCAGTTGGTCTTAATCCAGCCTTTCATTCATTAATTCATCTCATTTGTCTTGAAAACTACCGTGTACCAGTCAACTGTTCTGGCATCGGAAATGCATGTTGAAAAAGACTCAGTCCTGCTGCCTTTCAAGTTTATAATAGCCTATGGGCCAGGCTGATAAGTAAAGAGGCAATCACAACACAATATATTCAATATTGCTATAGATTGCTTAGTCACTATTCTCAGTCATAAATCAGACTGTGCGGTAGTGACACTGATCCAAATGTCTTCTTTCTACCAGACAGAGTTGATGTTACAGCAAACCAGAAAGTGAAACTTTTTTTTTTAAATTTATTAAATTTATTTATTTTTGGCTGCATTGGGTCTTCGTTGCTGTGTGCAGGCTTTCTCTAGTTGTGGCGAGCGGGGACTACTCTTGGTTGCAGTGCACGGGCTTCTTATTGAGGTGGCTTCTCTTGTTGCAGAGCATGGGCTCTAGGTGTGCGGGCTTCAATAGTTGTGGCATGTGGGCTCAGCAGTTGTGGCTCGTGGGCTCTAGAGCGCAGGCTCAGGAGTTGTGGCACATGGGCTTAGCTGCTCCGCGGCATATGGGATCTTCCCGGACAAGGGCTCAAACCCGTGTCCCCTGCATTGGCAGGCAGATTCTGAACCACTGCACCACCAGGGAAACCCCCAGAATGTGAAACTTAAGAAATTTTTTTTTTTTGAGGAAAAACAAAGCCTACAATACACACTAAGCCACAATTATTTACAAACATATACAATTCAACTCTTCTATTTGGAGCAGCAATTCTCAAACCATAATTGTCTAATTCTATCCTCTGTCATGTATGCATCCTCCTTGCAACCAAAGGTAATTATGTCTAAGTACATGAACCTAAAATTTGCATTAGGAATGCCTAAAAGCACTCTGGAAGTGCTGAAACCACAGTACAAGAAGGAATGAGCACAATACCAGTGTGGGTTTTTGGGCATAAACACTAAGATCAGAATAGTAACATGAATCAGTAGCTGTAGCCAAGATCTGTTATAATTTGCTACAGTTGATGGAAGTCCATTAATCCTTATTCAATCTTACTGTTTAAAAGAATAGTTCAGAATTTCCTTCAAAGCTAGGTTTAGGTTATGGGGGAGAAGACAAGGTATATTTTGGGGGTTCCTGGGAAATCAACACCATTTTTATATTTAAATATAAACCCTTCATCCAAATACACAAAGTCTAGGGATGTAATAAAAGGTCAGTCTCACATTTTAAATCATTCCCAAATATTTTTCATTTACTATAAAAAGTCAAGATAGTATGATCCTTACAGAGTGAGGAGTGGGGCTCAGAGATGTTCCATGGCTTGGCCAAGATTACACAGCTGTTTAGTGATAGAGTAAGGAATGAGCCTTACGGTGTTTTTCAGATGTGCCTGAAGAAGACCATGTCAGTTGCCTCCTTAGGTAGGTTTATTCCTAGTTATCTTATTTTATTTTATTTTTTGCAGTGGTAAATGGGCTTGTTTCCTTAATTTCTCTTTCTGATCTTTTGTTGTTAGTGTACAGGAATGCAAGAGATTTCTGTGTATTAATTTTGTATCCTGCAACTTTACTAAATTCATTTATTAGCTTTAGCAGTTTTCTGGTGGCATCTTTAGGATTTTCTATGTATAGTATCATGTCATCTGCAAACAGTGACAGTTTTACTTCTTTTTTGCCTGTTTGGATTCCTTTTATTTCTTTTTCTTCTCTGATTGCCATGGCTAGGACTTGCAAAACTATGTTGAATAATAGTGGCAAGACTGGGCATTCTTGTTTTCTTGATTTTAGAGGAAATGCTTTTGGTTTTTCACCATTGAGAATAATGTTTGCTGTGGGTTTGTCATATATAGCCTTTATTATGTTGAGGTAGGTTCCCTCTATGCCCACTTTCTGGAGAGTTTTTATCATAAATGGGTGTTGGATTTGGTCAGAAGTTTTTTCTGCATTTATTGAGATGATCATATGGTTTTTATTTTTCAATTTGTTAATATGGTGTATCACATTGTTTGATTTGCATATATTGAAGAATCCTTGCCTCCCTGGGATAAATCCCAGTTGATCGTGGTGTTTGGTCCTTTTAAGGAAGCAAAAGACCTGTACGAAGAAAACTATAAGATACTGATGAAAGACATCAAAGATGACACAGACAGATGGAGAGATATACCATGTCCTTGGATTGGAAGAATCAATATTGTGAAAATGACTGTACTACCCAAAGCAATCTACAGATTCAATGCCAATCAAATTACAAATGGCATTTTCACAGGACTAGAACAAAAAATTTTACAATTTGTATGGAAACACAAAAGACCTCAAATAGCAAAAGCAGTCTTGAGAAAAAAAAAAAAAATGGAGCTGGAGGAATCAGGGTCCCTGACTTGAGACTATACTACAGGGTTACAGTAATTAAGACAGTATGGTACAGGCACAAAAACAGAAATATAGATCAATGGAACAGGATGGAAAGCCTGGAGATAAACCCACGCACGTATGGTCACCTAATCTATGACAAAGGAGGCCAGAATATATAATGAAGCAAAGACAGCCTCTTCAAGTGGTGCTGGGAAAACTGGACAGCTACATATAAAAGAATGAAATTAGAACACTCCCTAACACCATACAAAAAATAAACTCAAAATGGATTAAAGACATAAATGTAAGGCCAGACACCATAAAACTCTTAGAGGAAAACATAGGCAGAACACTCTTTGACATAAATCACACCAAGATCTTTTTTAACCCACGTCCTAGAGTAATGAGAATAAAAACAAAAATAAACCAATGTGACCTAATGAAACTTAAAAGCTTCTGCACAGCAAAGGAAACCATAAACAAGACAAAAAGACAACCCTCAGAATGGGAGAAAATATTTGCAAATGAAGCAACTGACAAAGGATTAATCTCCAAGATACACAAACAGCACATGCAGCTCAAAATCAAAAAAAGCAAACAATCCAATCCAAAAATGGGCAGAAGAGCTAAATAGACATTTCTCCAAAGAAGATATACAGATTGTCAACAAACACATGAAAGGATGCTCAGCATCACTAATCATTAGAGAAATGCAAATCAAAACTGCAATGAGGTATCACCTGAAACCGGTCAGAATGACCGTCATCAAAAAATCGACAAACAATAAATGCTGGAGAGGGTGTGGAGAAAAGGGAACCCTATTGCACTGTTGGTGGGAATGTAAATTGATACAGCCACTATAGAGAACAGTATGGAGGTTCCTTAAAAAGTAAGAACTACCATATGACCCAGCAATTCCACTATGGGCATATACCCAGAGAAAACCATAATTCAAAAAGAGTCATGTACCACAATGATCATTGCAGCACTATTTACAGTAGCCAGGACATGGAAACAACCTAAATGCCCATCGACAGATGAATGGATAAAGAAGATGTGGTATATATATACAATGGAATATTACTCAGCCATAAAAAGGAACAAAATTGGGTCATTTGTAGAGACATGGATGGACCTAGAGACTATCAAACAGAGTGAAGTAAGTCAGAAAGAGGAAAACAAATATCATATATTAAAGCATACATGTGGAATCTAAAAATATTGGTATAGAGGATCTTATTTGCAAAGCAGAATTAGGGACACAGACGTAGAGAACAAACATATGGTTACCAATGGGTAAGGGAGTGTGGGATGAATTGGGAGATTGGGGTTGACACATATACACTATTGATACTATGTTTGAAATAGGTAGCTAATGAGAACCTACTGTATAGCACAGGGAACTATACTTAATGCTCTGTGTGATCTAATGGGAAGAAATCCAGAAAAGAGGGGATATATGTATATGTGTAGCTGATTCAGTTTGCTGTACAGTAGAAACTAACACAACATTGTAAAGCAACTATACTCCAATAAAATTTAAAAAAAAAAAGAAAAAGACCATGTCAGGAAATCTAAGGCCAAGAGGCACATCGTCTCTGGGCTGTTCATACCTTAGTATCAGCCAGAGACCAGTCATGAATATAAGACCAACAGCAAGAAATTTGATGTAGAAAATGTAATACAGAAAATTATCTACAAGCAAGAAGAGCAACTCAGGAAATTTGAGACAACTCCAAGGTAGGCAACTTCAGGAATCCACCATTACTCACAGGGCTGGAGGGGATTTGGAAGGAGAGCTGAGGCCATGTGATAGGAATGAGAACTTCGCAGGAGGGGCCCTTTCATGGGGCCCTGAAAACAGGACTACTGAAGATGCCCTGCGAGACAGAGTTGGGGGAATACCTTGGATTCTCCCTCCAGTAGCCTATAAGATGAGCTCAGTGGGAAGCCAATTTGCAGGAAGGTCTAGGAAACATAATGCGTGTCTATCCCCCTTGGAAAACAGAGCAGTGCATGAAGAGGATGAGGAATGGGTCTGAGGAAAATGATCAGCATGCCTTTTTCAATGGGATATCTATGTTTTTAAAATGTGTGTTTTGCATCTTAGGGATGTTTTATTTGAAGAAGGGATTCTATATTCAAGAAAGTAAGAGTTTAAAATTCACTACCTTTGACCAACTCACTTTTAAGAGAACACTCTACATCTTTAGCATTTCTACATACAAAGTACTTTTGGTTGTGTCCCCTCTTAGAACACTGAAAATTGTTTCTATTTCAACATGAAGAAACTGAAGCTTAGCTTACAGTAATTAAGAGACTTCACCCATAAGTCATGGCCAAAAGTCTCAACAGCTATGACCGGAAATATGAGTCTTGGACTTCAAATTTGGGTGCCATTATTCCCAAATTTTGTGCTAAGGCATTGCAGGGTGCTGTAGAAGATGTGTAGGGACATAACTAAATATTTTTAAATGTCAAGGGAAATACAGTAATCTATTTTGGACCCTACATGAATTAACAGTTTGAACATTAGATTGCTGTGTTCCATTGGTTCATGTCATATTTTTGTGAAGCTAGGTTTTATGTGATAAAAAGCAAGGACCATGTAAAAATCATTTCAGAACACAAAATGAAGGTTGCAGTGTCCCACTGATTCTAAGGTTTGAGAAGTTGTGCTGTGCTCAGCAGTCACGGAATTGTTGGGATATAAGTACTTAAAAATTGTTTGGACCTAACTGCTTAATAAATAGAACTATTAATGTTTCTTTTGGTTAGGCTGTGCTGTGAAAAACTTACAGACATTAAGAATAGTGTAAACTGAGAACTGATTTCTGCTCTAGGGACATTATCTCATAAGGACCCAAAAGCAATAACATGAAGATATTGAGATTGTGGTTGGGGGGTTTTGGGGTGAGAAGAACCTTGGGCTGTTATTCTAGAATCCTACACCCTCTGGCCACCACCTTTGTTTGCTTTAATCTGAGGAGTAAACATGGGCTACAGTTGAGTTTAGCGATTTGAAAGCCAAGGTCATCCTTACAAAGAAAACTGCATCTTTAGACTGCTCTTAACCTGCCCCTCAGAGTGTAAAACCTGGAAGATCACTTGCTGGATTATCAAAGTTCCAAAGACCACATGCAAGACCAGCGTGGCACATCATCCCTCACGCCTTCTATCAGTTCCTGCTCTTATCTCAACCTGTCTTTGCCATGTGCTCACTTGGGAAGCTTAATTGTGGCAGTAAGGTTGCCAACTCTTTGTCATTCAGATGTTAGTTTTTTTTCCTCTTCCAAAATGTAATTCTTGAAACAATTTTTATTTCTTGAACACTTCCTCCTTATCTCTGTAAAGACCTCTAAAATGTGCCTTATAATGAAGATTACACCTGACAATAAATTCTCCAAGAAGCGTAGACATCTTAAAAGATCAAAGAAAATGGGGATTGAAATTTGTAAGTGATGTTATTTTAAACAAAAATGAGTGAAACTGACATCTTGTGACATTATAGAGTGCTATGATATTTTGTACTTTGGGAACTAGAGAAACAAAAGATCAAAAGATGGGAGGGAGAAATCAGAAAGAAATAAAGTTCAATATTCTATAAACATATTAAACAGTTCTCTTGCTTATTAGGATGGAACTAGAGTCAGTATAAAGCAACAAAAATACTCACTTTAAATTTTAAAAATGTACATTACAGGTGCTGTGACTTCTTGGTGTGCAAAAGTTCTAAGCCATGGTTATGAATCAAAGTCACATGTGGAACTTTACAAAAAATGCCGATGTCAGGGCTCTGTGTCAGACCTGCTAAATCCTCTGGGCTAGGGCTCTTGAATCCCTGACTGACTGATTGATTCAGTGATTGACAGCAGTTTATTAGTCACCTGTACTCACAGCCCAGAGGAAGACACCACATACCAGGCACTGCCAGTGAGGAGTTGCACTCGGGAACAGTGTACAAGCAGGAGCTGTGGGAGGCAGGCTGTGTTGGATCCAAAGGGTGGAAGGCTCATTTCCCACAGGAGGATATTACTGGCTTGTTTGAATAATTCTGTGGGCTGGCAGGGAACTGAAGACTGAGTGAATCCCTGTTTAAAAAAAAAAAACAATTGATGTGCAGCCATTTAATTAAGAGATTATTGAATTAGATGCACTCTGGTGTAGAACTACAGACTAGCAGCATCGATATCACCTGGGAACTTATTAGAAGTGCACAGTATTAGGACCCACTCTGGACCTACTACATCAGAATCTAGAGTTCAAGATTCCCAGTGATTTGTAAATAGTAAAGTTCCTAAAGCTCTGGTCTATGGGAGACAAATATCAGACTGGGATCAGGAGACTTGTATACCATGGCTCTGTCACGTACCAGCTTATATAAATCATTTATCCTCTGTGAGTCTATTTCTCCAGCTAAAGGAACAGATATACCTACCCGACTTACACCAGGACTGTTGTAAGGCTATGAAATGGAATATGGAAAATATGTGGAAGTACTTCAAAAGATTAAAAGTGCACTGTTTATATCAACTGGTGCTCTCATGTGGTCAGTAGAACCACAGATTTATAGAGCTACTTGGCTCTTCAGTTTATTCTACCTCTATATTTTGAGCCACATCCTTGATTACTACATGGTTAAGCCCCACTCACATTTTTTTCAGCCGCCTACTAAAACTGCCCAAGGGTAGCGTTAACTTTTTTCTCTCTTTTTTTTTTTTTTTTTTTTTTCTTGCGGTACGCGGACCTCTCACTGTTGTAGCCTCTCCCGTTGCGGAGCACAGGCTCCGGACGCGCAGGCTCAGCGGCCATGGCTCACGGGCCCAGCCGCTCCGCGGCATGTGGAATCTTCCCAGACCGGGGCACAAACCCGTATCCGCTGCATCGGCAGTCGGACTCCCAACCACTGCGCCACCAGGGAAGCCCTCTCATAATTTTTAAGTCATAGGAAAGTAAGAAATACAAGTAAAAAGATAGCTCAGTAGAATCTGTAGAGTGCCTGGTAATATGCTATATTCATTCATGTAACTTCATATCTGGTGGGACTTTGCAAATTCAGGATCTCAGTAAAGCCACCTTGGCATTATGAATCCTATAGTCTCTCTTGTCATGGATAATTAACGTTTGATTCATGGTTTCTTGATTCATGGGTCATCTTGTGATAAGCTGCTCTGTGCCATTAGGTGAATTTGGTAATGGAGCTCTGTCGTTGTGTCTATGTGAATAAAAACTAGAAGAGTGTGACTTTTAAAACTTGCCTGGGCTCTCTTCTCCAACCTCTTTTATTCCATTTGTGATGCCTGATGCTCCTTGGGGGCCAAACTTTACCCCCAGCTCCTTCTCTACCTGCCAACTGCCTCCTACACCCCAACCTCCTCCTACCCATGCCCCCAACACATACCTGAAAGATGTCCTTCTAGATGAGGCTGAGCGCTACCTAAATACAAGTCAGGATTTATCTCTAACTCCAATCCTCAGTTCTGACTCTCTAGCCAGCTATAACCCCAAGACTTTCTTCTGCCTCAGCTCTGCCTGTGTGTGGATGCGAGTATCTCTCTTCATGTACTTGCTGTGCTGCAGTATATTTCTCAGTAGCTGCTGCGCTGGATGTAAACGCCAATGAAATTCTTTTTGCCTCTTTGCCTACACTCTTGTTGTTTTTTATTTTTTTCATTTTCCCCACCTGAAGTTTTATAGTATGTTCATGGTCCCATGTAACTTCAGCTTATCCAAGTTGCTGTTTCTCCTCACTTTCAGCTCATTCCCTTCTCAGTCTTTTTTCATTCTACTGGGCTCAATTACCATTTTTGCACTTAGATTCACTGTGCTTCCCTTCAGTTTGATGTCTATGCCTAATTTAAGGCTATGTGCTGCCTTCTGGCCTTTGTCGCAAAGGGAAGACCATAGGCTAATAAAGTATTTGACCTCACCATTCATATGTTTCTCACTCTCATTTCTTGGGCGCTGGGAGTCACTATTTAATTTCATCAAGGGACACAGTCATTCTGGCAGTAAACATCCTTCAGTGTAACCAGAAAGTCAGTCCTGGGAGAATAAAACCAATCATGATATTTTCTTTGAAGATTTCTTGTCAAAAAAGAAGTAGGACCAATGAGTCAGTTATCTAAGAGGACTGAGAAACTGCAAAAATGCTTTTTGTTTATACCTCCTTATGGTCTCTATTACATGTAGGGTACACATATGGCATTTCTAGCAGAGGTTTTGTTTATATATGTACAAACTCAGATTGTGGTTTACAAATCTTACTTTTAGTTGTCTAGCCACAGCACTGTCAGCTTACAATTCAAATGGTAACAACTGATTGTTTCTATCATTTGAATTTAATTTCTGTTTTGCAAAATGTCATGAGGTTCCTCTTATACATGCTATTCTGTGTCTTCTTAGTGTTTAGAGGGGGATTAGAGTGTTTAGCGGAATTAAGAAATCCAAGCAGCAATTATGATAAATTTCAATTATTGAAAGATTTAAGAGAAATGAAATTAAGATAAATGAATAAAAGGCAGGTACATGTCCTAGAATTCCACATGGTTTTGGTCACTTGCATTTGGGCTTTATTTAAAGAATGAGTAGTTTTTGTGTAGTATTCCCAGAAACATTTAAATACTAAAATGTGCCAACTAGTCATGATGTGAAATTTTTACTGTTTATGACCTTGCAGTCCAACTTTCATGTGTATGGAAATTCTTTCTTGTGTGTTTTTTTTTATTTCTTTGCTGGACTAGATTGTTGTAGCTCATCTCAATAATCTTTATCTCCTGTATTCACACTCTGGTATAGTCCCTTCCCATGTTAAATAGAGGTAATTTTTGTAAGCTATAGAATATTGTGGAAATGATGGAATGTAACTTCTGAAGCTAAGTGATAAAAGACATCGGGGCTTCCTTTTGCTTTCTTATATGACTTGCTTTGGGGAAAGCCAGCTGCCATGTCATAAGTACGCTCAAGAAGCCCTATGGAAAAACCCATGTGTCAAAAACCTGAGGCTTTCTGCCAGTAACCAGTGAGGAACTGAGACCTCTTGCCAGTAGGCAAAGGAGTGAGCCATCTTGGAACACTAGCTCCAGCTGAGTGTTCAGGTGACCGCAGCCCTGGCTGACTTATTACCTGTAGTCTCACGGGAGAACCTGAGCCAGAATCACTTAGTGAAGCCACCTCTAAATTTCTAACCCACAGAAGTGTAAGAAAATAAGTGTCTGTTGTTTTAAGCAGCCAAGTTTTAAAGTAATTTGATAGATTGCAATATATAACTAGTGTGTAAATATTCTGTCATCAATGGAAAGATCTCAGATCTGAATGATATTAAACAAATACAATGCCCAAATCAACCTGCTAAAGAAATTAGAATTACTCATGTCTAGTTTATTTATATTTTTATGTATCTCAAATAAAATAAATATTCCTTCATTTTATATTTGAAGTTACTGTAAGTTAAAAAATAGAGTGACAATGCTACAACATTGAATAGGGAAGAAATTTTCAAATCATAAATACAGAGACTTATTTGAAAACTTTAACAATAGAAATAGTTATTCTATCTCTAAATAACTAGAAATTAATAATCTCTTAAGGTTGGCAATTTTTGAGATCTATTAAAGAAACTATAGTAACATAATTAAGTGCCACTTGCCAATATTTTCCAGTTGTGTGTAAAGTTAACTGAACATATAAAGCATATTTTCTCCTGCTGTTGACTTTTTATTGTCTTGAGCCTGTAGTAAATGTAAGTCTGCTATGCTTAAGGGTATCATTTTGTGCAGGAAACCACAATAAGGTCTGGGAATAATTGCCACAAAAACTAAGATTAAAAGATAAAGTTAGCAAAAATCTTTTGACATTTCTATCAAAGTCTGTTCTCTAGAAGAAAAATTCTAATTATTTCTTAAATGATAAAATCAATGTTAGAGGAAATGCTATACATTTCATTTTGTTGTATAGTCAAGCAACTTTTCTACTTCTGTATCTGTTCTTTAGGTAGAAAAAAATTAAAAAGAGTATTAAATCTTTTTTCAGCTAAACTATTTAATTTTAAAACTAAGTAGCCACAAATACCATATGCTAATGCATATATATATGGAATCTAAAAAAACGGTACTGTTGAACCTAGTGGCAGGGCAGGAATAAAGACGCAGACGAAGAGAATGGACTTGAGGACACAGCGGGGGAAGAGGAAGCTGGGACGAAGTGAGAGAGTGGCATGGACATATATACACTACCAAATGTAAAATCGATAGCTAGTGGGAAGCAGCTGCATAGCACAGGGAGCTCAGCTTGGTGCTTTGTGACCACCTAGAGGGGTGGGATAGGGAGGGTGGGAGGGAGGCTTAAGAGGGAGGAGATATGGGGATATATGTATACATATAGCTAATTCACTTTGTTATACAGCAGAAACTAACACAACATTGTAAAGCAGTTATACTACAATTAAGATCTAAAAAAACCAAAAACAAACAAAACCCCCCCAAAAACCAAAATACACACACACACACAAAATGAAGTAGCCATAACTATGAGAGAAAACATTTAAAATGTTTGGTTTTCTTAAGTTTTAAATATTTCTACATGTCCTCCAGCCCTCTCATGAAATCAGTCTCCCTGAATAACCTTATTTCATTCTTCTTGATGACATTATGGGAAGTAACAAAACTCTGGACCAAATTGTCTATTGTTATTATGGGAAGATTCTGATAGTTCCTTGGAGTGCCACATAGTGGCTATAAAAGCAGTTTTGGAATGGTTTTCATGATCCTAGACCTCTCTAAATTGAGGTCCATGGGGGTCAAGAGGTAGCATATAAAGTCCAAGAGTTTCTATATCCTTTTGCATTTTATTTTGGAGTGCTGAAGTTTTGAGGATTTTTGTAATGTACCTGAAAGGGGCCTGTAGTCATCAATTTTAACTCAGCTGTGCTGTAGATCTTTGAGGAATTATGCCATGCTCTTTGCTCCATCTGTATCTTGAGTCCAGTGTTACCCCCCAGTCAAAGCTGAGAAAGTACTCTTCCCACACTCTTGTGCAGAACTTGCACCACTCATCCTACAAGACCTATCTTGGAATAGTGCGCAAAAAGGTTGTCGACACTTTCATCTGGAGGGCTTACTAGAGAGATCCCAGAGAAGCAAGACCCAAGGACGAGCTTCTGTGGCTAGTTCCTTGTCAGAAAACCTATCCTGAATGTGGCAAAACATGTTAATGTGAGAGAAATAAGAATGAAGAGAGTCTTATTTCACAATAAAAACAAGGCATAATTTTTTCTCCCCAAATATTTATTGACCATGTTACAGATGTGCAGCTCATGCCACATGCAGGGAAGAAACTTTAAGACTTACTTTAAGGAGATGTTTCAACTCTCTGAGCTAATACAGACAGTAATGGTAAATAAGAATGCAGAATATTAAGGCATTTTTTTGTTTGTTTTTTTTCCAGAGGAGCCCTCAGCCTTTACTGTGAAATTATTACTAGACAGATATTATGCTGTTCATATGCAAAGTCAATGACAAAGCTCCAAATCATTGGGAGGCTTTGATCCATGTAGTTTTAATTTCAACATATGAATTCATAGTTATCGGAATAGGATTGAAATTAAATGATGTCTTTATCAACATCTTGAAAATTCACTTTTCTTTTTCTGACTTTGCACAGAACAACGTTAATGTTGAATAGAGAAACAGCAAACAGTAACTTCAGCTGCTTGAAATTCAAAGCTCTGTTTTCCACAGACACATAAAATTAGTTGAGAGTAGCCAACATTCTGGCCTGTACTGCAGTCTGGGTGTGCTCTGTTGGCTTCTGTTACTACATCCCGTCTGCAAACCAGGTGCACAAAACATCACAAAGAAGTCTGGTTGCTGGTAGTTAATGGAAGTTATGTGGTGAATGAAATTCAAAGCAGTAGCAATATATTTTGCTAGAGAGGGTTAGAAAAGTTTTCGTGAAGCTAGCAAAATGACAGCAAATGACAGCTTCTAATCTCAGTGAATGAGGATATTCTGATACTAATTAAAATTCAATGTTTAATCATCAACTCTTGCTTAAAGAAGAGGGGAGGGAAAAAAGATTTTTATGTGGTGGATAATATGTTCCCTATAAAGCAAATAAGGCAAAGCTACTTATTTTGATGAACTGTGAAAAATAATGGCTCACTAAATATTGTACTGTGCTTAAGGGCTAAATTTAAGGCTATGTCACATTTCCCCTCTCAAAAATGTGTACCCCCTGGATAAGCTTAACTCATGATTGGTGCTGGAATCTAGACTTTATCTTCTCCCATATTTGACATTATTTTATATGGGTACAGTCATGATTTGAATGATGTTTAATGATGGAGTTGTAACTGCTTACTCGGAAAAAATGGAAAGACGCATTGGGAGTAATAGATTATAGATAATCTTATGATTTATGCTGAATAACCATGAGTATATCATTTTTTCTTTCATAAAAAGGTAAATATGCTATAAATTAATGAGAATTTTGGAGGATTTATAAAGCATATGTTTATACAGGCTTTCTAAAGCCTTTTTTAATAATAGATGTGTCAAAGAAAATAGAGGGATAATGATCCCATTGATGCAAGGAAGTTATCCTATTTGCATCCAAAGTCAAATTGCTAAACAGGAAATAAAAGCCAAAGCAAGGCAAAACAAAAGCAATAAGAAAACTTTCTTACCTATTAGAAAACTAATGTGGAGTCAAATTTATAACTGTTTAGAGAAGAATCATTTAATCAGTTAACAAGCTCTTATCAGTAACTACTAGGTCTTCAACACTGAACCAGACTAGGCTACTATACTTTGTAACAGAATCATCGGGGCAGTTTGTAATTGTGGATGGTGGTAGGTCACCATAATCTTGTTGCTAACCCAGTTTGAGGTTCATTGATCTGGGGGAGTTATCCTAAAGCAGACACCTGAGTCTTTCTGCAGAGGGGAAGGAGATTACTATATAGTATAGGAGACTGGATATTTGTACAAAAAAAAAAAAAAAGAAAAGAAAAACAACAAGTAATTGATGACAACTTGTAGTTTTCCTCTAACTATAAATGTTATCTCCAATTTTTTGCATTGGAGCAGTAAGTGGATGTTTAAATTTAGTCAATCAGTAAGAAATGTTATATCACTTACCTAGACCAGTGATGTTTACTTTTTTCTTGGTGGTAGGCCCCTTTTGAATCTGATGGATATTTAAAACTTTTGCAAAAGTAACATATTTTAACTTATTGTATTATATAATTAAAAAATTAATCAAACTATACACCTTCAAATTATGATACATATAACCAAAATAATAGAAATACCTACTTGTACACATGTCTTCTTAGTGAAAGTGGAGGAATAGTTCTTTGGTTTCATTGATGGATGATAATTGAAACCAGAAATATGGATGAAATCATCATTGGGAAGTATTTAGAACAAGAAGAGGGAGGAAGAAAAGGAACACTGAAAGGCACAATTAGGAGGGAATGGAGGAATAGGAGCCCATGAAGGCAAGTAAGAAGCAATAGCCAAAGAGAAAGGAGAGATGCCAGAAGAGTATTATGAGAGTGATGGAAGGGTATATTGTTGAGGACAGAGTGAACAATATTGCTAAGTGCTGTTGAGGTCAGGTAAGATAAAGAAGGCAACCATGTAGTTTAAGAGGAACAGGAGTGAAGTCCTCAGGACTTAAGGTAATGGATCTATGAGACTACAGCTTGTGATTTTATATGGATTTTGAAGTTCTCTGGGATAATAACAGGGCTTAGTCTGGAATAGGTGACTGATCCAGGAGCTCTTTGTCCCATGTGAGTGAGATTCTGAGTGGTGGTAGATTGGTTCTGATATTCAGGTTCAAGGCCTGAGGTGCCACAACCATGGTCTCAGATTTAAGGACACTCATCATTTAAAAAATGCTGCTAAAAGAATATGTTATGGAAAATAAGAATAAATATTTAGAGTCATGTTATCTGTTATCAGGTGATCTTGAGTAGTGACATCATTTAGAAATGTTTTAAGATCTAAAAATCTAAGGAAGTGGCTGTTAATACTGGCTGCACATACAATCACTTGGGGTAGTAAAAACCAAATTCCTGGCAACAACTCAGCCCAGCTGAACTTTTAAAAGCCTCTTCTGGTTTCAGCCCTGACACATAAATAGTTTGGAATTCATTATTCCTGAACTTACAATCAGAAAAAATCTGAATGAACTAAAAGTCAGTGACTTTTGTTGAAAGTATCGAAGAATGAAGTCACAGAGAAAATCACCTTGCCCAAATGTGGAGAGAGAGTTAGTCAAACAGAGTGAACTAAACAATATACATGTAGGCATATACTATTCAAAATGCAGAAAACCAAAAGAAAAGAGAACATCTTGAGAGAAGTCAGAGGGAATAAAGCACCTTAAATATAGATTGGCAGGATAAGAATTACAGCAGACTTTTTATCAGAAACCATGCCAGCAAGAAGAAAGTGGGATGAAATAAAGTGTTAAAAGAAAAAAACTCATCAACCTAGAATTCTACAACCAGCAAAATTATCCTTCAAAGAGACCTTCAAGATGGTGGAAGAGTAAGACATGGAGATCATCTTCCTCCCTACAAATACATCAGAAATACATCTACATGTGGAACAACTCCTACAGAACACCTTCTGAATGCTGGCAAAAGACCTCGGACTTCCAAAAGGCAAGAAACTCCCCACGTATCTGGGTAGAGCAAAATTAAAAAAAGAAAAAACAGAGACAAAAGAATAGGGATAGGACCTGCACCACTGGGAGGGAGATGTGAAGAAGGAAAGTTTCCACACACTAGGAAGCCCCTTCACGTGGAGACAAGGGGTGGCAGGGGAGAAGCTTTGGAGTGATGGAGGAGAGTACAGCGACAGGGGTGCAGAGGTCAAAGTGGAGAGATTCCCGCACAGGATCAGTGCCGACCAGCACTCACTAGCCTGAGAGGCTTCTCTGCTCTCCTGTTGGCGCGGGTTGGGGCTGGGAGCTGAGGCTCAGGCTTCGGAGGTCAGATCCCAGGGAGAAGACTGGAGTTGGCTGCGTGAACACAGCCTGAAGGGGGCTAGTGCAACATGGCTAGATGGGAGGCCGTCCAGGAAAAAGTATGGACCTGCCTAAGAGGCAAGAGACTATTGTTTTGGGATGCATGAGGAGAGGGGATTCAGAGCACCGCCTAAACAAGCTCCAGGGATGGGCGTGAGCTGCGGCTGTCAGCGCGGACACCAGAGACGGGCATGAGACGCTAAGGCTGCTGCTGCAGCCACCAAGAAGCCTGTGTGCAAGCACAGGTCACTATTTACACATCCCCTCCCGAGAGCCTGTGCAGCCCGCCACTGCCAGGGTCCCATGAGCCAGGGACAACTTCCCTGGGAGAACACACAGTGTGCTTCAGACTGGTGCAATGTCATGCTGGCCGCTGCCACCATAGGCTTGCCCCGCATTCCGTATCCCTCCTTCCCCTGCCCTGAGTGAGCCAGAGCCCTAATTAGCTCCTCCTTTAACCCCGTCCTGTCTGAGCGAAGAACAGATGCCCTCAGGCGACCACACAGAGGCAGGGCCAAATCCAAAACTGAACCCCAGGAGCTGTGTGGACAAAGAAGAGAAAGGGAAATCTCTCCTAGCAGCCTCAGGAGAAGCAGATTAAATCTCCACAATCAACATGATGTACCCTGCATCTGTGAAATACCTGGATAGACAGTGAATCATCCAAAAATTGAGATGTTGGACTTTGGGAGTAATGATATATATATTTTTTTCCTTTTTCTCTTTTTGTGAGTGTGTATGTATATGCTTCTTTTTGTGATTTTTTCTGTACAGGTTTGCTTTTACCATTTGTCCTAGGGTCTGTCTGTCCATTTTTTTGTTTTGTTTTGTTTTTTTAGTATAGTTCTTAGAACTTGTTATCATTGGTGGATTTGTTTTTTGGCTTGGTTGCTCTCTTTCTTTCTTTCTTTTTCTTCTTTTCTATTTTTTATTACTTTTTACTTGTTTTTTAATATTTTTTATTTCAATAACTTTATTTTATTTCATTTTTTTCTCTTTCTTACTTTTTTCTCACTTTTCTTCTGAGCCGTGTGGCTTGCAGGGTCTTGGTATGCCAGTCGGGTGTCAGGCCTGTGCCTCTGAGGTGGGAGAGCTGAGTTCAGGACACTGGTCCACCAGAGACCTCCCAGCTCCACGTAATATCAGATGGTGAAAGCTCTCCCAGAGATGTCCATCTCAATGCTAAGACCCAGCTCCATTCAACAACCAGCAAGTTACAGTGCTGGACACCCTATGCCAAACAACTAGCAAGACAAGAAAACAACCACATTCATTAGCAGAGAGGCTGCCTAAAATCATAATAAGGTCACAGACACCCCAAAAACACCACCAGACACAGTCCTGCCACCAGAAAGACAAGAGCCAGCCTCATCCATTAGAACACAGGCACCAGTCCCCTCCACCAGGAAGCCTACGCAACCCACTGAACCAACCTTAGCCACTGGGGCAGACACCAAAAACAACGGGAGCTACGAACCTTCAGCCTGTGAAAAGGAGATCCCAAACACAGTAAGTTAAGCAAAATGAGGAGACAGAGAAACACACAGCAGATGAAGGAGCAAGGTGAAAACCCACCAGACCAGATAAATGAAGAAGAAATAAGCAGTATACCTGAAAAAGAATTCAGAGTAATAATAGTAAAGATGATCCAAAATCTTGGAAATAGAATGGAGAAAATACAAGAAGCATTTAACAAGGACCTAGAAGAACGAAAGAGCAAACAAACACTGATAAACAACACAATAAGTGAAATTAAAAATTCTCTAGAAGGAATCAATAGCAGAATAACTAAGGCAGAAGAATGGATAAGTGACCTGGAAGATAAAATAGTGGAAATAACAACTGCAGAGCAGAATGAAAAAAAAAAGAATGAAAAGAATTGAGAACAGTCTCAAGAGACCTGTGGGACAACATTAAGCACACCAACATTTAAATTATAGGGGTCCCAGAATAAGGAGAGAAAAAGAAAGGGTCTGAGAAAATATTTGAAGAGACTAAAGTTGAAAACTTCCCTAATATGGGAAAGGAAATAGTTACTCAAGTCCAGGAATCACAGAGAGTCCCATACAGGATAAATCCAAGGAGAAACCTGCCAAGACACATATTAATCAAACTATCAAAAATTAAATACAAAGAAAACAATACTAAAAGCAACAAGGGAAAAACAACAAATAACATACAAGGGAACTCCCATAAGGTTAACAGCTAATCTATCAGGAGAAACGCTGCAAGCCAGAAGGGAGAGGCAGGACATATTTAAAGTGATGAAAGGGAAGAAACTACAACCAAGATTACTCTACCCAGCAAGGGTCTCATTCATACTTGACAGAGAAATTAAATCCTATACAGACAAGCAAAAGCTAAGAGAATTCAGCACCACCAAGCCAGCTTTGCAACAAATGCTAAAGGAACTTCTCTAGGCAGGAAACACAAGAGAAGGAAAAGACCTACAATAACAAACCCCAAACAATTAAGAAAATGGTAATAGGAACATACATATCAATAATTACCTTAAATGTAAATGGATTAAATGCTCCAACCAAAAGACATAGACTGTCTGAATCGATACAAAAGCAAGACCCATATATATGCTGTCTACAGGAGACCCACTTGAGACCTAGGGACACATACAGACTGAAAGGGAGGGGATGGAAAAAGATATTCCATGTAAATGGAAATCAAAGGAAAGCTGGAGTAGCAATTCTCATATCAGACAAAATAGACATTAAAATAAAGACTGTTACAAGAGGCAAAGAAGGACACTACAAAATGATCAAGGGATCAATCTAAGAAGAAGATATAACAATTGTAAATATTTATGCACCCAACATAGGAGCAGATCAATACATAAGGCAAGTGCTGACAGCCATAAAAGCGGAAATCAACAGTAACACAATCATAGTAGTGGACTTTAACACCCCACTTTGACCAATGGACAGATCATCCAAAATGAAAATAAATAAGGAAACACAAGCTTTAAATGATACATTAAACAAGATGGACTTCATTGATATTTATAGGACATTCCATCCAAAAGCAACAGAATACACATTTTTTTCAAATGGTCATGGAACATTCTCCAGGATAGATCATATCTTGGGTCACAAATCAAGCCTTGGTAAATTTAAGAAAATTGAAATTGTATCAAGTATCTTTTCTGACCACAGTGCTATGAGACTAGATGTCAATTGCAGGAAAAGATCTGTAAAACATATAAGCACATGGAAGCTAAACAATACACTACTAAATAACCAAGGGATCACTGAAGAAATCAAAAAATACCTAGAAACAAATGACAATGAAAACACGACGATTCAAAACCTATGTGGTGCAGCAAAAGCAGTTCTAAGAGGGAAGTTTGTAGCAATACAATCCTACCTCAAGAAACAAGAAACATCTCAAATAAACAAACTGACCTTACACCTGAAGCAGTTAGAGAAAGAACAAAAAAACCCCCAAAGTTAGCAGAAGGAAAGAAATCATAAAGATCAGAACAGAAAGAATGAAATAGAAATAAAGAAAACAATTGCAAAGATCAATAAAACTAAAAGCTGGTTCTTTGAGTAGATAAACGATATTGATAAACCATTAGCCAGATTCATGAAGGAAAAGCGGGAGAGGGCTCAAATCAATAAAATTAAAAATGAAAAAGGAGAAGTGACAACTGACAATGCAGAAATACAAAGGATCATGAGAGATAACTACAAGCAACTACATGCCAATAAAATGGACAAACTGGAGGAAATGGACAAATTCTTAGAAATGCACAAGCTTCCTAGACTGAACCAGGAAGAAATAGAAAATATAAAGACCGATCACAAGCACTGAAATTGAGACTGTGATTAAAAATCTTCCAACAAACAGAAGCCCAAGATCAGATGGATTCACAGGCAAATTCTATCAAACATTTAGAGAAGAGCTAACACCTGTCCTTCTCAAACTCTTCCAAAATATTGCAGAGGGAGGAACACTCTCAAACTCATTCTACGAGGCCACCATCACCCTGATGCCAAAACCAGACAAAGATGTCACAAAGAAAGAAAACTACAAGCCAGTATCACTGATTAACATAGATGCAAAAATCTTCAACAAAATACTAGCAAAGAGAATCTGACAGCACATTAAAAGGATCATACACCATGATCAAGTGGGTTTATCCCAGGAATGCAAGGATTCTTCAGTATACGCAAATCAATCAATGTGATACACCATATTAACAAATTGAAGGATAAAAACCATATGATCATCTCAATAGATGCAGAAAAACTTTCGACAAAGTTCAACACTCATTTATGAAAAAAGCCCTCCAGAAAGTAGGCATAGAGGGAACTTACCTCAACATAATAAAGGCCATATATGACAAACCCACGGCCAACAGCATCCTCAATGGTGAAAAACTGAAACCATGTCCACTAAGATCAGGAACAAGACAAGGTTGTCCACTCTCACCACTATTATTCAACATAGTTTTGGAAGTTTTGGAAGCAATCAGAGAAGAAAAAGAAATAAAAGGAATATAAACTGGAAAAGAAGAAGTAAAGCTGTCACTGTTTGCAGATGACATGAAACTATACCTAGAGAATCCTAAAGACTCTACCAGAAAATTACTAGAGCTAATTAATGAATTTGGTAAAGTAGCAGGATACAAAATTAATGAACAGAAATCTCTTGCATTCCTATGCATTAAAAATGAAAAATCTGAAAGAGAAATTAAGGAAATACTCCCATTTGCCATTGCAACAAAAAGAATAAAATACCTAGGAATAAACCTATCTAAGGAGACAAAAGACCTGTATAAAGAAAATTATAAGACACTGATGAAAGAAAGTAAATATGATACAAACAGGTGGAGAGATATACCATGTTCTTGGATTGGAAGAATCAACTTTGTGAAAATGACTCTACTACCCAAAGCAATCTACAAATTCAGTGCAATTCCTATCAAACTAGCAATGCAATTTTTCACAGAACCAGAACAAAAAATTTCACAATTTATATGGAAACACAAAAGACCCCGAACAGCCAAAGCAATCTGGAGAAAGAAAAACAGAGCTGGAGGAATCAGGCTCCCAGAATTCAGACTATACTACAAAGCTACACTAACCAAGACAATATGGTACTGTCACAAAAACAGAAGTATAGATCAGTGGAACAGGATAGAAAGCCCAGAGATAAACCCACGCACATATGGTCACCTTATTTTTGATAAAGGAGGCAAAATATACAATGGAGAAAAGACAGCCTCTTCAATAAGTGGTGTTGGGAAAACAGGACATCTACATGTGAAAAAATGAAATTAGAACACTCCCTAACACCGTACACAAAAATAAATTCAAAATGGATTAAAGACCTAAATGTAAGACCAGGCACTATCAAACTCTTAAAGGAAAACATAGGCAGAACACTCTATGACATAAATCACAGCCAGATCCTTTTGACCCACCTCTTAGAGAAATGGAAATAAACCCAAAAATAAACAAATGGGACCTAATGAAACTTAAAAGCTTTTAAACAGCAAAGGAGACCATAAACAAGACGAAAAGACAATCCTCAGAATGGGAGAAAATATTTGCAAATGAAGCAACTGACAAAGGATTAATCTCCAAAATTTACAAGCAGCTCATGCAGCTCAATATCAAAAAAAATCAAATAATCCAAAAATGGACAGAAGACCTAAATAGACATTTCTCCAAAGAAGATATACAGATTTGCAACAAACACATGAAAGAATGCTCAACATCACTAATCATTAGAGAAATGCAAATCAAAACTACAGTGAGGTATCACCTCATATCAGTCAGAATGGCCATCATCAAAAAATCTACAAACAATAAATGCTGGAGAGGGTGTGGAGGAAAGGGAACCCTCTTCCACTGTTGATGGGAATGTAAATTGGTACAGCCACTATGGAGAACAGTATGGAGGTTCTTTAAGAAACTAAAAATAGAACTGTCATATGACCCAGCAGTCCCACTATGGGCATATACCCTGAGAAAACCGTAATTCAAAAAGAGTCATGGGGGCTTCCCTGGTGGCACAGTGGTTGAGATTCCGCCTGCCGATGCAGGGGACACGGGTTCGTGCCCCGGTCTGGGAAGATACCACATGCCATGGAGCAGGTAGGCCCGTGAGCCATGGCTGCAGAGCCTGCGTATCCGGAGCCTGTGCTCCGCAATGGGAGAGGCCACAACAGTGAGTAGGCCCGCGTACCGCAAAGAGAAAAAAAAAAAGAGTCATGTACCACAATGTTCATTGCAGCTCTGTTTACAATAGCCAGGACATGGAAGCATCCTAAGTGTCCATGGACAGGTGAATGGATAAAGAAGATGTGGCACATATATACAGTAGAATATTACTCAGCCATAAAAATAAATGAAATTGAGTTATGTGTAGTGAGGTGGATGGACCTAGAGTGTGTCATATAGAGTGAAGTAAGTTAGAAAGAGAAAAATACTGTATGCTAACACATATATATGGAATTTAAAAAGAAAACAAAGTGGTTCTGAAGAACCTAGGGGCAGGGCAGGAATAAAGACGCAGATGTAGAGAATGGACTTAAGGACATGGGGAATGGGCAGTGTAAGCTGGGGTGAAGTGAGAGAGTGGCATGGACTTATATGTACTACCAAATGTAAAAGAGATAGCTAGTGGGAAGCAGCCGCATAGCACAGGGAGATCAGCTCGGTGCTTTGTGACCACCTAGGTGGGTGGGATAGGGATGGTGGGAGGGAGACGCAAGAGCGAGGAGATATGGGGATATATGTATATGTATAGCTGATTCACTTTGTTATAAAGCGGAAACTAACACCATTGTAAAGCAATTATACTCCAATAAAGATGTTAAAAAATTTTTTTAATTTTATACTATTGTGTATAAAATAAATAAAATAAGCTACAAGAATGTACTGTAGAACACATGGAATATAACCAATATTTTATAATAATTATAAATGGAATATAACCTTTACAAATTGTGAATCACTATTTTATACACCTGTAACTTACATAATAGTGTGTATCAAATATACCTCAAAAAAACTAATGTGTGTGTATATTTGTGTGACTATATATTACGTTCTTAAATTAATATGAATATATAATATAAAAAATATTATCCTTCAGTAGTGAGGGAAAAATGAAAGCCCCTTCAGTGTCTCAAATTCACAGCCAAGTTTGAGAACAAGTGGTTTACGTAAAATTTGCTTAGATGGCAAGAATATATGGAAGGATTCTTATAAAAAGCCTTAGTCAACAATGTTTAACTTAAATTTGTCCACAGTCCTCTTTACTGCTGACAACTAAAGAAGATTCTGGCCTTGTGAACTCAGTTTTTTCCCTTCCCCTCCCTTTTAGGAGCTACCTACATAGCAGAAAGAGAAAGAGAAGGTAGAAAAGAAGGCTGATCAAGACTTAGAGAATTTCTCTTTACTTTTTTCTTTCTCTCACATTTGCTTCCTTCCTTCCTTCCTTCCTTCCTTCCTCTTCCCTCCCTCCTTCCCTCTCTACCTCCTTCTTTCTTTCCTCCTTTTGTTCTTTCTTTCTTTCCTTCCTTCCTTCCTTACTTCTTTCTTTCTTTCTTTCTTTCTTTCTTTCTTTCTTTCTTTTTCTTTCTTTCTTTCTTTTTCTTTCTTTCTTTCTTTTTCTTTCTCTCTTTCTCTCTCTCTCTCTCTCCCTCTCTCCCTCCCTCCCTCCCTCCCACCCTGCCTCCCTCCCTTCCTTCCTTCCTTCCTCCCTCCTTTTCTTCCTTCCTTCCTTCCTTCCTTCCTTCCTTCCTTCCTTCCTTCCTTCCTTCCTTCCTTCCTTCCTTCCTTCCTTTCTTTCTTAGAAGCTAGCATGAAAGTAGTAGCTGTATATGAGGAAAACTTATGGGCAAGAACAGGAGTTTTCAAATAAGTGTTGCTGTGAAGTACAGTAAGTCCCCTACATACGAACCTTCAAGTTGCAAACTTTCAAAGGTGTTAACATGTGTTCATGTGTCCAGTCACATAAGTTAGTTCTGTTTTAGGAGGCGCTGTTAGTTTTTGAGGCACAAGACCCGAATATAGAATGGTACACGAAGGTTGGAGCAGCACGTGTTCAGAATGCAATCCAGTGCTACCATGTCATCTACGATGAGAAAAAAAGAGCTACTACCCAGACATCACTGGATCATTTTTTCAAGAGGGTAGATAGAATTGAATACAATAAAGAACCAGAACCTGTGCCATCAACGTCAGGAAGGAGTGAAATTGCAGCTTGCCCTCTGTCTCCTATTGCTGATGATCCTTCAGCTCTACCATCTCCCACCTCCTCTCCCTCCTCCAGTCAGTAACTCTTCTTGCCTGTTCACTCGATGCCACCCTCTGTATGCCAGCTGTTGTACTGTACTACCGTACTTTTCACAGTAGTGTACTGTAAGATTAAAAACATTTTCTTTATTTTTGTGTTTGTTTTTTATGTATTATTTGTGTGAAAAGTATTATAAACCTATTACAGTGCAGTACTATATAGGTGATTGTGTTTGTTGGGTACGTAGGCTAACTTTGTTGGGCTTACGAACAAATTGGACTTATGAACATGCTCTTGGAATGGAACGCATTTATATGAAGGGGACTTACTGTGTATCCACTTAATGGTGTTCAAATGATTTAAGACATAAGTTGAGTTACCTTTTACTTATTGCTCTGTGTTCTATCTCTGCTGTAACACTGGACCAGTGGGTTATGGCTCAGTAATTTTATAGTAAAGATATATCTCACAGTAATTCTCACGAGATTTTTCCTAGTTTGTTGAAACCACCACATGCTCATGAAGATTGCCATAATCATGCAGTTGATATGGATGAAAGTTTTGAGTGTGAATTGTGATAGATTCAGGGCTGTCTCTCCTTGGTTTGGCAAGGCCATGGCAAAAACATCTCTTGGAAGGGGCTGCTTCACACCACTTAACATATCATCTGCATCATATTTATTGCCATAATAATTTGACCACAAGAATGTCAATAGATTGCTCAAAGTACTTCTAGAAAATTGAACAGTTTTGAAAAAATATTTATCTCATAAGATGGATTATATTGTCATTTTATCTGCATCCAGTTGTTGTACAAGTTTATCTAAAAGCTAAAAATGTGCCTTGAACTTCAAAGGGTCAAAAATAGAAGAATTTCAGCAACTAGTCATGCATTGTTTCTTTTCTTTCCCTCATTTGTTTGTTTTGATTTTACTTATTTAATGGATAGCTTGTAGTATTATGGAATGCATTGGCCTTGTTTACCCTCAGAGTTTTAAACTTATGTGGTTTTCTCTTTGCTTCTCTTTTGTGGGAGGGGTTGGAGAGACAAAAAGACTGAGCTCATTCCTGGTGATTAAGCTTCTTTTTTGACTTTTTCATTGCTTTAACCATAGAAACAGAAGCCCTAAACAGGAAGCCAAAGCTTTAAGCTAGAGCAGGCTGAGGAGTTGGGTCTCTTAGCAGGAGTGATATACAGTGCTGGAGTGAATCATATTGTCGTCATTGAGCCCTTAATCCAGATGGAAATCCTTTTTCTCATCACTCAGTGTAAGGGGTTGGAGGAATCTGGGAAATTTGGTCATTTGCTCATTTCCTCTGTATAGGATTAAATCATGTTATTGAGATAACAAGTAAACCTTCTAAAAGTGCATAGACACACATACATACATAACCTTATTTAATCTTTAAAATTATATATTTGATATAAACCAAAGAATATATATGTTAAGTAGGTTAATTATGTAGCATAATAAAAAGTACTCAGGTATGAAATCAAAATCAATGAAGGCTCATGTATTCCTCTCCTATCACAATCCCTTACTCTTCCTACAACCACTATCCTGAATATTATCACTACCTTGCTATAAAAAGTAGTTTTTCTACCCTGGATGAATCCCTAAGCCAGCTGAGTTTTATAA
Organism: Tursiops truncatus; assembly: GCF_011762595.2. NCBI lineage: Eukaryota > Metazoa > Chordata > Mammalia > Artiodactyla > Delphinidae > Tursiops > Tursiops truncatus. The sequence continues at coordinate 36,486,558 of NC_047036.1, forward strand.
AAAACAGTGTTATATATTGTCTTCTAGGGCTTGTTTATTCTATCAATATTGTATTTCTACAATTTATTTGTGGCTTTGTGTGTAGCTATAAAGTCATTCTATATTCTACCGAGTGAGTATAGCATAATTTATTCATTTACCTGTGGATGCTGAAGGGCATTTCAGTTTCTGTTGTTTTGCAATTATAAATAATATTGCTTCCCTGAAGATTCCTGTACATATTTTCTGGAATATATATATGTATTCTGGTGCTCATGTGCAAACATTTCTCTGGGAGTGAAATCACTGTTTTAAGACATAAAAAGTTCCACTTTACAAGGTAGTGCCTAATTATTTTCCCAAAATGCCATAACAAATTTGCTTTCCCATGGATAGTATGTATGAGTTCCTATTGATCCATCCTCATTGCACTCTAGTACTGGATGATATTCGACTTCTTAGGTCTCGCCAATGTAGTGGATATAAAATGGTGTCTCATAGTCTTATTTTAAATTTATGTGATTATTACTGAGAATGTACATTTTCTTTTTTTGTATATTTACATTTATATTCACTATTGTGGGGAATGTCTGTTTTATTTTTGATGATTTTCTTATTGGCCATTTTATCTTATCATTTTATAGTCTTTTATATATTATGGCTGTACTGTTTCTTTGTTAGTTTTGTGGTGCAAGTAACATGTCTCAATTTTACCTGTATCTTTTTTTTACTTTATGTCTTTTGACTAACAGAAATTCTTAATTTCAATGTTATCTTATTAATCGACCTACTTTCTTTGTTAGAATTTTTTTCTTTGTATCTAATTTAATGCATTCTTTCCTACTCAAGGTCATGGGTATTCTACTATGGTTTCTTTAAATTTTAAAGTTTTCCTTTCATATTAGTTTTTAACCCATTAGAAATTAATTTTTATAAATAGCACAAGTAAGAAATAAATTTTGGTTTTCCCATATGGTCTTATCATCAGTGGTCATAGAACTTATATTTTTAAGGGTTCAACATTTCCTCAGGGAGTTATAATCCATTTCTGTCATTTGTCTCATATTCCCATATCCTTATATTTAGGAGTTTGTTTCTCTCCTCTCTATTTATGCTAGTCAATTTGTCTATCCTATGCCAATACCACACTGACTTAATTATTACAGTTTTGCAATAAACATTGATATTTCATGGGGTACAACATATATTTTTATCCTTCTTTAGCAATGCTTTGATTATTCTTTTTTTGTGCACATAAACTTAGAATCAACTTGTCAAATTCCTTGTAAAGTCCTATTACAATTCAGACAAACAACTCCAAAGGTCAGTTTAAGAAATGACATCTTTAAAACATTGAGGATTCTTACCCCAAAAGCTGGTTGTCACATAGCATTTCTGATACAGATGGTATTGGTTTACATGAAATTGTTGACTTCAAATTATGTTTAGTGGAGTGGAATTGATTTAGATATTAAAAGCCTATACCAAGGCTTCCCTGGTGGCGCAGTGGTTGAGAGTCCGCCTGCCGATGCAGGGGACATGGGTTTGTACCCCAGTCAGGGAAGATCCCACATGCCGCGGAGCGGCTAGGCCCGTGAGCCATGGCCGCTGAACCTGCGTGTCCGGAACCTGTGCTCCGCAACGGGAAAGCCCACAAAAGTGAGAGGCCCGCATACCGCAAAACAAACAAACAAACAAACAAAAAACCTATACCAAACATTCAAGGAAGAAATAATGTCAATTCTACACAAGCTCTTCCAGAACACAGAAGAGGAGTGTGAACACTTCTTGATTCATTTTTATGAAGTCAGAATTACCTTTTCAACAAAACCAAAGACCCTATAAGAAAAGAAGACCATAGACTGATATTTCTCATGAACATAGATGCAAAAATCCTCAACAACATATCAAATTAAATTCAACAACTTAAAAAAATATTATGACACCAAGATTGAGTGGGATTTATCCTGGGAATGCAAGGTTAGTTCAACATTCAAAATCATTGTTATCAATATATCAGTTTATTAAAGAAGAAAATCCATATAATTGTGTTTATACAGAAGAAGTATTTGACAAAATTTAACATCCATTTGTGTTAAAACCCTTGATAAAATAGGAATAATTTATTGTTTTCAACCCAGTAGAGAATCAACCAAGAAAATAGGGCTAACATAATACTAATTGCGAAGGACTGAATTCTTTCCCTTTAAGATTGGGAAAGAGGAAAGTATGCTTACTCTCACCATCACTCTAAGGTTGAAATTCACATTTTGTTCTCTGTTTCACATGTATAAATCTTGTTTCCATTCATTCTCTCCCCAATAAGACTAATAGTTCCATGAAACTAGAAAATGGTCATATACTTCTTCCATAGCATTAATACTTGCTAGGAACATGTGTAAAAGCAGAACAAAAATGAAAATTAGTAGCTGGGATAACACAGTAGGTTCTAAATTTGCTGTTCTCAGTCCCATCACTCTATCTTTGTGTCACCTGGATAGATCAAGTTCAGGAAATAGAAAAGGGTTATTTAGGCATATTCTTAAATAGGAGTGGTTGGAGAAACTCTTAAGAGAGAAATGGTTAAAAACCAGACAAAATTAATTAGTGTCAAGTCCACAGTAGGTGTTCAATTGATAGTTCTCCCACAATAGTGGGTTGTCTTAATTATTGGTCATAGGTGGACTGTATTCACCTCATATCACAATGTGAGAGAGGTTACAAGAAAGGTGGCATTTTAAAATTCTGACTAGTGAATGGAATTGATCCAGTGAAATTCCAAAACCTAAAGTGTCCTAATTATTCTACAAGCTACAAGCTATTGAATTTAGCTATATAGCTAAATTCTTTTTTCTCTGGGATCCATAGGTCCAAGTTATGATGGAGTGACTCACAGCTGAGAGATTTTCAAATTCATTTTACAGGCTACTCATCTATGGTAAGAATGTTATCCAATACAAAAACAAAACCAAAAACACAAAATTATTTGCTAATCACCAAAGTTACTTGGTAACTTGAAATAATAAAATTCATGAAATTCTTGACAGAATTAAAACACGGAAGCATAATTTTAAAAATCTTAAAAATCCAAGAAATATTTAAAAGTAATTAAGTTACTTCAATGGAAATTATAATATTATATAACACACAGAAGATTAGGTTTTGTTCAACCAATAAGATTTGCTTCCTTATGTGTATATGTGTGTGTAAATTGTGTGTAAATTGCTATAATTTACACATACAAGGAATATCAAATGAAGTAATGAAACACTTTCTATAACAAGATGTATTGATATAATATGTAAAAGTACAAAGAATATTGTTCCTTCTTCAATAACTATCCCTATTTTCAGATATGAAATAAAATCAATAACTAATTCCATATCTAGCTTTAACTGGTAATGTTCAATAATTTTGGTTGAAATAAAAAATATTCAAAATTTTGAAAAAAAGGCATTTCTTATAGGATGCTAGAATCAGACTAAAAAGATTGCTTCACTAGATTAAATATAATGAAGATATTAAATGGGTTAGTATTTTGAAAAGAGTATATAAGGATAGTCAGTTTGAAGAAACACATCAGCACCTCACATTAAGTACTCAGGGCAAGAGAGAGCTGTATCTTTTGTCTCTGTTTCCTTTCAATGCCCCTTTACTCATGGGATAATACACTGTTTCCAAAATAAGTTATTCACCATGGAAGAAACTCTAGAGGTTAAGGGTGAACCTTGGTGTTCCTGGAACAGGATTGAAACCCTAGTTTTGACTCTTGAATAGAATGGCTAGTGTCTGCAAGGCAACCCCAATAATTACTCGAAGTAACAGGAAACGTCCTCTCCAAGAGTAGGCAGGTGATGAAGTACCAAGAAGTTTCCCATCCCACCTCATGGTCTAGGGGAAGAATTTGAATTTGGGGAGTAGGAGGATGGAAGTGAAACACATTTCTGCCTCCGGTGTACAGAAACGATGCTTCCTTTATGTCTAGAAAAATGTTTAGAGAATAAGGTTGAAATAGTATATACAAACAACACTTTCAAATTGCATATTTCTAACATTAAATTCTATAGATGCAGATGTGTATTAGTGCCTAACTGTATTTTGAGGGGGAAGCAAATGAAAACCAAAACAAATGGCTCACCAAGTAAATTGCTTTGGTTTCATAAGGGCAGTCTTATTTGTATATAAGGAATGATATGGTCATATCTGGATAAGTAAAAATATTTAAACTGGTGCTAGCATTTCTACTGACTCAATTCTTTTATTTTTTTTTCTGGAAATTGCTATTTATTTTCACTACTTTCATTGAAATGGTGAATTAAACACATTTTCTTCTTTATTTAAACCATGTATATTAAATATGGTGAAAAAAACAAATGGGATTTATTCAAATAGTGAATATATATTTATGAAAACAGTCTTCTAGACTATATATATAAAATTTGTAGTGGTAAGAATATAACTGTTCCCAAATGTTAACGTTGTAAAGAACAAACAAAAGATTCTGATGACTACACCATTAATTTTATTTTAAAATATGTCTTTAATAATAAAAATATCTACTGGCTTCTTGGACCCTGTGGATGTTAAAACATCTGAAGATTATTTTTAAAATATAAATTCAAAATAACAGCATCCTACATAATTTTTATGTGATTGAGGAGTAGTGAGGAAAGGTGATAAACTAGAATATGACTGCATGAAAAAGCGAAGGAAGTGATTGCAAGGATCTACCACAGTGGTTTAATGTCAATATTTTAAAAATATTTTTTTTGTTATGTAGAGTCTAAATGGACCCAGAACCTGAAAGATGGGTTGGGGTGGAGGAATTAATAACAGAAAGTACTGCATATTTAAAGACCTGGAGGTGACAAAGTTCATGGCACCTTCAGAAACCTGAAATAAGTTCACTATGGCTAGAACCTATGTTGGATTTAACAGAACATCAGGGGTGATTCCATGTGGATATAGAGCAGGATATTATGACTGATCTATATTCATGATTTATAAACATGTTATCTGTAACTACATATTTCTTAAATAATTAGTAAATCTAATCTTACATTGCCTATCAAAGTTTAAGAAATTTAAGGGCAAGGTAATGTTGTCTGGGCATTTCTATAGTTAGAAGCAAATATTCTTATAGAGCCAGTATAAATGATAAGGAAAAATCAGAGTTAAATAAGAAACATACCGTTCTACTTTGTTTCTACTGAATCAGCTACAACCCTAAAAGATACACAGCAACATTCTCCAAACATTAGTTTGGTTTTCAAAATTCTTGGCTCCCTAGGAAAAATAGATCTTGCTATAACACTACTCACGATTTGATAGAATTCACATAACGCTGTTTGATTCTTCATTTATTCACTAATTTAAGAAATAGTTGTTGAGGACAGACCTTATGCCAAGTATGACCTACAGACATATAAAGTGCTCATCTTTATTAATAATCATGGAAATTATTTTCCATGATTATTAATAAATGGTAACAATGAGATACCATGTCACAGGACCAGGTTACTAAAAATATTTTTTAAAGTTCTCAAAGTTCAAAGTGTTGGTGAGAATGTGTTGTGATGGGAACACTGTGGGAGTATAACTATTACCATACTGTGAAAAACCACTTAAATAGTAAATGTTCATACCCCAGCAGTTCTGCTTTTAGGTGTGTGTATACTAGAAGGTGTGTTTACAGGAGCAAAAGACAGAAACAAGCAAACAAGCAAAACCAAATCCTTTACTACTGGAATAAATAAATAGTGGTACCTTCATAAAACTATGCAACAATGGATATGAATTAACTGCAGCCAACTTATCAACATAGATGAGTTTCAAACCCCAGTTTGGGAAAAAAAGTAACAAAGTACATACAGTTTGGTTCCTTTCACAGAGAGTTCAAAAGTAAGCTTAACTAAACAATAAGTTGCTTGGGCATACATCCATATGTGGTAAAACTATTGTGAAAAATGAGGCCTTGATTATCCCAACATTCCCTTCCCTTAGTATCTTGCTCCTCCTTCCTTTGATGGCACTATTTATTCATTTTGCCTCTCCTCTTTCTTCTCCTCTAATATTCACCTGTTCAAATCTTACCTGTTTGTAATATTCTTTCACCACGATCCTCTTCCAGAATTTACCCAGTCTTTTCTGTAATATGTCTTTATTAAATTATTTGTCACATGATACCTTTTATAAGTTTATCTTCTTGTCTATGATTTCTTTTTTATATTGCTACCATCTCAAAGACAAAGGTCATAAGGCCTTAATTTTTACAGCCTCACAGCCTTTAGCAAAGAATTGAGAATAAATACAAATTCTCACACATGTTTTACTGAATTATATTTTGACTAAAAGTCACTTTATTATAAAACCCTTAAAGAAAGCCTCATAAAGAACTCTTTGATGTGTGTCTTCAAATTTTAAAATATAAAGAGGAGGATTGTTTAGAGGCAAAGGTATGAAAATTAAAATAGTGAAAATGGAATTTAGGAAAAGGATTCACAGTGTGTGTGTGTCTATGCACACGGGCACAACTTGTTAGAGTTAAGCACAGAAATTTGAAATTTTATAAGTAATAAATATATATGTTTCAACATAAAATCATGTGACAATAGAAATATCTCCACGCCTCTATTTTCAAATTATTCTTACCACATAAGAAATATATTTACTTAAAAAGCTTTACTTTTCAAGCTCATTGATAAAACCTTACTTTGAAGAGATTTTTTTTTTAATTTTTTCAGAAACTACATGCTAGTTTACCATGTCAGATTGGATTGCACTGTCATTGTTTTTAACCTTGTAAGGAAACTAAAGCTTGTTCCAGAGAAGTGCAAGTTCTATTTTCTAGTTGTTTGTGATTCTATTAGTAAAGTTATCTTTATTCTGAAATTTTTATAGAAATCTTTTAAAACCATTTGTCCATCTTGTTAGAGTTAGTTTAATTAAAACTAGATAATATAACCTGTAAATCTAATTAATTGGCCACATGCAAATTCCACAGTATGCTAATATTTTAAAAGCAAATACATCACTGTCCACCTTCTTTCTCTGAGGGCACCTCACCTTGTAAGTAAGTGCTCATGACCATTGGACAAAGGGCCTATGGGAAGTCAACAGGGTCTGTGTATGTTAGGTATTAGCAAAGCTTTGTTTCCGTTTTACTTTTTCATTTAAAGATATAATATGCAACACACAGATCATTTTGTGGCTTGTATGCCCACTTTCTAGAGCCTATGAATTAATCTAGTGATTGTCAATGGAGGGTAGGGAGATGAAGAATCGCCAAAGAAACTTTTTCACAATCAACATGTACATACTACTTCTCCACTACCCCTGGTGAGGATCGTGATATTAGATTCTAATGGCCTTTTACCCATATATAAAGAAAAAGAAAGTTCCATAAATGTAAAGACAACTGGCTGTCCAGAATTGAAGGTTATAAACAACAGTAATTCCCCCAGAAGAGTATTCTTTTTGTGTGTTTCTTCAATTCCGTTTTTTTCTTCTCCCACTTCTTAAATCATAGGCTTTCAAAAAAAATTATGTGTAGGCTATAATTCCAATACATGAGAAGAAATATCCATATGAAAAGAGTTGGGAGAAATAATACCAGAAAAGTGAAAGTGCTAGGTCATAGAATTATGAATTTCATTTTTTATGAACTTTTTGTTATTACTTTAAAGCCAGGCTGCCAAGGTCTGATCCCCTCCATCACTTAATTTCTCAGGGCCTCTGTTTCACTATCTCTAAAACAAATGTGTTGAACTAGTTGATCTTTAAAGTATTCCAATGTTAACATTATGTAAGTTGCATGTGTCTGAAAAATTTAGGGGGCAAACTACTTTTTCACTTGAAACAAATACTGGTTAAAAAAAAAACCTTTTAGGTGTTCTTCTCAGAGTTCAAATGATTTTGTGTTTATTGAGCATTTTCCATAATCCAGAATCTGTGCTAGGAGCTTTACATGTATTGTTTCCAATCTTTATAGCAATATTCAAGAAAAAAATTACAATCCCTCTTTTATAATAATTCATAGCTGACACTGAATTCAGCTAATAAGTGACTGAGCTGGGATTTGAATGTACGTATGGCAGACTCTAATGTTTGTATTCTCTCTACTACATTGAGATTGTTGAGGCTAGTTCTTTAATAGACCTGTGAAATAGATTATGAAAACCTATGTATTCTCTTACTTTATCTTGGGTGTGTGTGTTGCGGGGGGGGGGCAATAATGAGAAGAGGCAAAAAATGATAATGATTTTCATCATTGTACAGTATACTCCTATATTACTGAAAGGAATGGAAGATTGTTCTTTCTCAAACTTGGCCACTAAGTTTGGTTTTAGGCTGACCTGCATAACAAGTAACATGAAAAATATTTTCTACAGGTGTTTTTTATTTTCCTGTATCTTTGTAAACTGTTGTGTATGTGTGTGTACACTATCATATATATTTATTCTTGAATGTAATTCCACATAGGTGGCAACAAGTCTGTTGCATATTTCATGCTCATTTAAAAAGAAATCTTACAAGATTTCCATGTATTGTGGAAAGATCGACATCTGTCCCCTATTTAATTAGGTCCATCCTGGTTATGTTAAATGTGTTCTAGCTCCCGTTAAGAAAATTCTCTAAACATACATGAAAAAGAACCTTGTTAAAAATGAATTGTCAGCAAGAAACAGGAGAGATTTAAACAAAGAAATTCCAAGGAAAGCTTAACAGAGAAACATCTCAAACCTGAATGCTTAGACTGAATAAAATTATAGCCCTTCCCCTTCACCTCTCATGACTAATCCACACCAAAATGCAAATGTAACTTGAAACCAATTGTTTTGGAGGCTTCAGAAGTTTGGTTAATTTTTCCTTCCTGTTACTTTTCACTTTGAAACACCTTTTGGCTTCTGGGATCTGACTGGAGCCAGGAGGGGAAATGCCAAAATTCTATGGGGAAGGCTTGTTCTTAGGGTAATTTAGACCTAACTTGAGGAAGTCAACTTTTGCTATAAATTTTATGTTAAAAAACTCTGAAATTTCCAGTGGGTTGAACAAATGCAAAAATTGCAGATAATAAAAGAAAATTTAGATAATAATGCAAAAGTAAGGAATTATCAGACACTTCATGGGGGTGAGGGGTGGTGTTTAAGCTTTAGATCTTGAAGCTTGGACTCTCCCCTTTGTTTTACCATTAATTCAGTTATTGTTTTCAAACTTTTCCTCTAAATGTCCCTACCTTAAATATATGCAGCAGTAAGATCCCTTCATGCCCAATCATTAGGGATATACAAGCCTTCTAAGGGTGTGCAAATACTTTTTTTTCATTCACTCAGCAAATATTTGCTTGCCATCTATGTGCCAGGAGCTAGTCTAAGTTCTGGGTATATAACAGTGGGAAAAAAAGAATCTGACCTGTGTACCTTAAATTCCAGTGGGGATTAAACAAATAAATATATGTTAGATTGTATTAAGTGCCATGCAGAAAAATGAATCTATGTACAAAAATATTTTATATACAGTGGTTGGGAAAGGCCTTTCTGAAAAGTGACCTTTAAGCAGAGACCTGATGGAAATGAGTGAGTGAGCCATGTAGATACCCTAGGGGAAGCGTCCCACAAAGTAGGACTAGAAAGTCTGAAAGTCCTATGTGTTCATGGGTTTGAGAAGCTGTGAAAACAATGTGCTGGGGAGGAGTGAACATGGAGGAGAATGGTAAATGACATGTTCAGGGTATGAGCAGGAAAGAGATACTCAACTTTGAGTCTAGAGTACATGCTTATACAGAAAAGAAACAGTAACCAGCACAGTCACTGAAATTGATGCTGTTCTCCTGTGACTTAGATGCACAATTGAAAGCGCTCTGCTACTTGAGTTTAGAATTTCAGTCTTCCCTTCACCAAATTTGTCAGGACAATTGGCAGGAATGTAATTTAAAAAGAGGAAACCTAAATATACAAGAAGAGGTAGAAAGCTTGTTTAAACAAGAGGAGGAGACAATTGGAAAAAATTAATTCCCCCCTAATTAAGCTATGAATTTTCAACAATTGAATCAAAATCCCAAAATGATGCTTGCAATCCCTCTTTTTCTTCTCTTCCCTTCCCTAACCTCCCTCCCTTGCCCTTCCTCACTTTCTATTTCCTCCCCTTCCAAAAGGTTACATGCTGTATGATTACATTATATAGCATTCTTGAAATAACAGAATTATAGAAATAAAGAACAGATCAGTGGTTGCCAGTTGTTAAGGATGGGGTGTAAGTGAGAAAAAGTGGGCGTGGCTATAAAAGGGCAAGATGAGGGATGTATATGGCAATAAAAATGTTCTCTCATATTGACTCTTTTAATTCCAGTATTCTGGTTGTGATATTTCCTATAGTTTTACAAGATACTACTATTTGGGAAAATTAGGTAAAGGGACACAAGATCTGTGTGTATTATTTTTTTTACAACAGCATGTGAATCTACAAGTATCTGAAAATACAAGTTTACAAATTTAAAATAATGAGCATCGTGATGCTGGAGGACAACCGACACTCTTCCCCTAGCATCTTTCTGTTAAGGCTGTTCTGACACCAAATCTTCTATGGCGTGTTTATCCCTTGGTGCAGTAAAGCAACAGTATCCATAATTTAAATTCACTGGTAATCTCTTAGGCAAGCAAGTTGTGATGTACCCAGCTCAGAGCAGGAAAATCACTCAGAAGAGCCAAAATAGTTTTCAGAGGAGCAAGATAATCTGAAAGTTCATATAGAATAGAAAAGGGCCACAAGGTACCTTGGAACATTTTTGATGAAGAAGAAGTTAAATAGATCTCTGTTTTCCCCTGTTTGCCAAGAGACCAGCAGAACATGAGATTTTTCCATTTCACCAACTCTTCTTCAATACTTAGTGCTATCAGAATTTCAAATTTTTCCTGATTTGATGGGTGTGAAGTGGTCTCTTTTTGTTTTATTTTCTAGAAAATTTTAGGAGTTCTTGATATATTCTGCATACTAATCCTTCTCAATATTATGTGCTGCACATGTTTCTCAATCTGAAAAGTTGAGATTATGTGAAATAGTTTCTATACTATAGATTTTATCTTGTTTAAAATTTTGTTAAAACTTGCCTGAAACTATCTGGCATTATAAACCTTTAATTATTACAACTGTGTGTTGCAGCTGTAGGAATAGACAAAAATTTTAACAGAGAAAACTAATCAAGAAATATTCCCACACATTGAGTTTGATTTATGATTAAAATGGCTGTATGTCCCAGTTTGCATGGGACTATTCCTGGGACTTATGCCTGTTGTCCAAGCATAATTATTAATAATGCACTTTTCAGTTTCAAACACCTTTTGGTTTAGATGGAAAATATATACAGTCATCCTATATATATGAGAGAGGTGGTCCTAGAAGTAAATAGAGAGATCATTGGCTATCCATACTGAAGAGAATAAAATTTTATCCCTATTCAACACTAACAAAAATACATTCCATATGAGTTAAAAATATAAATATGAAAAATCTTCATAACTTTTAGAAATAATTATAAGAGAAAAGCTTTACAACATTAAGATGGGGAAGAATTTCTTTAAAATGACATGAAATTACAAACCACATTAAAAAAAATTATCTTTTGGAAAAACTTTGGAGAGCAACTTGACAATGTGTGCAGAAATTCAAAGATGCTCAAACCCATCTCTAGATACACAATGAAGAGACCTTTTGACCTTGTACACCAAGGGATGTGTATGAGACATTTACTGCGTCAGTGGTCATAAAAATTTAGAAACAACATGTATGTGCAACAGTTTGAGGATGGATAAATTGTGGTATTTTCATAAAATGGAATGCCATGTGGCAATTAAAACAAATGTACCAAGTAAAAATTTGCACAGAATTGTATAGGAGGAGTATCTTTTCCTTTCCTCTCCTAATTGACTCGGTCACTTGTTTTCTACATCTGCATCCCAAGGTTGCTGAAGACAAATGTGCACATCTCATCAAAGATTATTTTTGTGAAAGTGAGAAAAGAGGGACATTGTATACTTTTATATTTTAAGATTTATTAGCAAACTCAGAATTTAAAATAAAGCCTGTGTATAGCATGTTGTATTTTAGCCACCCAATTATATCTTAGATATAACAAAGAACAAGATCTTCAAAAAAATTCAAGGGTGTATATTAGAACTTAAAACACTTCCAAAATTTTTACCCTATCCTATGTTAAACTCATTAAGTAATATAAAAATATAGTAGTTCGTATAATATTTTAGAGCCTCCATAAAAGAAACATTGCACATATAAGGTGATTTAAATATGTACTAAGTTTTCTTGGATCAAACTGTTAGTTGTACCCCATGACTACGTGTAAGACTTGTTTTAATCTAAGTTTATTTTTACATCAAAAGTCTTGTAATCCCTGTATCTATTTCTGACTTTTGGTTATTGAAATATTTCCTCTAATCCATTTAATGAATAAATCCATTAAAATAATATTTACCCTTGTCTCATGGAGGGTTGAGTGTTTCCACTGGGCTTGAGGAGTGTTTCTATTTTTCACCTTTGGTTTCACTACTGGCCACTGTAACTTTACCTCTGTGTTAAAACTGGCTAAAGGAATTTCTGTCCTGAAGCAAATCATTTGCTTCCTGAAATTGGCAATTTGTTGTTGAGGAACCAATCCAAGGAACTCCAAGGTCTGGGTCATAAATAGTATCTAAGGTGAAGGGGAATGGTGGTCTTGTTCTTTGTCAGCTCTAATTTTGCTTCTTCATCTCTGAGCAGAAGATCTGTCTCATATGTCCCCTTATTCCTCCTTTTGCCTCTTTTCATGCCTCACAGATGATAGAGTACTTAATGGCAGGGCGTTGGGGCAGGTATGATGGCAATGAGGTTTTTAGTAGAATACTTAAGGACCTTTTCCCTTCTACTTCATATTTCAGTGAGAATTGGGTTATATTGCTGATACTATGAGTGGTCCTATTTGAGACCTATTTGAATAATTTATTTAAACATGTCTTTCATAGAAATACCATACTTTGCATTTTATTCTGTATTTCTTCAGAGGCATTCAGGGTGTGCTCATCAGAATATAAACTGACAAATACCAACATGCTAAATAACAGTGTGGAGTGCCCTTTGACTTGTGAGAAGCGCTGTACCTCGTTTCTTTGACTGGCTTTTGCTGTGTGGTAATTGTCAGGGAAACATCTGGTTACTGTCACATATTTTAGTATCCGATCTCATTGCATGACATTTTGTTCTGTGACATTTAGTTCCCACTTGGGACTTGGAACTGGAAACCTAAAATTAAGTTTCATTTCCAACATAATAATAGGGAATTGTCCTGGTTAATGATGTTTGAGGTTCCCAGTAATGGAATTTCAACATAGCACATTGGAAAAAATAATAGTAAATTTTTATCCGTGATTTTCTTTACAAAAATACAAATACTTAGACAGGTCCCAGAAACTGTTTGGAGGGGCTACTCTGGAACTTTTCTTAGTCTTGAGAATATTATCCTTTGCTTTTTAGACTCATGATAAATAGAAACAAACTCTCTTAATGTGAAGTTCATATACCTACGTATCTCTCATTTACCCTTTACATGGACATTTTTTATTCCTGTAAGGAAACATTTAGGAATATTCAATTTGAAATGTTTGAGTATACTTTTCTAACTTAGGTTTTCCACAACAGAATTGTGTCTATCAGGCATTCTCTCTGCTGGTTCTTTCATAAAATGGAAAGGAAAGATTTTAGACAAATTTCCATTTTGCCTCTGCTTGATTTTGGCCATTAGCTTAGTGCCCATGTGCCTCTAGTTCATATCCTGGACTAGATGGGAAACCCATTCTTTCCTATGCTGTTGGGTCAAGATAGTCCTAACAACTGCTGCTTCTCTCATCAATTTTTTCCTAGGAAGTGTTGTGTGTCCTTAGGTTTCTCCGTTGGACTTATTAAACTCACATGTTATTTAAGTTAAAACTGATGCAACCATCATTCAGAAGAAGGGGTAGCTGGTTTGCTACAGTATTGTTGAATAGTCTCCACCTTAAAAACAAACAAGCTGCACTTATAGGATGTTTTAGATCTAGTTCCAGAGGAAACAGACTCTGTGGTGGAGATTTGCATGTAGGAAGTTTATTGCAGAGTGCTCTTGGGACATCTTTGAGGGGTGAAGGAAGCAGGGTTAGGCAGAGTAAAAAAAGTTGATCTGGGATGAAGTCTCAACAAATGTTTCAGCTGGTCCCACAGGGCTGACCCCCATTGAATTATTGGTAATTGAGCAAGAGGACAAGGGTTTTATACGTGACAGTGAGCTGTCATTGGATGTGGCTGCCATAGAGGAGGGGCATGCAACTTACTTTCAGCATCTGGGGAATGAGTGCCCAGGTCCTGAGAAGGGTATATGGGCAGTGCACCACCTGATAACTAGGCAGGATTCTAAAAGCTGAATTGTTGTCTTGGAAACAAAGATGATAGGCATATTTCCCCTCATTTCCCAATTTATTTACAAACATATTAAGAATTTAGCAGGAGGTAGGTGGCTGCACAGTGCAGAATACGCAAGATATTTTTATCTGGTTTTTTTTGTGTGTGTGTGCGCTCCCTGTTCCCTGTGTGTTTAATAGCTATCACTTTCACTTTCTATGAAAATGAGGCTTTGTTGGGGGGAAGAAAGCTGAAATATTGCTAAACCATTGCTATATTAAGACATATATAACTTTTCTAGAAACTATCATGCTTATAGTGCGTACCCTTAGTTTCAAGTGAATATTTTAAAACATCAGTCCCTCTTGGTTCTTAAACCAAACTTCCCACAGACAGTGTCATCTCCATAACTGAACTAAGAAAGCTATGTCCGTTTGTAAGTTATCTTGGCCTCCTTTGTTCTGATGCCTCAGAAAGCCCATCTCTCCAGGGGAGAAAATTGAGGTTCAAAATCAAAGTACCTCCTCATGAGCTTGCCTAGGACCCAGTAATCCACAGTGCTGAGAGAAGCATGATTTTAACATACATTGATGGTGTAGTCAATGGTCAGAAAAATGTTTCCTGGGAAGAAAGAAATAATACACAAACTGAGCCTGAAACCTGTGTAATGAAGTAATCTCTTGAGTGAATGTGGAGATTTTCAAAGTCACTTAGACATGATTTTAACACATTAGGAAATGTTTTATAAATATTTACCATCGACCAGCAAGAGGGCAGAAAATCAACATGTACTGAGTACTTACTGCTTGCCGGTCATTATACAAGACTGTTAGCTAATATAGTAACATTCAATCCTTACTACTGTCCCAAGTGTTATGAATTATTATCCAAGCTTTTTGTTCATTCATTGTTATCTTAAAAGAGGTAACTTTTCTATGTTTACACTGCTAGAAAGTGGCAGAGCCAGGTTTAAAAAATAGTCTCTCTGATTGAAAAGTACATGCCATTCCTCCCAAAAGAGTATCTTATAAAGAGAAATGTGTCATTTAAAATAAAACACCTTCATTATCCTTAGAATTACATTTCTGAAAAGAATTGAAAAAAAATTGGGTTGTAAATGGTGTGGATCTGATTTTAAAAATTAATGTTTATTTTTTATTTTGGTAGAGTGCCCATATAATAGAGAGAAGAGTAATTTTGGAATCAGGAGATCTGCATTCATTTCCTGGCAGTGAGCTCTGGGAAAGAAAATGAACTTCAACTTTATCACTTACAAAATTAGGGTGTAAAAGTAGGATGTAAAAGTAGAATTTCAACTAATTTACTGCATTTCATACTGGAGACAAATCTGAACAAATCAGAACTATGTTGTGTCCCAGAACCAATCTGTGATATTTTGAATGTCAGGTACTCCTGTGGTTACATGAAACATTGGTTTAGCATTGGGTTATCCCAGAGTGATTTTATCTCTGTAGCAGACATCTATTTTGTTGAAGGCCTGTTAGCTTTTTGCTTGTTTATTGTACAAAAGAAGATGGAAGTTCAGATGGTAAAGAAAGGAGGATAAAACACTGAACACCGTAGAAATCCTGCATATTATTGGCTTCTCCAGTAAATGATCAGAGAAGGAGAAATAAATGAGGAAAGAAGGGTTGGCAAATGTGACTATAGTTACAAAATGTCCTTGTAGTTTTTTGGTACATAACACAAGCATTCCATTGTTTTATACAACATTGGTTCTGGATGGATTTACTAAAATTTTTGGAGAGGGCACCCGTTTTACCCACCCATCTTGTAGTTGCACACAGTAGGATGACAGGAACCTATTCAATCATGTATTTGGATTCAAAAGTTGACTGCGCAGTTCTCCTGGGAAGATTAAGATTTAAAAAATGGAAGCTAGGGTTACAAATTAGTGTGTGTCCAGGTAACTACCTCTGGTGTAAACAGCTATATATGGGATGAAATGGAAAGTCACTTGGATCAAAACATGCTTGGAAGGAGGTAGGATCTGGGTAAGAGAACAGCTGATTTCTAAGGTAAAGAATATTATTAATAAAAATATAGTCTCCTAATGTTCTACTCTGAAGTGAGCAATATTTATTTTTATATATAAATTTTGATATATTAGCCAATTCTATTTAATAGTCATGTCTCCTTTATAGTCTAATTCCAAATATTTTTGAAATAAATATAATTATTTAGATGTTAACTCATAAAATTGTTATAAATTACCAGGAATTAATGGAGGCTACCATAAATAGGTTTATATTTGTATGTACTAGTTTGATTTTGTTTTTTGTTGTTTCTCTAGTTAACAGAGAAGGTCCACATTTAAAATTATAAGAACTCCCAATAGAATATCTATTCATCACTAAATTTTCTGGCCTACATAGAACTCATCTAAATTGCATATTGAGACTTAAGTCAGATGTATTTATTTGATTTCTGTCATATTTGGGGTCATTGAGAAAACTATAAATTTTTGTAGAAAAGTATGACATGATTCTGGGTATATTACAAAAATCTATGGGTTTATTAAGTAAAGATTTATTAAGCAAAACTGTATATTGGATTTTGTGGTGACATGGCTTAGGAGTTTGTTGAGATTGATTGATATGAAGGTTAGTGTCAAACAATTCTGTTGTATTGACAAGAAAGCCTTATGCTTCCAGATGTGCCAGAGCACCTCCTAAACTTGAGTTCTAAGGGTCTTAAGTTACAGACTCTGTATTAGTTTTCTCGGGCTACCGTAACAAAGTACCACCATCTGGTTGTATTAAGCAACAGAATTTCATTGTCTCACTGTGCTGAACGCTAGAAGTCTGAAATCAAGGTACTGGCAGAGTTGATTCGTTCTGAGCACTATGAGGGAGAATAGCTTCTAGTGACTTGCTGGCAATCATTGGTGTTTCTTGGCTTGTGGACTCATCACCCCAATCTCTGCTTTCATGTTCATATGGTGTTCTCCCTGTGTGCATGACTGTGTTCAAGTTTCCTGTTTTTATTAGGACATTGGTCATATTGGGTTAGATGTTCACCCTAGTCTAGTTGGACCTCATCTCAACTAATCACATCTGCAAGGACCCTATTTCTTAATAAGGCCACATTCTAAGATACTGGGACGTCAAACCTTACTAGGGCCTATGTTTAAATTTTGTTTTAATTTTTTCCCAGTAGTAGGAATGAATAACTTAAATGATTTGGAACCATTAATTTTATCACTAGGGAATATTCATAAGCATGGAGAAAATATAACTTAAAAAAACCCATAGGATTGTGCAACAATAATTTCAGGTACTCAATATTGTCTCCAACAATCTCTACTAATATTACTGTGGAGTCTATACTCATTTGATACAGCTGAAGTAGGTATTAGTTTAAATAAAGCCTATATTTTTCTTGTGACTCTAATAAGGAAATAGATTTGACATAGCTATTTAATGTCACCTGGAGTCAAAAATTAGAAAGAAAGATAAATTCTTGCAGTTGAAATATGGTGATTTGACTATTTCTTAGGAGATCTTGGAGAATGGAATGCAGAACTTTCCTAGGGTAAGATGAGGAGGAAGGATTGCAGATACTGACTTTAAAATACCAGTATTTTTTTTTAAATTTATTTAGTTTATTTATTATTTTTGGCTGCGTTGGGTCTTCGTTGCTTTCTCTGGTTGCGGCAAGCGAGGGCTACTCCTCGCTGCAGTGCGCGGGCCTCTCATTGCGGTAGCCTCTCTTGCTGCAGAACACGGGCTCCAGGCGCGTGGGCTTCAGTAGTTGTGGCTCACGGGCTCTGGAGCTCAGGCTCAGTAGCTGTGGCACACGGGCCTGGTTGCTCCGCGGCATGTGGGATCTTCCCGGACCAGGGCTCAAACCCATGTCCCCTGCACTGGCAGACGGATTCCTAACCACTGCGCCACCAGGGAAGTCCCCAAAATACTAGTATTTTAAAAAAAAATACTACTTAGTTTCATTTGTTTCCTACATGAGGGTAAGCTTGCATTGTAAAATGAATTTTACATCCAATTTTCAATTTATCAGGAAAACAAGTAAGATGTTGTTTGTATCTTTACTTATTTGCAATACCATGTCAGTGTTTCTCTTTCATTTTTCTCAGTTGGAAAGCTCCCTAATAAACAGATATTTTCAATATCATTTTTGTAGATATTGGCTTAAATATTATTGTTTAGCATATTGATAGTGTCATGGAAAAAATGGCAATTGAAAAGTCTGGTGTTTAAGTACCAGACGTTAAAATATTTTTAATGTTGAATTGATAACCCTTAACCCAAATGCCTCCTGTAACCATAAGAAGTAGTCTTTTTTTGATTTATAATACCTCACGAAACACTGATTTTAATTTACTGCTCCTTGAAAGACCTGAGAATATTTGTATTGTCAGCAGCTTAAATTGACCACAGAAATTATCACTAAATAATTTCAAAAATCATGAGATTATTTAGGCATTTAAGATGTGTATAAAGTAATTAAAACCAAACTTTAGGAGGGTTAAGGCCTTACCGTAGTTGGTTATTCTGCAACTGGGGTCACTGCCTAAGTTGTACGAAGGCCTATGCTCAATTTACAGTTGTAATGAGGAACATGGGATGTCTTGATTCTTCATTTGCTGTTCTCATCTTTAGAGGATGCAATTGCCTATATTAAAACATGAACATAGGCTCTTTTGTGGAGGATAATAAAAACATGTAAGGTAATACATGCCACATGCATAGATGGTTGGCATATGGCTTTTCTCTTTGAGTATGGAATTGTTGCCCTTAGCTGCTATCATGGAACAGCCACATGGAAATGTTCATTATTAGTCACTTAGGAATGAGACCAGTTCCTTTGATCTCATTAGTTTGATCATGATTATTCCATTTTAACATGGTGTTTTGTAAAGGTGTTTTCAGTAGATTATTCACTTGCAAGGGCATTTTGTGTTTTATTATTTTCTAATCATCCGAAGAAAAGAGATATTGATGTTATAAAGCTTTTTGTCTCTCATATTGAATATATACAAGACATAGTGAGAGACATAGAGCACATTTTCACTTTTTTATTTTACGATTAAAAAAGAAACAAATGGCATTTGAGTTTCAGATTTTTCTCTTCACGTTGATATATTTGAAACGACTAGTACATACTCTTGGGATAAATGTAAAGAAATACTTATAATGTCATGTTGTGATATAGACTGATATTTAGTATGAGAACCACCTTTTGATTCAGTGCAAACTTGCATTCATCTCAATGACCAGTTTGCAGAATTATAGTGAGCGTGCCTATATTCAGGACCCTATTCTTGGCTTTAATACAAAACAAAATGAATACCATCTCTCCCTTTTAAAAAATGCCTTTAAAAATCTTGATCTCCCTGATTTGAAGAAAAAGATGACGCTTAATTAGAATTAGCAAAAAATGCAAGATTGTCGGTAGTCTCATTTATATAGATGTAGCTAAGAACTGTTGTTGTTTTTACACCTGCCCCGCACCGCCCTTTCCTTGGTACACTGTTATTCACCAGTTCCAGTAGTGTGGGCTGCCAAAATCCCCACGGTGTAGCTCTGGATCATGTAACTGAAGCTTGGCCAACCATAGTGCCCATATGCCTTGTCCTGCTGTTTCCTCTGAAAGTTGGTTTCTTATCCAAACTTGGCCAATAAGAGGCATACCTTGGATATTTCCGTTTTGGAATCTTGAGAAAAGGAGGTATGGGGTTTTGGGCTTTGGAGTTGGAAGAAATGAATTGGAGGCAAGCGGTAGCCAAGCAGATAAAGCCAATCAGAGGTAAGAGTACCGGAGAGGAAGAGGATTTTAGTAGCTTCATGTCTCAGTTCTGGTGGAATTCAGAATTGCCCTTTTCCTTCCAAGATCTTTCCAAAATATGCCTCTTTTTTTCTTACAGCTTAATTTAAGTTTAAAAAGTCCTGTCTGGTGAAATAGACAAGAATCCTTAATCAGCAGAATACTTGTTTGCAGGTGAATGTGTTACTTCTAATGCTCTAGATATCTTCTCTTAAATATTTCATGGCTTCCTACAAATATCTTTATTTAAAGAAAGTTTGGAACAGCTAAAACATTCCCTGATAAGGCAAAGGTAATTTTTATTTTTGCTGAATAATCATAAAACCTGAATTAAGAAACATCCAAATTATTAGAACTGTGCATATTAATAATGATCTATTTAAATAGTGTCCACAACCTTGCTTGGACCCTGGACCCAACTTGCATTATTATGTATTTTTTTCTCTCTACTTTTCAAATCAAACTCATTGGCTTACTCTATCCCCTTGAAATCAGATTTTGCAGCCTCCTGGCTTTCCTCCAAAAGTCTTTCATTGTTTCACAAGCCATCCTTGTTTTTAATTCATCCTTCTTTATCCACTGTGCAAACTAGGTGGACCTGAATACTTAGGAAAAATTGAAAGCATTTGGTTGTTATTAGAGTAGGGATAGCTGACTCACACATGTAAAACATTAAAGAAACCTTACAAATGTTTGAGTGATTTTTTTTTCTGTTGTTGTTGTTTGGGCCTGTGGGGCATTTAACCACATCCTGCCAAGCACACAACACATGAGCTTCTCTCTTTATTACCAGGTATAGTTTTAGGTTAATAAAACAAACAAGGCCAATATTTTCATTTTCTTTTCCCAGCATTTTTATTGATTCATTTAAATGTAACATACTATACACTGTTCAGCCTTTTGGGAGGTAGGAGGAGGGAGGGAATCTATATCTTTATGAGGAGTCTCCTCGAAATCAACACTCAGATGGACAAACATTTGTGGCTGACGCACCTTGACATTGTAGCCAGGGGTCACACTTCCTACAGAGACAGAACTCCCAAAATCATGATTTTCTTTTTAAACATATGACATTTAGGACTGGAGCTGCTTTTCCTTCAGTAGCACAATCCAGCTGCAAAGAGGACCAGAATTCTATCCCAATACCAAGCAAAGATGCCATTTTTGAAAGTGGAGAATCTCATTACTCCTTACCAAATGGTTTCTGTCTTTCTCTCTGTCAATGTGTGTGTTTTGGGGGTGAGTCAGGGGAGAGGTGAAGGAAATGTTTTCTATTTTTGGCTTCTGCAAGCTTTGATACATTTTGCTAGAAGCTGTTTTACTGTTGTGAGTACTATAATGATGACTGTTTACACATAGTCTCTTGGTAATCTAAATGGCTATGTGAAATACGAATCCAGTTTGTGCCCTATTTGCTGTTACCATGGTCATCTAATACTGTATTTGTCTCACCAAACATTTAATTTTGGTTGTGGGTGGTCAATGTTCATGTGTCAGGTGCAATTATTATTTTAAAATAAAACATTAAAGATAATCTAGTTCTCATAGGAATGCATTACATTATAGCTCTCAGACTCAGTTACCAATTAAATTTTAACAGATTCCAACCACAAAATTAAACATTTTTAGAATCCCATTTGTCAAAAAGCAAGTTGAAAGCCAAGTACCATAAAATGCAACTTTAGCCATAAGGCAAAACACTCTGCCTCAAATGCATTTCCTTGGAAATCCCAACTTTTTAAGGAATGAGAAAAATATGACCTTTTATGGGATTACTTTATGGGAAAGTTTCTTAATAAAGCTAATTCTTAAATAACAGATTAACTGGAAGTGCTGGTTAAGCATTGACACAATTAAGTTATTAGAGAGGATCACAAAACACCAGCCTTTCTAGAGGTTAAACTTTAGTAAAAAGACACATTTAGTGAGTCTTTCCTTTGTACCAAAATACTGTGTCCAAACAATAAAAATAAACAGACCTTTTCAAAACAAGAAATATGAAGGTAAAACTGCAGCATCAATATAATCTTATAGTTATCACTTAAAGTATTTAGAGCAAATAGTATTTTTCTACACTTTTAAAAATCACTACAGACACTGCAAATAAGGCTTATGTATTTATTTAGTGGAATACTATGTGATGATGACTGGTACGCTCTTATGTACTGTTTTCTATACCTGCTCTAACAAAATGAATTTCAATAAGGTTACGTTATGGAACCTTCCAAAGCTCTTTAAATTTACAGAAAATAAGTTTTATTGGGTTTTGTAAAGACTAGATCATACAGCTTGAACAGCCTGAACAGGTTGCAGTATATGGTTACACATATACCAGAATATATTTGCTCAGTTTAAGCCCCTTGGCGGGTTGCACTTCATACCAAATTCTTTGATAGTTCCTTTGGGGGAGATTCACTATGTGAGACTTATAGAGTGTTCTTATATATGCAGACAGCCTCTTCATCACTTACCACTGTGATATATGGCCCAAAAATCATTAGTAAATAATGAGGCTAGGCTACTAAAATGTATGTAACAATTAATTTTCCTTCTTTTAATATCTTGGAGACACACTGATGTATTGAAAGAGAAGAATTTGGCCTTCTGGTCTATTTCTTAGGAAAGGAAGCTTTAGGAGTGATGTATGGTTTTAAATGATGGCAAACATCTCTCACTCGAGCCATGCCATAGCACTGTCATATTTATTGTTGATGGTTCTTATGGCAAAAGTGCAGATTAAGTCAACTGATAGCACGTGGGGCACTCACACTCTTTCCCCGATTTTATCTCCTACTCTTGAAGTGTTTGCCAAGTTTTAAAAACACTTTGTCATGAACACGCATGTGGTGTGCTAAAGAAAAAGAACAGGTAAATCAGAGGGCAGCTGATGAGGATACTCTTTAAAACCCCAAAAGATATTTAACATCCTATTAAATAAATAACTTAGAAAGAAATAGAAAGGGGTGAAGGCAGAATGCACAAGCATACCATACTATTTGTTTTGTTAGAACAGTTTTACACTACTGTGTTTATATTTTTTAATCCTATCCAATTCTTCCATGATGCCACGCCCAAAGCTCCTTTGGTTGTGCATATGATATGACCCAAGTGCTTTCCAGTAAATGCTTGCGTGTCTTACTGCTCATTGAATCATTAAGCTTGAATGAGCAATGAAAGTCTTTGATATGAGTTCGTATTCCATAAATAACTTTCCCGAAGATCATTCAACAGACTGTTCCTTGTCCTTTAAGTTCTATCTCAGAGGTTAAAAACAAAAACATAAACAAAAACTTAACCCAAAAACTCAGCCACAATATTGTTCACTTAGGAATAACTTCCATCCCATCTGATCTGCTTATATCTCAATTACAAAGCAGGACACAGAACTAATTAAGAGAACATCATATGTCAGCAGAGAGTACAAAAACCTTCAAAGGCTTCCTTTCTTTCAACCAAGCAGATACTTGCAATGTGTCTTTTCCTTTTGAGCTACTATCTTCACGAAGAACACCAACTTTTACCAACTGGTAAAAGAGCCTTTGGATCCACAAACATTGCCTTCCTCTATGAGTGTACCACCATTGGAAGAAAATGAGCTGAGGTGTTTTTCCTTCGTGTTTTCTGTCCTCTCCTGGGAGCTCCTTTTCCATTCAATGCCACATACATTTGCCTCCCATTGTGCTGCCAGTTAAAGGATGCATAGGTATTGTATCCGTTTTCCTCAATCCTCTCCTTCAGCTTACAGTCATTGTTAAATTCTTTCTGCAAGGGAAAAACAAAATCTTTTATTCCTACGGTGATGAGACTTGATTCTATTTCACACAAACCATCCAGAGAACTCCAGTTCCTGGGTTTTATTTACTGTTGCCATTTGTACATAAGTTGTGCACTTAATACAAAACATCAACAACAGAAGAGTAAAACTCATAAAGACAAAACAGATTCTACATTAGAAGGCATGTGATTTATTTTAATCTATCATCATAACCACATATTGGGCCCCTTTTAAAAAGCTGATGTGCTTTGAACATGACATGTTTAAGTGCCTAGAATGATTGTTAAGAAGCAAGCATTCCAGTAACAATATTCGTGATGAGCCAATGATAGAGAATGTTGTTATAATCCTATTTTTCAGAGTAATAACTGGGGTTCCACGGGAAAAACAGAATTACAGGAAAAAAGTGGGCTTATCAAGTTTGCAAATGTTATCTACCTATAAATCCACAATAAATACACACACAATGATAAGAAAGCAGATTTTAAAGCAAAACCATAATAGTTCTAGATAACCAAGAGGCCCTGGGAGTGAGGGATGTCCCTCTCTTCCAAATACCAGATTTCTCAATTTTGTAAATTATTTACAATTTTCCGTAACTTGGAATTTTGACCAGTTTTACTCTGAGGTTTAGGAATAGTTGAACAGTAGGACATGAGACAACCTTGCTTTGTGAATTTCCATGTCAAAGAAACTATAAATCTGGTGACTAGCACTGCTTATATTGTATAAGCCTGAAGACTTGGGTCCTGGGAAATTCCACTTTACAGACACAGTCCTTTGGCTTTGTTTCAAGTGGCCAAGTTTTTTAAGGGGATCTTTTGTGACAAAGATTGATCACTCATTCATCTTAGAAATCCAGATTCTCACTCTGGAGTTAATAACAAAGAGGAGATACCTCACTAATCTCAAAACTCTGACTTCAGAAATATCCCTTTCCCCTTATACCCAAACTAAAGCAGTTAAAAAGCTAAGGAATTGGGGCTTTTGCTCTTCTGGGTCTACTCTATGCAAATCAAGGGCATTGTAGGCATCTTTCAGCTGAAACTTCTACTAGGCAGTTCAGTTTTTCTCACCTCTGCACTTTTGGAAATTTTGACTAAATTCCCAATTCCTGAATGTGTGTATATTTAAATATCCAGGTTTCTGCAGGCTAGATCCTAATTTTGAACATTATCACAACTGTAATGAGCGGGTATATTTTATGTTAATGTTACCAGTTTAAGCTTTGTTTTCTGGAATTTATTTATCCTCTGTGCTTCTCTTCTATAAAGAATATTTAAATGTAGTGTTCAAGTAACAACTTATTTGGTTGAAAGTAAGAAGAAAAGGTAAATTATTTAAGGTAATGATTTTAAAATAAACATTATGCATTAGAGAAGATTTGAATCCTTAATTTGAGTTTTTTTTCCTATTTATTCATCCTAGTCTGTCTAAAACTATGGTTTTAAAGGAGAGAGTGTTTTTTTACATGAATAATTGTATTTTTTCAATAAAGAAGGCATAATTTAGAGACTACAGAAGGATTGAGGTTATTTTAGCTGATTTTATATTTGAAATGGAGCTATGTATAAAAAAGTAGGAATGGATGCTAAATTATTTTTCCTCCCAAAAATTAATTTATAGAACAATGTCTCTGAAAGTGAATTACACCTGTATCAGACTCCTCCTCTCAGGTATTTTGAATACTTAGACCATTGGTCAAATTTTTGTATCAGAATCTCTGGAGGAGACCTAGGAATCTATTGTTTACAGCATTTAGGTGAATCATAAATATTAAAGTCTAAAAAAAATCTAGACTAGAGCAAGATCTCAAAAGTAGGGTTTTGGTAGTTTAGAAAAAGGTTTTGGATTTCCTCAGAATACCAGGGAAATTTCTTTGGTTTTTAAACCATGCCCTACAAGGGCTTGTCCTCTATACTTCAGTTTTATAATCTATTTACTTAATTCCATCTGTCAGGAGAAAACTCAGTATACAATAGTATACAATAGACACATTGCTCAGAGGGTGAATAATGAAAATCTAAGAGAGATAAGTTTCCCAAAAGGGAATCGAGGAAAATATTCAAGAGACTAGAATATATAGTGTTAGTTTAATCAACCCCTCTGGGTTTTTGCCTAATTGCTATTTTCAAGAAGGCTATGGAATCAATGGAAATTGTCTGAAAAAAAAAAAAAAGATAGGAATTACAAGAGTATGTCACCTGATATACAGAATATATAGGATGTGTACTCATGAATTTTTTTTTTTTTTGGTATACCCTTTAAATGCAAAGTTCCTAGTCCTATTCTGCCCTGAATAGGGCACTGAATTTGAGTAGATTTTTAATTTAATTTTGAACAAGCCATGCTTCTTTACTCTTCCTGGTGGTAATGCAAAATTACAATAACAGTACACTATGGTTAGAGAATGAGCTTCTTTCTGAGACAGGCTGAAAGTAGAATGCATCGGCTATGATGGGCTGAGCTAATTGGAAAGGTAGTTAGGTTAATGCATTGCGCTATTCCATGCTGAAGAAATCATGTGGGACAAGGCAAACCCTGTCCTCTTGAAGTCCACAATCTACTGGGAGAAGACAGTCAACAACAGACACATTATTGAGAGAAATATCTGATAAATGCCACTGTAGATCATTAAAATGGTATGATGTGATAGAAAGCAAATGAGCATCTACATAAGCAATAGAGAATGAAATAATCCATAGGCCTTAGAGCTCAAGAAGAAGCATAGGCACAGTGTGTGAGCTGTGTTGGGATAGAAGAAAAAAGTGGGGGAATGAAGGAAAAGTATTAAATATTTTTATGACAGCTCATTTGAGAGCTATCCATTTTTCTTTGATGTCACCTTTTTAAAGAAATATACTTTATCAATTAAAAATTATTTCAATCTTTTATTGCAATTAAAACTTTTATATTTTCTCTCTCAATCTAAATTTTTATTAGGTTTTACTTTAAAGCATTGGTTTTGACTATGCATCAGTATCTCTTCAAAGAATATGTGCCCGGACCTCTTACTCAGTAATTCTTATATAAGAATTAGGGAGGGAAGGGACCTCGGCATGTTGATTGAAAAGAAAAACAAAAAATGTCTCCAGAGTGGTTATGCTGTGAACTCCCAAATGGAACCACTTTTTTAAATGGTCCATTACTCTTCTAGGCTCATTAGTAGAGCTACCTATAATGGAAAAATTTAACTAAAAATTTTCTGACCCCTTCACCCAAAAAGCATTTATCCTAGTCAAAGAGGCTCACCCAAGGTATGCCTCACTCCCCAGTTATAAGTGGATCTGATATGAATGAAATACAAGGCTATTGTATGTCCAGACCAATGACGGAATCAATTTCCAGTGACTCTCACATTGTGGGTACCATACCAGGAGCATTAGGGAAACCTGGGACCTTGTTAGAAATGCAAAGTCTTACAGATTTAACTGAATCAGAAAATCTGGGAGTGTGTTTTAACAAATCCACTGAGTGATTCTGACACTTACTTAAGTTTGAAAGCTGCTGGCCCGAGGCAGGCACTGCAATCATCCTTATACTAATCAACACAATAAGTTTATTTACACATTTTTAAAGTGATATTCCCTGATACTTGCTATGGAACACAGGGATGTATGTACTCAAAGCGCTGGCTGGGTACCAGCTCCGTAACTGAATTAATCATTATTGTTTAGGTAAATAAAATTCTGGAGTTGATTGAACAGCACAGAAAATGTTGAATTTCCTGATGTGTCTCCCCATTTCAGATTTTAACGGAATACAAAACACCCATGCCCTCGTTTTATCTTCAGCTATAACACATACACACAGAGTATGTGGTTTTCTACTCAATCCAAGATCTTTGTTTTCAATGATTCTTCTCCAAGTTGTCTGCAGTAACCATGACAATCTGACCAGATGCTTCCGTGAGAGTCTGACTGGTTAGCTCAGAGCATTCAGAATATTAGCATTCAGAGCACTGACTGATGAATGCCAGCAACAGTCTGCACGGTAGACTAATGGGTGAACAACAGAGGAGATTACAGAGTTGGAAGAGCTGCCTTGCCAGCCCTTGAAACGCTGGTGACCAGCCCTTTGTGGTTCTATTTACTGGCAATAGAATGATAACAAAACTATTTAATGTCTAGGGGAAACATTGCAAAACTGTGGTAATAATTTACTGAAGTGGATTTTTCAAATAAAAGTAGAATACTTACTGAGCCATAGAGTTTTCCCTTCTTGTTCATGGCTAAATAATAGTTGCTGTTAATGGCTTTGACGGCAACAACTCCAATTTCCACTGAAGTTATCTCCAAGATACCTAAAATATACAATTCAAAAAGGCTAAACTTAAAGAGTCACATAAATTTAGTTGAAAGAAAGAAAAATCAGAAGAAATTATGGTTTATTTTTTGATGCCTCCAAAATCAAAAATTAAAATAATTGTGGGAAAAAAAACCCAACCTTTTCCACTGTGCCTAAAAACATAGCAACAATATGGAAAAAAATAGTAAGTCTTTAAATGAATTCCCTTGCATTTTACTCTGCGCATATAGGGGAAAATATTGTTTTAATTAAAATGCTTCCTTTGCTAACTCTGCATTTTCAACTCCATAAATATTGAAACAGCTCTGCTCATCTTAGCCTAGGTTTCACAAAAACTTATCAGAGCACACATCTGTACTATGGTATTAAATTAAACCTATAGCATATGTCAATAATATGTCAGATTTACTTCAACCTGTAAAAACAGTGGTAAACTGTTTCTTCTTTGTAGGACTTTTAGATAAACTAAATCTCTTGGCTACATTTAACTGATAAATTTATTTTTGGCAAATGTGTTGACATTCTGAAATACTGAGAGACTAATCCCAATATACACATTGTCTTTAAAATAGCAGAATCACTACTCTGGGTTGGGAGAAAATCCATTAGTATTTTTTGAAGTTTTAGTTTCTTGTTTCCTAGAAAGAATGAAAAACTAAGGGAATTAGGAACTGATAGACAAGAGATCTTTTCCCCTAATAGACAAGTTTTGGTTGGTGCATCTAAAGATAATTTTCTCTGAAAAGTTGGTAGGTGAACTATCTACTTAAAATGCCCACCTAGTTTAGGTTAAGGAGACCTCAGGTCCTAAACCTGCTTCTTAGTTTTAAACCCTTGGGAAAGCTTTCTCAGGGCAGAGAAGCAGCACTGTGATTAGCAAAGTTCTGAATCCAGACTGAATTTGAATCCTGGCTTTGCATTTAGTAGTGAATGAACACAGGAGAAGTCACTGAACTGCTTATGTCTCAATTTCATTTGCAAAATGAGCAGCATATTAGTATCCCCCTTCTAGTTTTGTGATGATTAAATGAGATAGTACATATAAAATAATTAGAAATTGCCTAGAGCTTACTGCCTCCTTAATTATTATGAGAGGAAAGTTTTCCTCCAACAGTTATAGAGTTTGAAGCTTCTTCTTCAACAAGCTGTGTAAATCCTGAACAGAACATACAAATTCCCACTGGCTTAGCCTATAAAATCTGAAAGCCAATATATGTTATCATTTATCCTGTACTTACTATCATAAAAAACACCATCCTAAATGTGGTCCACAAATTATGTTTATACTCTTCCTAGAGGGAAAGAGTGTCTTGTTCTTAAGACATGGACACCTTCTTTCCTTTCTTCACAGGTTAACAAGCCATGTCATGGTCAATAGAAATGCTTTCATGCCCCCAAAGCAAAGCTGACATCACTAGAGAGACTTGTGCCAGAACTACATGCCATAGAACATTCTGTTCTTATATTCTACAGGAAGCCTGTGACCTTACACAGCATACCTCCTCATTAATAGATTGAAAGAGATTTCATTTAGCAAGCTTAAACAAGGAAAGATTGTGAAGAGTGAGGGAGACAGTAGCTGTATTTTTTTGTTTCATTGGAGTATAGTTGGTTTACAATGTTGTGTTAGTTTCAGGTATACAGCAAAGTGATTCAGTTATGTGTATGTCTGTGTGTCTGTGTCTGTGTATATGTTCTTTTTCAGATTCTTTTCAGTTATAGGTTATTACAAGATATTGAATCAGTATCTGTATTTTAAACATCCCTTTTCCTTATACTGGTAGTTGCCCTCAAGGTACAAACACATACACACATTTATTTGCTCATTTTAAAAAGTACTTTCTTGTACTTTATTTCTTTAATTCTCCTAACAGTCATCTAAGGAGGTATGATTATTCTCACTTACAGATGACAAAATGGATGATACTGAGGTTTTGTAACTCACAAGGTGATAAAGTGACATAGGTCTATAATGAGGGACCCAACACCTAAGCCTCTTACTTTCAGACTATTTTGCGCTCCATCTCTGACTATTTTGCCTCTCCATCATATCTCCCGCTTCTTTCCCATTTACACAAGGGAATTCTGCTAGAAAACCAACTGACGTAATGACTCATCGAGATAATAGTCTTTAACGAACTAATATGCTTTTCCTCCCAAGGATCTGGCAGGCCACAGAGGATGATGCCTGAGTCTCAGAGAAGGAAATCTAATATACTTTATTTATGTCACAAGCAGAAGATATAGAACAAGGTAGTGATAAAAATCTGGGGCAAAATATTTATACTGCTATTTGCTTTGCCTGCCAAAAAGGCAAGTAAGTACTATCAGTAAATTATAAGGTGTTCCCTATGTATGCTTTTGTAACTGGAAATTGTTAGAATGAAAAAGGTTGATTTCAGCAAAGAATTAAAGATTTTTGAATGTGAACAAGAAGTAGTGGGATTAAGCTATAGTAACAGACTGAGTTGGCAGAAGCAAAAATGTTCTGGTGTAATAAATACTACCGAATCTTTGATTATTTCTGAGAGTGCACTGGACATGGTAGATCATATTTATGCTCAGAAGCCCTTGGGTTTCTTTCTGCTTTGCACAAAATAGGAACACAATATTCAAAGAATTCATCAATCAATTAACCATTTTTCTTACTCTGCAATCAGTTAAAGCTAGCTTGAAAAGGTTCAGTATGCTTCAAAATAGAAAGAGGAAGACCTGGATGATTTAAGTCCTTTTGAGTCCTGAAGATGAACTTTTGGATACACCATATGTCATTAAGTCATAATTGATAATCTCGTGGGTAATGGACAATGACATGTCTTTATTGTAAATATCTGTGAATGTGTGACTTTCTAAGGAACTCAAGTCTAAAGGACTTGCCTATTTTTTCATGAAGAATCTCTCCCATATTCTCTGTTCTTTGGTGAGGATGATCAAGTTTGCCTATAAAAGCATTTTTGGAAAGTATGTTTGTTGTTGGATTAATAACTTATAGTTCTATGGGTGTATAATTTGATGCAAAATTGAATGCCAACTGAAGGAAAGCCTGCCAGGGGAAAGTGAGGAACAAGGCAGGAAGTTGTTAGAAGGCTGGGGAGTTGTCAGTCTCAAGTTATCAGCCATCTTCTACAGACTCTAAGGATTTTGGCAAATATGAAATATTTTATCTAAAAATATATAACTTTTAAAAGAACATATTAGAAAAAGCCAATTTTTAAAGCAAATTCCTTTAATAATAGCAATATATTAACTTTATTTTGAACTGTATTTGAAATCTTAAATAATAAAGTTTGATAATCAATAAAACAAAAGTGATTGTGACAAAAATCAGCTCCTGTTAATTGGCAAATTCTACCGAATGAGGCAGCATCACCATAGTAATGGGGAGGATTTTGCAAACTGATGAACTCCAAATGGAAATAATGTAGACATCACAATTTTCATGTAAATCAGTTATTCTTTTAACTTTAGGGCAAGAGTTATGTTTTGATGAACCACTGAGTTGTCAGTCTGAGGACGTAGCCATTCAAAAGCATTTTTCTCAGTTTATGCCTCTCATCCTTCTCCAGAAGAGAAGCATCTGAACTGTTTTCTCTCCAGCAATTACATTTGACCAAGACTACTCTTTTTGGGCTATGATAATAAACAAGCTATTGGCCTAGACAGTTACTTTCTCCTTAAATACCTTTTCATGCATATAACAGGAGAAAGAAAGTAAAAGTCATTTAAGAAAATGGATATATACAGGGGGGAAGTTAGATGTAAAAAATAAATGCAAAATCCCATTCTGCTCTCCTTGATAAGCAGAACATGAATATATAAATAAATCCTGGAGATTATTTGAGTAAATTAATTCTGCTAGCATGTACCTAGCACCAATGTGCAGGGCTTGTGTTAGCTCTCACGATGGAGGATGAAAAAACAAACGAGACACCATCTTTACCTTCAAGGAGTTTTAAAACTGGGTAGGATAAAGACAGGAATAATTTAAGTAATTACAGCACAGAAAAATATATTAAGTGCTCTATTAGAAATAAAATATGTTGCCATGGCTTTAAGTAGTAAAGAAGTCATCCTGAAGAAGGTGGTTGGTATTTGAGGTGAACCTTTCAGGGGGTAGGATTTTAATAGGTGGGAATTGAAAAGTCGAGGGGAACATTTTAGGTAGAGAAAAGTGAAAGAGTAATGAAAGGCATGGAGGAGGGGAAAGAGCTCAGTGTGTGCCTGAGCCACCGTTGGCTCTCCCCACCGATTGCACTTCGTGGGGGACACTCAGTAAAAGTAAGGGTTCTACTTCATTGAGTAGCAGTGATGCTCTCCCGGGTGAGGAATGTACTTTTTTTTTTTTTAATTTTTAAATTTTATTTATTTGGCTGCATTGGGTCTTCGTTGCTGTGCACGGGCTTTCTCTAGTTGTGGTGAGCGGGGGCTACTCTTCGTTGCGGTGCGCGGGCTTCTCGTTGCGGTGGCTTCTCTTGTTGCGGAGCGTGGGGTCCAGGCATACGGGCTTCAGTAGTTGTGGCTCGTGGGCTCTAGAGCTCAGGCTCAATAGTTGTGGCGCACGGGCTTAGTTGATCCGTGGCATGTGGGATCTTCCTGGAGCAGGGCTGGAACCCGTGTCCCCTGCATTGACAGGCAGATCCTTAACCACTGTGCCACGAGGAAAGTCCTGAGGAATATACTTTTCAAAAAATTTATTGTGAAACTTGGAAGCAGCTCAATAAATGTCAGAGCCTTATGAATTCAGAATCAGTCACATCTTACTTTTGTCTAAACATTTTAACTCAAAATAGATATTAATGCTATATATAGTTTGTTAGTTTTAGTCAATGTGCTGAAACATATCATGACTAGTATAAGATGATACACAAATCCTATCCTCTCTAAGTCTCTTTCTTCCCCATGAATTGTTCAGTGGCCCGAATAGTTCTATTATATACTAATATAGAAAGACCTGTGGAGTGCCTTGGCTTGTCATATTTACACTGTATACCTCCGAGATTATGTGACCATACCCAATAGTGAGGGGCTAAATGGCTCCAAATACGGTATTCAGTTTAGAATCACTGTGGGTCTATCTCATTAATTGTGTATCTTTCTCAAAGAACTGTAGTAATCATAGTGGTCTTTTTAAGAAAATTATTAGAACAGTGCATAGTTCATAATATGTGCTCAATATGTATTTATTGAATGAACAAATGAATCATAAGTGGTCAGTCCAATGACTGGCTGAGGAAAGAAAAACTGGGTGTTCATTAAATAATTTTTTTTTCTTTTGACAGTAATCATCTTTGTAAAATCTTGAGATTAATTAGTAATTCCACATCCAAATTAAAGTTAGAGGAAATGCCAAAATGTGTGCTTCAAACGAAAGTTGATGAATTATAAAATATAAATGCTTATTATTCCTTTTAGGTAAATTATAACAAAGGCAATGATAAGGATTGTTTTACCTATTTAAATACTTTTCTCCAAAGTACTATTCTATTCTCAAAGTACTATACTATTCTAGCAAACACTTGATTTTAAGATTTCAAAAGTATTTTAGAGAAGCATACTTTTTAGTCCACACAAAGGGATTCACTTCCATATAGACTAATTTTCTAGGTAGCTAAAGTTTTTCAGCTCTCAGACTTTATTTATTAAAAAAAATAATAACTTGGCTCCTAAATCTTCAAGTTCACTCATTTCCTTGTTCATATATGGAGATTACTAGTTACAAGTTTGTTTTTCTTGATGACATTAGCACTGATGGCTTTCTCTGCTGTGAAAGTACATTGCTCTCATGAGCTTCTACATTAAACTGCCAAATTAATATGTGATCTTGTTAAAATTGAGTGAAAAATATGAGCAAGGTTTGGAGATTTTCTTTTCTGAGTACAGGACATGAGGCTTTATGCAGAAACCTTAGTATTTCTTTTTGATAGGCTCTCAGTTATATTCTGGAGAGTGGATATCTACACAAGTGTAATGTTAAAATTCTGGGGTAAACATAAAATATATAGCTTTAAGTCTAGAACAAACTGCATTTGTTTCATTATAGACATAAAATTAGATATTTTTATGTCTATGATGAAACACATGTAATTTTTCTTATGTAGTAAAAATTATAACAGCGAATTCGCAAATAACTTAATGGGGCATAATTTTGCTTTATAAACACTAGTGCTGAAAGAATTATACAGAAATTATTTCAGCTGGTAGTTCATTTACACCCTTGAATTTGTTGACAACTTGATTCCATTCATAGTTCTTGAGCATAAAATGCTACTTTACACCTAGAAAGTGTGACAGATTCTAGGTCTGCATGATCATGTCCAGAAAAAATACACAGAGGTTTTCAATAGCTAAATAATTGTCATCATATTAAGTAGAAATATTTCAAATAATGTTTTCACCTCTCTTTAATGTGAAACAGAGCTAAATTCAGTGAGGCCTCAACACATTATGTGAACTGTTGAACTCCCGCACAGCACAAAGGACTTTCCTGAACACTGTGCTAAGAGACTCAGTCAAACTTTACCCTGACTTCCAGCCTCACTAGGCTGTGTCCCTAAAGGTGACTCTAGCCACCATGCTTAAGAAAACACAACGCTGCCAAACTGAATTGTTCCAGCCCCCCTTGCCAAACTATTTTCAGTAATTCTCCATTCCACTCCCTTCTGTAATGTTCCATTTCCACTAGCCTCTTTTTTGTCCCCCCTTTATCACTTCCCCATAATCCCTTTTTATTCCCTCTCTGTTCTCCCTTAAAAACTTCAGTCACCTTTGTCTTAGTTGGAGTTGAGCTCAATTAATACTCTAGTCTCTCTCTCTTACTGCAGTAGTCTAAATAAAATCTGTCTTGTAACCTTTAACAAGCATCTGGTGCTGGATTTTTTTGTTTGTTGGTTGGTTTGACAGTTACGTGAGATTAAAAAAAATCTCACAAGGATTATAGAGTAGAAAACTGTCACCAAAGTCAGGGGTATCATGTGCAAGCAAAATAGTTCACAACTGGTAAGTGAAGAAAAGTATGGCTTTTTGAAAACTGGGAGAGGAAAGCACCTAGCTGAAAGGTAACAACTATGTTAGTATCTCTTAGCTTAAGGGTCCACATGCTTTACACTTGTTTGGGATTGCATATTTGCTTGGAGACCCTAGCTTAACTGTATTGAAAGAATGTCAAAATGTACCTGAGTAATTGCTGTGTTTTGAGAGTAACTGGAACAACAGCAACATTTGTGATATTAATTTTAATTTTGTATCAGCTACTTATTTTCCCACCTCAGTTCTCTCCATCTACACCCCTTCTCCCTCTCCATCCTATCCTATCTCTGTTTCTGTCTCTCTTACACACACACACACACACACACACACACAAACACGATAGGCAGCTAACAACCACACACAAAAACACACACACATTTTTTAAAGGAAATAGCAAAGTCACATTTCATGTGATGAAATTAATAGAGGAGGCACTTAGGTGTAAATGACAGGGAAATTAGTGGAAGCTCTAAAAAGCAGAAGAACTTGGCTTAATAGCTCTCTTTCTTAACTAGCTGTGTGACCTTGGATAAGTCAAGACTCAGAGTCTTGGTTTCCTCATTTGCAAGTTGGGGCTAACTGCCTACAGCTCATAGGATTGCGTAGAGTCTCAGACAGTGGATATTGAATAGATATTTACTGTCTGCTGAGTCAGAATGGCGTCAAGTTAACCAGTCTTCTACACCAGTGGTTCTAAAACTTGATCATGCACCAGAATCATTTGGAAGGCTTGTTTAAACAGATTGCTTGGATTTTTGATTTGGTAGACCTGGGGTAGGGCCAGAGAATTTAAATTTCTAGCAATTTCCTAGGCAGTGCTGATTCTGCTGGTCCAAGGACCACACAGTGTTTTATACACTACATTCAGAGACAGAGCAGGCCTTTGATATAAAAAAGCATTGACAGAAACATGTGCAGAGAAGCAAAACCACAAACGGGAATAGATGCAAATAATGGTAGCAACTTAACATCAAAGTAAAATTGTTAAAGAATGTGGAAAGAAGTACTGGGTTTTTCTTTTGCTTGTTTTTGATAGGCGTGGGATTCAACATCTGCATAACTGAGATAATGTGGATTTGGAATTCGTGTACAAGTATAGTACATTGTTGTCTATAGTCAGTTTTTTGAAGACTTGCAATAAGATTATTATCAGAATCTTTATTTTCTTCTCCTCAGTAAGAGTGTGGACATGCTGGTGGAAATGTAAGTGCCTTCATCTACCCCTAAAGAAGTATTTTATAGGCATTCTCATAGGGCTAATTGTGTTGACACTCTAAGAATTAAATGACTGTATGGCTCCCTTAAAATTATGCCAATGGCCAAGAAATTGCTACAGATCTATAGGGATTCACTTGATCTCCCACCCTCTAGAATAATCTCACTACCTTTAAAGGGAAGATGCCAGAGTGGGCTAATCATTGATCTACATCTGGTCCACCTTGTACTACTATTATAGACTCTGGCTGCCTTTTCAGCATAAGGCAATAGAGCTATTTAGTTTTTCTATCAGCCACAGTTCTTTCAGATATCCTTGACATTCATTTAGAATTGTAGACAGAAACAGGACCTACATTAGCAGATAATCTTTACCATCCCTATATAAGGAGATATATCTTTGCCAATTTGCTACAGTACAGAATGACCTTTTAAATTCTCACCTGGTACTTCAAGTCATAGTATAAGCTCAGTGACTAGCCTGGTCTTATTGATGAATATGGTGGCAAATTCTAAAGCATTTCTCAATTTAAGGCTATATTTTAATTGACCAGTACTGTAATTTAACCATTGTCATTGACCTAACATTAAAAGTGTCAGAAGCAACACAATCTAGAGACTTTATTCCCTAGTTATAAATGAATTTTAAAGTGTGTTAGAGATTCATCTCATTATTGTATTTTTTTTTTTTTTTTTTTGCGATACGCGGGCCTCTCACTGTTGTGGCCTCTCCCGTTGCGGAGCACAGGCTCCGGACGCGCAGGCTCAGCGGCCATGGCTCACGGGCCCAGCCGCTCCGCGGTATGTGGGATCTTCCCGGACCGGGGCACGAACCCGTGTCCCCTGCATCGGCAGGCGGACTCTCAACCACTGCACCACCAGGGAAGCCCTCACTATTGTATTTTTATTACAAATGAAATGTGACTGAGGTCTTCCACGATGATCATTAGTCAATAAATATTTGCAGATGGCCATCTAATGTGGCTCTTCATGACACTGTACTAGATCAATAGATTTAGTAAACGTAATATTTTCTAAGTTTTTTTCCTTACTAGCAGAGTTTTTTTGGTTGTTCATTTAACTTTATTGCACTGTGTCAGGACATAGACAATTACTAATATTGTAACAGTGCTGTGTTTTCAGACATTACTTTTGTGTTCTTGGGGTAGATTCACAATGAGACATAAATTACATGTTTCTAAGAATAAGAATTTATTTGAAATTCTTCAGAATTTTCTATAGTAAGTACTGATGTAACTTTAATTTGAAAAATGAGAAAAATTGTAAGCCTAATTTTGCATGAAATAAAGACCTAGAAAAGCTTGTGTGCCTCTGGAGATAGGAACCCTCGCCCTACTTCCAACTAACAGTAATCCTGGAAAAAGAACACTGGAAATACTTACATGTTTGAATCGTTTGCTGTGACCCAAGATAATTGACATTGGATCCCATTGTACAGTGGAATAAATGGTGAGAAACAGCATAAAACAAAAAGAGAGGCTGAAGATATACTCAGAAATCCCCAGCACAATGCATTTGAATGGTAGGTAATAAGGCCATAATAAGGCAGAAAGTAAATACGGAAAGTATTTCTTCTTGAAAGGTAAAGTTATTTTTGTGTCAGAAAATATATTTATATATAAAGTTATAAAGCTATTTTTCCCCCCATTTCCTTTAGTAAGCAAATTCTTCAAAAAATTCTAAAATGCTGGAATTCCTGATTTCTTGCCTGGGCATCCAGCCACACCCCGCTTCGGCCCTACTCTTATTATGTCTCCAGTATTTAACATTTGGGGAAAAAGCCTGAGGGAATCCTTATGTGGTTTATGTCTCCTCACTGAGCATTGGAGGGAAGGAAATTTTCTTTTTTTCTTTCTTTCTGCTATTCTGTGTAGAAAGGTTGGTCTAAATATCAACCATGTGAAAATAAGGGACAATCACTGCAATCTTATTGCTGCTGGAAAAATCTACAGACAATGCAAAATAATACTAGAGATGTGTTATGTACTAGAAAAAGCCAAACAACTCTCTAAATTAGATCTATTAAGATAAGGAGGCTTTGGTAAGCATATCAATTGTGATATTCCTGTTCCCCACCCCCCAAAATGAGTCATCATAGATTATTTTGAGAAATATTCTTGGTTCAAACAAAACTTCTCATCAGTCTAATTTAAAGCACAGATTTTAAAGCCTCAAAATCAACTAAAATTACAAAATAAGAAAACTTCGTGTCATTTATTTTAGTGAGAAAAGTTCAGGTCATTTAAGGCTTAATGAAAAGCTAGGTCTTACAAATTGTAGAGTCAGAGAAGAGCTTGATGAAATCTAGAGATTGTCTGGTTTATCTCTTTCCCTTCTGTAATAGATGACACCAAGGGACCTAGGGATATCCAGGGACTTATCCAAGCACCTCTAAAAGATTACTTAGAGCCTGAAATAAATAGTTAGTACATGTTCTTTCTACTACAACATGAGCCTCCTATAAACATTTAAAAACTGTTGGCAGCCAGGCAAAAGTTTTCTACTTAATGTTTTATAGCCTAATTTATCTTGCTCATTACACAGAAACAATTCATTCTAGTTGAGCTTGACCACTGTATATTTTATTTATAAAGGAAGAAAAAATTTAAAAGCCAACATAAAGGGTCAGAGGAATTATTTCATGACATATTTTGCTAAATGATCACCAAGTCAATATATTTACTCTAAAGTTATTCTTATAAAATGTCTATCACATTTACTAAAGTTTTAATGAATTTCTTGAATACAACTAAATGTAATATAGATTATCTTTTTTCCTCAGTTTAACAAAAAGCATAATATGGGTCAGTAGAGCACATCTTTTTTTTTTTTTGGAATTTTTGAATTTTATTTTATTTTTTATACAGCAGGTTCTTATTAGTTATCTATTTCATACATATTAGTGTATATATGTCAGTTGTCCCAATCTCCCAATTCATCCCACAGTAGAGCACATCTTGATGTTGGACTTGTAGTAAGAAAAAGTCTTACTTGATGCATTGAAGTGTTCACAATGTTAGCTAAGCATGAACAGCCCTGAGTAGTTTAAAATACTTAATGTAGAACATATATTAGAGTTCAAACTCAAGGCTCACTTTGAACATGTATTTTGTAAATTTATAAAGCTTTTAGCACAATGTGGAATGGTATATAATTAGTTTCTTTACTCTTTCAAAGATTCTTCCCATAGTTACTTGGGTAGTGGATAATTATAATACTAAGATATATAAACACGACTATTTAGTAAGTGTATTTTTATTTGATTATGCAAAAAGATAACTTATTTATATGTACTTGTCAAATTGAAACATTTATTCATTTGCCATATATAGAATTATATATTGCAATAAGGAATTCTGACTTCTGCTGAAAAGGGGAAGTTTAATCAAGATACTCAGGGAACGTCATAGCTCTCTGGACGTTGACCGAAAGGATGTCCTTTTTTGGTCAAACACCAAGGTAGAAGTGATTTTGTCTCCAAAGTTCATGAAAATGCCCTGTCATTTGCCACACAACTGGCAAAGAAAACAGATCTCTTAGGTTGGAGATAGAAGACAGCATCACACATTCATTTCTAGTCACTAGTAAATCACACGGTCAGTATTTTGCAGAGTACACTGGAGGGAATACTTTCTTAGAAATTAATATAAGGGATTTTCCTGGTACTTAAAAAGAGTATTTTGAGACAGCATAAAATTAAAATTAAAACTTAGTGTAGGGCTTCCCTTGTGGCGCAGTGGTTGAGAGTCCGCCTGCCGATGCAGGGGACGCGGGTTCGTGACCCGGTCCGGGAGGGTCCCACATGCCGCGGAGCGGCTGGGCTCGTGGGCCATGGCTGCTGAGCCTGCACGTCTGGAGACTGTGCTCTGCAACGGGAGAGGCCACAACAGTGAGAGGCCCGCGTACCGAAAAAAAAAAATCAATGCTTAAATTGATTTAAAATAGTATACTTTTGAGAAAGAACACACACCCTTTAAGAAAAAACACAATCTATTTGACCCAAGTTTGAAAGGGAAAACTGATGGGTCAGAGAACGTTATATGTAGGTGCTGGTTCCAAATAATCAACAGGACCATATAGGAGAGCTTTAAAAACTGCCGAGAGGCAAATAAGTAGAGTAATATATAATGTGTGTGTGTATAATATATATGTATTTCAGACAAGTGTTATTTCATACTCATCTTGATGCAAGTCTTAGTAAACTGTTATGAATAAAACATGCTGAACATTCAGCATTTGAGAGTAGAAAATAGATTATAACTACTATGTACTTGAGTTCTCCTGCATATAAGACATGCTTTCTGGTATCCAGATTACAGGGGAAAAAACAGAGAGAGGAAACCAAAAACTAAAAGTTAACAGAGAAGAACCACAGAATTAAAATTATTCTACCGACTTGATTTTGTATATCTTGCATTAAAATACATATCCAAACCATGCTAATTGCAAATGGCTCACTGCATTCAATTAAATTTTATTCAAAATTGTTAAAATCTTAAAAAATTTGGAAAAAGTATTCAAAGAAAAGTTATCTTAAACTTCTTTGTAGTATACTTCAGTTCAGCTGGATAAAACTCCATATATTATATTTTGAAGAACTGTTTCCACTTACGTTTATTTGTCAAAATCTGAAAGCATTTCCCCCCAAAAGAAAAATTCTCAATATTATTTAATTCATATACTCAATTGCAAGAAAGTATTTGAATTGATTTGCTCAATTCTGACTTGCTTGTTTTGTCAAATAATTATTAAATTCAACTGAAATAAAATAACTAATTTATAAAATTTATGGTGAGTAAAATTTTAGTGCATGGATCTAAGGTAGAGAAAAACAGAAGCTGAAAAGGACAATACAAATTTGAAAATAATTTGTCAAATTGTCATCAGATTGGCAAAACACATTTAAGTAAAGTGGTTGGTTGGTTTTTTAGCAAGTCAGGTTAATAAATTACTGGAAACATCTATAAAGAAGAATGAGCAACATTCAACAGTTTCATACCATTCAATTTCTATTGTAAATGTTTCTCCTCCCACTAATTCTAGTAGGTCAGAAAAAAATTGTGATTGTAATACAATTGGATTTAGTACAAATGTTGAAATATTTCAGTGTATATCTCAGTGTATTTTTCTTGGGTAAAATTCAAAGTAAACCTTTTTTATTTGTTTTCATGTAAGAATCTTTACAAATAGATGTCAAATATAGTGTCATAATTTAAGAAGGGTATATATTTGATGCCTCCATATTTTACCAAAACAGACTCAGAAATTCAAGACCCATGAGACGACATACATTTCATAGTTACTGTTATTAAATAGATAGATGAATAGAAACATGTACATCTATCTTACATAAGCAAACCGGTGAGAAAAACAATTTTTTAAATTTCAAAAAACTAAAATAAAAATAGACATGCTCTTAAAAAGCTTGAAAAGTTTGATTAAGCTGTGGCAGAACATGGAAATGGAACTCAGGGTTAGAACTCTCTTAAGAAATTTTTACTTATGGATTAGTTACAGCTGTCATGTAGCTGAACTTATTTCTTTATGCATTTTGATACAAGGACTAGGCATATTTTTATGTCAAGGAGAAGTTCAGTATGCAGATGAGAACTATAGTGAAGAAAGAGGAGAGTGCCTTTGGCTGGAGGTAGGAAGAGCCTCAAGTTGCCATTAGTTTATTGCAAGCATGACTCTTCTATTTCTCCAAATGGGCCACATCTGTGCTGTCAGCACCTAGCCCATAGCAGGTACCAAACGTATAATCATGGAACAAATTAGTCATTTATCTGAAGGAACTCATGTGCAAAGTACCAGTTTCAACTTATTTTCCTCTGGAAAGAGGAAAGGAAAGCTCTTCTCCATTGGCAGGTATTTGAGTGTGCCAACTCTACCCAGAGTACTCAGTGGGGTAAAATCAAAAGCCAGTTCATCTTCACCTTCCATGGCAGGAATATAGAGGAATATACCACCCTCTGCACCCCCCATCCTGTCCCAATTTGTCTTCTAACCTCAGCATGGGCTCTATCCTGAGACTGATTCCTCGCATTATTTTATGGATGTACATTCAACTCAGAGTAAAGCACAGGTACCTTAAAGGACTGATTATCAAATGCAACCCTATGAAAATCACATTGACAAATATTTGGTGCTTTCTGTGTATGAAAGCCAGCTACTGAGCATAGAAAGAACCACTGTGACATGTGTGTAATAGGAAGAGAAAGAATAAAATGGAGTCCCAAGCCTAAATTTTTCTGCTCAGTCTTTACCTACTAAATTCTGCTTGCTTCAACCACAGCAAAAGGCAAGAACCACTCTGTTCCCTTTCCTTTCATAGGTGTACAATCATAGCAACCTGTTTTAAAAGGTTAAAAAAAGAAGTCTCCTAGCCACAAAGTCCAGTATCTCAGTCCACAACCTGGATGGTTTTTTGCCTCAGAAACTTAGTCAGGGATGTTAAGGTAATGAGGTCTGCTGCAAATGTCCAAATATAAACAATTGCTTGCTGACTCTAAAACCCTGAGTGTTTTCATTTTGAGTGCTTAACAGCTTTCTGACGTGGTGGGAGATCCTATCTTTATTCTTCTAGCCAACAAAAAGCCTTCTCATCCCTCTTTGCCTTCTCAGTCAACACTTTAAGTCTGGAGAGTTTGACAAAGTCTTTATGTTGAAAGTTAAAAGCTACTGAGGAGAGTACAACCATTTCACGCCCTTCCTCTTTCATCATCATCAGCTCCTCTTTTTATTGTTTCTCTACCATGCCAGTTGACAAAAACAGCCGCTAATAATTATGTTTGCAGTACTAGGCTATGTGATCTAATTGCACAGACTTGTGCCACATGTCTTGTCCAGTTACACAAACTTGATTTCCAGAAAGACAGCTTCAGAGACACTTTCTTAGCTGTCTTCCCACTCACAAACTTCAAGGGATATGCACACTATACTGTTAAATGGCTGTACTTGAAAACTGTTTTCATGTTTTTCTTCTTTCACCTTCATTCAACCCCTCCAAAAATACTGACATTTCTGTAGAGTGAGCAGCGTACTACTCTTTGGAATCTGATAGTTTTCTTTTTTAATTGCCCTTGCTAGCTAACTACTTTGTAAGGTAATCACGTGAAAAGTCAGATATTTTTGACCTTTAAATTGAAGCAAAATATCAACACACTGACTTTTTTGGTAGACAAGATTTTCTGGCAAAT
Organism: Tursiops truncatus; assembly: GCF_011762595.2. Taxonomy (NCBI): domain Eukaryota; kingdom Metazoa; phylum Chordata; class Mammalia; order Artiodactyla; family Delphinidae; genus Tursiops; species Tursiops truncatus. The sequence goes on from NC_047036.1 coordinate 36,530,304, forward strand.
TTATTACAGGCAGAAAAAATATATAATCAATTACTTGCTTTGCAAGATACTTTTTCAGATTCTTTACATTTCTCTTATTCCTTACTATAACCTGAAAATCTCACTATGTTAATACATAATTTTAAAAATCTAAGGAAAAAGCCATATAAGGAAAATTATTTCAAGTAGATTTTTACCCAGAATAACTTGACTTATTTGAAGAACTGATATTATTGATGAAGATTTTGCTCTTACTGTTGGCAAATAAGTGCACCAGATTGATTTCTTATGACTTGGACCAAGTCTAGTTTTCATTGTTTGTTGAAGCAGATCTTTTCCTAATTGGCTGACATATTTTGATCCTAGGCTTTTAGCTTGACATCACTGTCTTCTACTTCGACACCACTGATCTAAGCCAGCACCCATTCCACATGATAATCCAAATGAAAAATATCACAAAATGAGCATGTACCCAATATCAGAAACATTTGCTTTGACATTTATGGCTCAGACCTTCTAAGTAGTTCTGGCATGGTCTAAACTAGACCATCTAGTTTCCAACACAAAACAGCTGGTTTAGGTGGCAAAATCTTGTCAAGTTAAAGCACCCAACCCTTAATAATGAATAATTGGCAAGATGTTGTTCCAATTCATCTTTCGTCTCTACTGAATCTGGACAAATGACTGTAAATTTGCGCCAAATTCCTCTTCCTAAAATGGACAGCCTGGCTTCCCACGGAGACATAGCGTTTCAGAGCATTAGTGTCCCCAGGGTATCTGTCAGTACAAAGCTGGTCTAGGATAAGCCACATTAATAGCAGTTTCCTCTTGTCATTCTTAAGCTGTCTTTTTATATTTATGAGCCCATCCATATGAGTTAAATGTTTCACATTTTTTTTTGCTACTTCAATATTTATCTGATACTTTTTCAAAAACTAAGTTTTTTCATCCTTTAGTAAATAGCATTTCAACATTTCCCAAAGTATTGGATTTTTCAAAAGAAAGTTGGCTAAAAGAGCATTATAAACAAGGTGCAAGGAGACACTGGTAGTTGATACTTCTCTTTCTCAACATATGGCTTATGTTACAACTGAGCAGGTTCCCAGCTTTTATCTCTGGGAGCTGTGAAGTTGACTGCTTATAAGGTCTCATTGTCTAATTAATCCTTACTTAAAATTCACCTAAGTAAGTCTAACATGGATAGGAAGTTGGTTTCTGTTACTTGTTCCACCTTTCACCCTACCACACATCTGGGAAATATTCAGTTTAAGATCAGGTCCAAGCCTTTTGGCATTAACTACCCCAAAACATTAAGATATCACCAGCAATTTGCCTCTGCATCAGAAAATTAAAAGCATATTTGAGATAAACATGAGTATGCCACTAATATTACTGGCAATAATTGAGAGCTGTTCTTTTATTATAATGGGAAAAAAGAATGTTCTCAGATAAAATAGGTAAATTAAGTCCAAATGGTAATATTAACCTCCTAAAATAACTGCATATACACTTTTATATGAATGCTAAAAAATAGTTTTTTAAATGCTACTGTTTTTCTTTATTGTTGTACTGTTAATGGTAGAGAAAACACATATCCTATACAAATAGTATATAATTGGTGTATCCCTTAGGAAAATCAAAATTACAATTTAAGTTGTTTAAATTATAGATTATGGATTACTAGCTCAGTTGATCAGACATCATCATTCTTTTGCTAAGATTATTTCCTTTTTAGTTTAAAATGGGAAAATCAAAACCTACTTAGACCCTTTACTTTAGACTCTGCTCCAATCTTAGCAGCTGTGTTTTGCATTTATATTCTTGATAATTAAAGCGAGCTTGTGGGTAACTCATTATAAACAATTTTGATGTAAAATTGTGACAGTTGATTAGGACATCATTTATACACTGCAGCTAAAGGTAACAGGAGAGATGGGTAAATCAGGACTCTGAAAAATTTATTCAGGAGCTAGATTTAAATTTCTTTGTGAAGCTAGAAATCGAGCAAGATTAGATATTCCTTCAGGGAGATCAGCTCCATGCTTTGTGACCACCTAGAGGGGTGGGATAGGGAGGGTAGGAAGGAGATGCCAGAGGGAGGAGATATGGGGATATATGTATATGTATAGCTGATTCACTTTGTTATAAAGCAGAAATTAACACACCATTGTGAAGCAATTATACTCCAATAAAGATGTTAAAAAAAAAAAGATACTCCTTAAAAAATTTATGCTCTTATTGTTGGAGCATTTTTGTTGCTGGGGTCACTCCACCAAAACTTTGCTTCACAATTTTTATCCTGGAACTTTGCTCAAAAACTGGAGCTCTGTCTAAGAAACTGCTTGTATTATATCCATCAACATTCAAATGCTTATGCCTAACTAATTTTATGTGATTTTAGTTTTTATTAAATAATTGCATTGACAAGTTAGAGAAAGAGAAAAGGAAGAGGAAATTGAAAATGTGGCTCTTTGTGCCTTTAATTGGAGATTCAGAAATTCTTCTCATGCGATTTCCATGTTTGGCTCAATGTTTTCTAAAAATGCATTGATATTTAAAGCATTCTTTAAAAGGTCATTTTGAAGACATGTGAGCAAGCTGTACTGAGGGTGTTGTATGTGCAATTAGGGTTCCTTTTTCTGTAAAGCCTTTCCAGATTCTTAGATGAATAAGGATCCACCAGCTCAGTTTTCATTGCCTTCTGTATCTTTTGGTCTGACATAATGTTGATCCCATTTTGCATGCAAAAAACATATGGGGATTGAGAATTAAAAGCAGTTACCGGCCAAGCTATTATAACAGACATAACTAAAGACCACCAAGAGCAGAAATCATGCTAGCATCATGCTGAAAGGAATATGAAACAGTACCATGAATATTATGATTACTTAATACTTAGTGATTGGTTGATATTTACATGTGGAGACTTATGGGACTGGAGCTAGAGACATCTATGCTGTGTTTTGTTTGTTTGTTTGATGTGGGCCATTTTTAAAGTCTTTATTGAATATGTTACAATATTGCTTCTGTTTTACGTTTTGACCCTTTTGGCCCTGAGGCATGTGGGAGCCTAGCTCCCCGACCAGGGATCGAACCCACACCCCCTGCATTGGAAGGTGAAATCTTAACCACTGGACTGCCAGGGATGTCCCTATGCTGTGTTCTGACAGTAATACAACTGAGTATAAATAAGTGAAGGAAAAAAAAAGACAAACGCCTCCGTTGCTATCTCCTCCCTCTAAGGAAACAGCTAACAATATTAAACCCATCATCTGTGTAAAGCACAAGTATGAACTCCATTTTACCATGAATACTACAGAGATTTGTTTAGCATCCTGTTAAAATCTTTTTACTCTTGGTAGGGAGTCTGTTGGTAGTAGTTCCAGCTTTGGCTTGGCAAACTGTGAGCTGTATGAATTTGAAAGGGGCAGTTAACCTCTCAGAGTCTCCTTCCTCATCTGTAAAATAAGGAGGTTGCCCCAGAGGTGATTATCAAAGCCTTTTCCAGCTTTACAATTCTATGATCTATGAACAAGAGCCAACATTACAATTTAGGATTTGGCACCTGATTTTATACTATGCTAGTGCCATGGAACTGCTTATTTCATGAATCTCACATGTTGAATTTCTCTATGTAACCTGGTTTGACTTTGTTGTTTTTCCTTTAAAGGAACTAAGCGTACTATCCCTTTGGCAACTGTGGGTAGTTATAAGAATTTTTAATCATACTTGGGAAATACATGCAGTGCCTAGTGGCGCACATGTCCTACTGCCCTCTAGTGGGTGAAACCATATCTTCCCTAGATTACCTACAAGACTGGCTAAGATAGAGCTGCTCAAGCTTTATTCAAATCACCTGAGGTGGGGTCCCAGTTTCTGCAACTCCCAAGTAATTTCACTGCTGCGGGTCCTAGGACTACACTTTGAGTAGCAAGAATTTAAGTGATTAGTGTTCTTCGGCACATACTTGGTTGAAGTAAGGAAGGAAGCATATTCAGCATGGGCTAAGAAGTATGTTTCTAGCTAGTAGAAGAGGAAGGAGGAGGAGAAAAAGGAGGAGGAAAGAGAAGGACAGGAGGAGAAGAAGAAAAGAGGAGGAGGAAATCAATCCACCAGACTGAAAGGGCTCTTGTGGCAAAGCCACGTTCCTCTTGATCACTAGCCATCTCTAGGAAGTTTCTAAGTCTTAACACGACAGTATATGTGTTTGGACTTACATAGTCTCCTTCTAATATTTTATTATATTTTAGTTAATTAACAGATAGGCCTGCAAAAAAATTAGAACTAGTTGAACCTGTCAGGATTTTACAACTCTATAATTATGTAAAAACACACATTAAAGCCAGTCTAGATAGAAAATATTCACCATATTTGTGTAACTTATTACATAAGTAGGCTGTATTGATGGAACAATGAGTACATACGGCACTGAACTCTTGCATAGTGGGATTTCTTTCCAGAAAGCAGTGGTCTAAGTTTAGCAGCAAAAAACTATCTATCTATGTTCAAAGCACTATCCTAGGTACTCAGGGTATAGAGCTGAACAAGGAGGACAATAGTGGTCATGAGTTCATTTCACAGAAGGGAAGAGAGAAAATGAACATATAACTGTGATAAAAGTTAAAACTTGGGCTTCTCTGGTGGCGCAGTGGTTGAGAGTCCGCCTGCCGATGCAGTGGACACGGGTTCGTGCCCCGGTCCGGGAAGATCCCACATGCCGTAGAGCGGCTGGGCCCGTGAGCCATGGCCGCTGAGCCTGCGCGTCCGGAGCCTGTGCTCCGCAACGGGAGAGGCCACAATGGTGAGAGGCCCGCGTACCACAAAAAAAAAAAAAAAAAAAAAAAAAAAAAGTTAAAACTTATAGCTCCAGTTTATAGGTATCCCTATGTACTTGACCCTATGCTTAGAACACTGTTGTCATTAACATTGATGGCTGCATTATACGTCCCATTACATACATATGGAAGCTAAAATTGAAAGAGCTCAGCGTTAAGGTCCAAACTCTTATATGACATCAAATGTGCAGGCTCTTAAGCACTAAATGATGTTGCATTTCATTGGTTTTCAAAATGTTAACTAACAAACTCCCTCTGTGTGATTTGATTTCCATATTCTCAACAGCTGCCTCTTTAGTCTGTTAGCAATGGAAGGAGATAATGCTGAGGCTGCCAGTTTGAATAATAAAGGACGTGTGTTGGATCCCACTATCTCTGTGTTTGTATTCTATGTGTTGGGCATGTTATTGTAGGAAGAGGGAGGAGCTGGCAGGAGGAGGGAAGGCAGAGCCTGACACTCTCATCTGTATTTTAGATCTGGTCTCCCACTCCATCAGAGCTTTCCTTCTCTTACACCAAGTCTTCTGGGCCTCGCTTTTTTTTTTTTCGGAAACAAATGGTCACCTGGTGCAAAGGTGAGTCTCATCTCTCTTGCTCCTACAACTAGGAAGGGCAACACTTCCGTTCAATAATAGTAAATGTTACTTCCAATTTTTCTTACCAGTATTCTGCTTTCAGTAAACCTCAGTTGCTTGAAACTTTGTGATGCCCTAAATCATTTTTCTGAATGAGGATATAAATGCCTTATCACTTTAGTCTTTGCATCTTCTCCCATTTTACCTTATTATCCCTGCATTCTAGAGGGAGAATCTAATTGAAAAATACTACTTCCCTGGCCCTTTCCTCAACTGTGTTTGGAATATTTCTAGGCCACCTCTACAAAAGTTTCTTGAAACCCAGAAAGAACATAAGTTTTCTCCCAATTCACTAAAAAGAAATGCCTGTCACTGCCTCACCCCAACTACGAAGGGGAATATGGCCACTTCATACAAGAAGAACTGAATTCAGAAATGCTTTAGAAGCTTATCAATACACATGTTATTAGAGGTCATATTAAAGAATGTCAATAATTTGGATTAGGCAGAATGACAGAATGGTTAAATGAATTACTTGGCTTTATACAACTGGTGGTTAGCCCAGCTGAAATTCCAATGCAAGTTTTTTCAATCCCAGCCAAATGTCTTTCCACTAGCTCTAGAAAAAAGGTACTCTGCAAGGTAGTTACCATCTGAGGTGGTAATGCCTGGCAAACAGGAGTGCTGATGCCTGGTATTGCTTAGTTGGTTGGAAAATAAAGATACTGGTCATAAACAAACCCAGGGAAAGCTCAGTGGAAATTGATCATAAACGCTGGGGAGTAAATCATAAGTGACCATGAGAAAAATCCCCATAACAAGACCTTTTCTTTCTCTCTCCTAATCATTCTCACTTGCACATTCCTCCTGTTAATGCTGTAAGATTTTTAATAATATAATATTGTATTTGGTTTAATTTAATCCCTTCTACATAGTGCCAGACTCAGAATTTAACTTCAACGTAAAGAATGGTGAATAATAGCATGGGGATAAGTTAAAAATCTAAATAGCTTGTATTTTTCTAACCATAAGTTATAAGAACTTATGCCTACAGGTGGGAATATGTAGATCACAACATGACAAGGATATTCATAACAATGGTCACTCACCAGGAGACACTCATGCATCTTAATGATGAGAGGAAATGGCCTACTCCACTTTCTCTTAAGCAAGTGCTATTTGATTGGAAAAGTCTCCAGATTTCTTTTTCGTATCAAGAAATTTTGATAGTTTTGATAATTGAAAAGCTTCCATTTTGGCTGTATCTCCAATCCTGTTCATATCTAGTGTTCTACTTGGTACATATCTTAGCATATAATAAAAACTCACTTTTTATATTAAGGACACTTCATCAAAATAAAAGAAAATTTAAACAAAAGTCTTCTTGGGAATTCTACTGGGAAGAAAAATTTAGATTTTATGATCCCAAAGCTACAGGCCACATACAACTAAATTTATTCAGTGATTTACATCTTGAACATCCTTAATGGAGATCAATGAAGTTCTATTTAGGTCACTATTTTAATTCATTTTGTTATACAAGCTAATCATAGAAAACAAGTCCTCTATACAAATTCACATGGTAGTTAAGTTATATGCTTAGACTATTCTTGTATGTTTAGCTGTAATTTACTGTTTTCTTCCCTATTGACTATACATATCAGAAGAGTACAAGTTGTGAAAATGGAAAAAAAAAATTCTGTAAACAAACTCTAGAGAATATTCTATATTACATATGCATACCCATTTTAAGAACTCATATAACTATTCATATTCTTGAATATTAAAAGCATCAGAATATAATTAATAAATGTTAATAATGATAATGACTTCAACACCAAAGGTGACCCTCAAACATCCTTAGAACCTATATTCTTCATTACCTGATTCAAACTGAGAAAAGGGTCTACTTTCAATGAGATAAAATACCACCATTACTACCACTACTATTGTAAAACAATTTCTCCAAGCCTAAAAATGGCTCTAGGAACCAGTGGTTATACTTGTGAAAGTTATTAAATATTCTAAAACAGGTAAACCCATGCTGTATTAATAATTCCAATTTATTTTGCCAAAAAGCATACCTCTGACACTGAAATATGCTAAAGATAGTACAAAGAAAGCTACCATTGAATCCTAAATAAACTACTAATTAGTTGATTTCAATAGCACAATATAGGAAGATGCCTTTATGATCAAGTGAGATTTATCCAGCAATTCAAACATAGTTTGATATTAGGTAAACTACACCCATTGACAGAACTAGTATTTAACATTAACCAAGAAGTTCAGGTCAATGCAATACAGCAAAATTAGACAAAGATTAGAAGAATATGTATCGAAAAGAGTAAGCAACACTGTTATTACCTTTGAGTGATAGGATTAGCTAACTTAAATGGCAAAATAATCTACTGGAAACCTTAATATTTCTTTACTTTGGATCATTATAGGATATTTAAAATTAATAGCTTTTTTAAAATACGCCAACCAGTATTAGAAAAGAAAATGAAAATAATCCCCTTGTAAAATCATGAGAAAAAAAGCAATAAATAATCATAAGAGAAATATGCAGCACTTATAAGAAGAAACATAAAATTTTGAGAGATATAGAAGAAAGATGAGTATAAAGAGATAAAATATTGTAAACATTTCAGTTTTTCATTTATTATGTGCTTAATACAATTTCAATCACAATTTCAACATTTTAATTTGGCAAAGTGGTCTTATACTTCATTGGGAAAAATAAATAGTTAAAAATAGTCAAATTTTCCTTTAAAATATGTAATTTTGAGAACATTTTACTCTCAGGTAATAAAATATATTTTATAGATACAATAATTTAATCAATGTGAGAAAAGTACAGTGAGATTGATGGATGGAATAAATGGCTCAGACACTAATTATCCTATGTATAAAAATTTCCTCCAAGCAGAGGATGAGTGGACTTCCATTCAGAAACTTGACATGACCTTTTGACACTCTTCTATTTGTTCAAGAAGATGTCAGTTCTATCCTAACTCTTCAAATTGTTAATCCTTGTTCTGCCCTCAGCTGGCTGCATTCATTAGTGGCCCCCCTGAGGTTGAATATTCTTGAATTCATGCCTACTCAATATCTTTCAAAAGCTTGTATAAGAGTGTCAGTAATTATGAGGGATATGCAATACATTCTTAGGAATATTTTTAAAACTATACTTGAATTAAATTCATCAGAAAACTAAAGCCATGGGCTGGAAAGTAGCAGGTTAATACAACGGAAATTTTAGTGTTGTTCTGTTTGTTATAAAGATATAGTAAAAAATATATTTCACCATAGTACATAGTGTTCTTCTTTATGGTTTCACTGGGCAGAAAATTCGTGATTTTTAAGAGCATTAGTTTTTTATATCTGTGAATTCTGAATCCCATAACACACTAAACTTGCCTTTTCTCCCTAACTTTTTGAAAACCTAAGGGGCACTATTTATGGCCTATTCTTTGCATAGGTATAACATCTGAAGGCAGAAAATTTGTGTTAACTCATTCTTGACTCTATCTACAATTTCAATTATTATTTTTTCTTTGCTTCATTTTACTTATTTTACCTTTGTTTTATCCTTTATACATTTCCTTAAGTAATTTGGAACTAGACACAGTGTAAATAAATGATAAATAATAACAGTATGTCAAATATAGTTTACAATTAACATAGCATAAAAATTAGAAATAGAGTCATTATAGAGTGCTGGATAATTACCTATTTGGGCAAAAAGGGGAGTTATTGGATCCTTTTCTCAAATCAATAATAAACTCCTAGTTAATGAAAACATTACCTATGAAAAACAATACCATAATATGATCAGAAGTAAAAATATAGGGAAGTAGTCTAATCTCAGGGTATGAAAAACATAAAACACATTGACAAACTCTCAAAGTGAAAATTATGGATTTGAATATTTAAAAAGTTAATGATTCTGTACATCAAAATACATAATAAAAAGAAAAGATTTAAAAACAAGAGAATATTCTCTACCACAAATTTGACAAGGGAACTAACCTAAGTCTTTAAGAGCTCACAAAAATTGATAAAAAAAAGATAAACTAAAACTCAAGAGAAAATTGAGCAAATAACATAAATATATAATTCAAAAGAAGAAAAATACAGGTTTTAAGCATATAAAATATTTAGTCCTCTAGTTAGTAAAATAAATCCAGATTAAAACAAGGTAAAATATTTTGCTTATCAAATTAGCTAAGATGAAAAAAATATAATAGCCAGTGTTGGTATTGGTTTGGTGAATTGCCGATAGGCCTGTAAACTGGAACTTTTTTTTTTTTGCGGTATGTGGGCCTCTCACTGTTGTGGCCTCTCTCGTTGTGGAGCACAGGCTCCGGACGCGCAGGCTCAGCGTCCATGGCTCACGGGCCCAGCCACTCCGCGGCTTGTGGGATCTTCCCGGACCGGGGCACGAACCCGTGTCCACTGCATCGGCAGGCGGACTCTCAACCACTGTGCCACCAGGGAAGCCCTGGAACATTTTTATAGCAATTAAGCACTTGCTAGAATAGCCTTCAAACTGTTATGCCCTTAACCAAATAATTTCAGTTTTAGAAATCTATGCCGAAGAAATGGTTACAATTGCCAAAACCAAATTTATGTATTAAATGTACATTGGAATTATTACAGAATACTGACAAACAGAAAACAATCTAAATGTCCAACTAAAAGTGTTAGATAAATCATTCTTCTAACTTATGATTACATATTTTATTTCCACTAGCAATCATAGAAAATGTTAGAAATAACATTATTTAATGATTTGAGGAATTGCTAATAATGTAAGCTTTAAACATGGCACTGTATGATCACAATTCCATAAAAACGACAATTCGACATATATAGTTATATATCAGAAAGGAGGAAGATAATCTAAAATAACAGTGATTATTTCTGAGTGTTGGCTTTATTGGTGATTTTTATTTTTCTTTATAATCTTCTGTATTTTCTACAACCAGTGTTTAGAACCTTTTTCCCAAGCATAGAATTGACTTTCGGAAAAGATGACTTAACAAAGTTGAGTGATACTAAAAGAAACAGAAATTATGAAGTTCCATGTAGACCTCACAGAGTCCCTGCAGTGACAGGAGCTCCTGTCTGCCATTTAGAGGAGATAAATGCTATATCTCCATAGGAAGATGGGGCACAGATAATTCAGATTGACAAAAGCATCTGTCCAGCATACTTAGCTTCCTAAGGCTTTGATGTGTTTAAAAGATCAGCAAAGCTTTCCCTTTGCCTTCCCTCACTACAGCACAAGTTCAAAGAAACATTTATTATGAAGAGGCTGAATTGTAACAGAAGCTTCTCTCTAGCTTTGAATTACAATGTAAAGTTTATCTATAACTTTATATCAGAAATGCCCCAACAGCTGAGTTAAAGTACTCTATTAATTTTCATTAGTGGTTTCTGATTTATATGTTCTGTTTCAAGTATCAAAGACAAATAATAGAGACATTTTATTGTTCTTCAGTGAGGAATGCAAGAAGATAACAGAGAATGTAGAAAAGCAAGCTATATTTAGGTTGAGATTGTCTAACCATCTACTTAATAATAAATTTAAAGCATGTTAAGAATGTCAATTAGAATTTGGATAGCTGTTCACGTAAAGCCAAATCAATGAATCTAATTTTCTGTTCTTTTAGGGCCAAGTATATTTAATTTTAAAAAGCCCCTTTCTGTTTACTATTTTCTTTTCTAAAAGTGACCAAAGAAAACAATGAATATGACTTAAATATGGTATTTTTGAAAATTCCCAAAATATCTAAAGTCTCAAAACAGATTAAAATCCAAGCACAAAGAACATTTAAAAAATCTGATTATTTTTATTTGAAGCCTGTATATCTAAGGTTCTAAATGTCATAAAGTGATGGTCAGAATAGATAAATCATTTTAGAATTCAGTAATCCAAGTAAATGTAGATTAACCCACCCCTCAAATATGTTACACATAATTTAAGTAGGGTTTAACTTTTAAATGTACAAATGATTCTGCCCTTAAAATATATTAAAGAAATGTGAGGTTGGGGAAGATAGAAAAACAAAACACAGAATAAAAATTTAGTATAAAGCCTTCTATTATGGAAATTATCTTTTTTTTATACAAATGGCTTGTGCTCTGCTCTAGCAAGAGAATTTTCCATGTCGTGTATTTGCAAATTATCTAAAATGCAGTGATAACCTCCTATCAACACTCTATATGTGAAACTGTAACCTATTCGGCCCATGCTGAGAAATTCCACTTATTTCTTCCTTTTTCACTTTTGAAATTCTTTGAAAGGTGTCCTCTTATCTGAAAGGTCTCCTCTGGCCATTTGACCCCTATCTTTAATATCTTGCTTTCTGCTCTTTGTTCTTCAGCGCCTCACTTTCTCACTTTTGACTGCATTCTCCCCCTCTTACAGACTCCTTATTATTTTGAACAAAGGACACCACTTCAGGCCATCTGCCCCCATCCTTTTTACTCTCCTATCAACACCCACATTTTGCCTCTGAAGACTCAGGTCTCCACTCTTACACACCTCTTTAAAATAAGGTACAACCTTGCTCATTTCCCTTAACTTTACAGGTCTTTCTCTACTATTTGGTTAAGAGGACAGAAAATGGTAAGAAACCAGAATTCATGGGAGACTGGGAGTGAGAGATTTTAGAATGCAGTCATATCTTTGCCCCACTCACCAACTGCTGGTCTTGCCAAAGTGACCATGAAATTTTCCACTTCACACACATCTACCACTTTGGACAGTTAAGGAGGAGTGGCAATAAAGATGAGAAGGATATATTAAAAATGACATGAGCAGTTGAGACCAAAAGAGTAGGTGCAGGGAGAAAGCAGAACTATGCACCAACACAGAACTGGAAGGTGAAATGAGAGTGGCCCAAAGAACAGGAATGACATGCCTTAGATTTGCCTCTTTTCCAATTTCCTCAAGGATTGCCTGAGAGTTATCAACTTGAGTGAGAGTCATTAACCTTTGAAATCTACCCTCTACCCATACAGTTCTCATCTTTTAGGTTTTTGGTAATCCCCTTTAACTCTTTAAAAAACACACCCCACTGACATAATATTAAAATATTATGAAACAGTAAAATATTGAAAGTTTAAGAACATGGCATATACAGGCATTAAGACAAGGAGCGTTAACCCCAGGACACAGTTAAATGTTTGTTTCTTTATCATGATGGCTATAGGTATTATCTTTTGTCAAAGAGATAGTTTTTCTTTTCGTTATTCCAACAATAGTAATATATAGATTGCTAGCCTGTAGTGTTCACTTTATGACTGGAGAGTGTTACCAAACATGAAATTCATTTGGGCTCCAATGGAATAGCTGTCCTATTTCTAGGATTTTGGATCTACCACCTTGAATAAATTCAGAAATACAGAAAAGAAAATAGAAGTAGGATTTTATGTATTCTCCCTTACCCAAAAAGGAAAAAAAAAAAGACATGGAAGTCAAAGGTAGAATCAGCCCAGGAAGAAGAAAATGCACTTCTCTCTATATATCCTAGAAGTTAACACGAGAACCATCCAAATGGGTTTATACGATGATCTGAAATATATCGTCTATGTAATATGAGAAAAATTTATTCTAATCAGTTCTTCCTTTGTTCTTATCTTTCAGCATCTCTGGGGTCTGTCTGATATATAAGGTTCCAGAGTAAAAGTTTGCACATGAGTTCTAGGTGAAATAAATGGCAGTAAATGTTTGTTAATATAATAACTATTATAATATAATGTTTTATAACGGAATTTACTTTTTTCCTATTTATATTGTACAGATTCATTGAACATGTGTTCTTGGAAATTTAATATATGTAATAAATACTGGGCTAGATAAAAATTGGTTGGATTTAGCTCTTAAGGAATTTTTAGAAAGAAGAATTAAAAAAATAGAACTACATCACTCAATTCTACTTCATTTTTAGAAAGAAGAATTAAAAAAATAGAACATCACTCAATTCTACTTCATTAGGTTATGGATCTGATTTACTGAATAAGTGAAAGACCAACAACATAGTCCATTATTTTACATATCCAGGTAGGTATATTAGTTATAGATAGATAGTCTCAGCTACTCATCATTAGAAAACAATGACACAACATTTATCAGAGTTTACAAGTAAGTGAGTTATTTTAAAACTCAAGACATTGGACGAAACAATGAAAGTCCTATAATGTCCACATTATAGACCACCCCCACTCTAAGGGAGTCATCTTGGAAGGGATTTTACACATTATTTGAAGACCTAAATCAACTAGGGAACCGTTAGTGTTGCTCAGTACAGTCAGCATCATGGTGGATCGGTTCCAGGAACTGTTGTAGATACTGGAATCTGTGGATGATCAAGTCCCATAGTTGGCCCTGACAGTTGGCTGGAACTGACTGTCCTGCTGTTATAGGACCCAAATGTAAGAACAGAAACATATGTGAATATGAGCTGTAGTGACTGGGGTGAAATCATGAGACAGTGGATTGAGCACAGAATTTAAAACCAGATAGACCTGTCTGCCTTCTATTATTATTTTGGGTGATATTAAACAACCCTACTTCATAAGGTTTATATAAGAGAATAAATTTTTTAATGCATGGAAAATGTTCAACAAATAATGGATATTCTTATTTCTATATTCTAACTGATCCAAAAGACTTTGCAAAAATACCTTTGGTGATGACGAAGGCAGAGCTGGGAAGGCAGCATTGTCTAACATAAGCTTTAAAAACTAGGCATGTTGGGCTTCCCTGATGGCGCAGTGGTTGAGAGTCCGCCTGCCGATGCAGGGGACACGGGTTCGTGCTCCGGTCCGCGAAGATCCCACATGCCGCGGAGCGGCTAGGCCCGTGAGCGATGGCCGCTGAGCCTGCGCGTCCGGAGCCTGTGCTCCGCAACGGGAGAGGCCACAACAGTGAGAGGCCCGCGCACCGAAAAAAAAAAAAAAAAAAAACTAGACATGTATTCCTTAATAACCCCATTATACCTTTAATATTTGTGAATTTAATCCCATTTGGAAGTTAGTGAACTTATACTTTCAGTGGATACCACCTCTTGTTAGCTATTCCTTAGTTAACTGTCTCCTCTATAAAGTTATATTATTTTAGTCTTAAATTTGATATTCATAAGCATCACAGACAAATCAATGACCACGTGTGAAGTACCACATATATATTATTTACTACAGGATACAAGGAAGTGGAAGTCACACTCTAGCATCTAGATCTTACTTTTAATTAAGCCACTCAAATTCACTGGACCCTGTATTAGGCACATTCTATCAAGGGGCAAAAGAATGTTTGAAAAGTTAATAAATATTAGATACAGATGTCCATATGTAATATATATGATGCCAAGTAAATTGCATAAAGAAGAACTTCAACAGGAGTTCAAGAGAACAAGGATTTTGGATTAGGAAGGTTATGGAAGGTTTTATGGGAAAAACAGAATCCATTATTCAGAGTATTTACTGACTGCCAGCTTTAGGTCAAGCACTCTAGTAAAACACAGGCAGAAGGAGGGAGGCAAGGGACCCTTACGGTAAAGGAAATGAAAATATGATGAAATTCTTTATAACCTCGCCCATGTTAAAGTTCATCTACATTTTAAACAAATCAATTACATACTTTGAGATATTTCACGAATTTTAGGTTGGGGAATGTTTCTCCTTAGAGGAGTTCAGTGATGTCTGCAGACTGAATGACATCACTTTTTACTCTCCAAGAGTAAAAATGCTGCTGCGTGCAGACAGATCAAGGCAAGGCTATGACCAAGGAATCATAGAGGTGGAAAGATATAAATCCAGACATAGGACCAAGAGGACAAGCTAAGTTGGACGGTCAGAAATCTGGACAGAGAGCAAAGGGACATCTAAAGAGAACAATGAGAGAGGTGAGCATGACAACACAGAACAGGTATCACGTCTGAGGATGAGGCAAGCTGCTTTCTCAGCCTAAGTACTTCAATGCATTCCATTGCCATAGTCCAGTTTTGAGGCGTAACCAAACTTCATCCCTGCATGGTGATAAATTCAGGTAGATAATGACACCATGTCCAATTAAAGACTAACCATTAGCAGAATAGCATTTGGAAAAATTGTACTTCACACTAGGTTTGCTATAAAACCAAAGGATATATGATTTGAAAATTTTTAAAATATTAAATGAATGGTTTTTTCCCCTAAATTTAGAACACCGTAAAAATGACAGATTTAAGCTGAGTGATATCTTGGGTAAAAGTTCATTTTTTTCTTTTTAACAAAATTAGGGTTTTATAGTTTTGTTTTGTTTTTTAAGCAACTCCCTGACTGATTTCTTCCTGGGACAGATATTTTGTATTTTCAATACTTAGGATTGAGAGATTACAAATTTTCTTTTAAGATGACTTTCTTTGAAACATTTGCTAATAATAACAGTAAGTTTCAGCATTGTTCTAATTGTATGGTATGTGCTGGGTCAGTGGTTTTTAGGGGTCAGTAGAGGAAAGGAAGTGTTTGGACTTTCAAAGGATTTCATTTGAAAAGTAACTTTTTGAATTTGGATAAAAGCACTCATATATTCCCAGTAACTTTCCGGATTCAGGCTACAGTAGTAGATACAATTATTTGTTGGCTTCTTTTCATATTGTATATAGACCTCCCTCCAATCTGCGTGCCTAAAGGATCTCAGT
This sequence comes from Tursiops truncatus, assembly GCF_011762595.2. Lineage (NCBI taxonomy): Eukaryota > Metazoa > Chordata > Mammalia > Artiodactyla > Delphinidae > Tursiops > Tursiops truncatus. The sequence goes on from NC_047036.1 coordinate 36,546,390, forward strand.
TATTATGATCAATGGTCCCTTTGCTCATTGTCTGTAACCTGAATAAGCATCGTATCTAATGAGTATACACTATTTCTCAAAAATTGTGGGAATTTTGTAGTGATACAATTGATTTTAAAGCATTTTGTAGTGATGAAATTTATTTTAAAGCACACCTACTAGCCTTCCATCATTAGGTAGTTATAAGATTTCATATGGGAGTCTAAAAATATATTAACCTTAAACAGAGTCTGCAAATGTTAAAAGGTTGTGAATTACAGTATATTATTTGATTGTAGAAAAATATTAAATGATAGAATGAGAAAATTTGATTTGAGAATACTCTGGGGAAAAATAAGCAAAGTTAAACTGAACTAAGATTATAGTGCCTGAGAATATCAGATTTCAACCAGATTTTTTTTAGTCTTCTGTTTATAAGAATATTAATACATTAAAATTTTGCATTATCAAAAATTTTGCATTATCTTTGAACATCTGTTCATCTTAGCTCAAGCAAATGACCATTACCATCATCAATATCTGCCCCAGTACAGGGTCATTCTCTACAGTTTGTCTGGGTATTGCTAATCTTCAAACATTCCTTTGACCTCAAGCTTTTCTCCAATTTTTCTCCATTTTTTTCTCCCCTTCTCAGCAAAGCATAAGTTGTCTACATATACCCATTTTTCACTTTTCATTCTCTTCCTCAGCTCAGTGAAACTGGGCTTCATCTTGGCACCCTTTCATCAGGCACCAACAAATTCCATGCTGCTAAGTTCCGGTGGTCTCTTCTAGTCTTACCCCAACTCCCGTGGCATTTGAGATCACTGTTCTTCCACACTTCTAGAAACAATTTTCACACTTGCCTTCTGAGAATTCGCTCTTTGGATTTTTCTCCCATCTCTTTGGTACTCTTTCTAAGTCATTCTTCTATCTTCTCCCCTTACTCTACTGAATATGGAGATAATTGGGTTGACTTTGGACTCAGACCCAGCCAGGTATTCTATGCTGTCTCCACAAGTATCTCTCAGTTTCATGACTTTAAATTCCGTACATATGATGATGATGCCCAAACATACATCTCCAGCCCTGACTTCTTTCCTAAGCTCATAAACCTTTAACTACTTGCCAGCTGCTCTTAAATTTTAATAGTGATCTTAATATCTCCAAAATTAAACAACTGATTTTTCCTCCCAAAGCTGTTCGTTGCCCCCGCAGATTTCTTCATCTCAGTACAAAGCAGTATCATTCACTCTTTCTCTCATCTCTTCACCTCCCACCCCCATTTACTGTCAAACACAAAGATTTGTTTGTTCTGCCTCCAAATTGTGTCTGGACCCTACTACTTCTCTACAGTGCTGTTGTTAGTGCAATCCAAAGCACTAACATTTTTTTCTACCACCATAATGTTTTCATTTTCCCTCCAACTATCTCTTGTCCACAAATAAAGTGATTATAAAAAAGAACAAAACATAAATCCCATGATGTCATTCATATATATTCATTCATTCATTGGCTTCCTATTAAGTTAGAATAATTGTCAGACTCCCTAGTATGGGCCTCAGGAACCACAATCTACTTTTTAAACTTCACCCACCATTTTCTCCTTCACACACCATTCTCCAGCCCCTCTGGCTTTCTCTCTCTTTCTTGAAAATATTGATTTCATTCTTCAGGACTCTTGCACTTGTGTCCTCTGCCTGAGCTTTATTTCCCCTGATTTTGACATGGCTGACTCTATCCCATCATTCGGGTTTCAGTACAAGTATCATTTCCTCATAGATAAATACGTTTATATAAAGAATCTATCTTAAAGTAGCTCTATCCTGAATTTCTGCAGTGAAAGAAATGTTTGATAATCTGTGTTGTCCAATATGTAATTATTGAGCACTTAACATGGGGCTAGTGATAATCAGAAACTGAATAATTTAATTTTCATTAATTAAATTAATCTAAATTAAAATAGCTACTTGTGGTTAGCAGCCACCATATTGATTAGTGCAGTTCTAACACAGCACTTCATTCTATTTTTAAAAAATATAATTTAAAATCATAGTATTATTTTAAAATTTGTTGATATACTTTTGAAAAAACATTTTTCTTCTCTACAGTATAAGCTTCATAGAACAGGAACATTTTTGTCTGTTTGTTTCTATGTGCTCAGAACCCAGAAGAGGGCCCTGCACATAGTAGGTACTCAATAAATATTTGCAGAAAAAATAGATAAATGAAAGAATGGATGAACCCATCCCCTCTGTTTCTGGCTGAAGTCAGGCCTGTGTTGTAGTATCTTTAGTTCAGACTATTGATAATAGTTTCCTCCCTGGATGACCTCATCCTACTTCTGCCTCACTCAAATCTCTCCTTCATGTCACTAAGTGATGATTTTGAGTTACTTCTGTGATCAAGTGACACACTCCTGCTTAAAACACTTTGGTGTAGGTCACTATCATGAGCATCCCTTAATGATATGGTGACTTCTGCATAGATGGCTCTCCCCACCTCTCATCTTACACTCAAGCAATACTGAGGTACTAGCAGTTTTCACACATCTTAGGCTGGTGGGAACAACCCTTCTTCTTCATGTTTGGCAAATCCTCACGTATCCTTCAAAAACCCAAAGAAATGTTTTGTATGATGATTCACCCACGGCAAATCTTCCTTCTCTTGCTGAGAATAGCCCCTTTGTGTGTATGTGTACATTTAATACCTTATTCATACTTTGATGGCTACATGGATATATTGTACTTGGTTTCAGGGACTTTGGTTTACTTTTATAACCTTAGCACAGAGCAAAATTCTAGCTGTAGCACTTAGTAAGTGCTCCATTGATAGTTGTTAATTAAATGCAGCTCATGTCCTTATAGCAGGGTTCCATTGTACTGATGGATGGGACTCAGTGGGTCTGGCTCAAGGCTTTTATTTTTCCTGCAGAAAAGTAATTATTTTCTTCCATTTTTACTACATAGAACAATTGTTTTTAGTGTCTGAGTAATATGATTTTTATTTATGTTGGGGCCATATTATATTTTTATTGAATTTAGAAGGTAAATATAGGAGTCTTCCATACAACCATTCTACAATATGTCATTTTTCTTAAGACTGTCAGATTTTGGTGTAAAATGTGTATAGATCCTGTCAAAGTGAAAATATTTTACAACTATGAGGATAGTTAGAAGATCTCAAGGATTCTACTTGCCTTCTAGCTGTACCATGGATGAGGTGGTTAGTAAGGCATAGCTAGTCTTGCAACATTTCTTTAAGGAAATGTGTGAACTATTCCAAAGAGTTGTGCATTTAAAGGTGGGCCAGAAGTGACCTATTAATTTTCTTATATGAAACCACTGATGATAGTAGGATGAAATATTCTATAAGTATTAAACAAAGCTAATGCTAATAAAATGTACTAATGGAATAATCCTACCACAACAGGAGCAGAACTAGAGACAGAAAAAAGGACACTGTTTTATTCTAGCCGGGCAGCTAACAAAACACTACAGACCAGATGGCATATAAACAGCAGAAATTTGTTGCTCACAGTTCTGGAAGCTGGATATCTGAGATCAGGGTGCTAGTGTGGTCGGATGAGGGCCCTCTTTCCAGGTCACAAACTTCTCATGTCCAAACAGCGCACAAGGAGCTAGGGAGTTTCTTAGGATCTCTTCTATAAGAGCACTAATCACGTTTATGAGGGTGCCACCCTCATGACCCAATCACCTCCCAAAGACCCCACCTACTAATACCATCACCTTAGGGGCTTAGGATTTCAACATATGAATTTTGAGGAGATACATTCAGACCATAGCAAGCACTTAACATGGGATCTGTACTTCATAATAATTCTGACACTAACTATGCATATTTGTTTTTGCCCTATCCTCTAAATTGTAAAGAAAATTCAGCACAAATTTCTCTCACTCCTGTCCCAGATAAGGCGGAACCTGTCATCCTTCCTGTTATCTCTGGAGGTTATTAGGAGTAGGTTGCAGATTTAGTAAATAAAAATACAGAATGCTTAATTAAATTTGAATTTCAGATAAACAATGAATGACGTTTTTTAGTGTAAACATATCCCATGCAATATTTAAGACACATTACCTATGGCTCTAAATTCTTGTCTGCACTAAACTCTCAATCTTATGTGCCCACTAAAAGTTCAACCACACTTTCCATGAATCTTCTCTTCTTTATGCTCACACTGCCTGTGTGAGCTGTTTCACACTGTGAAACAGGGCTTCTTTTCTGTAATGTTCCTCTAACTCATTCAAGGCATTTGTGTATATAGTGGGCTTCACCTAACATTTACATTTGAAACTAGGGAGAGGATACAGGTCATAGCGGTTTAAATAATTTAAGATTAAATAAAAGATGTGTTTATTTTCTAGCATACTTTAATCACACTCCCTACCCCCTTCCTACTTTTCACTATGACCAGTTGCTCACTACCCACTTGTCTCCACAGTCCTTTGTCTCCTATTTTGTTTCGCCTCCTCTTTAATTTCTTCAACCTTCTCTCCTGTCTTGCTACTCAGCCCAGTAGCGATTTCTAAGTTCACATGCAATGCAATTTTGCCATCTTATCTTCTTCACCATCACTTTATAGATCACGTCTTCATGGCCTTACTTTTTTAACAAATAGCAGTTCTTCCCTAAGAGATATCATACACACACACACACACACACACACACACACACACACACACACACACACACGCGCACACACACGCACTCACGCAACTTTGGCAAAAATCACTTTATTTCCCTTGCTGGAATGTAGTCTCTTTAGTTTGAAATCAAATTAGACTTGGCCTAGGTATATATGTCATACCAGTTTGACTCATACTAGGTTTTGAAAATAGTTTAATATTCTAATTTTACTCTGGTTAAACATCTTGAGAAAAAACTGAAAAGCTGTTTGGGAATATGTGTTGGTAACTTTAAAAATTTGAATACTCTTTGACCTAAAAAGTTGGCTTCTACGAAATCATTTGAAGACAGTGAAGCTGTGGCTAAGAGCATCGTGTTTTGAATCATACGGACAATCCTTGTTTTGTCATCTACTAGCTATGGAAAATCTAAGTCATGTTTAGAGAGATTGGGATAACAAGAATATTAAACTAATAAGATTATTTTGAATATTTTAACTATTGACATATATATTTCCTAAATATATATCTAATAAATATATATTATATGTAAATGGGTAAACTATGATATAGATATGTCAGGATCTTATAGGAGTCTTAAACTAATATTTATGAATATTTTTAATAATATGAAAAAGTGTCCAAGAAGAAACAAAGTTATAACCAGGATAAAATATAGTATGTACAGTATGATATCCACTAGGAATAGCTGCATAAAATAGAATTATATAATCATAGACACAGAGAAAGGAATGAAAGGAAATTGACCAAAATAAAACAGCAGTCACCTCTGGGTAGTGAAATTATGAGGAATTATTATTTTAATACCTCCTTATCTTATATATTTCTAACAATGGACATGCAATAATAATAGCAATAAGAAAATCATATATGTGTATATATAAACACAAGCATAACACATACATATGTAACATGAGTATATATAATATATATGCTCTTAAATTTTATATAAGAAATATATTCAGTTTAAAATCATCAATAATAATTTTTGAAAGATTATTTTTATTCTATCCATGGTTCATTACTTGAAAAAAAATCAGTATCTATGTTTAGCAAATAGCTCATTAAATAACTATAGTAATTCTTGGTTTTGATTCATGTTTTAGATGGCAGTGCAGTTATATATATTTTTTTTTTAGGAGAATGTTTTTAGTAGCTTACATGTTGAGAAAACTTGTTTATATTTGCATCATTAGGTAGCTTAGAAAATAATGCTAAATGAACACTGTTATATGAATTACATTGCCCCTAAGAATTTCAAAAGTACTCAAGTAAATATTGAAATTAATATTGAAAATTAATCTTCTCAGATCAGATTGCTTACTCTGGTTGTTAAATTAATAAAAAATAAGCTAATTCAATTTAGCCCATGTTGAAATTTGAATTCTCTTGGATTTTAAGTACTCCTATTCTCTCTATCTTGAGAGAAGATAATCCATGATATGAGTTTCTTATTTACTGACTCCAAATACACTAATCAGCTGCACAAGGCATGCTTTAAAGACATGACAGTGTCTATGAATATCCTTACATAAAAGACTGGCTTAAATTATCATCCAATGATGATAGAGACAGAGACATGGATAACAGATAAAATGAGAGACAGAGAGATGGATAACAGATAAAATGAGTTAGGGATTTGTTCTTATATTTGTAATGCTTGGAGGCTATGCTCAATGAAAGACAGTCTCTGATTTATTCCATTTGATATGATCTAACTTGTTTTTAAAGTTAAGTGGTTTTCCAAATGTTTAAAAACAAAAATCTTTGAAGAATTGAGAACTATAATTAAAATTTGAATTAGAGAATCACAAATACTGTGTGCACTTAATTAAAGATATACATGCTACAATGTGTGCTTCCCTTGTGAAAACCAGAAGTATGTAATTTACAGGCCAGCTCATCACTGGAATCTCATCTTCTCGAGGAAAGACGGCTTCCAGGTTACCACTGGCTAAATTTCTATACCATTTCTATTGATATTTTGCTACTACCAATAGTTTGGCATTTTGCAGATACTAGACTGACTCGTGTAAATTTCCATTTTTATACATGAGATTTGGAGGAATGTAGTCAATAATACATGATTCAACCTAACAATCTGTGCCAAAAGATGCACGATGGGTGTATTCCTTCAAATTAAAACACACACACCATTCACACATATACATAATCTAGAGTTAAATATTTATTGATTTATGTCTTTTTTTTTCTTTAAGGTGTGAATTTTCCAACAAGTAGGATACTGTGTTTTAATATTAATTCAGTGGTAAAAATTTAGAAGCTAGTGGATATTTGTAGAATCAATCAATTATTTTATTACTGATTCCATCTCAGGCTAAGGAGGGCCAAAACTTATAGTCCATGTAAGAAGAGCACATTTGGGGTACACTGACATGTGGGACGGTAACTGTCATTCAGCCCTGGCCACAACATTGGGCTTGATGAACAAAAAGAACACCATGCTACTGACCCACTTAGCAGGTGAGGGCTTTGGCTTTTAGGAGCTTTTCTGAAGTTTCTGATGCACAAGTGCAGGATGTGTTGGAATCTACTGTCAGAACTCAAGGGTTCAGTAAAAGAACTACTTGTATACAGTGCAGAACCTGCCACAGAGGAAACTCATGCCTGACACTCCATGCCCCCATGCAGCAACAATGCAGAGGTGGCATGGCCCTTACCTGGGCCAGGGTACAAGCCAGGCTCTTCGGTTTTGGAAACAAAGTATCAACTGTAGGAACTCTACCTGACTCCTACCAAGCTCCTATCAGAACTTTGATTGAGATAACTGAGTTTTGAAATCGGTAGTCTGAAATCCAAGAGTATCTGTCAAGGTATTCTAAGACCCATCCCTGCATTAATTCAGATCACCAGGAGCATATGATTTGGACATTACCCAGGAAAGCTCTAGGTTCTGTAATTATGGGAACCTAGGCCAGTTGATCCCTCTGTGACTACTTTTCCTCATCCGTAAAATAGGGATGTTAATAGTATCTAACACAAGAATTTTTCTCAGGTTCAAATGAGTTAATGTATAGTATGTGCTCAATAAATGCTTGCATAAGTTGTTTTGTTACTATTAAAAATAAATTCTCAGACTTCTTACAAGAATGGATATGAGAAACTTTCTTAGCAAAAATGTTTTGGAGTTAAAAAAAATTTCCCTTAATATGACGTAGTGCCATGTGTAGGTAGAATGAAACCACATAACCTCAGTGTTTTCATTTTTCTCATGGAGATAATACTAACTCACCTCATAGAGATCTTGTGACGATTATAAATTAGATTATGTGGATAAAGTATCTAGAACAGTGTCTGGTCAATAGTCTTTTCTCGGTTAACATTAGTTTCCATATCTGTAATCCATCCTCCCTCTTCAGTATCCACAAAAGAATCCAATGCCAAGAAATATTTTTATTGTCCAGATAACCTCTCTGTTATTGTTGTTGTGGTAGTGGTTGTTTGTTTTTGCTCTGTTCGTTTTACTTTGGCTTTTTGTTGAGAACTATAGGCTTTGTTCTGTGTTTTCTTTTTTCTTTACATTTTAATAAGTTTAGAGCTAAATGTTATGCTCAGTAGCAAGCCCAAACATAGTTTCTATTAAAACTATTGCAACTAAAGCCCTTATTATATATTCTTATTTCCTTATTTTAATGGTTTTGTTTACATTTGTATTTTATTTTAAATTGCCTCAAATCCTTTGGTAATTAGGTAGAAATAATAAAAGAAATCCTGAGGGTACTTTTCAAATATCATAATGAGAGCTTCTCAGATACCTTCTAAATTGGAAGACTCTGTTCGTAAAATTGGATGTATCTGGAAAATTTTTCTTTGGCAGAAGAAGCTGTGGGGTAAGGAATTTGTGGAGCCTCTACAATCTCATCCTATTAGCTTTAGGATTAAGTGAACTGTCTTCTAAGTCATCATTGGGGGAGGAAACAGTAATTTATCATGAAGGAAAAGGCTCTTATTTTCCTTGCTAGAATGCAGCTGAGCTTGAAAGGGTGCTTGTAGTTTATCCAGCTAACTCATACGTTGCCATTTCTAAAATGAAATGAAATTGTAACAAATGCACTTATTCCATAAATAATTTGAGGATTTTTCCCTCTATCTTTGACTCTCATACTAGAGCAGTACAGCTAAGTAATAAAATAAAGAATAAAATAAGATGGTGAATAACAAGCTATAACTCTCTGGGATTCTTAGTTTAGGTGGATTAGAGTATGTTAGATCTACATTATTTATTAAATGTTAGAAAGTTCCCTTTTCTTAGGGGAATACAAAAAAAAAGAAAGAAAGAAACAGACTGCTTAACAAAGAACATACAAGATTCTTAAATTGCATCTCTAGCGACATTTAAATCTTTTCAAGTAAAACTCGTAATGGGTGACATGTTAAAATGTCTGTGTTCTCAGTTCTTACATGTTTTTGTCTAGCATGCATATTACCTTAATATTGTAATGAATGGCATTTCTCAGAATGGCTGAGGAAGGTACACTTTTAATTAGAACTGCTTATTAAATATAAATTTAATATAATCTGTACTATATTATATTTAATATATCTTCCTTGACCCCAACTACCTCATGCTAAAGGGCAATTACATTGACTTTTATAAGTCAAATAATTCATTTGCTCTTAAGTCTAATTGTATCTGAAGACCTTAAGAGCCCTCAAATTTTGTTCATTGTCCTTGCAGAGCTGTAAACATCACCCAATGGGTGGATGTATCTAAACTTTTCATTCCTTTCAGAAGGTATCCAAGTAGACCCCAGTCTTCATATAATATTAAAATCTCTAACAGTGGTAGCATGTTTGGTTATAGCACCAGGTTGTGTATGGGAATCTGTTGCATTAGAAAAGTTATATGCAGCTGGTGTTTTAATACTAAATCTGTGATGGATAAAACCCAGGGCTACTGGTTTGGCTACTGCCTGCCCTGAGTCACACTATCTCCTCTCCAAAACACATGTAACACATTAACAATCTGATAATTAGTGCACATTCCTGCCTGCTCCTTAAAACCTCACTCCCAGATGCAGCTTCGGTCGGATCTTGTTTTTATTAGCTTTCATGATTCACTACTGTTGTAATACTAGTTCCCTTTTCCATTCATTAGGCTTTCTATCTGGCTAGGCAGTGTTGATGTAAACTCAGGTCTTAAAAAGGCAATGACTTCATCTTCTTTGCACGTACCCAGTCTCTAAATTATGTGTCCATATAGTGTGGAACTATGGTCTCAATGGCATGAAAAGGAAAATAGGACTTACAAGAACATTTATTTCACTTGTATTTAGAGTTGGAAAAATGGTGTAGGGAAGGACACAGTTGATTCAAGAAGAACAGCCATTGTCTCCTGGACTCTTCAGCATGTGTAAAGCCTCATCCTACCAAAACACTCTCATGTATGTGGCCCCAACCTAATATTACAAATGATCTTCTATGGGGACATTTATAGAAAAGTCAAAGTATATTCGCTTTCTACATGGGATAATAATGTATTTGTTGTAGACATAATAAAAGATTGAACAGAAAGAGAAAACAGCTTACAAGGATCTGACATGAACAGAATCAAGTAGAACAGGAAACTTGCTGAGGACTCAAAAGTGTGGGATATTCTGGTATATATTTACAATCTACATTAAAATGGTACCATTTACTAAGACAGAGAGAACTAACAAGCATCTCAGATTCCTGAGCTCAAAACAAAGAATGACTTATTAGGTATTAGTGCACAAAGGTATCATAAAAACAAGGAGAGTGCAATGGCCCATATTTTTCTGCAATACTTTAGCAACACTAAAATGATAACAGTAAGTACAACATAGCATAGAAGAGAAAACTTCTTATATATGACTCCGTGTGGCTATTTTGAGATTAAGGTGTGTTTATATTTAAGGCATCATGATTCTGTTTTCCTAATCTGAATTTTATAAGTAGGATAAATTGAGATAAATTATCTTAATGGTACTTTGGGCCAAATATGCAAAGCACATCACTGCTTTTCCCAAGAGGCTTGAACCACTAATGCTTTAACAAGGAAATGCTGATCATACAACTCTCAGTGTCAGAAAAGGGTGGGAGGTGAAGCTGTTACAATCTCCCTTAGGAAATCAATGATTGGAATCTAAGGATTTAATTTCATCTCCGTTCCCTAACTTTTACCAACTCCTTTCTGACTCAGAGTCCATAGGTCAGCCAACAGGGACAATAAAGAATATTTTTTGCCAACTTCATTTTAACAAATTTGAGAATCAAAATCAATTAGATAGATGAGCATCAGCAATTCAGTTGAGATTGGCTAATTTCTCCCACTGAAAAGGAATGCTTCTCATGGGCAACATCTAGGTAAGAGATCTCACCGTCTATTATCAATAAAAAGTTGAGTATGTTTCAGTTTATTGAAAAATCAACTCTCTTTGTCCCCTTTGGGGGAGAGAATTAGACCCAAATTCAACTCAGATTTAAGTCTAAAGTAATTTTATTAGCTGATCTACCAAACACTTTATTACACTATGCATTCAGTGTCGTAAACATGATTTTTGGCAATCTCTTACTTTAGCTCAAGAACTGAGTTGGAAAACACTGGACAACATTTGGATAATGACAATCTCATCTTGTCTTCTTTGGAGAGTAATAATGTAAACAAAATGAGATCTTCACTGGCAGCCAAATGCAGTGGAGCTTGTGTCTGTTCCTTTTCTAATATCAATGTCTCAGGGATATTTTCGGAGCATGTTTCTGGAGACAGAAATGTTCCATGTCTTTATCCAGTAAGGGGATCTTATATGGCATTATCAACTGTTTCTCAGTCAGACTCTTCTAGTGAAAAGAATTTCTCAAGAAAATCATTAATATATCTGCTATTTTTAAAAGCAGTTCTAAAGTTCTCTGATACTTTAATGGAGGGAGTGTCCATGAAAAGGTGTCCAGGATGGTTTTAGTTGTTAGGAAGGGCAAGAGAGCCTTATCAAACTGATGCAATATTACTCAACTGCTACTCTGAAGAAGCAAGAATGAGGTGAGAGAGAAAAGAATTACACACTTCAGACTAACCGGGTGACCTTATAACCCTTTCTCTGCAATATACTTTGCTTTCAAAAATCTAATGTTTCACTTCTTCCTGCTCCAACTGCCAAAACTTTTAGAAAAAGGATTGTTACAAAGAAAAAAATGTATGTGCGTGTAGGTGAGGGATGGCATTTAGATCACTAACACTTATCTGTAATTTCCTAAGATTTTATGAAAAAACAAACATTCTGATGCAATTTGGAAACATGATGAGTTATTTTGGCTGGACAACAACAAATCTCTTGAGTTGGAGTAATTGGATGTTAGACCTGAAAGGGGCCATAGACGTAATCTACTTCAACCTCCTCATTTTACAGCTGAGGAAACCTGAACCTCAAAAGACCAAGTAATTGCATAGTCACACAGCTCGCCAGTGCTGGGATAGGGCAAAAACTTCTACATCTTGTCATCTGTGTGTGTTTCTTTTCTCACTAGTTTACAGATGTAAAAATTGATCTATATGTGAATTCTAAAAGTGAACTTGATATCAGAGAAGTGGATGAAATTAAAAATTTCCAGTTGCAATTTTGTTTAAAGCGTACCAGGTAACACAGATCAAGTCATTTAACCGTCTAACAGCCCTATGAGAGAGATACTATTAGTATCCTATTTTACTGAAAGATAACATGCACCTGAGGTTCAGTAACGTGCCTGAGGTCACGTACCTCATTAAGGTGAAGCCAGGATTCAAACTCAACATCAAATCCAGTGTCCTTGCTCTTAATCTTATGGTATTTCACCTCTCTTTATACGGTGCTTAAGTAGCTTAATGACAAAGATGCCAATTGGGGGCAAAATTCTCCTGCTTTCTCAACGTCTTGGGGAATATAGGTTTCTGTTTATAGCTAAGTACAGTCTCTTTTTCCTCACAAGCTACCCAATTTTTTTTTTTTTTTCTGCCATGGAGGTTCCTAGGAAGACCTGTAGGAATTATATATTTCCCTCTATTGCCTTCAGAACTTATCATACCCACCAAATTATAAGATAATGAAACAGAGGCCATGTGAGGAAAAGTGGAACTGGTGTACCCCAGAGGCTGAGTGACTTCAAAAACAGGAGGCTTGATGGAAGACAGTTGTATTTCCAGGTCAAATTAGACTATTGGGTCCCCAGGTTTTTTTTTTGTTTTTTTGTTTTTTTACCCTTCCTTTGTTTAAGAACTGAAAGAGTGTTACAGATAAGAGGATTGTGACTCATTGAGAATTAGGAGGCTTCTACATGCAGAAATTCCGATAGATAAGGCAGAACATACTCAAGGGAGAAGATCTTTAACTTATGCTTGTTGGCTAACTTCTTTATAAAACTCCTGCAGGTAAGGAAGGCTCTTAGCACTACGCTATGTACTTTCAAGTTTTGGGTCAATACTGGAATTCTTTCCCTGTGGTGCGTTGAACTGCTGTCCTGGGGCACATAATCTGAAATTAACAACTGTTCCTTGAGATAGAGAATTTATATTCAAGGTTTTGATCCTCTTGGCTCTTCATTATTTGGCTTAATAAAGCATACATTAAGCAAACAGAAAGGCTATTGGAGTCAGAAGCTCTGAAAAACAAAAGGACATTATAGAACACAGACAGCTAGCTGCTTTCTTGCTCTGCTAATAAAGGACTCCCTCCAGATTGTTTATTTAGTGAGCACAGAGTGTCAACTGATGTGAATTGTCCTGGAAACTTTCAGATGTAATTAACCTCAGTAGCCTCATAATGCAGTTTCACCTATAATCCACAGCCCAGTCTGTACCCCAGAAGAATCTCACAGCTAACTCACCCCAGGATTGCAACATTTCATGAAGAATTTGTGATTAAAGCCAGACATATAGACAGTAAGAAACCATGTGGTGCATATTATCTCCACACATCAATTTTAATGGTACATGCTCTACCCATGACAACACTAAAAGTTAGTACATTGTATCTTAAATTGATGTATCTATTTTTAAAGCCATGAAAAATGGAAATTATATAATGAATAGATTTAGCTCCCCAAAATAGAAAATTTCAGAATGATATTCTCTAAGAACAACTCTGTTTTTGCATACATTTGTTTTTCGTGTGAGGCAATACACACAACCCCAAACGTCCAAACCTCAGGGCGCACAAAGGCTCAAGCCTTTCACCAGTTGATTATATGCAGTCTTATTATACCCCAATGAGAGCCTCCTACTAAGATTTGAAATCTTGTAAAGGTCGGGGGTTGGGGACAGGGTACCATCTTACACTGCTTTTGAACCATCCACAGTATCTTGCAGAGTGCTTATATCTAGTTTATGTGCTAGTAGTCTTGAGATTTTTCTCCCTGCTATTAGGTATGCTCTGAACCTGCACATTTTTACATAAAGGATCTTGCAAGGAAAAATTATATTGAAATGCATTGGCAAGATAGTATTAAAAATCAGATGCATATTCAATGACATATGATATTCTGGATCTCCTAGGGAAAATAATCCTTAATTATTCTACGTGGCATTGTGCAGCCTTCTAAGGAAATCACAAAACCTTCCACATTACCTGGGAGAGGGGAATTCCATAGTCGATAAGCCTCTTTTGGGGCAGTCCTGCAGACTGAATCAAAGCGAGGGTGTTGTTCATTGGACTTTTCGGTAGAGACCTATCCAACAGCACATGGAATCATTTGCATATGGCAGATACTCTTTAATGGTGGGTTACTTTGCCCCTTGGTTCCCAAGGTAGCTTGTGCTGGCTAAGTAATGGTGGTCTAATTTGACTAGACTGGAAAACCTAACTCCATCTTGAAAATTTGTGATCTATGTTTAAACCTGTGGTTGTTTAGAAAGTGCCACATTCCTGGACTGAACCCCCTTCTTGGGATACCTGTACCCTTTTAGGAACCCTAAGAGTTTCCCCTTTCAAATCATCCCAATCCTCACAGTCCAGAAAACCACAAAAAGGCTTTGCACTGACAAGTGTTCATTTGATGCTTTGGCTCATAGTGACATATAAAACTTCATGGGATGATGTTTGTCAAGACACATGTGGAGAATTTTGAAGTCCAAATGTTACAATTCATTGTTCCACTATAAAATGACGTTATCTTAATCACATAAGGATCATCTTTAAAACAGATTCCACTTAATTGTTTAAAATACTCCATCAAGAAGTTTTGAAGGGTAAACATTTAGTGTGTTGATTGAACTTTCCTACTTAACCTTACATTTGAGTTTCTCTAATGGCTCTTGATATGCCCGTTTAGCTTTGCCTGCCAATCTCCCACACTCTCTTCCCTGTGGCAACCATTCATTCTCCTACAAGCGTCTGTCCTTGAACCCTGCGCATACTGGCCACATTTCTCATTTAGGCCATGGCCACCACCTTGTGTTCCTTGCCATCTCAGACACTTGCCTAGATTGCATATTTCCTTCAAAGAGCATCTCTCAAGTGTCTGCCTCTATGGCTTCTTCATGCCTGCCTCTCTATTGATTTTATATACTATCCCTTTTGTACTCAGTAATTAGGAATTTTTATAGGTACTTATTACATGACCAACTTCAATCTTATAAACTAGATTGAAGACTCAAGCTTGGGGGCTGGAATATTATGCCTGTTTATGTTATGCCTGCAATCATTACTATCACTGCCATTAAAAGTAGCAAGACACCTCTAGCAACCCTATCACCAATTGACTGATTGTCAAAGCATATTAAGGGTATGACTTTCTCTAGAAAATATACTGTCTTAATGATATTTCAAGATTTGGGTCTTCTAAGGAGGCCTGGTGCTGATGAAAACATAGGTGAATTCCTAATTTTTGTCTAGTTTAAACTTCCAACTTTTTCTGAATAAATGTCCTCCTAGTTATCTCAGTGGCCCAATATAGAACACAAACCCACGTGCCCCGAAATATCTATATTAAAAGGTATTCTGTGGGCTTACAAGCAATAATAAAAATTTTAAATGGAAAGACTTGCCTTGCAGAGGCAACTCTGTGTCAAGATTATTCTTCAGTGTTGAAATCTTGACTGGAATGATGACAATCAGAGTTTGCTAGTTCAGCTAAAAACAGCTTCTGCTGTCCCACAGAAGCTCTATGGGCCTTCTTAGCTCGTAGTTTATTGCTTTCTGAGTTCAAAATTTTTTTTTAATTTGGAGAAATAACAGCTGAGATTTTTCAGACACTCACAAGAGACTTCTATTTTAATACTGCGGCATTTGAAGGCCACTCAAGGGGTCCACCCAACCCTATCCTCCCCAGAGGCAGTGTCATAGATTTGAGAATCTGACAGTCTCCAAGAACTACTGGGTGCATGGAGATGACCCATAGTGTTAATGAGGAGAGTGAAGCCTGGTGCATCACTCTGAAAACCCAATGAAGAGTAGAGTTCCACTCCAGATGACTGTTCATCAAATAAGAATTTGGAAGGGGTCAAAGCATCTGGAATTATCTCTCCAGATAATAGCTCTGTTTAGGAGCTGAGCCAGGGAGGAGAGAGAAGTCTGTCTTGCACAGTCTGGCAAGACTTAGAAATGCTGGGCTTCTACAGATTCTTTGTGCCTTACAAACTCATTATTATGTAGCACTTAATAAATCTGCATTTGATATTTTCTGTAAGTTTACTTGAAAATTTTCACCGATTTTGGTTTGTCTGCTCAGCAGTTTTGTAATTCCCATTTCCGAAGCACCTAGATACTATTTCTCATTCCCTTTCATCTGCATTTGCAAAAAGTGTCTCAAGTATACCTCCACACAAAGCCACCTCCTAGCACTCTCTCAGTTGCTCCCTTTACCAGAAAGGTGATCTGTATTTATTTTGTCCAAACAAATCCTATGCTTTTATACCTTCTGCTTCCATTTCTTTTAGGTCCCTTGAGAACACTATAATCTCTAAAAAATCTTACTAAATCAGATAACACACACAGAAGAAGGACAGTATTCCATAGTGGTTGGGGTCATGCAGATGCGGCTTGACATCGTGGCCCTGCTCCTCACTGTCCTCATCAGCTTTCACAAGTGATCCTTTAATTCTTCTGAAAAATGGGAAAATATCAACTGTTCCATGTTTGTTTGTTTGTTTGTTTGTTTGTTTTTGCGGTACGCGGGCCTGTCACTGTTGCGGCCTCTCCCGTTGCAGAGCACAGGCTCCGGACGCGCAGGTTCAGTGGCCATGGCTCACGGGCCCAGCCGCTCCACGGCACGTGGGATCTTCCCGGACCGGGGCACGAACCCGTGTCCCCTGCATCGGCAGGCGGACTCTCAACCGCTGCGCCACCAGGGAAGCCCTGTTCCATGTATTTTTGATAGAATTAACCTAGACATATGTAGAGTTCCTGTTACCCAGCATACAGCATAGCAGCTATTCTTATATTTCCTCATATTTGATAACACTAATATTATTCACAGTAACCGATCCTGTAAACATTTTGTCATATCCTCTGTCCTACATAGAGATACCAGAGTATCAATGGATGCTATGTGCTAGAGGATAAATATTGATAATATGTAAGGAATTTAAAATTTTCCTAAATATGACGAATTATTTCAATCCTATCTGCCCTTATATGTGCTATTCTCCCTCCATTTACAATGCCTCTAATATCTTGGAGATATTCTATATATGCTTTATCCTCTGCTGAAGAGATTCTCCCTGGAGAAACTTGAATTGACATTACTCATTTCTGAGTGTTCCCGCCCAAAACACTCTGAGGCAAAGTTAACTCTTCCCTCCTTTTGTGCCTCCACTGCACTGTTCTTTCGCACGAACAGTATTATACGATTATGTGTTTATGTGTCTATTCCTGGTTCTAGACTGAGTTCCATGTGGGAGACAGCAGTGACTAATTTTGTGGTCCCCAAAATATTTCACAGGACTTGGAATTTAATAGGTAGTCAATAAACGTTTGTTGAATAATGAATGTACTCCTGAATAAGTGTGCTCTGTGACTTTTCCAATTGTTCATGACAATATCAATTTTCCTGGACTTCATTTTGGGGAAAAACAACAGATGAATGTAATTTACCTAAAAATTACATGTTATAAAAAAACATGTAATTTTGTTTCACTTGCCTCAGATCTCTAAATGCCCATCATTTAATGCACTATTAATACAGTTTTAACTTGCAATACAAAAGATAATGGCTCTTCAAGTGAAAACTTGCATTAAAATAACTGGTGTATCTCAGTTAAACATAATTCTCATTTAATAGCTAATTGTGAATGTCATCAGGACACTTAGATAAGTAGAAGTAATGAAATGGGTATTTAACCTTTCATAAGGATGTAAATTATTACTTACAGTGAACCAGCAAGACTTAGCCGTTAGGCATTTTTGAAATCAATAGCAAGTTAAAAAATATAGACTGGAAGCTTTTAAAGACATCTCAGGTAAAGCTTGACCACACTCTAAATTTTCTGTGAGAACCTTGGACCAAGCACATTTCACAGAGCTTGGACTTTCACACCAATGATCTTATACTCCCAAGGAGCACCAAAAAAAGATGTTTGTTGAAAAGTGAAAAATGAACATAAAGGGTTTGTGACTTTCCAATGAGGTTATTGACAATATCTTTCCAATGAGGTTATTGACAGTATCTTTCTTCATTGATTAATGAGACCCTCTTTAAAATATAAAGGAAGTAATTTTTGGCAATCTGGTATTCGTTCTTTGTAATTAGAAAACTTATTATTAACTTAGAAGGTAGAGTGTCACTGACTACATATTCACTTGAAATCACTCATAATTTATATACCCTTGTGGTCTATGGGAAATCTTAACTATTCTTTTTGCTTTCATTAGCTATTTTCTAGGTCACCCCGGATAAATTTTTCCTTCATAGTTTGTCTCTTCAGCTCTTTCATATGCCCCCACTTACACAAGTAAGATAGCCCTGGATCACATAGTAATGAGGCAACAAATTATCAACTGGTAATAAACACAACTTCTTTATATTTCAATTGAGTTGTAGAATTCACTCTACATGTCAGAAACTGATAGCTTCAGAGAGTACTGCAAAAAGGAAAGAACACTTCAGGGCTCAAATCTTGGCTACACACTGAGACCTTGGCTTTGGAGCCTAAGAGACTTCCAAACTCATCTGAGTTACATCTTCTTCTTTTGTAGTTTAAGAAAACAAAAAAAAAACTTTTAGGAAAAAAAAAATTTTTACTGTGACTCTTTCTAAAGTACAGATGGAAAATTAGGATGGGAGGCTAAAAGCTTTAGAAGTATTAAGGGAAGATACTAGATTATATCCTCTGTGAGTGGACAGGCACTCATTATTAAAAGATGACAACGCAACAATCCTATAAATATTAATAGAAAGATACACATCTTATATTGGGGGAATTTCATGATATCTAACAGTAATTGAATACAGTTATTCTCCAAATAGGATCAGATTGTCAGTCTCCTAGCCCACGGACTATGACGATGACAATTTCTGGTTGTCACAAGTGGGAAAGGACTATCACTAGCATCCAACGGGAAGAGGTAGTGGATATATTGCTAAACATCCTACAACTCATCGGGCAGCCTTGCACAGCAAAGAATTATCCAACCCAAAATGTCAGAAGTGCTGTGGCTAGGAAACCCTATTCCAGGAGAAATATAATAGTACAGTGGAAAGATTATTAATTAGTAACCAAAGGAAGAGAATTCTAGATTAAGTGCAATAGGATTAGTTTTTTCACATATATAATGAAGATATTACCACCTACCCTGCCTAATTCAAAGAGCTATTGTGAAAACCAAATAAGATCATATATATGAAAGAGTCCTGTAAAACAAGTAAAGTATCTGAGTGAATTCAGCCACAATATAACTCCTTTTGATTCAAGGAAATCAAGATAGAAATGTGGCAAAATAATCTTTGTGGATGGTTTTCCATGGATGGTTTTTACATTGAAAATGTAAAGTTGCAGGATACAAAACCAACATACAAAAATAAGTTGCATTTCTATACACTATCAACCAACTATCTGAAAAAGAAATAAAATGATCCCATTAACAATAGTATCAAAAACAATAAAATGCTTAAGAATAAATTTAACCAAGGAGATGATAGACCTGTACACCGACAATGATAAAACATTAATGAAAGAATTGAAGATACAAATAAATGGAAAATGTAAAGATTTTAAGTAGGTCATTATAAAGATATTAAGTAGGTTACTCAGTTATTTCTCATGCTCACTGAGAAACCAAGACATAATGAGCTAAAATTAGAGAACCAGAGCTTTAAGATAAAAGTTTAATATACATCCAGATATTATATCCAAACACTAGAATTGGCTATTAATGAGTGTTGTAGATTCTCCAATTATGATGATTATTGTCAAATACCAGTATGGGCGTGATATGTCTAAAATGACATAGAGTGGGTTCTGTGGAGGGAGAGTGGAGGTGATGTAAATGGCCTCTGAAAGCTCCTTCCATACCTCCAACCTCCACTCAGACTTTATACCCCAAGATTAGCTGTCAGCAGGCTCGAGCAGATTGTCCTGTAGGATTCCAGACATTGCCACATTAAGGAGCTCTTCAATCAATTGCCTCCTTTTCGCCTCTTCATGTTCCTTTCCTGGTGGTCAATCCAGTTCTCAAATAATTGGCCAAAAGAAAAAGCTCTCTTCTCGTTATTGTCTTCCTTTCTTCATAAATCATGATTCTGTAACGTTATTTTAAAAATACATTTGGAAGGAAACTCAAAACCTTCTTTTTGCACCTCCCCCTTCTTTCTCCATGAAATTCCCACTCCTCTGAGCCATGACTAACATGTACAGCATGCTTGCAATGAAAATTGTTTTTTCCCCCTAAATGTCCTAACTCCAGATTTTTATTCTTATGACTCTAAGCCTTGATTAAGACATATGTTAAAAGTAAAACTCTGTTTCATCCTAGGAAGTTTTCATCCCATTCCTAGGTTCCTTCCTTTGTCACTAGGTACTTGATAGGAAGGTCTAAACTTACTAAACGTTGCAGATAATTTCAGCATGGAGAACCACAAACAGATAATGCTATTAAAGCGGAAAAATACACAAGGTTAGAAGGGGGAAATTAACTACAGATATAATTAGCCAAAAATGTGTGGGTTGTGTGTATCTGGGCAATAAGAGAGAACATTTGACTGTCCCTCCAAAGTACAGAAATAAATGAGAAATGTTAAAAATAATATAGCTTGGGCATAATTGCCCACAGTTGGACAATTTCTGGATGCACAGAATCAATATAAAGTCTTTCCCTCCCTCCTATTACTATTATAGCAATCATCTTTGATTTGATCCTTTTGAAAACTGCTCTTCTATCACTCCGACCATAATATTTCTAGATTTTAGCCAATCTACGGTAAAAGTTCACTCTCACACCTCTGTAACAATTGTTTCCTATTTTGTACTACTTTATTTTTTTCCTCCCTCCCCCTAATGGAAGCCAATTAGGATAA
Source organism: Tursiops truncatus (assembly GCF_011762595.2). NCBI lineage: Eukaryota > Metazoa > Chordata > Mammalia > Artiodactyla > Delphinidae > Tursiops > Tursiops truncatus. The sequence continues at coordinate 36,567,497 of NC_047036.1, forward strand.
TGAGGGCAAAAGGTTACATATACATCTGGTTCCCTCATTTAACATCTTGGCTTATCTTTTATGCTTTGTTGAGAACAATAGAGAGAAGTGGGCAGAAACACCTCCTTGTACATATTTTCAATGCCCCCCCCCCCAAGAAAAGGATTCTACATTTTGTACATATGTGACATCTGAAATAACTCAGACGTGGCAACATTAAGGAAATCATTGCTTCTTAGTTTCATGTTTAATTGTCAGAGCCAGGAAAGAAGGAGGTGAAGAAAGAAGGCAGGACTTGCATGGGCTGACACTCTTTGAGGGACCGAGCTGGAGCAGGCATGGCTTTCGTTATATTTAAGTGAATTAGTCTGTTTCCTTTAAACAGGAGAGATTAACAAGCCACCAAGGGCCTGCTGTGGGATTTTGACACTTTTAGTGGCTTGTGACATATGATTTGTGAATATCAATTCACCTTCAAAAGCAGAAAGCAAATCTACCATTAGCATGAGGTATGTCAGAAGCTGATTTTTGGTTAGTTTGGTTGAAATTCATTAGTATAAGATGAGAAAATAAATATTTTCTTTGATTCAATATTTGGATCGTTTTTAAGTTCTCCTCTGAGCTTAAAAAATGGCTACATGTAGATGTAGGAGTTTAATATGGATGACTTTCTTTGATAAGGAGAATACTTCAAGTCTTGAACTTGGAAACTATTGAGACCTTAAGTAAAAGGGAAAAGATCAGCAATTCCAAGTAAACTTGTCTTAATATTTTGCTTTCTTAGTGAAAGAGTATGTCTTTGGGCAGTTTGGCATCCAGACAACTATTTCCCTAACTGCAAGAAAACAGAATAAATATTTTCTTTTCATATGTGATTAGATTAAAAGTATCATCTTTGATATTAAATGAATGATATAAAGAATTTTAAGCTGAAAGAATTGATAGAAAAATGAACTCATACTATAAAATTTATTTTTGAAACATTTCCAGTTTGTCATTCTTTAAAAAGGCTACTACTGGAAAGGTTCATATATTTTTTGATCTGTTTCTTATTTTAGTCATTGTGAAGACAAAAGTGATCGGGGCCAGATTTTTTCAGCTGCAGGTACAAATCTGTAGATGGCAAGAAGAGATATTCTTTGGTCTTTGTGTAGACAAAGTTGAGTCAAGAAGCATAGAATACTATATAAGGCTCCTCCAGCTATAAAACTTAATTTGCTGATGTACCACAATGCCGTTTGCCTCTGCTTGACTAAAGGATTTCAAATTGGACTAGTTACAGGTTGTGTCTTATTGAAGGGTGCAGTATTATGGTGTTTAAGTGTATGTGCACTAGAGCAGCTCTACTATGGTTCAAATCCTAGTTCCACCACTTATTAAGTACAATACTTCAGTGAAGTTACTCAGTCTCTTAGTGGCTTCAGATTTTCCCATCTGTAAATTGGGATGACACTAGTATCCATACCCTAGGGTTGCTTGAAGATTAAATGAATACACGTGTGAAGTATTTAAGACTGGCTATTCAGTATCATTAGCTGTTATTATTATTTTATCTCATTCTAAAAACAGCTGAAACAATGTCTAAAACCATGGAGCTTGATATCAGTAGTTGAGAATATTCACCCAGTTTGCATCAATCATTCAATGCTGACTAATAAAATCCCTGTTACCTTAAAAACAAAACAAAACAAAAACCCCTGTATCTGTTTATTCAATGGATTCTGCTGATGTCCAAAATGATTTTTTAAAAAAAGCACAATGTCGGATGAAGAACCCATATGTTAATTAAAACTGAACTACCTCACAACATTTTCCATGATCAACATAGAAAAACAAAAAATGTTTATGTAGTCAGTCCAAGAGATTTTAGAATATTACTGAATGCTTCATTTATTTTTAATGTAAAATAAGAATAAAATTAATAATAAACTTATTCCAAGTTCTAATTTTTCTTTCTAGTATTTGGCTCTGCTCCATCAAACAATTTCACTGTTACTAGTTGAAAACATTGTTAGTTCCATTAAAGTGTTAGTCACTGAATAAGGACATGGGACAGTAAGAAGGTCTAGAACAAGGAGCTTTTATTCTATAATCATTGTCACCAGAAAAGAAAATAATATGGCAATTGATGGTGAATAAAATCAGCAGTGTTCAGTTTCAGATTCTTTAATAGTTGAAATAATTTGATGCCTTCTTTGGAGCACAAAACATTAGGGCAAAAACGCCTTGGGCCAATTGCTTCATATAGCACGACAGGATATAACAAATAATTTCAAACCCCAGGAAGCCTTTTTGGATTGTGAAAAGCCCAACCACACTAGTTTAGGTTGCTCAGTACAATAATCATCTCAGACTAATAAATTATGGCCGGTGTCAGTGGTTACACACTGCTAAGCTCAGCTGAACATATGCTGATTAATCTTATTAAATGATTTTGAAGGCTTCAGTACAAAGAAAAAATATATAAAAAGAAAAAAAAATACACAGAGGAAAAAAAAGATGCCTCCAAGGGTGTGCTAAGTGTTTTCAATTTTATTAACATTTCCAGATCCATATTCCCTGTGAGTTAGCAGTAGACATTCCATTTACATTCCATATGGACTGTAAATCTGGTCCAAGGTGTCTTTTGTAAGTATAAAGAAATGTCACTGACACCTGGAGGAAACCTATAGTTTGCATACTCTGGAACATCCAAGGTGGACATAGTCACAGCTTTTACTGTAGTGCCAGTCTCAGTCATATGAAGAGAGGGTCATACACAGGAACTGAAACAAAGGTACTTTCCACAGCTGAAAGAAAAAATTCCTCACGATAAAGAGAAATTCCTCCCAAGAACGCATAAGACATTAAGGAGCTGTGTAAGTTTGAAAGATCATTCCCGAGGAAACGATAGAATCTCACCAGTATTCCTTTTTCACTTTTTCAGCTTTGGAAGCTGTACTACAAACTCAAGTGATTACTTTGAAGGCTAGGTTTCTGCCAACACGCTTAGGATTAGAGGCGCTTATGAACAAATTCCTGTGGCTTAAGAAAAAAAACAAGTGAGAAGGATCCCTGAATCTCTAAAAGTTTTTTTACGTAATTGTCATTTGGTGTAGCACCCCCAGCTCTTCCTCATATATAGTAGTGGCAGAGTATACTGACATGGTGAGAACACAGCCAGTTTTAGACAGGTACCGTCTCTTCTTGCCCATCACCCCAGATGTAGCATACACACAACTCATACACCTACTGTAGTGAGCTGAAAACTGACTAATCTCAGATTTATCAGAAAATCTTCCACCAACCAAGGGGTATTTAACTTTAGCATATGTCTTAACTTTAAAAATTACTTTCTCTTTACAGAATATACTGTCGCTTTCTTCTTTCGCAGAATATGTGCAAAAATGGAATATGTCCATGAAATTCATTCTGCCAAATTTTTCAGATTATCCCAAACTCAAAACACCTTTGGCCTTTCATTCCTCACCACTACACTTAACTTAGTGTCACCCTTAATTTTATTGTTTCTTAGAGGTTCATTGGCATTAAGAATTGCTTGGGGTGTTTAATAAAGTTCAGATTCCTGTGTGTCCCCTCTTATCCGTCTCCTCTTCCCTTGTGCAGTACTTCTGGAATAGGACTCCTAATGTGCTTTTTTTTTTTTTTTTTGCGGTACGCGGGCCTCTCGCCGCTGTGGCCTCTCCCGTTGCGGAGCACAGGCTCCGGACGCACAGGCTCACTGGCCGTGGCTCACGGGCCCAGCCGCTCCGTGGCATGTGGGATCTTCCCGAACCGGGGCACGAACCCGTGTCCCCTGCATCGGCAGGCGGACTCAACCACTGCGCCACCAGGGAAGCCCCTAATGTGCATTTTGAGCAAGCACCTGGTTCGTTCTCATCATGTGGTCCATAGGCCCAACTTTGCAAACTACCTAGCATTACCTATTATTATTAGCTGTTTCAAATCTGGCCTCTCCTTTTGCCTCAAATCTCTTTTCTAATGACTTATTAAAATGAATCTTATTTTAATTAAGAGAAATGGGTAGGGGACTTCCCTGGTGGTCCAGTGGTAAAGAATCTGCCTTACAATGCAGGGGCTGTGGGTTCGATCCCTGGTCAGGGAACTAAGGTCCCACATGCAGCGGGGCAACTAAGCCCGTGCGCCACACCTACTGAGCCCAAGTGCCTCAACAAGAGAGCCTGCGTGCCGCGAACTACAGAGCCCATGCCCCCTGGAGCCTGCACGCCACAACTAGAGAGGGAAAACCCACATGCCATAACTAGAGAGAAGCCCGTGCGCCACAACGAAACATCCCGCGTGCCGCAATGAAAGATCCCACATGCCTCAATGAAGATCCCATGTGCCGCAACTAAGACTCGACGCAGCCAAAAAATTAAATAAATAAATAAATAGATCTTTAAAGAAAAAAAAGAGAAATGGGTAGGGGCTGGATCTCAAACCATAACTCGCAACTGTCTCTCTGTCCATTCTACTGCTAAGAAAGTTTCAGAAGCCTGCTGTAGATCTGTATGTACCTATATTATTTGCCAGGTTTCAGAGACTATAAGTACGACCAGGGGTGGTAGGATTGATCCTCCCCGTTAGCATGCTCACTGTGCTCGAGAAAGTCCTGGATCAGATCTTATACCCAGTTTTCATGTACCAGAGCCCTATTCCTAATTGCACTCACCTTTCCCATCTCACCACCATTACTTCTCTTCTCAAAATTACTATAACCCCAGTACTCAGTTAACAATGAGTGTTAAGGATAAAAAGGAGTACGCTCCATAACACTCTAAATTAGGAGGTGCCACTGTCAGCCTCAGCTTAGAAAAAGCCCCATTACCCTAAGACATGACAATAAAACATTCATCTATTGTCTACCACTTCATAGCTTCTATTACTGTGAGAGAAATTAATTTTCTGGAAGAGGAAATGCCAGTTTTAGAATCCTGCTTTTCCAGGCCTTACCTTAAAATTTCAAGATACAGAAACAGTCATGATAATAAACTTTAGGAGGGTTATACTAGTATGGAAACATTTTGAGATGTGAGAGGCTTAAACATGGGATGTTGCATGAATTCTACCCATAGTGAAAGAGGATAGGTGATGCAGGGTATTGTTTCAATGAGAGCACAAGTATAGTAACTTCAACATATTTAAACATGAAATATTTCAGAAAGTACCACTTGCTTACATTTTAATTATACTAATTATCCATTTATAAAATAGATCTTTTATCATCCTTAACTGTAAGTTGGAAAGGTTCCCATGGTTTAGCATACATCTTCAGGACAGTGACTCTTGGACAAGTGAAGAGGAAGAGAACAAATATTCTTTAACCCAGATTGAATTTACAACCCAATGGAAAAACAGACCACCTTTATAGCTAGGTTCTATGTCAAACAATCAGAGCTCTTCCTTTGGTCCTGTAGTGCCCAGCAGTCAAAGTACTAGGTGCAAATAGACTATATTTTTAGAACAATGTTTTACAGATATATAGTCATTTAAACTTGTCATCAATTTAGATTCAACTAAAATATGGGGTTCCATTATGAGCCTAGTACTTTTCTAGATATTTTTAGATAAATTATTTTAATCTTCATTGGTCAGATGAAGAATCAGAAGCTCTGAGACCTATCTCAGTCACACAAGTAGTAAGTGGTGGATAAAGTGTTAGAACTTAAGTCTATTTGATTTAAGAAATCAAGAAAGCACTAAGAAAGCTTAGTGCTTTCTATTATAAGATACTGTTTTTGTCAAATCACCATTAATTTGGGCCACATAAATCTGTCATAGGTTACTGTATTATTTTCCTAGGGCTACTGTAACAAATTAACACAAAGTTGGTGGCTTAAAACAACAGAAAGGTATTCTCTCACAGTTCTGGGAGCCAGAAATCCATTATCAGTTTCATCGGGCTGAAATCAAGATGTTGGTGGAGTCATATTCCCTCTGAAGGCTCTCTCAGAGAGAAACTCTTCCTTGCCTCTTCAAGGAAGGCACATTTCTTGAGGCACATTTCTTGGCTCATGGCCTTTCCTCTATGTTCACAGGCAAGGGTATAGTATCTTCAGATCTCTCTCTGCTTCCATCATCAAATCACCCTCTACCTTCTGTATGTCAAATCTCCCTTTGCTTCTATCTTATGAAGACATTTGTGATGGTATTTAGGGTTCACTTGGATAATCCAGGATAATCTCAATCTCTTCATCTCAAGATTTTTAATCTAATCATATCTGCAAAACTTTACTACATAAGATAACATTCACACATTTCAGTGATTAGGACCTGATATCTTTGTTTTTGTTTGTTTTTTAAATTTTTATTTTATATTAGAGTATAGTTGATTAACAATGTGTTAGTTTCAGGTGTACAACAAAGTGATTCAGTTATACATTTTCATGTATCTATTCTTTTTCAGATTCTTTTCCCAATTAGGTAGTTACACAATACTGAGCAGAGTTCCCTGTGCTATACAGTAGATCCTTGTCGGTTATCCATTTTAAATATAGCAGTGTGTACATGTCAATCCCAAACTCCCTAACTATTCCTCCCCCTTCCCACACCCTTCCCCCTGGTAACCATAAATTTGTTCTCTAAGTCTGTGAGTCTGTTTCTGTTTTATAAGTAAGTTCATTTGTATCATTTTTTTGTTTTTTATATTCTGCATATAAGTGATATCATACGATATTTCTCTTTCTCTGTCTGACTTACTTCACTCAGTATGACAGTCTCTAGAGGACCTGATATCTTTGAATGGTCGTTATTCAGCATACTACAGTCCACCTTCTGGACCGCCAAAATTTATATCCGTTCCATACATAAAGTATGTTCACTCCACCCCAACATCCCCCCAAATTTCCACACATCATAGTATGAATTTCAGTCCAAAATCTCATTTAAATATCATGAGCTCAAAAATCCCAAGTCTCATCACCTAACCTAAATTAAGTATGGGTGAAACTCTAGGTATGATCCATATTGGGGCAAAAGTCCTCTATATCTCTGGATCTGTAAAACTTGAAAATAAAGTATCTATTCCCAAAATACAACAGTGGGAAATGCATAGTACTAGTGTTACAGACATCCCCATTACAAAAAAGGGAAAGGGAAAAATGAAGGAAGAAAAGGGTCACCAGTCCCAACTAATTTCAAAAGCCAGCAGGACAAATTCCATTAGGTTTCAAGACCTGGGATTAGTCCTTTGTGGCTGGAGGGTCCTGCTTCTGCATCTGTGGTTCTGCCTTCTCTGCCCAAGGATCTGCCCTCACCATGACCCTTCCTTTACTTGAAAGCTAGTATGTGTTTGCAGCTGAATGGTTTTGTCAGCCTGTTTCCTGCTTGTAGAATTTGGGGAGTCTGACAGTTTTCCTTCATTTTGTCCTATCTCAGTTTCTTTCAGTCCAAGCAGGCAGTGTTTCTGCTGATATAATGTTCTCAAAAACTTTGTGGGTCTCCTGTGTATATCACAGGCATTCATATCAGTAGACAAGATGGTGCTCCCCAGATCTTTGATAATTTCTATTTCTTGCTTCTGTTGAGATGGCTGAGGGAACCCGTCAGTCACACGCACTAGCATAAGCTGTTCAGTCACACCATTGGCCTTTTCTTTAGAGCATACTTTCTGAATAATGAATCTTTTAATTTAGCATCTTTTGCAGTCTGGATAAGTTGAGAAGTTCCCAGTCAAGTGTTGGTTCCATTTTACTTAACAGTTCTTTCTTCACTTTATCTCTTTCCTCTCACGTTTTACTGTAAGCAGCAAGAAGAAACCAGACTGCACCTTCAACACTTTCCTTAGAAACTTCCTCATTTATATTTCCAAGTTCACCACTTACTGCTTTCCACACAATTATAAGACACAGTTCACCTAAGTATCTGCCACTGTATAACATGAATTTCCTTTCCTCCAGTTTCTAGTAACGTGCTCCCTATTTCACCTATCTCTCACCAGCAGCATTTTTAATATTTCTATTTCTACCAACATTCTCTCTATGAAGATACAGGTATTCTCTAAGATGACGCAGGCTTTCTCTACTGTGCTCTTCACTTCCTTCCAAGCCTCACCAAAGGGCCTTTAATATCTATATTTCTCCCAAAAGTACATTTAAGACAATCTAGGCTTTTTCTATCATGTGCTTCAAAATACTTCCTGCCCATACTCATTACCTAGTTCCAAAGTCATTTCCACAGTTTTAGGTATATGCTATAGCAGCACCCCACTCTGAGGTATCAAAACCTGTGCTGGTTTCCTGTGTCTGCTGTAACAAATTATCACAAATTTGGTGTCTTAAAACAATAGAAATTTATTCCTTCACAGTTCTGGAGGCTGGAAGCCTAATATTAGTTTCACTGGGCCCAATTCAAGGTAGCAGTAGGGCCAAGCTCCCTCCATAGGCTCTAGGGAGAAAATCTGGTTTCCTCCTCTTCCAGCTTCTATAGCCACATTCCTTGGCTCTTGGCTCCTTCGTCTTCACAGCCAGAGCTTTGCATCTTTATGTCTCTCTTTGTCTGCTTCCATCATCAAAGTGCCTTCTGCTATCTAATCACCCTGTGGGTCTAATCTCCCTGTCTCTCTTTTATAATAAGAACAAGTGATAGCATTTAGGACTGACCTTGATAATGCAGGATGATTTCCTCATCTCAAGATCCTTAACTTTATTACATCTGCAAAAATTTTATCATATAAATGTCACATTCACATACTCTGGGGATTAGGACCTGATATCTTTGGGTGACTGTTTTTCAGCATACTATAGTTATTATCTCCTAAAATAGGTATGCTCCTAGAAACCAGTCCTTAACCTTGGAAACGATTGAACAAAAATATTTTAATAATTGTATTTGTTTTAATATACTCATTTCATAGATTAAGTTTCTGAGGCCAAGATAAAGTAAATGATGTGCCTGATTGCACAGCAAATGTTTTGACACAACCAAGCCATGAACCGTATCTCTTTACTCCCACTCTTTTGCAGTATGTTCTTCTCTAAATGAATCACCAAGAATTGCTCATTTCTTAATTGTCACCAAATTACCCCAGAACCCAAATACAACTCTGAAGCTATAAATAACTATCCCACAGTCGGCATCAATTTTAAAAGAGAGTAAATTCATCATGTATCTCTACTGAACAGTCAATAGTAACCTGAGGCAAATAGGAGGAATATGGGAAACAACCCATTTCAAGGATCACACAAACTTTCATTCGGAAGTTTGTATGAATGCAAGTATTTAGCATTTAGTTAAGTAATGAGGCCTGATTTATCTTCTAAGTTCTCAGAATTGTAGAACTTAGAACTCAATGGAATTTTAAAAGATAATTTACTTCAACCGCATTTTTCAGGTGGGTAATATGTTAATCACGCTTTCCAGACCAGGTGACGAGACCAAAAAAAGTCTTAAGTGTCTTGGCTCCAGGACACGGGGTTAAAAAGAGAAATTTATCTAATAAACATATAGAGAGGACGCATTATATTCCAGACAGTATATTAAGGGCTGGCAGGCAAAGGTTGGTGTGATGCATACAGTGTTCACCCTCAACAAGCTTTCTGTGTATGAGGAAACTAGGTGGGTAAATTAATCAAGTGTGAGATTGTGTTAAAATACTAGATACTGAGTGTTGGGTTCGGTGGAGTCAGTAGAGTGGTCAGGAGGGTTTCCTAGAGATGACATCTAACTGAGACCTGAAAGAAAGGGGACAAGGGGCAGGAACATCACTCCAGCCAGACCTAGGAGTGTGTGCAAAGGCTGCATGTGAAGGAACAAGGTATGTTCGGGAGCTAAAATCAACTCAGTATGTCTGTGATGGGGAGTATAGTAAGAAAGGAGGTGGGGGTGAGGGCTTTACATGACATGCAAAGAGATGAAGTTATTATTTTGAGGGTACTGGGAAGAAACTGAAGTATTTCATAGAGAACTGGCTTGTGTAGATTTGTGCCTTACACAAATCAGAATGGCTAAGACTAGGGTGATTTTGTAATGCGGTACTTTGAGAGTGAATAGGCTGCTACTGATAACATGCCAGAACAAGAGGCGCATCTGAGACTGCTCCAGGCAAACCGGGATGGAAGGTCACCCTAGCCAGGGCTGTCCTAGGTTTGAATTCTGCCTCACTTATGGTAACTATATAACTTCAGTCTGGCACCATAACTTTTAGACTCAGTCTTCTCATCTAAAGATAATATGGGGGTAACAGTGACTCTTTTACCCATTTCACAGAATTTTTCTACAATCCAACTGATGAAAACATTAGAATTCTTTATAAACTAAAGTAAGGTGGTATATGATATCACTTTTCTGTTTAATTTTTTATTATCTTATGACTTAGGGGTCTTTTCAGAAAATGGGATTATTAAAAACAACACAGTAGTCACAGCATAAAACAGTAATAAGAGCTAACATTTTTGAGCTCTTAAAATGTGACAGGCCCTATATTGAGAAATTTACATTTATAGTCTCATTTGTAAATTTACAAACTCATCCTTCTAACAGTGATCAGGTAGGTGATATTATTATCCTCACTTAACAGTTGCACAGATCAAGTCCCTGGGAGTCCTTTGTCCAAGGCCACACAACTATGCAGTTTTAGAACCCAGATTCTACATCAAGAAGTTTGTCTGCAAAGCTCACGGTCTTAATAGTGGATGCAGTTGCATATATGCTGTCAGCAGCCTGCTCCCTTAAAAGACTTAAGTATACTCTTTCACAAGAAAAAGAGCCGTAGTCGATTTTTTTTTTCCCTAATCACCTAAACGAAGTAAATCTGAGACAATTTAGAATGGCAATGACAAGAAAAAATATACAGGTGGAGCAAGTAATATTGATGCCTCAGTAGTTCCCTTTGGGAATCTGCTGTGAAGTTGTAAAACCCCTTCCCAGGGATATGTGTAAGTTAAGAACTTCTGCAGGAGGAGCTATTTTAAAATTTTAAGTAGTGATCATTTAGCAAATCAGGAATGCTAAAGATGAAGCCATTTGGTATAGATCACAGGAACTACTTTTTCATGTCCCTAGTATGAAAGTAGTTCTGGGTTTTTTGTCAGATCAAGCTACAGTTTTAATATTTTTAGGTTATGTCAATTATACTGTAATTTATACCCTTTTCAAATATCTCTCTGCCTTCTCTTTTTTCCTTACTTCAAAAAGTAAAGCAAATATAAAATAGAGAAGGCCGATTTTAAATGCAAACTATATAAGTGTAATATTTTAGCAGAGAACTTAAGTCCTCAAATCTAAGTATATTTACATACTTCCCTCTCACGTGATGACACATTCTAGTGTATTTTGCTTTGTATTTCATAAGATACCCACCAATTTGTAAATTCTGCTCCACCCCAGTGGCCTGCCTGTTGTTTCCTGAAAACTTCATGTAAGGTTCTGTGCCTTCTTTTAGAATATTCTTACTCCTTTCTTCTTATCTAATTCTATCTGGAGTCCCTTATCCTCAGTGTGATACTCCCCTTGTCATTCATCCCTCCCTCAGTTACAGGTTGCTGTTTACTTAAATTCCACCCTGCTTCTTTGGAATTTAGTATAAACTGCCTTATATTACCTTCCAGCCGCCTGGGAAGATCTGTCTCTATCTCTAGATTGCAAACCCTTTGAGGGTATGGGCCAAAAAGCTCACAGTCATGGGATGAGAAACAAGTTTAACTACAGAATATCCTGAAAGCTGAGCATCTGTGATAATCCTGGTTCAAAACCATATCATAACTTGAAATATAAGATTTATTTTGAAATATTTAAAAATTGAGTCACTTTTATTTTTTCCTTTCATGCAGTAATCTGTCTTCTTCTAGTCTTCATGGTTACCTGTTTTGTCCTTATTTTGTTGTTGTTTTTCTTTCTTTTGTTCTTTTTTATTGTTCTGTCCTTGAACACATTTGTTACCTTCTATTATTTATTTTTAGTTCTTCACTCTCTCCTCATCTTCAATTTTCAAATGTCTGCTACTAGTCTCTTAATGAAACTCTATGCTTCCCCCAAACTTCAGAACATTATGGATACTACAATTCCAAACCTTAAATTATTTCAGGTGTTCTAATATTTCTGTTTTTTAAAAAATGTCAAGTGCATTCCTCATTCCTTCTTTTTTCTAATAGTTTTAGTTTCCACTTCATCAAGTAATCTGCTGGTTGCTTTCCTGATACTTTCCCTTGAAATAAGAGAAGCATCACATTTACTTTTCCCTTATATAATACCCATCTGATGAGAGCACCGTTAAGCTACTACAAACACTAACTTCAACTTCTCCAAACTTCTCACCAAACCCCAGGCTCAGTGTGCCTTTTCTGTACTTCTTGGAGGACGTACCAAACTCTCCCCATGCTGTTCCCTTCCTCCTACCTCCCATCTTCAGAAGGCTTCTCTAGCCTAGAATACTTCCCAACTGTTTTCTGTTAGAGTGCCCTGCTTGTTTTCCATACAGTTACCCCAATTTTTCATCACATATCTCTTTATTTGTTTGTTTGTTTTTGATATTGTCTGTAGAGTGAAGCTCTGAGAGAGCAAAACCAGCATCTTTGTTCAGCATGTATTTAAGTGTCAGACAGTATCTGACACAAAGCAGGCACTTAGTATATTTCTGTTGAATGAATAAATGATCTCATTTAATCTCTACCATGTAGAAAAGAGAGATAGGTATTGTTAATATCCTTGTTTTACTGATGACAACTTGCCCAAGTGATACACTATTGTCTGGCAGTTTGGAGCCTCAAATGCACCCACTTCTGTGTCTACAAAGCTTACTTTTGATCCAGGCCCATAATTGTAATCACTTTTAATCAAAGCCCACACTTTTAACCCCTCTACCCTTCTGCCTCTTTAGCAGGAACTCAGATTTAGCCTTCCTTGCTCTGATACCGTGGCTGCGATTACTTCTGTGGGATTCCTTTTAGATCACAGGTTCTCATTTCAGTTAATTTAACATCCAGTTGAATGCCAGGGATTGGGTTATATTTCCCTCACACCTTTCTTGTCATGTCAGCCCTTTTGCAGCGCTACTCATTAGCTTGATCTCCTTCCTGAGAGTTCAAAACCCTTGTCTTCATCACTCCAGCAAAGCATCTCCTCCTCCTTTCACAGTCTATGTCTAAATGCTCTATGGCCTTTTCTGCTTTTCCTCTGGCTTCTAACATTCTAATTATATGTTCTTTACCATCTCTCTTGCTTCAGCTTTAAAGCATTTATGTAGTTTCATTCGCCAACTTTTTATACCATAATCTGATTAATATCCCTAGCACTTTTTCTCTTCATCTTTGTGGAATCACATCCTTCTATAGAGACATTCCAAAAAATGCCCTAGAAATCTGGCTTACTACATTGCTAATTACTGTTATTAATAACATTGTAAATATATCTCACTTCAGATCATAAATAGTATAAAAATTAGTGTCATGTTTCCTCATGTTGCAGAATATTAATTTTTCTTTTAATAATTCTATCAATAAATCAAAGCTATCCCTATAGATAGATGGAAATCCATCTGTCTATATCTGTATCGATCTATCTATATAATTTGAAACAAACTGTAAAAAGAAGCTTGGCTTTTAATTATTATTACAGTAACAAACCAATCTAACATACGTAAATAGTCAGATTCTGCATATAATAAAAATAAATCTAATTCAGCAATCAGTGCCAAAAGGTTCTTTCTTGAGAGAAGTATGTGAATACACATTTTAACTCCTGTCAGTGTCTCAGTGTTTTCTAATAAAGCTATGTGCATTTCTATATTTGGTCAACCTGAAATACACATGCATGTACGTTTTACATTTTTCCCCTTTGATAACCAGTATTAAAATGAGAACATTCGTTTCATTTTAAAGAGCTACAGTTGGCAGGGGTGTACAGAGAAGCTTTATAATCTAAGTGAGGTTCTGGAAGTTGGAAATATTAAAGACCTCCAAATTAGTGTTCATCTTTTTGAAGTAAACGATGACTTCAAAAAGAAGCAAAATAATTATTTGATTTCCTAAATCATCTTCACTTTCTTTCTCTTATAGGAGTCTAGACAAATGCCAAAAGGTCAGAAAATTGACAAAGTAATTAGTAAGTGTTGCATATACTGAAACAATTTTTAGAAGAAAGGTGAAATGAATGTGTAGGGAGAGTTACTGGGAACAGAATATTTAACCTGAAGGGAAAATGCAGATTGATGGTTTAGTAACTAGACAATCAGCGTCCATTCTCAGAAGGTGCTTATTCGTGGTTTGCCCAGTTCACGAAAGGCAAAGCTTTAAGAAATTGGCCTGAGTGCTGGGATAATGGGACTTCACTGGAGATTCAAAATGAGAAGAGGCACCTGGTGGAGTATGTTGAATTTGCATTGCTGAAGACTTTTTTGCATAGAATATAAACTACATGTTTTGGTTGTTGATGTGCCCAAGTGATACATCCAAAAACAGCTAGGCTACTGGTTCTAAATGTAACATGGGATGCTAAGGAATGATAATGGATGACTTTCTCTTGTTTAAGTGGTATGTAAGGGGTTTAGACATGAGGGAAAAGGAAAAAAAAAAAAAAAAGAAAAGAAAAGGAGGAGAAAATAATGAAGTGGTGAAGGGGTGATAAAATATCAGGGATTCACAATGCCTCAGATGGCTGCTATTTCAGACGTATAACTGCCTCAAGATAGAACTATTAGAAAGCAGCTGATGGGTCTTGAATTGTAGATTCTATGAATATGTCAAGTTATCCTCAAACAGGGGCAGTGCCTCAAAAAAGGTTAAGGATGAGCTAACACATATGTTTATCAGTAAAACATGTTAACATAAGGTCCTTGAAAGAAAAGAATAATGATGATAGGAAATAATAATTATTATGGAAAAATGCCTGTTTAAAAGAATTCTTAATTTGCAATTAGGATTAATTAATTAGAAGTATTAAAGTTAATAATATTTTTAAAGTTCTTAATTTTGCTCTTTAGAATTAAGTTCCAGTTAACCCCTGCTATTCATAATTAAGTTATCACTGTAGTGAAATTATTAGGTTATATTTAGTTGACGGTTACGTGAAGTTGGGGATATATTGACTTAATATTTTACCTCATCTGTTATGGTTAATTAAATGATTCATTAATATCTTAATGTCATTGCTCATTGTAGGAAGCATGCCAAACATTTGAAACTTCCTCATTAATGATAACACACATACTGACAGATTAGATATAGGTAAAGGTAGACAGGTTTAGGCTGAAGAATTATTAGGTGAAGTATAAAATGAGGCAATACTTTACTGCCAGCACCATGAATCTATCAAATGGTAATTGGATGCACGTGTTAGCAGCAGTAAAAAGTCACTGTCCAGTTGTCCATCTTACATGGGAATCTACTCTGAGTGTCACCTTTGATTTATTGTTCCAATTAGGACATAGCGTTCAAAGAAAGAATACAACTGACCTGATTTAAAAGCAAGGAAATCTTTAAGGTCATTATTTTGTGGGTGACCCAGCTCCCTTTTAGATATCTTGAAATTTTCTATTTGTGCAAAATCTGTACTAAATAAATACTTGGTTTTAAACTAATTCTGTAAAACATTGACACATTTTATTCATTAATTCGGTACCAGAGTGTCACTGGTGGCTTCCCAAGGTGCAGGTATATTTTCTTACACTAATTTTATAAGGCACATTTCTAGGTTATCACTTGTTATACCGACTGACCAGCACAGGTAGAGGTAATAGGCACTGAAAGAACAAGTCCCAATTATGAAAAGTAAATATTTTTAATCTGCAAAGCCAAGTAACAAACACCATTTGTCAAATGGCAAAGGTAAATGATCTTAAAACATTGCAATATATCAATACATGAAAAATTAAGATACTTCTGCATAAAAAGCTTGAGACAAAATGAGTTTCATTACTCTGCTAGATTGTAATAAAACTGTATTAAAATTATCATAAATCTTATGCCCAATTTTACTGGAAAATTAAAGGAGAACTTTAATTTCTGGGAGGGAAATGCTAATGTTTTACTTACACTAAGCAAACATCAACTATTAATGCTGACAAATGTTGGAACAGTAATACTAAAAACGTCATCTGAATTACTCTTCATTGCAAAGTTCACAGAATTAATGTTAAGATAGATTAAAATCACTTTGAACTAATACGCATGTATTATTCTTCCTTCTGAAGCATAATAAAGAAATATCATTTGTACTGCAATTTTGGATAAGTGTACAGACATTTAAGGCTTAGGAAAGATGGAGATATTCATAGGCAGCTCATAAATGTGAGGAACATTAGCTCCATTTCAAATGAGCCGTCAACTTTTTTCCAACATTTTGGCTTGTGGAAAGTCAGACGTTTGGATAATAAATGGGGTTTGCCTCTGAACATTAAGGTAATTGTGTAGGAATTTAAAGTGCTCATTCCGGTTCTACCATAAGTTCATTAAAAAATGAAGAAATGAACTGGAGTAAGGCTTTTCGCTCTAAACTGGGTAGTAAAATTGTAGAGGAAAAGTGCATGCAGTGGAGTTTCCTTCATTGTATAAGGCACAATTCTTCTTCTTTTAAGCTCTGTGCTTAAACATCATTTTGAAAACACCTGTTTTTAAAGAATGGTGCATGCCTTTCGGTAATAGATTACTAAAATACTCAAGACCTAGAGATTGGTGTCTCTGAATTCTCATACTCCAGTATTGGCATGTGATTTCTGCCAACTGTTTTCTTGAGTTTCTTGTAGTAGACGGTTATAAATCAGGTTTATAAAGAGGAAACTCTCTGTAATTGTGCATTTTTAATGGATTTATGATAAATCCATCAAAGTGGAGGGTCCATATGGTAGGAATGCAGTAAAGGTAACAGGACAGTGTCATGTAAACATTAAATAGTGCCTTCCACCTTCATAAATCCTCGATCCTCATGATTTAATGCTGCCAGTTATAAATTATGCAACCAAACTCTAGAAACAACCACAACTTAAATAAGACACCAGTGGAAGCCATAAGTTTTATATAGGTTTTTCTTCCCAGAAAACTGTTGTATATTTATTAGGAGATAATATTCAAGTCCTTATTTTCCTCAAAAATTATTTTCTTATTTAACTTCCTAAAATAAGCTCTAGTCCTGATTAAAAAGTAATAATGTAAACCTTATTTACAAGACAATAATCAGTCATTTCTATGTGGTGGAATACCTTTTTGATTTGCGGAGTCATTTTAAAGCTTCAGGTCTCTAAGATTTGCTCCTTTTAGAGTCATACATCAGAAGTTTCTTCAGCAGCCCAATTTCACACTTGTACTTACAATCAAATTGTTTTATTACATGTGGGAACAATTAAACATTTGGCCCTCAGCTGTAAACAATTACTATATACAATCATATTCATGGATTTTTCTTAGTCATGTATTCCTAACGCCTTCTGTGAGATGGATGTATGTGTACATTGTGTGTCCATGAGCAGTTATATTCTCAAATGTAATATCAAAAGAGAGATTTCACCCAGAGAATGCACTAACATTGTCTGATAACATGCAGACACCTGCAATACTAACTTTAACATACTCACTCTTTTCCACTGTCATTTTACTGCTCTTCCAATTTCCTTCTGATGAACAGTTGGTGTGCATAGCAAAAAGGCAATTAAGGATCTGGATAATTTGGTTTTTAGAGTTTTGTGGTGTCTACTTCTGATATATCGACAGCAATGTTGTCAGTAGTAGCGAGGTAGAAGAAATAAGTAATGATAAAACCAAATCGACTTGGGCTTTAATCTGGCTGTCAATTTCTAGTTGAATGACCTTGGGTAATTTACTTTTTTTCAGGGTTAGTTTTCATATTTGAAAAATGTGGATAGTCCTATCTAAATCACAGAACTATTATGAGTGTTAAATGAGATATATATTTAAAGAAATAGGGCTCATACTGCATACTCAGTGCACACTGATTTCTCTAATGTCTCACATACTCCTTTCCTGAAAAGACTCATAAGCACTGTGGCTTTCCATTTTGAGAGTATCTATCCTTGACTCTCTCAAGTTTAGGGATACATTTTCTTTTCACTAGACTCCCCTTTTCTATAAGTGACAATCAGGGGAGTAGCCCACAGCTGTTTTACTCACATCCAGAAATAAGTCCACTGGTTCCAGTTGCACGGGTACCTAACAGCTGTATCCAGCCTTTCTAGTAGGCCAGAACTGGAGACGAGTGGTAATGTTTCAAGGGCAAAGCTCGAGATGTAAAGAATGATATAACAAACCTAAATGAGCCCGAGCATATCTAGTGACAGATATGCCACAGCTATTCTAAATTATTCAAGCTTTCTCAGACTTCTAGCAGGAGAAACATAATTCATCACTGCTCCCTTTATTCTACTCTCATATAATGGCAAAGGAGCAAACAAAAAATACCCCACCCCTAAAAATTTATAATAATCACTCAAAATGGAGAAGAGTTTCTCTAGCACATGTAATATTTTTAGAACCATCCAATTTCTGGGAACCAACTTTGGAGGTAGAAGTTAAAAATGATTTTTCAGTGCTCAAGGGTGATTTCCTTACTTCTCTTTTGTTAGCATTTTGCTGGCAAAAAGCCAGTAAAACAGTTGTTTAATTACCCAGGACCATCACAAACATGTAACCTCTTAGATAAGCTGTTACTGTATTTTAGCAGCAGTAATGCTAGGGTCAAAAGTAACAAAGAAAATTAAGCTTCAAATAAGCAAACCTTAAAAGAACAGCTTTGTGTATTGAGAATAATTAATAACTTGTTTAGGAAAATGTCACTGAAATGTGGTTTTTGGACAAGGAACTGACACTCTTCAGAGGTTAGATACCCTAATATTTAACAGGCTACCATTTGGTGGGCTGGCTGGCTGGTTACCCTGTAGGCATAGCAAAAGTTTGTTCTCATGTAATTATGCAACATTTAGACAATATCTTAATGATACCATGTAGTTCAGCTGAATCAGTCCAGCTGGAAACTGTAGCAGCATTCTGATTACCCAGCCACATGTGAAATGAAAGCTGTTTCAACCTCTACTATTCACTTGCTATGTCTTGATACAGATGGTCTTGGAAAACCTAAATTATTTATGGTTTGACATTATTTAACATAGCAAGCTCCACCCCCTTTCATTTTCAACCATTGATTAGGATTGCATTACTATATGATATTATAATTTTAACAGGGACTATTAGTTATCATCACATGGAAGACGTATTAGTATATTTTAAACAGGATGAAAATTTTCCACACTTGTTTTTACACGATAAAAATCATATACTTTTCTCTTTGCAGATAATTCTTACTGTAAAAAGATATTTTAATGTGTACACTGGAAACCATTTGCTAAATGGTTAATCACACAGTGATCATTATTTTAGAAAACGGTAATTTAAGTTGCATAAATAAACTACTATAGATTGCTCCTTACATCACATCATAAAGACACTTAAAATACAGCAATAGCAAAGTCAAGTTAGTGTAAAAAAAAATTTGCTCAAGGTTAACACTCTGAAATTTTATTATATTTCTTTGAGTTATTTCCATGAACTAAAAATACAAAGAATTTCAGTCCCTGTGAATTTTTTTTTTTTTTTTATCTCCCAGCTCACTCTTCAGTAAGTGTTTGGGCCACTTCTTCCCCATCATCCTACCTGGATGATATCACAACTTTTGTGTTTTAGAAGTGAATAAAAGTATTAAAATTTTAAATTAATAACCATAACATCTATACATCATATCTAATAAATTCAGGTAACAAGTTACTTTGGAGCAAAAAAAAAAAAAATGACATTACTTCAGCCACTTCTTATGAATAAGAATGGAAAAAATATAGGTAATGGACTATAGGTACATCTCTGGTAGTAAACATCAAATGGAATACTTTAAAACACTTACACAAATCTTTTTTATTACTTGTAAACATATTGTTAATTTTAGTAAATGGAAATAGCATCTGAGGAGGAACAGAAGTTAATGTTGAAGGTATGTGAGTCCCCAAGTAAGAAATATGTCTTATTTCTTGTAAATCTTTATTTTAAAAAGATAATGCTAAGTTCTTCTTAACTGTCTTTCCCATTAATACCAGATACTTTCTGGGCTAAGGAATCATGAAGTATATGACTCATGTATTTAAGTTAGCTAGCAAATATATGCTTGGAATTCCCAAACAACTGACACAAAAAAATCCTTTGAAAAGGTGACTTGGAACCACCTTTGAGATAATGCTAAATGGTCATTAAAGATGTTTAAATGTTATTGTCTTCAGTGTGCCATTACATAGCCTCAGGGATCCTTTCAAATTGCAATCAATAGAGGATGAATAAGTCTCACCACTTGAAAGTAAGCAGGAAAGGAAGCCAACAGAGTAATCTGGCTTTGCTGGACTGATTCAGGAAGAGACACAATGTTCACTCCTCCTCTTCTGGTTCTCCCTCCCCCTACCCAACCCACATCCCTGCAAGAAAGAAAGAAGAGAAAGAGCTAAAGAAGGAAAGAGGGAGGGAGAAAGGAAAAAGGCAAGAAATCCAAGGATGGAGCATAATTTGTACTGAGGTGAAAACCTCATCCTATGGGATAAACCAACACCATGGAAACAGACTTATGACTTTTACTTTGAAAATAAAAGAATGACAATGAAATTTGTGTGAGGTCTGTGTGACTCCAGTCCCAGATGTTTACAGTGCTGTAGTACTATGGCTCTGCAATATGAGAGGTTTGAGAAGAAACGAGTACAACAGGACACCACAAAGCAGCGCATATGCTATTGACAATGCAGACATGAGCATCATGTTACCAAGAGAGAAGGCAGGCAGAAGACAAATAGCAGCGGTGGTGCCTGAAAAGCTAACTTCATGGACTGCAATCACTCAAACCAACATGAGGGACCAAAAAAAAAATCAAAACCAGAAAAATGCTTTTGCTCCTATCTAGAGGGGTGGTAGGGTAAAGGGATGGGGGTGGGGGAGAGTGAAATTGACTTTTCTTTCTTAAATAAAGTTCCCATAAAGTCCCTATAATTGACAGCGGATAATTATTTTCAGCTTGAGGAAACTGTCCTGAAACTCTTAATAAGATTGCCAGCCAAAAGAACAAAATGTGTTTACTTGAGCCATTTCCAGAAGGGAGGGAAAGGAGACCTTGGGGTGAGGTGGGGAAAGGCG
This sequence comes from Tursiops truncatus, assembly GCF_011762595.2. NCBI lineage: Eukaryota > Metazoa > Chordata > Mammalia > Artiodactyla > Delphinidae > Tursiops > Tursiops truncatus. The sequence goes on from NC_047036.1 coordinate 36,588,574, forward strand.
ATGGAGACAGAGAGGGGCATCTATGCACTGCAACAACTCTTGGGCGCCCTGCGTGGTCCCGCGAGTGACAAGCCAGAGAGACGGGGCGGGCAGGGTGGCAAAGAGCCTGGGTGGGGGGTGGGAGGGAGCGCGCTACGGGGAGGGGGTTAGGCGGCGCAATGTATACACCCGGGGGGGGGGGGTGATTTAGTGTGAAAGTATTCCACTTAATCATTTTACAGGAGTTGGGGACGTAAATATTTAGCTGGCCACATCTGGAACAGATTCCCCCCCCCCCCTCCGTGGGGTGGGGTGGATAATTGGAAGGAGGGGAGCGCGCATTTGTTACTTACTATACGGGCAGTTCTCCTTCTTGGTACCGCTGACCTTCCCGTTCTCAATCTTGAGAAAGTACTTGGTGAAAGAGAAGAGCTTTCTCCAGCGGACATCTCCTTGGAGGTGATTGTAGCTCCGCACATGCCTCCCCGCACTGGAAGGAGAGGAGAAGGACGAGGAAGAAGAGGAGTTGGTGGCCTCTGGTGACACCATGCCCTGACCAAGGGCTTGGCAGGTGACAGGGACGGAAGACACTAAGAACAGCAACAAGAAGCAGCAGCAGCAGCCGGGCAGGTGGGGAAAGGCTGAGGCACAATGTGTCAGTATCCATTTCCACATTGTACTGAAACTCTCGGCACTGGAAATTGTCTCATCAGAAGGAACATACTGGAACGGTAAGACCTGGTGCGAGGCAAGGAGACAGCTGGAGGTGGCGGCCGCTGGTTAGCTCCCTCTGGGCTCGGATCTGGCCAGAAGTGAAAGCACCAACATCCATAACTCCTCGGAAGGGCCGGCTGCCTCTTCTCGCTCCTTTCTCGGATCCGCTGCCGCGCGCCCCTCGGTCTCCCGGTGAATGTGGACGTGGGTGGCCGCAGTAGCAGGAGCTGGTGGTGGCCGTCGTGGTGTGGGTAACCCTCGATCTTCGCTCCCCCGGGAGTTACTTTGTTCTCTTCTTCACTCCTTTCTTCACCATGTTAGATGCAGAAAAAGGTCTGAAAAACAGATGACAGCACGGTGAACAAAACCCAAAGGGGCTGGGGTGGGAGGCTGGGGGAGGTATCTGCGCCCTTCTGCGGTTGGCACCTTCTGGTCCCTCTCCGCACAGCCCCAGCTTGCTGGCCAGTTCTAAAAGTGAGTCCCTTTGAGTTGTCAGAACTGGAGTCAGCTGCCCGGTCGCCGTTGTTCTCTTCCCCCTCTTGCTTTCTCTTTTTGGTGGTGCCTGTTGATTTGAAGCCTCCAGAAAGTCACTTCTTGTTTGGAGGGGATGGCGGTTGGTGTTTTGTTTGGCCCTATTTCCCTCCCCCCGCCGCCCCCCTTCCTTTGGAAAGCCCGCTTGTAAACAGGTTGAAGCCTGGAGTCTAAATGTCACTGATTCTAAGCCAGAGGTGGGCTCTGCCTCTGCTGGCCAAACCTCATTTGCAGGGGTGGAGAAGCGGGGGGCGGGCGGGGGGAAAGGGGGTCAAACGGCGGTGGGACATCTGAAACCCTCGGCTGCTGGGAACGCCGAGGAGAGGGAGGGGAGGGGGCAGGGAGTGGGGAGAGCAGGGGAGCCAGGAGAAGGGAGCGCGATGCCTCTGCCTGGAGCTCGGGGGCTGCGGGTCCTTTCCTCGCCACCCGGGCCGCCGCAGCCTGCAGCCTCCGCCAGCGCCTCCAGCTTGGGCTAATTGCTGCGAAAGCGTCCTTGTGCTCGCAGCGCTGGTCACCGGAGCGAGCAGTATCCTCACGCTTTCCGAGTTTTGCTGTCTTCCAGTCTGAACCAATCCCCTCTGGGGAGCCCCTTTCTCACTTGTTTTCCAGTATAGGATTTTTTATTTATTTTTTCCTTTTGGCAGTGAAGTACTTGAGAGCCACCTGGAGCCTGGGGTTTGGCTGACTTTTTTTTCCCCCCTCGCTCGCAGAAGCAGGGGAGGGCTGAGGGAGAAAACAGAAGATGCTGAGGATAAACCCTCCAAGGCAGTAGATTATAAACTGGTGGGAACGAGCAAAGAAAAGGAAGACATAATTAGCTTCCTTTCCTCCTCTTCTGCCAGCTTCCAAGGAGGTCTCTGCTTTAATGAATCACTGATTTCTCGCTTCCTTTGCTGAAGTAAAAAGTTCACACTTTGGCCCTCTCTGACTTTTAAGCTCAGGGAGATTTATCACCACCCCTAAAAGTCGCCTCTCTCGGCGCAAATGAAATCTGGGACCGAAATGACCGATTTCTGATAGCTAACAAGGGTCGTTTACAGAATAACGCGTGCACTTCAAAGCGAACTCACTTTATTGAGATTGTGAAGATTTAACCATACGATTTTGCCGAATATTCTGCTGGTTCCTAGGCAATTTCCTTTGCACTTTGCCATCAAGAGGTATTTTCTTTCTTCTGTCTTCAAATTTTAATGTTTAAAGGGCTCTATTTTATAAAATAACTGTACCACCAGTCTCCCTCTCTTTTTCACATTCACCACCCTGAAACTCCTTCATTGCTAATAAACTTGCTCATGTCTCAGGTACAGACAGAATCAAGTCCCTGGCTAGGCAGCCTTTGCCAAGGATTAAGAGGCACAAAGAAGGAGATACTGTGATAATCCGTTCCAATCTTAGTAAGAATTCCTAGAGAGTCTCTTTAAGAATTACTCTAAACTAGGGACAGCCTGACTGGAAGAAGTGACTGAAGATGTATTGGTATAAAGTATTTATGTTCTGTAAGGCAGTTGGACCTTTGTGTTATGTTGAAGCATGTGAAATTGCCAGTATTTTATGGTTTTTGACCTTCAAAAGTGGCAGTTTCATATGGTTCAACCTAATTTTTAGGCAGCTATCCTAAGAGGGTGAATCACTTCAAGGTGAACTTGGGAGTTTGACCTCTGCAACTGTAATTCGGAGGGAACTAATCAGGCGAGCTTGTGTATATGCTACAAACCAGAGTCCCTGCAACGTGCATTTGGTCTCAGTCTTCATTGAACAGGAGAAAAGACAAAGAAATTAAAAAATCTACCTTTGGAAATGGGCTTTAGGAATATTGCCTAATTATGTTGTTTGGTGACTTGAAAAATGACTTTACACCGTGCTCTTATAGTTTCCTGTGCATTCAGAGCCTTTGAAACAGAACATTTTAATACTAGAATCAGGATTTTAACTGCATTATTTATAAACCATTGCAATGCTTATTCAGAAGACTTTGACAATGTGGTACACACAGTAGATTTTTATATTCAATGTAATTAGCTCTGATTTCTGTAGCTATTAATTGGAGAGTTAAGCAAATAAAGAGTATATGTCAAACAAGTCTGGTTCTTTCATTAAAGCATGGATATTTAAAAATAAACTCACAGTGCTAATTTCAATTTTCTAGTTCACTGTTTTATACCTGAGCTGAAAAATGCCTAAAAAAGAGTGTAGTGTTTCTAAGGAAATAGCTTCAGCCCAGTTGTTCAGCTGAATCCAAATGTTTGAATTGACAAGTAATTAAACCTACATATTTTTTTGAAAATAAAAATATGTTTGATGAAACCGTACAATAAAAATCCTGCCATGAAAAGTTACAAAACACATGAAGTTATTATTTTGAGGTTTCTCTGCACTGGGCACCAACAGTATTGGTGCCAGCTTGAGATCCTTTCAATTCTTTTAACTCACGATAGACAACCCCCCACCCCAAACCTCGAAAGTAGTCTCTCTGTCTCTCTCTGTCTCTGTCTCTCTCTCTCACACATACACACTCTCTCGTCTCTCTTTCACACACACACACATCTACCAACTTTCTTCTCCAGTAGAAGAAGCTGTTCAGACATTTAAGTGAGAGGTTTTGTGTTTTTATTCTGTCCTAAATGGGAAAAATACATCTTTAAAACTTCCATATTAAAATCTGCTTGCGGCAGGTGCAGTGTTTAAAAGTTCTAGAGCCCTTTCGCCTCTCTTCTGTACAGCGTGATGACAGGAAGGGCATTTACAAAACAGCCCAAAGGAAAAGCTGACATAGCTTTTTAGATTATATCTCATTCTTCTTTCTCTTTTCTGTACAGCCTTTCTTTTATAGCACAGTTGAATCCCTAAATACTCCACTGCTTTGCATTGTTAGGTCACCTCTTAGGTTAGCCCGAGAAAGCCTGAGAAAAGTTCCACAGGAAAGATGCACTATTTAACGGAATTCAATCTCTCCCAATAGATTTGAATCACTAACATAAATGTATGAATGTAGATTATATCTCTGTAATGAGGCCTGAATCATTCTCAGTTACTTCAAAGGACTGAAATTCTACCTTCCTTTTTTAGCAGCAATAATCAGGTCTTAATGGATTCCTTTATTAATTGTTTCTCTGCAACGATTGAAAAGGACAGTACAAGCTTCAGATTAGAATGGTACCTACTAATTCTAAAAGGCAGTTTTTCTCTTCTTTCCAACCTCTGGAAGGCATGCTTTATTTCTATGCCCTAAACATATCCAGTAATGTTAGGCTAAATCTTTACTGGGGGAAATAGATGTGGCCTTTTGTTAAACACGATGTCTTGAGAAATTATTGAGGCTTTTAAAAGCAAGACTGTGGCAGCAGCCATCGAAGAATCCTAAAACGTGGTTATTTGACCTCAGAGAAGCAGTTTGTGTATTTGCTTCCAGATCTTTCAGTAGCTATTCTGTTGAAGCAGTTGGATTCTTTATGTTGCCTGGCACTATCTGTGGTTCACTTACAAGATGTGTGTTCTATTATGTGCGATGTTATTGGCAGTGTCAGTAAGCTGCTTTAAATAATACTAAGTCAGGTCAAAAGTCAGCCAGGCTGTTCTACAAAGTAGACATGTGCAGGCCTCATTTTTGAAGTGTGCAGTGCAGCCTTTATGAGTACGTACTCCAGCTCGTTTTTTCTTTGGGATACGGAAGATGCCAGTTTTAAAGCTTTGTTGGGGCTTGTGGTCTTACTAGGATGCCGCTAGAGGTGATGCTAATAGTCATAATATCTGGGGGAAAATAAAATAGTGATATCTTATTGGTTTTTAACTAGGGGTTTCAAATGAAAGGACAAGAGGTCTTACCTCATGGAGAGTAGTGTAATACTGCAGAGCCAATGGGACTCTTAGCAATAATTGAATCTAACTCATTCGTTTCATAGGTGAATGAACAACTGATGCCCAAGTCACTCAGTGGTAGAACAGAGTTTGGAACTCAGGTACTAGGTTATGGGCTATTGTCCTAATTTTTTGGTAACACCTGTCTTGTCTATTTTCTCTTTTCCCCTCTCTGCTCCTCTTCTCCTTATCATTGACCACTCATCACTCTAATGTCGGAGATGCCAGCGGGGAAATGATAAAAAGGGTTAGGAGGCTTTCCTTATGGAAAACCAATATTTCTTTGTTACAGTAGATTAGCCAGAGAAAAGTAATAGAATAGTTTAGTGTTGAATTATTAAGTACCAGTTGACTAGCCAAATAAATATTGAGATTTATGTGGCAAAGGGGGCTATTTTATCAAAGCCTGTGAAATGAACACAATTGGAAAGCAATGTATATAACATATTTCCAGAATATTCAAGGATTTTTTAAAATATATAATCTGAATTTATAAGTTATCCTCCAGAAAATTTATGGCCACTTCTAGAAAAGTAGATTTATAATTTGATTCTTCTTTCTGTATTCTACTATTAAGTTTCCGTAAAGCAGTATGATATTTCAGAGCCTAAGTATTGGCTTAACCAATGTTTTTCAAAGTTTGAAACTAATGTAAATTTCCTATTCCCTAGCTTTCAGACAGACTTAATGATCTCTTATTGAGAAGGAAAAATGGTCAAGATGGTGAAAAGGACCTTTTGAAGGAAAATATATTCTATATAAGGATGTTTAAATCATATAATAAATCACCAAAAATTCCTGGAAACTGAACTCTGCATCTTGGCACCAAACACAACAAACATATTTCCACAAAGCTGCTGTTTGTCTCCTTCCAGCTGATGGTAAACAGAACCTTCCCTTGACAAAGCTGTGAAGTCTCTGAAGAGTTCTGTTTGTTTTCTGTGTTCTCAGCTGTCCCTTTGTCGAAATGTGCCTCCTTTCACTTCAAGCTCTCTAGGTTTCTTAGTCATATATCCTAGATCAAAATTTTAAGCATTTTGATCTCAGTCATTTATGTTTGTGAATTAATTGGCAGGTCATAGCGTTTTCTTTAAAGTTGCAATGCTTTATAACAACAGACATTTGTAGTATCTTCATTTCTCCATCCATTCACTGATTGGTTTTTATTCAACTAATGTTTATTGATACCTATGGTGTGCTAGCTGGGCATTGTACATTTTTCAGGATTTTACCAATAAATGAGAGCAATTTACCTTGCAAAGAGCATGAATGAATGAATGAATGAACAAATGAATGATTTTAGGCACTTTATTATTGATGGAAAAAACAGGGTTATCTTAGGACTCAGACAGCAAATGGAGAGATTGAGAAGAGAAAGAAGAGCCCCTGAAATTTCTTTCTGGTTGTTCTACTCCTTACAGGAAGAGCTGAAGGAAACCCTGAACTCTGTTCTCAGCTTCATGAAGGAGCAAGACTCGATCTTTGGCGGCTTTATGGCCCTGGCACAACCCCTACAGTTTCTCCTGCACTCTGGGGATTTTGGCTATGTCCTTCCTGCTAACTGAATCTGACTCGGTTTTTTTCCTTCTATTCTCAGACTCCTGGATGCACATTTTGTGTTTTCTAGCTCTAGAAATATGTTAATTATTTCCCACTAAGAGTTCCCTAATCTATCTGCTGCTGTGTGCTTCCCATTAAAACATACATATCATCAAATATAATTTGACCTAACATCCGTTCTCCCTATTTGACAAATTTTTCTCTGATAAATAGACTTTGACAAAGATTTATTATCAATGAATTAGTATTCATAGAATATTACAAATTAGTATTAACAGAAATATTATTGTTTTGGAGGAATGCAATATGCACGGTGCTGGTTTTTCTTGGGTTGGTCCCCAGACCGATTTTCTGCCCTTTTCTGCTCAGCTCTGTTCTGACATCTCTGCATCACCAGTGTCCCTTGGACGGATGGATGACTTGCAGTTGGTTTTGGCAGTGGGAGAATGGGATCTTCAGAAGATTAGAGAACTTCTGGGTATTTCTTCCTCTCCTCCTCTTTGTTTCAGTGTCACTTTTCTAGGAGTGGCTGTGTCCCTCCAGATCCTCTCCTCCAGGGCTCCAGCTACCACTGGAGTTCCTACAATATTTCCTCCCCTCAGCCCTGAAGTGCAAGGAGTGGTAACAGTTCCTCTCTATTGCTAATCTGCATCATCCTTTGCTCTTTCCTTTCACATACATACACCTCTATAACTAGTAATTTTGTTCAAGTCTCTTCACATGAAGCAATGAGGGTAAATTTTGTGTCCTAGTCAGGACACCAACTACGGTATATATATTCTGATAACCAGCGTATAATAATATACATTTTGTATATATGCAAAACTCCACAGGGGAGTGTAATTTAATACACAGTACCTTGGGGAGCATCTAGTGCTTGCTTGACGTGCTATATTCCTTGAGCTGTACGAAAGATAACGACACATGTCATTTGCCCTCAAGAAGTGTAGAATCTAGTATTAAGTTTTGATTGATTATCGTGGAAGTTTTTTGATTTGGTGAATGATTTTGAAGTACAAAATTAAAGAGTAGAACATTTTGGTTACCAAATGTGCAATAGAACACTTTTACATAAATAAATTTAGAAAAGGAATTCAGTAAAGTAGAAATTGTGTTCATAAAAAGGATATGTATTTGTGGAAAGCTATAAAAAGCTCTATATTAAAATTAGCTTTCTTCTTTTTAGTTTGGTATGAAAATTTAACTGTTTCCTAATTTAAATCTTTACTAATCTTTAAAAATCATTAATTTTTTGTGAGTAAATTTGTTGTACTAACTGACCTTTGCTTATTGTTTAGTAAAGAAAGGAAGGAGGGGAATTAACAGTATTATTTTCTGGCCTACTTTGTTTTTATATAAAAACAAATCTTTAAGAACAGAGATGTAGGCAGGCTTGAAATATACAGTTGGGCATAAAAGCTGGTTATGGTACCAAAACTCCCCAAATTAAATACATATACAGATAATTTTGTGAGCTGACCACCTTTCAGACAATTCCACAAATTTGACAGAAGTATAATTTGTTATAGAAATCAATATAGCCTAGAATATATGGAGCGCAGATCAAGGATTTCACTTTTATCCTCTCACTTTATCACCCTGAACAATGATAAAGCTTTATAGCTGGAAAAGACTTTTAACTTCCTTAGTTCTTTATAGGTGAAAAAAGAAGAAGAGAAAAGGCCTGGGAAGATGAAGCAAGCTGTTCAGGATGACAGTGATGAGCCAGTACGTATGCACTAAAATAGCAAATTGCAAGAATTTCAGCTTTCACATACTTAATGGATGTAATCTCCTTGCAAGAACAACAGTGGCCCCTGCTGAGGCTGTGGGACAGGGAGGGAGAAAAGGAACATTTCAGAATCTCCAGGGCATTTAGCATGCTGTTTGGAGAATTCTCAGGGTTTATTCCAATGCGTGCCTTTAGAAGAGCGAGTCCCTGTGGTTAACATATGAAGTTACCCCCGAATTAGGAGAGCATCTACATAAATCCTAGCTAAGGGGTAAAGAGATTGCTCTTGGAATAATAGTTCAAAATATGTCATTTTAAAATTAATCAAGAATCTATAAGGGCTTCTTCTTGTCCCTGCCATTCTGGCTTTTATGTTCCTATTTCAGTTATCAGTGGAGGTTTGGATAATTTGGTTTGATATATTTAAATTTTATGGGCAGAGAGAAAAAGGACTTAGAAATATTTCTTTGGCTAACTTGTGAGAAAGAAATATTATTTTGTCTTTAACCAAAATTATACTCATTTGTGCATGGATTAGGGTATGCTCTTCCTACTTTATAGCATTACATTTTCTGGATTTATGTATTTATCTCGTATTGGTTTTACCTATATTTGCCATGGTTAAAAAATAGGAAAATATATATGAGAAATATTTTAATCTCATATTTTCTGCAATTAGAAACTTAATTGTGGGAAATCGCCTTACCCATTCCCTCATTCCTATCAATAAACACACACACACACACACACACACACACACACACACACACACACACACACACACCTTTAAGCACTTCTTGTTAGCTATCTAGTTTTGTTTTGAATTATTGAAAAATAAAGCCTGTCAGATCATTTAGAATTGATTGAAAAATAATTTTTTTAACTCCAAAGCTTGAATTAGGAAGATGGCCAAAAATTACAGTGGCTCATTTTCATTATTTTCTCTTTTATTCCAGTTTTATTGAGAAATAATTGACACGCATCTCTGTATAAATTTAAGATATACAGCATGATGATTTGATCTACATATATTGTGAAATGATTGCCACAACAGGTTTAGTTAACATCCATCATATCATATAGATAAAACAAAAAGAAAAGAAAAAGAAAAAAAATTTCTCCTTGGGATGAGAACTCTTAGGATCTACTCTCTTATCAACTTCCCTGTATATTATACAGTGTTAGCTATAGTCATCATGTTGTGCATTACATCCCTACTACTTATTTATTTTGTAAACCTTTTGACCACCTTCCTCCAAATACATAAACAACTTTTGCACTAGTTCAATATTTACCTATAACAAATTTTTGTTATTTATACAAATTAGTACTGGATGCTCTCTGTTTTAGAGGTCAACTTCTAGATTGACAGAAATAAAACTAGCAAAAGAATTACTTAGTGGAACAGAGAAAGTAGTCTATTGTAATTGGAAGGCAACTATGAACATTTGGTTTATCAAAGAAAGTTAAATGTTACAGTAATAGAAACTGTAGACAAACTGTGAGTTCTTTGTCATCAATGAATAAGATAGCGGAGGAAGTAGAAAGGAGTATTGACCTTAGAAGTACACGCTGAAGTCCAGGGAGGTGGAGTAACCTGCCCAAATGGCAGGATTCCCACACAATCCTGTGAATAGAAAAACACTGGGTACACAGATTGAGTACTTTGAACCTCAGAAATGCCAGTTAGCAAAGTTTGGGGGTATCTGTTGGGAAGATCCAGTGGGTAACAGCAGTGGTACTTTGTAATGATGTCTTTTTGTAGTTTTCTTTTTTAGATACCTCATTTTATTATTTCTTCCAGAAAGTTCAGGGTTCTGAATGTAGGCTCAAATGAAAGCATGTCCTCTTCTTCTTTATTCCTTTTCTAAATGCAGACATTTGTTCTGCACAACTGCTTCTTCTGCTTCATTATTGATATTGCAGCAGTAACGGTAAAGAGAGCCTTTTCCCATAACTTGGGGGATGTGCTTTATGTGTTAAGTTGCCCTTCTCCTTTCATCCCTTGGGGGCAGAGACCTGACTTCTGAGCTAATTTTGTGCCAAGACAAAAAATAATTTGGTTATCTTGCTTAGGAATTGAAGGCTGATGGCTGCACATAGATTCTACATAATTAGTGGAGAAAAAAAATTTCAAACTATTTGAGGACATTCCCAGTGAGCAACTGGAACTTCCTTTGGTGAGGATTCTTAACACAAGACCCCAATCTGACCATTAAAACCTGAGGCATGATGCCAAATCATTTTTTCAGAGAACAAAGGGGGCCATGGGGGTAAAAAATCCCTATTTACTCACTGCTTAAGAATTAGAATTTAGGTAACAAACTGCTGTCATTTTCAACTTTGCTTTTGTATTTTGAGTTTGTCAGATGAATTTTTGTTAATGTACTTTTAAATTAAGTAAAACTTTAAATTAGAACAAACATGGAACACCTAAGGACAGGATCTCCCATTATCAAAATGCAAAATAAAATTGACTGTGATGTTAAAAAAATTTATAACTAAGCAAAGCCAGTGAGAAAAAGTGACTAGTTTATGTTTTGGTAAATAAGCAAGGGAAATGAAATACAGACAGCAAGGAAGCCACATATTTGGTAAAGACAGAAACCTCAGATTTTTTTTAATAAAGCAATTTTCAGATTTAGCAACATAAAGTATAATTAGTTTTGGTACGTAAGAACATTTTATTGATAAACACTACCCTTTTAGGCCTACTGAAAATACACAAGGCTATATCCACATGACAGCAGATAGATGTTTTAGGAAGAAATTAACTGCTGTATAAAGTTTTGGGAGCCAGTTTCGTTTACATCATTTTTTGTCTTGAAGATATTTGCTTCTGTCACTTGGAAGGAATCCATTTTTTCCTGTTTGAATTGTCTTTATCACCAAGTAGATTTTCCAAAGCGATTCTGCTGAGTGACTATTAGGGAAAATTGGAAATCTGTGCCTGACATTATGTTGGTAGGTGGAGAAAGAAAAAGCTCTGTACCCTCTAACTTCCATCAGGAAAGAGCAGGATCTGGAAGTAAATTACTATTAAGAAGGGATGAAGGGAAGGTGAAATATTTTGTCACACAGGCTGTTCCCTCCTAGGGCCCAGTGGTGGGGGATGGAGAGAGCCCAGCCACTCTGCTCACATGCAAATGGAGGGGGTTCTGATCCAGATCCCTGCCTTTCATCAAAGCAGCTGTAAGACCAAGAGCCTGAGACTTGGCACTTCCCTCTTTTGGTGGAGAGAAGTAGACGAGGCACTGTTCTCAATTCTAAGGGTGTGTAAGGTTCAGTGGAGGAGGCTGGAAGCTTAGGTAGGAGCATGACAGGAGGGAGTGGTTGCTCCTTTGGTGCACATTTTTTAAAAGCAAAACCACTTTAAGAACCCTAACATAAGTCATCACTCTTGTAATGTTTTAGTTTCAGCACTGTTGTATGGATATTATCAAAGTTAGTAACAGTGACATGCTTTTGTTTAAATGGGAGAGAATCTTTTATAGAATGAGAAAGTAATGTGTTTGAAACTGGGCAATACATGGAAACTCAAATCAGTCTTTGCCTCAGCAGATGTTGTGTATGCTACGTGCTGTTGAATATTATTTTGGGTTTATTTTCTGACAGAGGTGTATTTCTTGGAACTGTCTCTTATAGGAAAATATGCAGTTTCTCAGCCTTCACTTTCTATACTTTCACATTGCTGGAGACTGCCCAAGTCTGTCCAGATGCAAGTTAGATGTAGAATGGCAAATGCTTGTTAATCTGTGTTTTAATTATCTCTTCTAATAGTATCTTCTACAGTTGTTCATGTGGGGGGAAAGAATAACTCAGAATATTTGTCAGGCTTTTGTATGTTATTATGTTTATAAGTGTAATCATTGTAATTATTACATTTGCAGGTGAATAGGAAAAGAGGGAAGGGCACTAGCCCTGGAAGTTAGGAAATCTAGATTATATTTCTAGTTCTAACACTAGTAATTTTGAGGCCTAGCATTAATATTTAGGTAAAAGAGTAGATACCCTTTGGTTCTAAAATTCTCTAACATGTGAGACCCAGAATAATGAAGGATGTATTTTACCAGTACTGCATATGGCACTAGTAGGAACAAATAGCATTTAACATTGAGAGTCTGATCTTGTCACTTGAATTATTTGTGGAATAATGGAATGATAGAACTGAATGCCCATTTACTATCATACTCTATTTTCATTTTTCTCCCTACAGTTGCACAGGAGGCAACTACGGTGCAGAAAGGAAAAATTACTTGCCCAAGATTATCCAGCTAATTAGTGACAGAACCTGTAGAAGCTGTGTGCCCCAACTTTCCAATATTCTTTTCTCTATACCCATCTTTTGAAGCAAATGGAATGTAAAATTTTTGTTTTTAGCAAGATAATAAGTCATAGAGTGAGAACTGTAGTGAGTAAATGCAAATATAGATAAAGGGGAACTCTGACTAAATGGATTTTTTCAAAAAATCTTATGCAAGTTACTATAAAAAAGACTTTGGCATAAATCTGGCTACGTAGGATGGAAAGGGGTTGGAAGTCAAGTCCATGGTACTTGATGAAAGATAAGAAATCAAGAGTAACCATAGGTGACCCTGATGGGACAAGACAATTATGATTACTTATTTACAATTATATTTTACAGTCCTCAATGATACTGAAATAGTCTGCAGTTGAACGTTCTCAGCCAATAGGAATTAATTGAAAAGAAATTATCAAAAAACTACATGAATGAGCAGAAAAATGATGAATTATTTTTTAATTTTTTTTTTATTTTTTAACATCTTTATTGGAGTATAATTGCTTTACAATGGTTTGTTAGTTTCTGCTTCATAACAAAGTGAATCAGTTATACATAAACATAGGTTCCCACATCTCTTCCCTCTTGCGTCTCCCTCCCTCCCACCCCTCCCTATCCCACCCCTCTAGGTGGTCACAAAGCACCGAGCTGATCTCCCTGTGCTATGCGGCTGCTTCCCACTAGCTATCTATTTTACATTTGGTAGTGTATATATGTCCATGCCACTCCCACACTTTGTCCCAGCTTACGCTTCTCCCTCCCCATGTTTTCAAGTCCATTGTCTAGCAGGTCTGTGTCTTTCTTCCCGTCTTACCCCTAGGCTCTTCATGACCTTTTTTTTTTTTCTTAGATTCCGTATATACGTGTTAGCATACGATATTTGTTTTTCTCTTTCTGACTTACTTCACTCTGTATGACAGACTCTAGGTCCATCCACCTCACTACAAATAACTCAATTTCGTTTCCTTTTATGACTGAGTAATATTCCATTGTATATATGTGCCACATCTCCTTTATCCATTCATCTGGTGATGGACACTTAGGTTGCTTCCATCTCCTGGGTATTGTAAATAGAGCTGCAATGAACATTGTGGTACATGACTCTTTTTGAATTATGGTTTTCTCAGGGTATATGCCCAGTAGTGGGATTGCTGGGTCATATGGTAGTTTTATTTGTAGTTTTTTAAGGAACATCCATACTGTTCTCCATAGTGGCTGTATCAATTTACATTCCCACCAGCAGTGCAAGAGTGTTTCCTTTTCTCCATATTCTCTCCAGCATTTGTTGTTTCTAGATTTTTTGATGATGGCCATTCTGACCGGTGTGAGATGATATCTCATTGTAGTTTTGATTTGCATTTCTTTAATGATTAATGATGTTGACAATTCTTTCATGTGTTTGTTGCCAATCTGTATATCTCCTTTGGAGAAATGTCTATTTAGGTATTCTGCCCATTTTTGGATTGGGTTGTTTGTTATTTTGTTATTGAGCTGCATGAGCTGCTTGTAAATTTTGCAGATTAATCCTTGGTCAGTTGCTTCATTTGCAAATATTTTCTCCCATTCTAAGGCTTGTCTTTTCATCTTGTTTATGGTTTCCTTTGCTGTGCAAAAGCTTTGAAGTTTCTTTAGGTCCCATTTGTTTATTTTTGTTTTTATTTCCATTTCTCTAGGAGGTGGTTCAAAAAGGATCTTGCTGTGATTTATGTCACAGCGTGTTCTGCCTATGTTTTCCTCTAAGAATTTGATAGTTTCTGGCCCTACATTTAGGTCTTTATTCCATTTTGAGCTTATTTTTGTGTATGGTGTTAGGGAGTGTTCTAATCTCATACTTTTATATGTACCTGTCCAGTTTTCCCAGCACCACTTATTGAAGAGGTTGTCCTTTCTCCACTGTATATTCCTGCCTCCTTTATCAAAGATAAGGTGACCATATGTGTGTGGGTTTATCTCTGGACTTTCTATCCTGTTCCATTGATCTATCATTCTGTTTTTGTGCCACTACCATACTGTCTTGATTACTGTAGCTTTGTAGTATAGTCTGAAGTCAGGGAGCCTGATTCCTCCAGCTCCGTTTTTCTTTCTCAGGATTGCTTTGGCTATTCGGGGTCTTTTGTGTTTCTATACAAATTGTGAAATTTTTTGTTCTAGTTCTGTGAAAAATGCCAGTGGTACTTTGATAGGGATTGCATTGAATCTGTAGATTGCTTTGGGTAGTAGAGTCATTTTCACAATGTTGATTCTTCCAATCCAAGAACATGGTATATCTCTCCATCTATTTGTATCATCTTTAATTTCTTTCAGCAGTGTCTTATAATTTTCTGCATACAGGTCTTTTGTCTCCTTAGTTAGGTTTATTCCTAGATATTTTATTCTTTTTGTTGCAATAGTAAATGGGAGTGTTTTCTTAATTTCACTTTCAGACTTTTTGTCATCTGTGTATAGGAATGCAAGTGATTTCTGTGCATTAATTTTGTATCCTGCTACTTTACCAAATTCATTGATTAGCTCTAGTAGTTTTCTGGTAGCATATTTGGGATTCTCTATGTATAGTATCATGTCATCTGCAAATAGTGACAGCTTTACTTCTACTTTTCTGATTTGTATTCCTTTTATTTCTTTTTCTTCTCTGTTAGCTGTGGCTAAAACTTCCAAAACTATGTTGAATAAGAGTGGTGAGAGTGGGCAACCTTGTCTTGTTCCTGATCTTAGTGGAAATGCTTTCAGTTTTTCACCAGTGAGGACGATGTTGGCTGTGGGTTTGTCATATATGGCCTTTATTATGTTGAGGAAAGTTCCATCTATGCCTACTTTCTGCAGGGTTTTTTATCATAAATGGTGTTGAATTTTGTCAAAAGCTTTCTCTGCATCTACTGAGATGACCATATCGTTTTTCTCCTTCAATTTGTTAATATGGTGTATCACATTGTTTGATTTGCATATATTGAAGAATCCTTGCATTCCTGGAATAAACCCCAATTGATCATGGTGTATGATCCTTTTAATGTGCTGTTGGATTCTGTTTGCTAGTGTTTTGTTGAGGATTTTTGCATCTATGTTCATCAGTGATATTGGCCTGTGGTTTTCTTTCTTTGTGACATCTTTGTCTGGTTTTGGTATCAGGGTGATGGTGGCCTCATAGAATGAGTTTGAGAGTGTTCCTTCCTCTGCTATATTTTGGAAGAGTTTGAGAAGGATAGGTGTTAGCTCTTCTCTAAATGTTTGATAGAATTCGCCTGTGAAGCCATCTGGTCCTGGGCTTTTGTTTGTTGGAAGATTTTTAATCACAGTTTCAATTTCAGTGCTTGTGATTGGTCTGTTCATATTTTCTATTTCTTCCTGGTTCAGTCTTGGCAGGTTGTGCATTTCTAAGAATTTGTCCACTTCTTCCAGGTTGTCCATTTTATTGGCATAGAGTTGCTTGTAGTAATCTCTCATGATCTTTTGTATTTCTGCAGTGCCAGTTGTTACTTCTTCTTTTTCATTTCTAATTTATTGATTTGAGTCATCTCCCTTTTTTTCTTGATGAATCTGGCTAATGGTTTATCAATTTTGTTTATCTTCTCAAAGAACCAGCTTCTAGTTTTATTGATCTTTGCTATCGTTTCCTTCATTTGTTTTTCATTTATTTCTGATCTGATCTTTATGATTTCTTTCCTTCTGCTAACTTTGGGGTTTTTTTGTTCTACTTTCTCTAATTGCTTTAGGTGCAAGGTTAGGTTGTTTATTTGAGATATTTCCTGTTCTCTTAAGATAGGATTGTATTGCTATAAACTTCCCTCTTAGAACTGCTTTTGCTGCGTCCCACAGGTTTTTATGAACTCTTTCATCAGGTGATTTCTAGGAATTTACCCCAAGAAAGTAGTCCTTGGGCTTCCCTGTCATCTGTGGAAAGGTGACTTACGTTTAGTACCTATCTCACTTTTGCACTAACTGGACTTCAACCTTGCATATTTTGGTCCTGTCTCCTCTAGGATACTTCTTTAAACACAGAAGTTTGCTTTTATCATCACTTTGTGGGTTTTGTTTTTAATATGCTTTTGTTTTGCTTTATTTATTTTGAGAAAACTTAGACTTTTTATAAAATCTTCGTCTAACGATTTCTCTTTATCCATATATTTTCTCAGTATGATTCTATACTACTCTGTGTACTTTCCCCTTAGAATGCTCTCCTTATTTCTTATATATCCATGCTTAGGGGGTTCATACATTGAATTCTTAATCAACACTAATCTCACTTCCATTTAAGTGGTTCTTCCATTAGCTGGAAATAAAACTGATTTTCACTTTATGAATTTCCCAATCCCATTTTCATAAAATTATCTAGTAATTAATTTTAACAGCACCACAGTGCACAATTCTGGGGTCCATCATTCCTGTGTTAGTCTATGTGAAAAATGTCTCCTGGTATTTTGCAATGCATTCACAATGCTGAGATTTATGTAGCAGACACTACCGGCTGCCAAACCAAGAACTATTGCCAGGCTTTCTCTTTGTGACATAGTTGCTAATTTATTTGGTAAATCCACCCTCCTCTTCAGGACCATATAACTCTCTATATACTATTGTTTTTGTTGGTGATTGGTTTTAGGATGGGCATGTAACATAGTTCTGGAATAAGGGAAGACTTCTGGCAACCTTACTGATAAATAAAGAGATGCCTTTTTTCATATGCCAGCCATTGTCTTATGTAGATGAGGTCTCTGGAACAATGGCAGTTTGTGTCTATGAAGGGAGGTGTAGACTACAGTAAGCAGCCATCTGCAGTGACTGAAACTCTGATGAAACCACAGGCTTTCTAGTCTGAAACACCAAAATACAGAGTGATGACCTTAACCATTGGAAAGTGAAGGCAGTTCTGGAAAGTGAAGAGTCAGAGAATTGTAGTCCCAAGTTTTCTTTACAAGCTCTGCATAATTACCTGGCTAACCACTGAAACATGCATGTGTGGAACAAACCCTAGCTGAAGATAAAATAACTGAGCTGAGATCTGAGCTACTGAAGAATTTGTACTTTGAATCCAATCAAATTAATTAGCCAGAGAAATATAATAGATCCACAGCATATCATTTCCAATGTCTAATATATAACCCCAAATCACTCAACATATGAAAAATCAGGAAAATATGACCCTTTCTCAAGAGAAAGGACAATTAGCAGATACCAATACCAAGATAACCCAAATGTTGAAATTAGCGTAGAAGGACTTTAAGGAGTTACTCAATGAGGCAAATTAAGGTAAAGAAAAATATGCTCACAATGACTAAAAAGGTAAGAAATCAAATCATAGAGGTAAAAACATTCAAAAGGAAAAACAAATAGAAATTCTGGAGCTGAAAAATACAGCATCCTCAATAAAAATGTCACTTAATAATATAATGGATATTTCAAGGAAAATAATCAGTGAGACTCAACTGGGTGAAAGCAATTATCTAAAGAATATAGAGAAAAAGATTTTAAAAACATAAAAGAGACTCTGGGGCTTATAGAATAATGTTATTAGTTCTAATATATGTGTAATTGGTACCCCTAAGGAGAGAAAAGAGAAAATATGGCAGGAAGAAGGAGGAGGCAGAAAAGGAGGAGGGAGAAATAGTGGCTGAAATTGTGAAAGACAAAAATTTATAGATTCACAGCAGCTCAGTGACTTATATGAAAAATATCCCTAGATCTCTTAAGTAGATTGAATTATTATAGAAAATTTTATCATGCAATAAACTGCAGGCCCAGAGGGTTTCACTGATAAATTCTAAGAAACATTAATGAAGAAATAACCCAATATTACGCTAAACATTTCATGAAAAAGGGGAAAAATTTCTCCCGAATTATGATGAGACTAGTAGAAAGTCTGACTAAGGCACTGCAAGGGAAAAAAAAGAAGAAAGAAACTAATGAACAATATCCCTTTTGAATATAGATGAAGTATATATGCTAATAATGAAGTATTAGCATAACAAACATTAACATAAAAAGCACATTAAATCTTGACTAAGCAGTTTATCTTAGGAATGTCCATTTTAACATTTAAAATCTATTTTATTAACTATATTAACAAATTACTATATTAACAAAATAAAAATTATTTCAATAAATGCAGAGAAAGCATTAGAGAAAATTCATCACCAATTTATGATAAACATTCCCAGCAAACTAAGAATAAAAGGGGATTTCCTTAATCTGATAGAGGACACATGTAAAAATATACAGCTAATATCATACACATTGGCAAAATATTGAACATTTTCTCCCAAATATTGGAAACAAGGCAAAAATACTCACAGTCACCCTTTGTATTCAACATTGATTAGAAGTCCTAGTCATTGGAATAAGACAAGAAATAAAAATGTTAAGATGTAAAGATCAGATAGGAAGAAATAAAATTGCCTTTAATTCACAGATGATATGATTATTTGTATAGAATATCCTAAGGAATCTACAAAAAATACCAGATATAATAGTTAAATTTGAGAGTGATGCAGGATACAAGCCTGATAGGGAAAAAAACACAAACAACAGAAAAAAACAACCTATTGTACTTTTACATACTAGCAGTAAATAGTTGGAAAATAAAATATTAAAAAACTGCATTTGCAATCATGTCACAATACACATAATACTTAAGGATGAATTAAACAGTAAATGTATGAGATCTCTGCACTGAAAACAACAAAACATTCTTGAGAGAAATTAAGAAGAGCTATATAAAGAGATACCCCATGTTCATGAATTGGAAGATTTAGTTTTTGTTTGTTTTTTTTTTTGCAGTGCACGGGCCTCTCACTGCTGTGGCCTCTCCCATTGTGGAGCACAGGCTCCAGACGTGCAGGCTCAGTGGCCATGGCTCACGGGCCTAGCTGCTCCGTGGCATGTGAGATCTTCCCGGACCAGGGCACGAACCCGTGTCCGCTGCATCGGCAGGTGGACTCTCAACCACTGTGCCACCAGGGAAGCCCAGGACTCAGTATTTTTTAAGATGTTAATTCTCCCAAAATTGATGTATAGATTCAGTGCAATCCCAACCATAATCTTAGCAGATTTATTTGTAAAATCTACAAATGATTCTGAAATGTATATAGCAATGCAAAACAATTTAAAATACTTAAGGCACTCTTCAAGAAGAACAAAATTGGATGATTTAAAGTCTTACTATAATTCTGCATATCAGGACAGCATGGGACAGAGAAAAAGACTGATAATGGAACAGAAAAGAAATCTCAGAAATAGACCCATATTTGTATGGTGATTTGATTTTCAGCAAAGTGACTTAAGCAATCCAGTGGTAAAGGAAAATATTTTCAACAAAGCATGTAATAGCTGGGTATCCAGATTAAAAATAAAAAGAAACTTAGTTGAGATTGAGGGTTTGGAAACCAGCATGTAAGCTGTTTAGAAGTTACCACTCCATCCTAACAACAAGTAGAAAGCTGAACAAACTGAAAAATCAACAATTCTTCTTAGATCTGTTAAGAGATTCCGAGGTCACAGTCCAAACCACTACCCCAAATATTGAAGAGACAGACAGGTAGATTGAGAGTCACAATTTATGGAAGCAGAAATCCATCAGCAGAAATCTCCACAGGAAGAAGTGCCAGGGTAGAAAAATGTAAACAGTAATTGGCAAGTTGCTGGATGATCAGTGTGTATGACTTTGAGAGTTAAAAACTCCATGAGGACCCAGTCATAGGAGTGTTCCCACACTTCTGGAAGGAGTTTTACTTCCAGAAGCTCTACCATATCCTCAGAGTAAATTTTGAAGAAAAATCTTATGCTTCTGCAAGGGGAGGAAAAAGGAACCATTTTGAAATATGCCAGAGCATTCTGGTCTTCTTAATGAGGACTTCTCAGGAAAAACTATTTTATCAGAGCCTAACCTTCTGGGTTTTATCAGAACCTAATCTACCCAGGGGAAAGGAAATATCCAACTCTGGCCAGCTCTAGCCTTCCAGGTAGGAGAAGGGAAATACCCAAATCAATTTTCCTATAGCCATTCTGTCCCACCTAAGGTCAGGGGGATGTAGAATTTAGAAGTAATGATGAAACTCACCGTACAGCAGATAGATTCACCAAAAAGCTGAGACATAATCATAGAATGCTTCTTCTCCCCTCCACACACAGAGGGAACTTCCAAATTTTGATAAAGAACAATTACCAAAAACCTATAGCTAACATCGTTCTTAATGATCAGAAACTTGAAGTTTTCTCATTAAGATCAGGAACAAGGGAAGAATGTCCCCTGTTACCTGCTGCTTTTCAACATTGTACTATCAGTCCTAGCTAGTATAATAAGACAAATAAAATAAAATAAAATACATACAGATTAGGAAGGAAGAAATAAAACTGTCTTTGTTTGCAGATGACAATTGTCTATGTAGAAAATCTGAAGAAAAAAAATCAATGACAACAAAAAACACCTCATGGAGATTATAAACATTTATAGCAAGGTTGCAGGATAAAAGATTAATATACAAAAGTCAATTGCTTTCCCATATACCAGTAATGAACAAGTGAAATTTGAAATTAAAAGCACATTTATATAAGCATCCCCCAAATAAAATACTTAGCTATAAGTCTAACAAAATATGTACAACATCTATGTGAGGAAATCTACAAAATGATGGTGAATGAAATCAAAGAAAAACAATAAATGGAGAAATATTCCATGTTCATGGATAGAAAGACTCAACATTGTCAAGATGGCAGTTTCCCCCACTTGATCTACAGATTCCATGCAAGTTCAATCAAAATCTGAGCAAGGCTATTTTTTGGTTACTAACAAGTAGTTGTAAACTTTATATTTATATAAAGAGGCAAAAGACCCAGAAGAGCCAACACAATATTGAAGGATAAAACAAAGTTGGAGGACTGACACTACCTGACTTCAAGAATTTTTATAAAGCTACCAGTAATCAAGACAGTGTAGTATTGGTGAGTGAATAGATAATATATCAGTGGAACAACCCAGAAATAGACCCACATAAAATAAATATAGTCAACTAATCTTTGACAAATAAGCAAAGACAGTAAAATGGAGCAAAGATAGTCTTTTTAACAAATGGTGCTGGAATAGCTGGACAGCCACATGCAAAAAAGTTAATCTAGATATAGACCTCACACCTTCCCCCAAATTAACTCAAAATGAATCATAGACCTAAATGTAAAACACAAAACTATAAAACTCCTAGAAGATAACATAGGAGGAAACAGATGACCTTGGGTATCACAATGACTTTTTAGAAACAACACCAAAGGCATGATCCATGAAAATAAACTATAGATAAGCTGGACTTCATGAAAATTATAAACTTCTGCTCTGCAAAAGACAATGTCAAGAGAATGAGTAGGTAAGTACAGACTTCGCAAAAATATTTGCAAAAGACATATGATTAAGTACTGTTATACAAAATATACAAAGAACTCTTAAAACTCAACAATAAGAACATAAAAAATCTGTTTTAAAAATGGGCAAAAGACTTTAACAGACACTTCACCAAAGAAGATATAACAGAGAGCAAGTAAAATATAAAGAGTTGTTCAATATCATATGTTACTACTACATTGCAAATTAAAATCCAGAATGCTAACAATACCAAATGCTGATGAGGATGTGAAGCAATAGGAACTCTCATTCGTTGCTGATAGGCACGCAAAATGATACAGCCACTTTGGGAGACAGTTTGGCAGTGTCTAACAAAACTGACCATATTCTTAACATATAATCCAGCAGTCATGTTCCTTAGTATTTACTCAAATCAGTTGAAAACTCATGTCCACACAAAAACCTGCTCATGGTTGTTTATGGCAGCTTTGTTCATAACTACCAAAACTTTGGAGCAACCAAGATATACTGCAGTAGTAAGTGGATAAATATACTGTGGTACATCTAGACAGTGGAATATTATTCATCACTAAAAAGAAATGATCTAAATGAAGCCATGAAAAAACATGGAAGAACCTTAAATGCATATTACTAAGTGAAAGAAGCCAATCCAAAATGGCTACATACTGTATGATTCCAACTATATGACACCTTGGAAAAGGCAAAACTATGGAGACAGTAAAAAAATTAGTGGTAACCAGGCTTTAGGGGGAGGGAGAGATGAATAGGCAGAGCACAGAGGGTATTTATGGTAGTACTGTACAATACTGTAATGGTGGGCATATGTCATACATTTGTCAGATGCCATAGAATGTACAACACCAAGAGGGAGCCCTAATGTTAGCTGTGAAGTGTGGGTGATAATAATGTGTCAATGTAGATTCATGGATTGTAATAAAAGTACTCTGGTGCAAGATATTGATAGTAGGAGGAGGTTATGTGTATGTGGGGTTGTAAAATGGAATTATTGAGAAATACAGACTCATGCATTCAGTCTTTTGATCCCTCACTCAGTCACCAAAAATGGGCCTTGGTCCTGGAATTCTTCCTTACCAACCGGTAAAGGGCCCACACAGCCCGTGCAGGGCTTACAGCTTTGTGTGGAACTATCTTTCCCTTTCAGGAGCAATGAGCGTTCCTTTATTCTGCTTAAGCATAGGAGTCAGTTGCCCTCAGGTATTCCCCCAACTTTCAGTATTTCATATTCCACAGGAAGGGGTCAGGGTTTCTTCCACCAAGGCTAGAGAAGGATGTGAGCAAGCAAATTGTTCTACCAGGAGAGACCTGTTGGCTATGGGATACCCACACCAAATATTGAAACTGATCTTGCTCTGTCTCTTCTCTATTTAAATAAAGTATCATTCTATCCAGTGCTTGGCTGTATTGTGTTTCCCTTGGTGACTGATACAAAGATGCAATGGGCGGAAGTGTTTGCAGTCTTGCCCTGTGATTGGTAATTGGTGGTACGGAGTACTTTGACCAACAGGAACTGTCTGTACTTTCTGCTCAATTTTGCTGTGAACCTAAAACTGCTCTAAAAAATAAAATGTATCACTTTAAAAAAGCAGCTTAATCTCTACCTCACCTTACACACAATAATTAATTGAAGATGGATTATTGACCTAAATGCAAAAGCTTAAATCATCAAACTTTTAGAAACAATATATAAGAATTTTCTCATTATGTGTGTATAAGCAAAAGGCAAAAAAGTTTCTAAGGTTAAGAAACAAGTTTCTAAGGTTAAAGCAGTAACTATAAAATTGACACATTATACTTTATCAAAAGTTAAAAATTATGCTTATTGAAATACAATTAAGGAAATGAATAGTCAAACCACAGATGGGAAGAAAATATACACAAACGTATGTCTGACAAAGAAGTGGTGTCTAGGATATACAAAGAAAATCTGTAACTCAATAAGCAGAAAAGGAAACAGCACAATTAAAAATCAGCAAAATATTCTAATAGACATTTTACCAAACAAGATATACGAAAGGACAGTAAGCACATGAAAAGGTGTTCAACATCGTCAGGCATCAGTAAGATAAAAATTAAACCTGATTTCTGAAATTTACTGTGAAATGTATCAAAAATAGGATAGCTGATTGGCTGGATGGAATGAGGAAAGAGATGGAGACATGTGATAAAGCAAGTAAAGTAAAATATTAGTGGTCAAATGTAGGTGATGAGTACTGAATGTTTACTGCAAAATTCTTGCCACTTTGTTGTATGTTAAAATTTTTCATAATGAAACCTTGGAAAATGTAAGGACCAAAAAATGCAATGATAAGAATTGAACATAAAAAATCATTTTCATTCAATTATAAGATATCCAAAGTGATCTGGAATACGTAAATTATACATTTTATTTAAATGTGATAAATGCTATAAAAGAATAAAGTAGGAAAGAATATAGGGATTGGGATGTGAAAGGTGATTAACAATTTTAAATAGGGTTGTTATAGAATTCATTCTATATTCACTTTATCTGTCTTAAGTTAAAAAGAATTACTCTTGCTATGTGTTGAGAATAGATTGTAAGGTAACAAAGGTAAAATAGACCATTTTGGCAGATAGGGCCATGATCTGGAAAAATAAATAATAGCTTGGACCAAAAGTTGTAATATTAAAGGTAGTGAGTGAGAAGTGGTTATATCCTGTATACATATTAAACTATAATCAACCTGATTTGCTGATTTATTGTATGTGTAGCATGAAAGAAAGAGAATAGTCAAGGATGGGGCTAAGTTTTTTGTCTTGAGCAAATGCAAAAGTTGAGGAGAGGGAGAAAGAGCGGAGCATTGCTAGAGTAACAATGTCCTTGAGTAGGACATGAGATTCAGTGCATGAACAGAGAGATCAGATTTAGAGAGGAGAATGAATACATCATTTATAATGGGAGGGAGGACATGGTATATGATACAGATCCTGGCCAGTTGTAAATCTTAAATCTCTTTGAAGCAGTTTGTGAAGGTTCACCTCTGATTGCTTCTATTTTCTCAGTAAAATGGGAGGAAAGGTCATCAACTGAATTTCTTTTTAACTTTTAATATTAGAAATCAGCTTATGGGCTTCGCTGGTGGCACAGTGGTTAAGAATCTGCCTGCCAATGAAGGGGACACAGGTTTGAGCCCTGGTCCGGGAAGATCCCACATGCTGCGGAGCAACTAAGCCCGTGCACCACAAGTACTGAGCCTCTGCTGTAGAGCCCATGAGCCACAACTACTGAAGCCTGCGTGCCTAGAGCCCATGCTCCGCAACGAGAAGCCACTGCAATGAGAAGACCGCGCATTGCAACGAAGAGTAGCCCCAGCTCACCGCAACTAGAGAAAGCCTGCGCGCAGCAATGAAGACCCAAAGCAGCCAAAAATAAATAAAATAAATAAATTTATAATTAAAAAAACCCACCAGTGACACTAAAAGAACTCAAAACCTCCACACTGTTTAAAAAAAAAAAAAAAAAAGAAATCAACATACTCTTTGACCCAGAAATCCCACTTTTAGGTATCTATTTACAGAAATAAAACACTGGCCTATAACGACAACACATGTACAAAATATTTTAGTGTAGTATTATTTATAGAAACATCTTTAATGTTAATCATTCATAGAAAAATAATTTAATACATTCTGGGTTATCCACGTTACTGAATATTTTCTCTTGGTCTGGTGCGATGCAAGGGTATGAAAGGCAGCTTTCTCGCCCTGGAACAGGATAACTCAAGTATAGCCTATAGGGGCAGGGTCTTTGCTGAAACTGCATTCCTTTTGCTCTGGACACGCAGGCTCAGCGGCCATGGCTCACCGGCCCAGCCGCTCCGCGGCATGTAGGATCTTCCCGGACCAGGGCACGAACCCGTGTCTTCTGCATCGGCAGGCAGACTCTCAACCACTGCGCCACCAGGGAAGCCCTGAAACTGCATTCTTGCTTGGCTTTTCTCCTCCGTGTCCTGCTTCTCCCACTCCCTTACTGGTTTTCCTGGGAGTACTTTCTTCATAAATCACTTGAACATGTATTCTTGTAGCTGTGTCTATTTCAAGGAAATTTGATCTAAGAAAGATATACTCAAAAAATATGCTTTTAAATTCTCACCCTGTCATAATCAAATCTTCACTCTTTAGTCTTCTGTCTTGATAGCCAACAACTAATTAAACTGTTCCAAAATGGGCTTGATGACTTCGGGTTCTTTGAAGTTTCTCAGATTTTATATAAATTTGCTTTTAATAATTGATTGTTGTCCAGCAGTGACTTCAGTGTTTAAAATTCAAAGCTCTATTTGAAAATGGAGGCAATAAAGCATATGTTTAGGAAGAGCCAAGTCTATCAGCTTTTTTTTAAATGAAGTTACATTTGTTACCACTTATTTCACATTCCTAGAAATCTTCTCTGGTAGAATTAATTTCTATACTAGATAATTTTTAAAGCCAATTTGCTTGCTGTCTGCTATGTCTTAGGTCCTTTAAATATACTGATTTGTCCACCTTATACCCCACCTAGAACAAGGATAGCCAAAGGCATTAATCCTGGTCATTACCTCCCAGCTCCTAGTTCTGTCCTGTTGTCTCCTGGTGTAGCCCTGCCTGGATTCTTGGCTGTCTTAGCTTTGACTATCAGGCTTTTTTGGTTTGACAGCACATTTGGACACATTTCTGCAAATTGACCCTTGGCATCTCTTCTTGGAACACAAGTGGTATTTGGACTCTGGTGCCGTGCACCACAGATGCAAGCAAAGGCACTTCTACCTTCTGAGGCGGCCCCTCAAACTCCAGCCAGCTGGGCCAGGCCTGTCTACGCTGTCCTTCAAGAGGAGGATTGGAGAGTTGCTGCTTGTTGACTTTCCCAAATGTCATTGCTTAACCAGTGTTCTGAAGACTGAGTTTCATGAACCTTGGACTGTTGCCTATGGTTATAATTCTAAAATATATTATCCTTATTTTCAGCCTTATTTTTAGTTGTTTGTTTCCTGAATCTTGAAAACACCTATAATCTATTTACATTTGTTCTAATCTTCTGATCTTGATTTTAAGAGAAAATCTAATATCTAAGATCTATAAAGCCCCCAAGAGTTACTTTTGAGTTCTAAGATGTACTTTTAAATTTTTAGTGAAAAAGGCTTTGTAATCAATTCTCTGAAGATTACCGAGAAGACAATAGTTAGCACCTACCGTAAGGTAGTTTGCAGTCTATATAAAGAATATTATATCTGGTTTATAAAGTGACAAGTCATTTTCTTTTTCTGAGCCTCAGAGCTATACATATTTGATGAATAAATGATTTCTTCTCAGTCTTTTTTCAAATTTTTACCTCTCACCTGGAATTCTTTCTTCAGCCCCTATGCCTACATAAGTTCCAGTTAATATTCAGGTTCATCTCAAATTTCTAGCAAAGATTCCAGAAAAGTTGGAGTTGAGGTATAAGGTAGAACTGGCAGGTATTTTTTAGCAACACGATTATCAGAACACATGTATTTGCTCCAAGTGATTTTTTTTTTTGGAGGGTTGAGAAGTTTCCTTGGGGAGTGGAAAACTGTACTTCATCCAAAATATTAAACATACAGGTATAATTAATGGTTCATTAGAAAGCTCCAAAAGCCAAGGTACACGGAGAACCTTGAACCCTTGCAAACGTTTTTAGATTCAGCAGCAGGCACTGAAGAGCAGAATGGAATGGCGGTTCTCAGTTTGGTGTGGTGCTCAGTCCTAAAACCAGTCCCAATCTAACTACCCTAGAAGCATGTGTACAGCCTGAGGACATGAAGGGCTGCTTTTGCGGATTGGAAGAGCTATTCCACCACCTTCTGAAACACTATGAGCTGTGGCAGGCATAGTCAATTATCCTTCAAAATTTCATGAGTTGTTACTGGAAAGTGACGTCTAGCATAACGTTTCCCAGCTCTCCATGTCTTTAGGTATTAGCATGTGACTGAGTTCTATCCCACTGCATATGATAGGAAGTGATAGTGCTACCTCCAGGCCTGGCTCATAAAACTTCCTGTGGTGCTCCTCTGTGTTCTGTTCTCTCTCCTGCCACCTATAATGGGCTTCCCAGGAAACTTTGCAAGCCACGTGCTGAAGGTGGCAGAGCCTTCATCAGTCTGGGTCCCTGAAAGACTGTATGGGAGATGGATGTCCTGCCAAGCTGTTGTCCCATCTAGTACTGTCACATGATCAGAAAACACGCTTCTATTGTTTTGAGCCTTTTACAATGTTGAATCTACTTGGTATAATTGTGAGTTTACTCTTACTAGTACAAATGCCCAACCCATCCTGCTGTGGAACCCCATCTCTTCCAATTGACCTTAATATAGTGGGATGGAACTGCAAAGGCTGTTGACATATTGCAGTACTGTTAGGGTTGAGAGCGTTAATGTTGGAAATGAAAAGGTAAGGATATGCACCTTTCTGAGATTAGACGTTTATGTGAGATAATCAGCAGTGATGGTGAATGTAGAGCTTGGAGTAGCAGCGAACAGTGGGGAGTTACAACTCAAACTGATGTTGGAGCGTATAGAAGACCCTTCTTATTGCCATAGCAGTGGAGAGGGTCAAAGCATTTGAGTTCCCGAATGAGCAGATGGGATGTTGGAAATAGCAATATCCAAGCACTAATATTAATGCGACCTAAGATCTGTCGTAGCTTGGTATCATGCTGTCCTATAATCAGGCACAAAGCAGGCATTCATGTCCAAGGAACTTGGAAAAGGCTGGTGTGGGTGGAACATGGTATATAAATGCTGGTCAATATAAAATCGCAAATGTTGCTGGGACCAGATCAGTAAAGACCGTAAGTCATGGTGAGGATATTGAGTTTTATTCTAAAGAAAATGAAAGTTTTAAGCAGAGCAGTGAAATGATCTGAGAGTAAAGTAAGCAGTTAGGGGTCTATTGCCAAAAATAAAACAAGAAATGATGGTGACCTGAAATGGTAGTAGTAGAGATGCTGAGAAGTGGATGAACTTGAGGAATGTGTTAGAGGTAGACTCAGTAGGATTTATCGTGCTGGTTAAAGGAAAGGGGGAAGTCTAGGATTCCTCTGAATTTCCTGCATTGTAGCTGGGTGGACAGATGACTGGGGATGGATCAGGTGTAGGACAGAAAATCAAGTTGTCTTTGACATGTATTTTCCGAATTGTCTCCCAGCAGAACACAATGATGTTATCATCACACCTGTGCTGTCTTTACAGAGAAGGTTTAGTCTTATGATAGCCTGTATCTATTAACTCCATTTAAGTTTGTTCACGCATTTAACTCAAGAGGAAAGATAGATGCAATACACAAACACACACACACACACACACACACACACACTATTGATTCTGTTCCCCTTGAGAAACTTTACTACCATACATAGCTACAGATGAGGTGGCTGTCTGTATCTCCAACCTCAGCTAACTATCTAACAAATTAATGTGCAACTGCAGATGGTGTAGGGAAAACTCCCACTGGCATTTGAAAAACAGCTCAGTGAATTGGCTGTATCGTAAATACGTAAATTACCAGCCCATTCCTGTAAGAATTAACATCTCAGCAGAAAAACATAAATATTCTCCATGTGATACAATAAAATTTATTTATTAGATCTCAAATCTATCACTGAGACCAGAGTGTTCTCAACTTTGGCAGACATTAGCATCATCTAGGGAACTTTTAGAAGACACCATTCTCTGATCCCTACCCTGGACGAATTGATCCAGATTTCTGGAGGAGGGGCCTAGGAACATGTAGTTCTGTTTTGCTTTCACTCATGCAGTGACTCTAATGTGCAGCCAGTCTTTAGAACCATGGATTTAGACTAAAAGTTGTGACATGGTAGTCATTAGGCTTAACCAAGCCTGTTAACCTGTCTTGCTGAGCTAGCTCTGCGTTTTTTTTTTTTTTAATTTATTTATTTATGGCTGTGTTGGGTCTTGGTTTCTGTGCGAGGGCTTTCTTTAGTTGCGGCGAGCGGGGGCCACTCTTCATCGCGGTGCGTGGGCCTCTCACTATCACGGCCTCTCTTGTTGCGGAGCACAGGCTCCAGACGCGCAAGCTCAGTAGTTGTGGCTCACGGGCCTAGTTGCTCCGCGGCATGTGGGATCTTCCCGAACCAGGGCTCGAACCCGTGTCCCCTGCATTGGCAGGCAGACTCTCAGCCACAGCACCACCAGGGAAGCCCTAGCTCTGCGTTTTTAAAAAATAATAATTTGAATGCTTTGCAGTATGTATCTATTTTGCAGTTCACCATAGGTCCTGCTCCTCTCTGTACCTCGCACCTGCCGGTTTACAAATTTACCTTCCATGTCTCTGATGGCTTTTGAGTTCACGATCCTCGAAATCAAGACCAAAAATTATATCATTCACAAATAAATGTCTCAGTTGAAATTTACTAAAATATAAAGGATTGCAAGATAATTTAAAGTAATTGTTTAGCATGCTTACATTAATACCCTAAAGATCTTGGTTTTCCGATGATGATACAGGAGGAGGGGATGAATCCTGTTCTAAAACAGGATTGTGTTGGCTATTAGTTTACTCCCTGTTTATTATATAATATTTTATTATTGTCTAATAAAAAATACATTTTTGTTAGGAATGTGTGGTTAAAAATCTTTCTTAGTGTTTAAAGAGACTCAGAGGTGACATTGATAAGACGGCTTAACAAAAAAGATGTAAAATCTGGGGTAGTTACAAATCTCACAGCTTTGCCATTTGACCATTCTTTGCCATTTTGGCAATAAAATCTATCCAAAAACCTGAGAAAATTCAAAACTGAATTAATGACAGCTTTTATCTGGACTTCCCAGGCAGTCCAGCGGTTAAGACTCTGCCTTCCAGTGCAGGGGGTGTTGGGTTGATCACTGGTCCGGGAACTAAGATCCCACATGCTGTGCGGTGCAGACAAAAAAAAAAAAAAAAGATAGCTTTTAGCTGAACATTGTTCACAGAAGTTTTAGTTATATAGCGTTTCCCTAAATCAGGTTGGAACCTGTCATTAACAACATTTATCCATAGTACTGCTTTATATCTATAAAGCAACAAATTATATTATAATGATAGTTAGTAGGGGCTGTAGTTAGTGGTTTGGTCATTATTTGTGATGATATGAAAAGAGTTTCTCAAATTTTAAAAACCTATTTTGACACCAAGTTCAAAATTATCTATTGTATAATGAGTTAAATCCTATTACTTATACTGCATTTTAATTAATGGGGAAGGGCCACATAAAATGCTCTTTGTTTAGAAAAACTTAAGACTTTGGTGGGCTCAGTGTAGCTGACCCCAGTCAATGGCCAGAGCTTTGGTTTAATTTTCTAATGGTATCAAATAAAAGTCGAGGCTATAGTTCTTGATATCAGTTCTTTTCCTAGATCTAATGTTGGCAAAATAATCTGTTGCATTTCATTTCAAACTAAAAGCATGTGGGGGATTCCTGGACAATTCATTTTATGCAGTTGCTCGTTTATCCATATAGAATGAATCTTTGAAATTCTGAATCATTTTGTTTAGTCTCTTCATTCAATTAATAGCTATTTGCTTTGGTAATCAGTGCCTCCCTTCCATGCTTAAATATCTCGTGAGCATTATCATCAAGTTTTGGAGCTTTAATATTGTCTTGGCCCTGACAGCTATAATAATCTTTTCAAAACAAAGGAAATAAATAATTCATAAACTGGAAAATAGGCCCCTGGATAATTGAGTTCATAACATATTTGAATAGATATTAGGAATCAACAGACCACATTCTGTTTTAAAGTCTCATTGTGGTACATAGATATTAATGTACACTGTATGACTCAGAGACCAAGACACAGTTATTTAAACTTAGAAGTATAACCTTTCCAAGAAAGGATATTTTCCCCCTACTGAGATTCTTCTGAGTTTGGCTCTAAAACTAATTGGGAATTTATCTGTTTAATCATGATGCATATTAATTAACAAATTCTCTGAATTTTTATTAGGATTCAAATGGATAATTGAAGCATCATGATATGGTATCTTCTGTCTAGCATTATTTAAAATGTATGCAATATGTTTGGGATTAAGAAAAAGATTCTAAAGTACAGTTATATATTCTATTTTCCTTTAAATTGCAAATTATTTTAAAAGTATATAAATAAAAACTGATCATTAAAATTCAAATGAATACATCTTTTCATCACGTTGCAAATTATTACTAATTAGCTCAAAAAACTTTATTTACATAATGTGACTGTATATTGGTTGTCCTTTTTCATCAAGCAGAATACTTATTCCAAAAAAAAAAAAGGCATTTGAAGAGCAAAGAACTCTAATATCATTCATGTAGAGGATATTTAATAAGTATGACAAGCAATTTTCCAATGTCACCATCCTTTGCCAGAAACCAAGAGTTTCCAAGAACGAGGTGTTCCCAATTATAAGATGATATGCTAAGATATAAAGGAATAAAGCTGGTAATGACTCTTTCTCATTTCTAGATTTTGGCTTTACTTTTTATTATATTATTATCTTTATTATTTCCATGTGTAAATTATAATAATAACACTAATTTGTTTAATTATTTCTCAATTAGGATGAAATGGGAAGAATCTCAAGGCTGATCAGAATGTCTTATAAAATTTATATAAAAAATATATTGTCTGTATTCAACTCATAAGAATTTTCATTCACTTTTCTGGGAATCCGACAGAACATCTGTATTTTTTTTTTTTAATTTTTTTAATTTTTTGCAGTACGCAGACCTCTCACTGCTGTGGCCTCTCCCGTTGTGGAGCACAGGCTCCGGACGCACAGACTCAGCGGCCATGGCTCACGGGCCCAGCCGCTCCGCGGCATGTGGGATCTTCCCACACCGGGGCACGAACCTGTGTCCCTTGCATTGGCAGGCGGACTCTCAACCACTGCGCCACCAGGGAAGTCCCATCTGTATTTTTTAAATCTTTCACAGCCAAGATTGAGAGCCATTGGATTAGATTATCTAGAGTATGGACAATGAAAAAGAGGGAAGATACAGTTACATAAAAAATGAAAATTTTATTAGCTGAAAAATACTTTTAAAAGTTGATTACATATGTTTACATATTCAAGAGATAATACTATGAGAAACAAATTAAAGGGTAAGTGAGGTAAGCCAAGGTGGCCAGTTGAGTGTCGCTCACTACCCCTGGATTCCAGGAAGCAGCAAGGAGGAAATTGAACATTGGTTTCCGGCAGATTTGGAATATGATCTCATTAGAAATGTGAAATGTGTATTTCTATGGCAAGAAAGCCCAACAAAAATAGTCTTATATCTTTAACCGTTACTCAAGACTATTCAGGAGGGTGATTTTGGCAGTATGTTGGGAGAGAGATTTTAGAACTGTATACAACAACATCAGATTAATGCTGCTAAGCAGAGTTTTATGCTAATTACAGTTATTAACATAACTCTGTTCTAAGAGAACCTGAGAAATATTGCATATATAGAAAGAATATTAACTAGCTTAGTATACTAGATATTTTAAGCCATAACATACACTAAACATTTAATCTGGGTCTGTTACTCTGGATCTATTCAAGCAGTTGATGACAGGGAGTTCTAATATAACTGTTAAACAGCCAATGTTGTATAAAACATGCTATTCTGTGTTAAGCAGATCTGGACTGTTTAACAGATCCAGAATGAATGGATCATTCTCCATTTTCAATTGATATAGTCTGATTAAAAGCAGCTGAGACAGTGATATCACAATAGTCTTTTAGAATAAAAGGGAAAAATTGGGGGGATGAGGCAGCACAGTTAAACAGAGTTAAACTATTATAATCAACATTCTGGAGAGGATTTTGAAGAAGCAGGTTGGGTGAGGGAATAAACAATCAAACATAGAGAGGAGATATTGCTTTTCAAGGAAACTTCTTAGGCTAGGCTCTTCCAGAAGGGATGATGTTTCTTTAAAAACCAGAGTAGTCTATCCAGCACAAGACCAGGCTTCTAACAAGAGTGACCAGAAGGACAAAAAGCTCACTGGAAAAAGACCCAGCTATAAAAAATGCTGCTGCTAATGATGATGATGATGATAATGATGATGGAGGATAACATTTACTTTGTGCTAGGCATTATTCCAAGCTCTTTACCTATATTAACTCATTGAACCTTCATAACAGCACTATGGCATTAGGCACATTATTATCCCCGTTTTACAGAAAAAAAACCTGAGACATTATTTCATTATTT
Organism: Tursiops truncatus; assembly: GCF_011762595.2. Taxonomy (NCBI): domain Eukaryota; kingdom Metazoa; phylum Chordata; class Mammalia; order Artiodactyla; family Delphinidae; genus Tursiops; species Tursiops truncatus. The sequence continues at coordinate 36,622,793 of NC_047036.1, forward strand.
TATTCATTAAATGAATATTAAGAATGTATAAGCGAGGGCTTCCCTGGTGGTGCAGTGGTTGAGAGTCCGCCTGCCGATGCAGGGGACATGGGTTCGTGCCCTGGTCCGGGAAGATCCCACATGCCGTGGAGTGGCTGGGCCCGTGAGCCATGGCTGCTGGGCCTGCGCGTCCGGAGCCTGTGCTCCACAACGGGAGAGGCCACAACAGTGAGAGGCCCGCGTATCGCAAAAAAACAAAACAAAACAAAAACAACAATGTATGAGGGAACAGAAAAACATTCTGATGAGAAGTTAACTAAAAAAGATAGAAAAGATGGTGACACTCCTATTTACATTTCATTTTGTCCTAAAATTTGATTCATTCAATGAATAATTGAGTAGCTAATGTATACCAGAATCCAATCACGCAAGAGGTACACGATTCAGATATGGTTCCTAAAATTCCTGGGATTTATGATATTTTTAGGAAGACATGTAATTTCACAAATAATTAATATTTGTTCACTTTTTTCATTGCTAAATTGAGTCTCAAAAGATCAGGAAGAGTCACCAGCCTAGGAGATCAGCGGTTTGCTTAATATTTAGAAAATTGTCAGGTGTATGGTTCTTAGTGTCAGTGAATTAAAGAATTCTGTTTGATGTTTTGACACTGTGAATTGTTTTTTAAAATTATTTTTTTAATTTTTATTTATTATTTATATTTGGTTGCATTGGGCCTTTGTTGCTGAGCGTGGGCTTTCTCTAGTTGCGGCGAACGGGGGCACTCCTTGTTGCGGTGCACGGGCCTCTCACTGCGATGGCTTCTCCCGTTGTGCAGAATGGGCTCCGGGCGCGTGGGCTTCAGCAATGGTGGCATGTGGGCTCAGCAGTTGTAGCTCGCGGACTCTAGAGCGCAGGCTCAGTAGTTGTGGTGCACAGGCCCTGTTGCTCCGCAGCATGTGGGATCCTCTTGGACCAGGGCTCAAACCCGTGTCCACTGCATTGGCAGGTGGATTCCCAACCACTGCGCCACCAGGGAAGCCCAATATTTACTTTTAATGTAATAATTTGTTAAGACTCCATATGAAACCCAAGTGTAATGCCATGCTTGCAGCCAATAGCAACAACTCATCCCTAATGGCCTCGAAGTAGAGAAGGACAAAGTATAGAAAACACTTAAAAGCTGTTTTAGGGTTTATCCCGAAACACACACACATATGCACATGATAGGATCGGTCATAACATCTTTGAGTCTAGCAAGATTTTAAAAAAACAAACTTTTATTTGTGCTTTTTTTTTTTAAATTTCTTAACATCTTTAGAGTATAACTGCTTTACAATGGTGTGTCATTTTCTGCTTTATAACAAAGTGAATCAGTTATACATATACATATGTCCCCATATCTCTTCCCTCTTGCATCTCCCTCCCTCCCACCCTCCCTATCCCTCCCCTCTAGGTGATCACAAACCACCGAGCTGATCTCCCTGTGCTATGCGGCTGCTTCCCACTAGCTATCTGTTTTACGTTTGGTAGTGTATATATGTCCATGCCACTCTCTCACTTTGTCGCAGCTTACACTTACCCTCCCTGTATCCACAAATCCATTCTCTAGTAGGTCTGCATCTTTATTCCCATCTTGCCTCTAGGTTCTTCTGACCATTTTTTTTTTTAGATTCCATATATATGTGTTAGCATACAGTATTTGTTTTTCTCTTTCTGACTTCCTTCACTCTGTAAGACAGTCTCTAGATCGATCCACCTCACTTTGAAAAACTCAGTTTCATTCCTTTTTATGGCTGATTAATATTCTATTGTATATATGTGCCACATCTTCTTTATCCATTCATCTGGTGATGGACACAGGTTGCTTCCATCTCCTGGCTATTGTAAATAGGGCTGCAATGAACATTTTGGTACATGTCTCTATTTGAATTATGGTTTTCTCAGGGTATATGCTCAGTAGTGGGATTGCTGGGTCATATGGTAGTTCTATTTTTAGTTTTTTAAGGAACCTGCATACTGTTCTCCATAGTGGCTGTACCAATTTACATTGCCACCAAAAGTGCAAGAGGGTTCCCTTTTCTACACACCCTCTCCAGCATTTATTGTTTGTAGATTTCTTGACGATGGCTATTCTGACGAGTGTGAGATGATATCGCATTGTAATTTTGATTTGCATTTCTCTAATGATTAATGATGTTGAGCATTCTTTCATGTGTTTGTTGGCAATCTGTATATCTTCTTTGGAGAAATGTCTATTTAGGTCTTCGGCCCATTTTTAGATTGGGTTGTTTGTTTTTTTGATATTGAGCTGCATAAGTTGTTTGTACGTTTTGGAAATTAAACATTGGTCAGTTGCTTCATTTACAAATATTTTCTCCCATTCTAAGGCTTGTCTTTTCATCTTGTTTATGGTTTCCTTTGCTGTACAAAAGCTTTTAAGTTTCATTAGGTCCCATTTGTTTATTTTTGTTTTTATTTCCATTTCTCTAGGAGGTGGTTCAAAAAGGATCTTGCTGTGATTTATGTCATAGAGTGTTCTGCCTGTGTTTTCGTCTAAGAGGTTGATGGTGTCTGGCCTTACATTTATGTCTTTAATCTATTTTGAGTTTATTTTTGTGTATGGTGCTAGGGAGTGTTCTAATTTCATTCTTTTAAATGTAGCTGCCCAGTATTCCCAGCACCACTTATTGAAGAGTCTGTCTTTTCTCCATTTGTATATTCTTGCCTCCTTTATCAAAAATAAGATGACCATATGTGCGTGGGTTTATCTCTGGGCTTTCTATCCTGTTCTATTGATCTATATTTCTGTTTTTGTGCCAGTAACATACTCTCTTGATTACTGCATCTTTGTAGTATAGCCTGAAGTCTGGGTGCCTGACTCCTCCAGCTCCGTTTTTCTTTCTCAAGATTGCTTTGGCTATTCGGGGTCTTTTGTGTTTCCATACAAATTGTGAAATTTTTTTGTTATAGTTCTGTGACAAATGCCAGTGGTACTTTGATAGGGATTGCACTGAATCTGTAGATTGCTTTGGGTAGTAGAGTCATTTTCACAATGTTGATTCTTCCAATCCAAGAACATGGTATATCTCTCCATCTGTTTGTATTATCTTTAATTTCTTTCATCAGTGTCTTATAATTTTCTGCATACAGGTCTTTTGTCTCCTTAGGTAGGTTTATTCCTAGATATTTTATTCTTTTTGTTGCAGTGGCAAATGGGAGTGTTTTCTTGAATTCACTTTCAGATTTTTCATCATTAGTGTATAGGAATGCCAGAGATTTCTGTGCATTAATTTTGTATCCTGCTACTTTACCAAATTCATTGATTAGCTCTAGTAGTTTTCTGGTAGCATCTTTACAATTCTCTATGTATAGTATCATGTCATCTGAAAACAGTGACAGCTTTACTTCTTCTTTTCCGACTTGGATTCCTTTTATTTCTTTTTCTTCTCTGATAGCTGTGGCTAACACTTCCAAAACTATGTTGAATAATGGTGGTGAGAGTGGGCAACCTGGTCTTGTTCCTGATCTTAGTGGAAATGGTTTCAGTTTTTCACCATTGAGGACGATGTTGGCTGTGGCTTTGTCATATATGTCCTTTATTATATTGAGGAAAGTTCCCTCTATGCCTACTTTCTGCAGGGTTTTTATCATAAATGGGTGTGGAATTTTGTTGAAAGGTTTCTCTGCATCGATTGAGACGATCATATGGTTTTTCTCCTTCAATTTGTTAATATGGTTTATCACATTGATTGATTTGCATATATTGAAGAATCCTTGCATTCCTGGACTAAACCCCAATTGATCATGCTCTATGATCCTTTAATGTGCTGTTGGATTCTGTTTGCTAGTGTTTTGTTAAGGATTTTTGCATCTATGTTCATCCGTGATATTGGCCTGTAATTTTCTTCCTTTGTGACATCTTTGTCTGGTTTTGGTATCACGGTGATGGTGGCCTTGTAGAATGAGTTTGGGAGTGTTCCTCCCTCTGCTATATTTTGGAAGAGTTTGAGAAGGATAGGTGTTAGCTCTTCTCTAAATGTTTGACAGAATTCGCCTGTGAAGCCATCTGGTCCTGGGCTTTTGTTTGTTGGAAGATTTTTAATCACAGTTTCAATTTCAGTGCTTGTGATTGGTCTGTTCATATTTTCCATTTCTTCCTGGTTTAGTCTCGGAAGGTTCTGCATTTCTAAGAATTTGTCCACTTCCTCCAGGTTGTCTATTTTATTGGCATAGAGTTGCTTGTAGCAATCTCTCCTGATCTTTTGTATTTCTGCAGTGTCAGTTGTTACTTCTCTGTTTTCATTTCTAACTCTATTGAGTCTTCTCCCTTTTTTTCATGATAAGTCTGGCTAATGGTTTATCAATTTTGTTTATCTTCTCAAAGAACCAAATTTTAGTTTTATTTATTTTTGCTATTGTTTCCTTCATTTCTTTTTCATTTATTTCTGATCTGATCTTTATGATTTCTTTCCTTCTGCTAAAATTGGGGGGTTTTTGTTCTTCTTTCTCTCATTGCTTTAGGTTTAAGGTTAGGTTGTTTATTTGAGATGTTTCTTGTTTCTTACGGTAGGCTTGTATAGCTATAAACTTCCCTCTTAGAACTGCTTTTGCTGCATCTGTAGGTTTTGGGTCATCGTGTTTTCATTGTCATTTTTTTCTAGGTATTTTTTGATTTCCTCTTTGATTTCTTCAGTGATCTCTTGGTTATTAATTAGTGTGTTGTTTTGCCTCCATGTGTTTGTATTTCTTACAGATATTTTCCTGTAATTGATATCTAGTCTCAAGCATTGTGGTTGGAAAAGATACTTGATACGATTTCAATTTTCTTAAATTTACCAAGGCTTGATTTGTGACCCAAGATATGATCTATCCTGGAGAATGTTCCATGAGCACTTGAGAAAAATGTTTATTCTGTTGCTTTTGGATGGAATGTCCTATAAATATCAATTAAGTCCATCTTGTTTAATGTATCATTTAAAGCTTGTGTTTATTTATTTATTTTCATTTTGGATGAGCTGTCCATTTGTGAAAGTGGGGTGTTGAAGTCCCCTACAATGATTATGTTGCTATCCATTGCCCGTTTTATGGCTGTTAGTTTTGCCTTATGTATTGAGGTGCTCCTATGTTGGGTGCATAAATATTTACAATTGTTATATATTCTTCTTGGGTCAATCCCTTGATCATTATGTAGTGTCCTTCTTTTCTCTTGTAATAGTCTGTTTTAAAGTCTATTTTGTCTGATATGAGACTTGCTACTCCAGCTTTCTTTTGGTTTCCATTTGCATGGAATATCTTTTTCCATTCCCTCACTTTCAGTCTGTATGTGTCCCTAGGTCTGAAGTGGGTCTCTTGTAGACAGCAAATATATAGGTCTTGTTTTTGTATCCATTCACCCAGTCTGTTCTTTTTGGTGGGAGCATTTAATCCATTTTCATTTAAGGTAATTATCGATATGTATGTTCCTATTACCATTTTCTTAATTGTTATGGGTTTGTTATTGTAGGTCTTTTCCTTCTCTTGTCTTTCCTGCCTAGAGAATTTCCTTTCGCATTTGTTGTAAAGCTGGTTTGGTGGTGCTGAATTCTCTTAGCTTTTGCTTGTCTGTACAGCTTTTAATTTCTCCATCAAATCTGAATGAGATCCTTGCTGGATAGAGTAATCTTGGTTGTAGGTTTTTCTCTTCCTGCACTTTTAATATGTCCTGCCACTCCCTTTTGGCTTGCAGAGTTTGTGCTGAAAGATTGGCTGTTAACCTTATGAGGATTCCCTTATGTGTTACTTGTTGTTTTTCCTTTGCTGCTTTTAATATTTGTTCTTTGTATTTAATTTTTGATAGTTTGATTAATATGTGTCTTGGTGTATTTCTCCTTGGATTTAGCCTGTATGGGACTCTCTGTGCTTCCTGGACTTGATTAACTATTTCCTTTCCCATACTAGGGAAGTTCTCAACTATAATCTCTTCAAATATTTTCTCAGTCCCTTTCTTTTTCTCTTCTTCTTCTGGAACCCCTATAATTCGAATGTTGGTGTTTTTAACATTGTCCCAGAGGTCTCTGAGACTGTCCTCAATTCTTTTCATTCTTTTTTCTTTATTATGCTCTGCAGTTGTTATTTCCACTATTTTATCTTCCAGGTCACTTATCCGTTCTTCTGCCTCAGTTATTCTGCTGTTGATCCCTTCTAGAGAATTTTTTATTTCATTTATTGTGTTGTTCATCTCTGTTTGTTTGCTCTTTAGTTCTTCTAGGTTCTTGTGAAACGTTTCTTGTATTTTCTCCATTCTGTTTCCAAGATTTTGGATCATCTTTACTATAATTATTCTGAATTCTTTTTCAGGTAGACTGCCTATTTCCTCTTCATTTGTTAGGTCTGGTGGGGTTTTGCCTTGCTCTTTCATCTGCTGTGTGTTTTTCTGTCTTCTCATTTTGCTTAACTTACTGTGTTTGGGGTCTCCTTTTCCCAGGCTGCAAGTTCGTAGTTTCTGTTGTTTTTGGTGTCTGTCCCCAGTGGCTAAGGTTGGTTCAATGGGTTGTGTAGGCTTCCTGGTGGAGGGGACTGGTGCCTGTGTTCTGGTGGATGAGGCTGGATCTTTTCTTTCTGGTGGGCAGGTCCATGTCTGGTGGTGTGTTTTGGGGTTTCTGTGGCCTTATTATGATTTTAGGCAGCCTCTATGCTAATGGGTGGGGTTGTGTTCCTGTCTTGCTATTTGTTTGGCATAGGGTTTCCTGCACTGTGGTTTGCTGGTCGTTGAGTGGAGGTAAGTCTTGGCGTTGAGATGGAGATCTCTGGGAGATTTTCACCACTTGATATTATGTGGAGCTGGGAGGTCTCTTGTGGGCCAGTGTCGTGAACTTGGCTCTCCCACCTCAGCGGCATAGCCCTGACACCTGGCTGGAGCACCAACAGCCTGTCCTCCACATGGCTCAGAATAAAAGGGAGAAAAAAAAGAAAGAATGAAAGAAGAAGATAAAGTAAAATAAAGTAAAGTAAAATAAAATAAAGTTATTAAAAATATTTATTAGGAAAAAAATTTTTTTTAAACAACAAAAAAAAAAACGGACAGATAGAACCCTAGGCCAAATGGTAAATGCAAAGCTATACAGACAAAATCACACACAGAAGCATACACATACACACTCACAAAAAGAGAAAAAGGGGAAGAAATATATATATTGTTGGTCCCAAAGTCCATGTCCTCAATTTGGGATGATTCGTTGTCTATTCAGGTATTCCGCAGGTGCAGGGTTCGTCAAGTTGACTGTGGAGATTTAATCCGCTGTTCCTGAGGCTGCTGGGATAGATTTCCCTTTCTCTACTTTGTTCGCACAGCTCCCGGGTTTCAGCTTTGGATTTGGCCCTGCCTCTGTGTGTAGGTCGCCTGAGGACGTCTGTTCTTTGCTCTGACAGGACGGGGTTAAAGGAGCAGCTGATTCCGGGGCTCTGGCTCACTCAGGCCGGGGGGAGGGAGGGGTATGGATGTGGGGCGAGCCTGCGGCAGCAGAGGCCAGCATGACGTTGCACCAGCCTGAGGCACGCTGTGCTTTCTCCCAGGGAAGCTGTCCCTGGATCACGGGACCATGGCAGTGGCGGGCTGCACAGGTTCCGGGAGGGTCGGTGTGGAGAGTGACCTGTGCTGGCACACAGGCTTCTTGGTGGCAGCAGCAGTAGCCTTAGCGCCTCATGCCCGTCTCGGGTCCGCGCTGATAGACGCGGCTCGCGCCCGTCTCTGGAGCTCCTTTAAACAGCGCTCTTAATCCCCTCTCCTCGTGCACCAGATAACAAAGAGGCGAGAAAAAGTCTCTTGTCTCTTTGGCAGCTCTAGACATTTCACGGACTCCCACCCGGCTAGCCGTGGCGCACTAACCCCCTGCAGGCTGTGTTCACGCTGCCAACCCCAGTCCTCTCCCTGCGATCCGACCAAAGGCCGTGCCTCAGCTCCCAGCCCCGCCCAGTGCCGGTCGGCACCGATCCTCTGTGCAGGAATCTCACCGCTTTGCCCTCCGCACCCTGTTGCTGTGCTCTCCTCGGCGGCTCCGAAGCTTCCCCCCTCCGCCACCCGCAGTCTCTGCCCGCAAAGAGGCTTCTAGTGTGTGGAAACCTTTCCTCCTTCACAGCTCCCTCCCACTGGTGCATTGCCCGTCCCTATTCTTTTTTTTTTTTTTTTTCGTCCCTATTCTTTTGTCTCTGTTTATTCTTTTTTCTTTTGCCCTACCCAGGTACGTGAGGAGTTTCTTGCCTTTGGGGAGGTCTGAGGTCTTCTGCCATCGTTCAGTAGGTGTTCTGTTGGAGTTGTTCCTCGTGTAGATGTATTTCTGATGTATTTGGGGGGAGGAAGGCAATCTCCGTGTCTTACTCTTCCGCCATCTTGAAGCTCATCCCAAACTGTGCTTTTAAAGAGATTTTGCATTTATCCCTTTTTGATTAAAGTTTTATTTTATTTTTTAAACATATATATTGTGGTTTCTTTATATGTAGTAATATAGTCTTGGAAAAAGTTTATTTCGGCCTTTATCATAGGTAAATATTGATGATTTCACATACTCTTGCCATTAGTTTTTTTTTTCTAAATGTAGAGTTGCCAGATATAACACAGGTTGGTTGGTTACATTTGAATTTCAGATAAATTATGATTTATTTTTATTATTATAAGATTTTTAATTTGTTAAATCTGGCAAACTTAAATTGGCTTTCATAAGCTATCTTTCCACTATCACTTGTCAATTCATTCTTTTTTATTCATGTATTTAACTAATATTTATTGAATATCAATTACATATCAAGTACTCTAAGCACGTGGGGATATATCAGTGAAAACAATAGAGATTTCGCTCTCATGAGGCATATATTCTTATGAAAGGAAAGACAAAAGAGAGGATTCATAATACTGAACCTTTTGAGAAATTAGAGGATAAGGATAATTTCTAAAACATTCTTATCTTTCCCACAGTGAGCAAAATATCTTCTAATTACAAAACTTACTTGGAATATACAGTTTATTGCTCACTTAAGATTTGTTAATTATTTTATCCCTAATAAACTTGGAATATCTAATGTTTTATCAATCAACCCATTAATCAATATTTTATTTTATTCTTCATATAATCGATGCCTGAAAAAGTAGAATAAACTCTTCTATAAACCAATTAGGTTTTATGTGAAGGAAATTTCTCTTCTTCGCTCAGTGTTGTTATTACTGCTCAATATGGTTTAAGTGGGGTGACAGCTCTTGAGATATTCAAGCACAGGCTTTTTGATGCCCTGGTGGAAGAGTCATAGAAGCGATCAGATGGGCAAGTGTCCTGAATGGCCCATGAATCTCTTTTGTAGGAAAAAAACGTATTTGCACAGCATTCCCCTGAACCCAATGCCAAAAAACCTCATCAGGGTGGTATAAAATTTATGTGTTCATTCTAGGTTAAGTCCACATATTCTAGTTGCTTGTTCTAATCTTTCAATTAATTCCCACATGAAAATTGAACATAAAAAAAAACCTGAATAAAACAAAACTGAAAATTAAATAGTACTCCAGCATGAATCATTTTAAGTGATGCTCACATTTTTGTGCCATAGGTATTACTGTTATCTCCATTTTACAGAGGTGAAAGCTGAGATTTTAGAAGTTAAGTAGTTTTCCTAAATTCAGAAACTGAATGTAGGAGGTCTGAACCCACAGTTGCTGGCTATCAATCACCAGGACCTATCATCTCTCCTAGTGAGGGTCTTTGTACCACAAGCTTGTATTTTTCCAAATGATTTTCCCAAAAAGCTTAAATATCACATGTATGTAGGCAAATAGATAGAGAGATAAATCGATTTACTGATATAGGACCATTGAACTGAAGCCTAGCATACATTTATTTCAGATGAAAATTTGGGACATATGGTGCAAAATTGGCAAGTACATTCTCAGATTTATATAGTCTATACTCATTAAACTTTACATTTTAGAGTGCTCTGTGCAGACACACATATGCAAATAAACTCATGTCTGGGAATAGCATAAAAAAAGTCACCGAGAAGCCCCAGACATTATATATTCAAGATGATGTGACTTTACTCCACATGGTTTTCGCTACTTCTTCTTTCTCAAGTACTCCACTTTATACTCCTACTTGTGAGCACACCCATACTCGTTCTGTAAAATACTTTCTTTTTGTAAGTGAGAGAACTTCTTTAAAAAAACAGCTCTAGAGGAGGAATTTGGCAAGCTGGGTTCTAGCTCAGGATCGGCAGTTAATTAATTCTGTGTCTACCTAGGGTCAAATTTCTTCATTTTTCTGGGCCTCAGTTCCTCGGCTGTAAAATGAAGGGGATAGAATTCAAGCGCCATATGAAACAGCTAGCCTAGCCTTCCCGGCCATTCAGTGACTCAATCTCATGTTTATCATCCCTACCAGTATGTTCTCTAAATCCTGCTTAAATACCTCTAGAGACATCATCCCATTCTACTTACTCAGTATGAGAAAGAGTTTTTCTTGTTCTTGTTTTTTAATTTGAACCTAAATCTTTCTCTTTATCGTTTCCAATTTTGGTTCCATTTTTGTTCTCTTGAGTGTCCTAGATCAAGGGTATTCATTTTCTTATTTTTGAAGACAGCTATACTGCCTCATGTACCCATCACCCTTCTCAAATATCAGTTCCAGCCTAACAGCTTGAGATATTTTAATTTTCCTTAAGAAATGATTTTGAATCTTTTGCTCTCTTGATCATTTGTCTCTGGACTGGGCTACTTATCAATGGCGCTCTTAAAATGCAGCACCCAAAATGAATCATAGTAATAATAATAGTAGTAAACAATAGCTAATACCTAGTACTTATGTGCTAGCCACTGTTTTTAAATATACGTATATATATTACCTCATTTAATTATGCAGCAGTACTATCATTGTTCACATGGAATCTGAGAACGAGAGAGGTTAAACAACTTGCCCAAGTATATGATGTAGCTGGTAATGTCATGAATCCAACTAATCTGGGCAGCAGAGTCCATGCTCTTAATTACTGGGATAAACTATGTTTTCTAAAACTTACACTTGATATATAGTTTGTGCAACACTTGGTTGACTAGGACTTAACATCTCTCTTATTCTAGACATTATATTTCGATGAGTACAATTTACGATTGAATCAAATGTGTATGTTCTATGTGTTCAGACTCCAATTTTGAAACCTCTATTAAATATCTACTATATATCATGTACTATGCAGAACATAAGGATTTTAAGGATAAAAATAAGCCATTCTCTGTCAGGTTGGAAAATAGATATGCGAATAAGAAACTAAAATATAATGTTAAATACAGCTAAGTTGTTAAGTGAAGTAAGAAGTTTATTCTAAGGTTAATGAGAATACAAAGAATATAACCAACTCTAAGAAAATGGGAAATTACTTCTAGGAAGTCACATTTGGATAAGTTATTTAAGGATGAATAGGAGTCCATTGAGTAAAGAAGAAAAATATTGGAAAAAATACTTTGTCTTTATTAATTATCTTTTTAAAAATGTCTTAAATCCAGCCAAGGATTAGCATTATGTCTTTTAGACAATGCCTCATGGAAACTGCTATTAAAACAAGTAGCACAAGTTTTAGTGATTTAGGGTCTTCTAGAACTTTTATGTTCATCATGGTTTCACAAAGATTCTGTTCAGCAATTTCTAATTAATATGAAATATAATCTGTTGAAACAGAAACTCTTGACCTCATTTAGTGAAATTGTGTGCTATAATGCAGTAGTCCCACCACTAACTAGCTTCTTGTCCATTGTACCAATTTTAATTCTTTACTTTCTAGAGTGTAGATCATGGTTAGAAGCAAGCTGAAAACTGAGGAGTTTGGTATTCTTTCTATAATGTGTTGACAAGTTAATCTTTTTATAGAGAGCCTATTTCATTGTGTTCTTCTTATTGTAAAAATATCTCTAAAAATTAATTTTATAGGAATGATATACCGTGTCTAAAATACGAGTTGTGAACAGACACATAGTATGACTAGGCTACTCTTTTCCTCTTACAATGGATATCTTCAAAATCTTCATTCCATTGGTTATTTAGATTGGGGGTATATTAAAGTGTACTTAGAGATTATTAAAAATCTCAGGTTTTCCAGGGTTAAGGAAGGGTATAGGGTATAGAGGAATGTGTGTGACTATAAAAGAACAATATGAAGATCTTTATGGTGATTAGTGTCGTTATAAAATATTTTCAAATAAGGTCATATTCTGATATTCTAGGGGGATATGAATTTTGGGGGGACATTATTCAGCCCTTTATTCCTAGTCTGCTTCTTTTCTTGCCATGATTCTTCCTGTGGTTGCTCTCCAGTCCTTAAAATAATTGCTTTTATATGGTTTACATATTTTTATTATTGTTTCTGGATGAGTGGTTAAGTCTAATACAAGCTACCTTTCTATGAACAGAACTGGACTTTACACTCCAATTTTTCTTTTTGCAAAGAAAAAAGAAAAGGGGCACCTGATAGTTGCTGCTCTCTATCAGCTACATTCCCCAGAGCATGTCGCACAATGCAATATATATGATAAAGTCTCAAATAGAGTGGGTGCCTCTATGCATGTATCCATTACTAAATTAAAATATTGTATTGCAAAAAAAATTAATTTTAGGTGGCTTTAGAAACCTCAGTAAATTCTAGGATTCATCAGCTTACCAATATTATTTTTTCAGGCCTAGACCTCTCTTCTTATTCCTTAGTTATTTTTCTTTCTTTGATTTTCTGTGTATGTTATTTTTTGAAATTGAGGCTTGTGGCTATATAGAAATCCCCTTCAGGATTATTGAGATTATAGAGTCAGAATTTCATTCTTAGAAACTACATTTTGTACCATTGATTTTGAATTTGTGCTGTCTTCATTTCGATCCAGGAAATCTTACGAATATTTCTGCTGCCTCTGACATTGGCTTTCCTGAAATCCATGTTACATGTCTGACATCCTGCCATGTTTCCTTTACTCATTTGAAGTTATTCTATGGGCTTTCTATTCAAAGTGAGGTACATGGACCAGCATCATTAGCATCATGGTGGGGATTGTTAGAAATGCAGACTCTCAGGCCTCCATGCTAGGCCAGCTGAATCACAATGGACATGTTAAAAAGACCTTCAGGTGCCTCCTAAGTACATGGAATTAGAACAGCACTGCTTTCAGATGACAGGACAAGATAACTTTTTCCAAAGGTCTTCGCATTTCCACTCCTCTAACCAAGTCTTCCTTAAGAATGATGGACTTCTGGTAGAAAAAAATTTACTTCAAGGCAAATAAAGAATTTTTCACATCATTTCCTTTTAGCTGAATATTAATCATAAGAGTAGACTAATATTCATAGAGGGATTACTATATGCATGGTAGAAATCTTTAAAGATTTATTTAACCTTCCTGTTATCACAGTGGTGTATTTACCATTATTATAATTCCCGTTTTACAGATGAGAAATTTGTGGCCAATGTAGAGATTAATTTCTTACCCAACATCACAGAGCCCTGCAGAGCCAGGTTCCAAATCAAGCCTATTTGATTCTAAAATTTATGCTTCACATGATGATGTCAAAATGCCTTTTCTCATAATGGAATGAGACTTTTAACAGATTGCAGGGAAGCTGAAAATTCCCCACACAATTTTATTTGTCTTCTTTTTCAGGCCCATGCTCTCTGAGTCTTTTAAGCTGCTGCCTCTGCCACCAGTTAATATTCCTGCCCACACCCACCTCTCATGCACCAAACATCCCCTGTGATGGTAATACAAACACTCTCTTGCTCTCTGTTGCTTTAATTGTGAATTGCTTATCACAAACTTTTCCATAATATACTAGCTCACCCTTAATCCTTCCAGCTTCTGACTGCTCCTCTTTTCTGTCTTGTCTTGATCTTTAAATCTGCCATTCAATACTCTTTTCCTTCAACTAAGATCCAGTTTTTCTTCCAGTTACAAGGCCTTTAACTTCTTAGGTAAACACTGTTCCCGATATGACTAGCCCTGGACCCCTACCTTGGGGCCATCCCTGGGCACAATTCCAGGGTCCAAGCTCACTCTAGTTCTGAGAGTAGGACCAAAACCTTCTTTCAATAAAGGCTGTAGAACACTCTCTCTAACATTTTACCTTGTTCTCTCTCTTCTTTACCTTCACTGAGATGTTTGCTTTCATGTTTTCAAAGGCAGAATTAAAGAGTTCCACACAAGTTTACATCTTCATATGTGGAGTTCATCTACATCTTCTTCTTCCAAGGCTTTACTAGAACAAAGTACAACTTTGTTATGATCATGTTTTAAATCTTAGTGGTTTACTATCTTTTTTTTTTTTTTTTCCCCTCAAATCTTTTTTTTTTTTTTAACATCTTTATTGGGGTATAATTGCTTTACAATGTGTGTTAGTTTCTGCTTTATAACAAAGTGAATCAGTCATACATAAACATATGTTCCCATATGTCTTCCCTGTTGCGTCTCCCTCCCTCCCACCCTCCCTATCCCACCCCTCCAGGCTGTCACAAAGCACCGAGCCAATATCCCTGTGGTTTACTATCTTGAATTATACTCCAAATATTGTTGATGCTCTGGGCTTTGAATAGCCAGTAGAATTCCTGACCCTCTTTTTAGTCATTTTAATTATGAATTCTTTTTTCTGTACCAATGGCATAGCTTGTTCTTTTGTCATGGCTGATGTCCGTCATTATATCTAGTTTTATAGTTTTATTTGACAACATTCTCCAATCCCTTAGACTTTGATTTTAAAGTTAGTGTAAACCTGGCAGATGATTCAGTGCAATATATTCCATAGCCAGGTGTTCATCAATCTGGAAGAATAATCCCTGGTGCAGCAACCAGATCCTGTCTGTACCTCTATTTATTTAGCTAACCATTATTTTTCCAATCTTCTTTCTAGCTACAAAATCCCCAACTCTTCTAAAATGGGAACATAGATGACACGTTCCTATCAACAAATCCTTTAGTTTTCTGCTTAGAGCTCTAATTCCTAGAACTATTTCATAAATTTCTTCTGTTAATTTCATTTATCCCTATTCAACATTGTAAGTAAGTGATGGTGAGTCAGAGGATTTATTCATTTATTTATTCTACTTCAAACTACAGTTATTGAGTGATCATTGTTCCAGGTACAGTGCTAGGCCAGTAAATTGGTATGTCCCAGTGGACTCTGCATGGAGATGATGGTATTCATTTCAGGAAACAAGAACAACTACTGATTATCTATGTAAGTTATACAAATTGCTATCTCCATTCTCCTGTTTCTTCCTTGTAGATCCAGTAACTAAGTTCTTCGAACTCTAGAAGACCCTTTTGTCATTTCAAAGAAGTAAGGCATATTGCTTTCTTTCCAGAAATTATACATCTCTTCCCAAAGGATCCCTCCAGTGGATCAAATTTCCTTCTCCTTCTCTTCTTCCTTTGTGTAAAATTCTTCCATTGTATTTGATCTAGTTTAATTCCCCTCTGCCTTCTCAAAACCTCTTCCCTTTCCATTTCATGCTTAGGCTGCTTCTTTATGTTATCCAGGAAGTCATTTTTCTTTCAATATAGCAAAGGATAAAAATTCATTAATTTTTAAATTTCATTAATTTAATTACCTTACAGCTACCAATATAATTTTTTATTTCTTCTAGAAAGAAACCTAGTAGAGTCTTTATATCAATTTCTCCTCTCCCCCACCCCTAGGAAAGCTATATGAGCAAACAAATAGGATGTGGAGTTCTTTTAGTTGGTCTTTTTATGTGCCTTCACATTTTCTGAACTTCCTGTGTGATTTTGATCAGTACCTACCACTAGTATGACAGCTTTTAAACTGTCAAATGTTAAATACAGTCAACAAATAGAGGCAGTTAATTAACTTTTTAAAAAAATACTAATTTTTCCTCCTGTTTTATTTCTCCTAGTTTGCTGGTACCTGTTGCATGAGCTCCTTTGACTCTTAAAATTCCTTCCACTCTTAAGTGTTAATTTTTCAGGTATGGTGGCTGTTTACGAACCACTTAAGCCACTATGTGCTTGAAAATTACATATTCTCAGTTGAGGACTGATACTTTAAAGAGAATTTTACATAGTATTGAAGGTACCATGGGGGCATGTTAAAATGAACAAATGTGTAATTACTGGGAGACCAGTTTTACTGTAATATTTTGTTTCAAGAGAGGAAAATAATTCCCTATAAAACCTGAAATAAGATTGCCAATGCATTAAATAAACTGAAAATTTTTATATGCATTTCTAGTGGGAAGTTGATTCTTCTTTCTTTATATGGCCTTTGTAACATGTAAGCTGTGCATTCCTTTAAATTATATACTATGCCCACAACCTGATGATAGAGGCCCAAGGTGTCTGCATCAGATTAGATGTACCTTGTGCTGGTCATAAATGGTAAGCATGATGCACAAACCAACTTTGGCAGGATACATTTAATTCAGGAAGCTTTATGTCCATAATCCCCATCACACAGCTCTGTTTTGCATATGAAAGGAAGTGGAAATTACAAAATACCTACATTTAAATAAAATTAAGAATGTAACACAGCTTAAGTTGGCAAAAGAATTTTTTATTTTTTTCATCAGTTGTAGTTTCAAAAAACTGGACTGAATTTCGAGGTCTCTGAATCTTTTGTGACTTAATTTAAAGTCTTTTATTTATTTTAAATGAAGTAGATTTCTTATGATGTGAAAGGAGTAGTTGAGGATGGAAAATTCTGAAGTACATAAGCATTATGGTTTTCATAGAATTAGAAGTGCTTTAAAATCGACCTAACAGGGACTTAACATGTTTGATTGGTACAGTTGGAAGCGTGTTTCATTTAGTCAGAAACTGCCATTCTAAAAAGTGCAATAGTTCAGAAAATGTGTTTACTGCTTTGCAAAAGAATTCTACCCTTAGTTACTAGCATGCAAACAAGTCCAGGATCAAAGTGTCTTATCTCCTGTTCAAAGTGTGTCCCCAGCTCTCTTATTGGTTTTGACATGACTTAGAGTGCTGTACAGTTAACAGTACTCTTTCCCACTTGAGAAAACTAAGTCCTGAATAGGTTAATTTTCTAGCTCACAGATATGTAAAAAGGATATTGAAGGATGTGTACGTGTATGTCTGGTTTTTAGCTAAATTCCCAAAGTTATGAATAATAGGCATTAAGAATCTCCATATTCTAAGGACTTTCAAGGAGATGCCAGACACCACCTCCAGAGCTAAAGAAGAGGTGACCAACTGGGTCCTTCAACTCTTATCCTCAAGATGACTCTCAGGCTATATGAACAGAAGACTGGAGCTTATTGAAGAATAGGTTTATGTATTTCATGTGTTTTCTGCCTAGTGTGAGTCTGGAAGCATTTCACCTTCTCTTTAAGGAAAGGACAGGGGCTGCTCTCCTGCTCACAAAACAAAGGATTCAAAAAAATGCCAAATAGTAAACCAAGAGTTTCCTAAACAAGGGAACACTGGCATTTCATTGGATGTTTGCTGAGCATCAGAAACTTTTAGGCCTATTTCTTGGTACACCGAGTAGATCATGATAAGAAAGCGCTTTGGAGAAACTGACATCTTGAGTTCAGGGGCAGAATGAGCATATATTCTAGTTCCTGCTTATTCCTGATTAATTTTAACTGTGTGAGTCAGGTTAAAGCAGCTACCAATAATAAGGTGAGAAGAGATCGTAGCAGAAAGAAACCATGCCTTCCTATTATTTGGCATGAAAATAATGTATGAATCCAGGGCCAAGTAGATGTTGTGAACAGATATCAGGTATTAAGTAGATGTAGTGAAAGGTAGTCATTTTGGAGCCAACTTGAAAATACTTCATGCAAGAGCATGACATGACAAAGTGAAGTTGCTGCAATCAATAGTTGAAGGCTATGGAGTGTGTTTTCTGGAACTAACAATGAAAGAGGTCACGGTGTAAGGGGTCATGGTGGAAGGTTGTTTTATTTGTGCTCCTACCTCGGAAAAGGGTCATATTTCTTGCCCTATAGACTCCATGCTTCTACACTGACTCGCTTTGCTAAAGGAGTGTCAGCAGAAGTGGCGTGTAATACTTCTCACTTAAAACCTTAAGGGTCATCTTGTGTTTCTTCTGTAATGGCAGCAGCAGGCCGCAGATAAGGGCTGCTTCTTCTTTCCAAATCCCCGAGTCCCAGAATAAAGAAGCTGGGAGAAAAGATGATGCTAGCAAACAGAGGACATGTAATGTAAATTAGTTATAAGCTTTTGTTATTGTAAGCCACTAAGATATGAGCCTGTTTGTTGCCACTGCACAACCTAGCAAAATATGACAAATATAGTCACCCAGAAAGGGCATCAGTGGGAGAATAGTATGAATGTTTTCTATACAGACTTCTAAAGAAACCATATGGGTATCCCACAAAAGAGCATGAATTTGGGTGCCAGCCTATTGGAGTCATCTGTGGCTACCTGTCAAGAAGGTATATACATAAGACTTTTGTTCTTTTTCCTCCAATATTCTTTTTCTTCCCCAGGATACCAGTGAAAAATGGGATATCTAGAGGCAGGCGAGTGAGTCAGAAAAATATAACAAAAGATCTAGAAAGAGTAAAAGAGCAAAAGATCATCTTCTCTCCTCTGTAGTATGGTTCAAGCCTGAACTTGCAAGGCAGATAGAGACTTTTATTTGGAGACTAGATGAGAATTGACATTTAAAGTGGACTAGACTAGGTTTTATAATAGAAAAATGAGTCTTAGTGACCAAGATGAGACTCTTCATATCACATAAAAACCTAGGAAGCCAAGAGGTCTCAACCAAAATCTCATTAATCAATGCAGAATGAAGATCTAGGCAGAGGTTGGAAAAAATTGTACTGAGTGTACCCGACAGGGTGTATATTGTTCAATATGCTTGTTATAGCTTATGTAATTTGTTGGTGACAGAGTTGGGACCAGAATCCAGAAATCCTAACTCCAAACAAAATACTATTTTGAAAATTTATTTCTTAAAGGATATCGTCTATGGGAATTACATTAATCAAATAACAAAAGGCAAACTCAGCTTTGAGCGATGAATCATTTGGCAGGACATAGTGTGAAGCACCGTAGTGAGCAAAATTTTAACACATCTTTCTGCCAGTGATTGCACACTTTGGCTCCCTAGAGTAATAATGCATACGTATTATATTATGATTATATTAAATTTCTTTCTAAGGAAAAAATATTATTACCTATGTCCAGAATTGTGTCTATTAGCTGTTTTACTTCTATTTGCTAAAGCAAATATTTGCTAAACAAGTATTAAGTGCAATGCTGTATTGGATAATCTGTCTCTCTTTCTACTTCCATTTGACGATATTGCTGCTACAGCAATGCACTTCTAGCCAAGAACATTGTGTGATTATTGAATTTCATTTTAAACTTCAAGTATTGCCCACTGCTGTGAGGTACAGTTTGGTATTAGGATCTAAACCAGAGGTCTGAGTTGGAAAGACATTTGATAGGGTAAAACCATTTTACTTTATTCCCCTGCCTAATGATTTTCTGCATTGAATGTTAAAAAATTTATGAATCCTGGCCAATAGGACTTTAAAAATATGTTTATAACATGTTCTTTCTCTAGCTTGTAAATAATTATCAACTTAAAAAAATTATCTGCCTAAAACAAAATAATAAGAATAATTTTAACCTTTTAACTATAAAGTAGAATAACTAAAAATGGATGCATGGAGTATCTAGGCACCCTGATGAGAAAGAGAAAGGTTGCTTAATGTGTAGAGAAAGGGTTGAAGAATGTCTGGACTCATTTCTCTATTCAAAATATTGGTTTAGCTTCCACTGTGCCAGATGAATATGTCAAAATCTCTTCTCTTAAAGAATTCAATCTGTAGGGGATGAATGGGTGGGCAGGGAGACTCAATGAAGGTAGAAAAATGTCCTGGTAAGCACCACAAAAAAGGAGGTGGCGGGAGAACAGAGGATGGAAATCTAACTCTGCCTTGAAATATTTCACAGAGAATGCCATACACATGTCATAATGGATAGGTTGAAATTACCCAGTGAATGATGGTGGAAAGGCATCAGGCAGAAGGCAACCAAACACAAAAATATATTAGCATGTCACAATGAGAGAAATGAATTGTAGTAAACAGGAAAGCAGTGAGAAACAAAAGTGAAGGAGTAAATAGCCAAAAGCATGTTAGGTCTTATATATTATGCTCTTTGTGTTTGATACCATGGACAATGGGTAAAGATCTAGAGTGTAGAAATATTATATGATTGTTATATTAGTTTGTTAGAGCTGCTCTATCAAAGTACTACAAACTGGGTGGTGGATTAAGCAATGGGAATTTATTGTCTTACAGTTCTGGGGGCTAGAAATCTGAGATCAAGGTGTTGGCAGGGCTGGTTCCTTCTGACAGCTATGAGGAAGAATCTATTCCATGCCTTCCCCTAGTTTCTGATGGTTTGCTAATAATTTTTGGCATTCCTTGGCTGTAGATATGTCACCCCGACCGCTACAAGTTCACAGAATGTTCTCCCCGTGGACATACGTCTAAGTCCAAATTTCCCCTTTTTATAAGAACACCAGTCATAATGCATAGTGGCCCACCCTACTCCAGCATGACCTCATCTTAAGTAATTACATCTGCAATGACTGTATTTCCAAATAAATTCACAATTTGAGGTACTGGGGGTTAGAACGTCAATATATGATTTTGGAGGAAACACAATTTAAACCATAACAATAATATTTTATTAAACATTTTCAAAAGATTATCCTGGTGGCATTATTGCAGCTGGTATTTTGGGAACAAGATAGGTATCAGGGAGATCAGTGAGGAACCTCTTGTCATAATCCAAGAAAGAAACAATATTGGCTTGAACTAAGGTGGTAACCACAGAGAGTGGAACAGGTTTTAGAAATATTCAAGAGTTAGCACTGACAGAATGCAGAGACTAATTTTATATAGGATTTGATAGCATAAAAGAAAACTGGAATGATTGAGTTTCCTAGACTTAGAAATTGAACAAACTGTAGAATTATTAATAGGTGAAGGAATGTTGTAGAAGAAGGTTTGAGCAAAGATCATGAGCTTAGTTTTAAGGTGCCTATGGGACATCCAGGTGGACATGTTAAGTGGACAATAAGATATATGAGTCAAAAGCTCGGGTTAGAGATTATACATTTGGAAATCAGGATAATCAAGATGGTAACTGACACTGTGAGGAGGTAAGAGAAAAGAATCAAAGAAACGGTAATATTTAAGCATGATTTCAGGAAAAGAAACCCATAATGACTCAGTATAAGTACCATAGAGGTAGCAGAAGAATCAGAAAAGAATAGTATTCTAGAAACCAAGAAAGGGTAGTGTTAATAGAAAGGGAAACTTGTAGTAATGTTAACTGTAGCAGAGTTCCAGCAACTGAAAATAATCCATTGGTGAGGTTAGCATGGGCAATTTCAATGAAGTATGGTGAAGATACAACACATGTGCCTTTAACCTACTTTAACTCAGTTATATGCCCTCATTATTATCAATAATAATAACAACAATTACTATTATTTAAATACAGTAGGCAGTTCTGCCTGACATCCCACTCAATGAGAATATGTATAAACATCCAGGAATAAACATCAGGAGATATATAACTTTGCTGATCTCCCAATCAGTTTGGGTTTTATATAGTTCTGTAAACTGAGAACCTTGTCATGCTATATAATTCCAGGGTTATGAGTTATTTTCATTTTTGTTAAATTCCTTTGGCCCTTGGCCTTCAGCCACAAGTAACCTACTTAACAGCTAAAACAAAACAAAACTACCAATTCTTTCAATATTGGGAGAAAAACAGGATGAGATGGATTTATGGAGACAGCAGAACAGTCTTCAATGTGGTGATCTCATAACAGGTTTGCAGAAAATTTGCCTCTGAGATTTTTACCTTGTGTGATGATTTTAGAACTTAATCTCTCTCTATAACTCCATTTTACTTACAAATGGTGATGTTTACTAATTGATAGTGTCAGAGGAGGTACAACCAATCAACCTCTGACACTGAGAACAAAAAAATGGGAATAAAATAGATGGAAAATGTGAAAATGAAGTGAAACAAATAGAATAATTGGTTTATATAAATCAATTGAGTTGGTTGCTTGACTCAATAAAATAACCTAGCCTTTCAACTATTTCTGATAATGCTATTTATGGAAGGAAAGTGTTGTCATCACCAGTAGCACTCGTTTTTTAGGAAACTTAGAAGGGTTTCATATTATGGCAGAATCATGTTTATAGTATCCAATGTTCAATTTCAGCACCCTAACACCAAAAACACCTTTTTCCACACCTTTCCAGAGTCTTGGAATCTGAAGACAAAAATAAGAACTGAAAATTAGTTTCTTTGTTTTATTTTAAAATCATTTAAGAATTAATCACTCTGGAATAGTTTAATCTCACAGGTAAGAACATGGACTAGCTGACCTCAGAGGAATTTTTTTCACTTTCATGATTCTATGAGGTGTTAGAATTTTCCAAGAAGGATAAATAATGGTGACTTCTGAATATTCATGAATAGAATCTATTGTGTTGCAGAAAGGGTACTTTAACTCAATTTCCTTAGAAGAGAAATTGAATGGTGGTTGGTACACAGGAGCAAAAAATAGAGGTCAAATTATGAATTTTGTACTTGGTATGAAATAAGGAATGAAGAATGAGAATGGATAGCTAATTCTGAATATAGAAAGGTGTTATAAGTGTGTTTCTGTGGGGATAATTGGGTCAAATATATTAACAATAAGAGTAGCAAGGGGAAATAATTTGTTGATGACAAACTATTTAGCCTAACAAGGAGGAAAGGAAAAATATCCCAGAGGAAAATAAAAAAGAATAATTGATAATACAATAGCAGTTAAATTCAACACAGACCAGTACCATGGAAAGGTAATTACAAAAAGAAAATCAGATAGTTTATATATGCTGGTAGTTTCTTAATGTTCTGTAACCTTCCTGCATAAACATTTATCACCTTTTGTGGTCACAATGAAAGCAGCTACTCTTTAAAGTAGACTCATTGGAGAAATAGATGAAATATATATTTATAAAATAAGTGAGATAAAGAAGCTATAGTGGGATTTAATAATATGCTGATAAACTATTTGTGGAGATACTGAGATACTTAGATTAGTTCATACCATGATGCTCCAGAAATTTTGTTTCTATAGAACAACAGGAGAAGGTAAAGGAATCCTAAGAATGGGTAGGCATCTCTACAGAAAATGCCCATTTCCAATCCTCAAGATTTCAAAATTTAAGGAGAATTTCACAAACGTGTCTAACAGATCTTGAGAATGACAGTGGGAAAAAGGAGGGGACACAGCAGAAGAAATTATCTTCATGATATAAAGAATTTAGAGAAGCTTCCCTAACTCTGGGATTAGAAGGCTTATTTTATTCAGAGTTGGCATCTAAATAACAATAGGTTTTGCTGATTGAAATTTTGAAGTGTGGAAAGATGCTCACACAATTTTTTTCTCATTATTTTAGTTTTCAAGTCTCAAAACCAAACCACTATAACTCAAAAACAGCTTAAATTTTCAAATGAACATTTGCTACCAATTAGTTCATAATGAGTATTTGTCTGAAATGTTTAATGACCATAAGAAAGCTTTTAAAATTGAAAAACTTTTATGTTTGGGACTTATGTTACTCCGCCTGACTTATTAGTGCACCAAGTTTGATCACCTGAAGAGTTCATAAGGTTTTAAATGTGAGGCCTTGTCTCTCCAACAGGATGACAGAGCTCCTGCCTCTGTTTAACATCTTGCATAGGAAATCTTTTAAACAAAGGGTGGATCTTAATTGCTTGTTTTGTGCTTAAACCTCACACTAATCCCATTGCCATCAATAGAAAGTCTGTGTGTGGAATTTGTGGGCTGCCCATTCACAGAGCTATTGAGAAAAGGAAATGCCCCTTTATTTCATCATTAAGGCCAGTTTTCTTAACTTTTTTTTTTTTTTTGGTCTAATTAGTACCTCAAAGAATCCCTCCTGACTTTATTGGGAATGCTTCTAAAGTTTCACTATTAAATGCAATGTTTACTCTAAGTGTTTCTGTTCTTAGTTGATTAAGACTGTTTTTTGTTTTTTACTCACAAATGAGTAATTTTATTGAATGCTATATGGCAAACATTTACAAGGTCATAGGATTTTTCCATCTTAAACCATTCAATGAAGATCTTAGAATTACGGATTTTCTCATTTAGACTTGTGGGGGAGGGGAATATCCACCCCTCCCCCCTTCTCTTAATTCTTTTGGCTGGTCAAATAATTAAAATGACGTAAGACAGATTAACAGGAGAATATCAAATTTATTACATACGTATGGGGAATGCATGTAAGTTTGAATTCCAAAGATAGTAAGGCAAGATGAGGTAGCTACGTCATTTGGGACTAAGGATAAGGAGGTAGTGGTCTGGAACTTCAAAAGGAAGTAAAATAATTTACAGGAAGACTGAAAGAATTAATGTTTGTTAAATGAATGTTTGCTGGGCCATCTAGAGACAATGGGACACAGAGAGAACTTTGATTAAAAGGACCTTGCTAGGTTCCTTCCTATCTACCACACCTAGTTCATACTTTACGACAGTTATCTATGGTGATAGCTCCTTCCTGGAACAGGCCTTCTATCTTAAGGTTTGTTTTAAGCAGTTAGGGGGAAGTTCAAAGGTTCTTCCTGAGTCTTTTGGGTCTTGCTTGTTTTCAGCTTGAAATAATCTGCATGCCAGAGTGGTACATCTCTCAGAGTGGGCTTCCCTAAACCCCGGCAGAATCATCCTTGCATTATTTGGAAAACCCACTTGGTTGGTCATGATGTTTTTTTACGGACATTTCTGAATTTGATTTGATAATATTTTATTTAGGATTTTTGCGCTTAAGGAAAACTGACATTTAATTCTGCTCTGAATATTGAGTTTGTTCTAGTCTTAAAAATAAATTGAATAGCCTTTCCTATTTTTTCATCTAAGAATTCAAAATTATTGGCATAACATTGCTTGTAGAACTTCCTTATATTTTTAAATTATGGCCTTATCTGTAGTTATGTTCTTTTTCCTTTGTAATATTTATTTGCTCTTATCCTTTTTTTCTCTAATCAATTTTTCCAGAAATACATTTTATTAATCTTTTCAAAGGTTAAGCATAAAAAATGATCTCTAATGTTACTTTACTTTCTACTTCACTAATTTCAATTCTGTTATTTTCTTACTATTTTCACTGAATTTACTCAGTTTTCCTTTTTAGCTTCTTGAATTTAATGTTGGTTCGTTATTTTTCCATTTTCCCCTAATGTATTTATTGAAGGCTATAAATTTCCTTTTAAATAATAGTTTAGATGAGTTTTAATCTGTACCATTTCCAGTATTTTATATCTCTAGATATTTAAAACATAAATACATTTTAATCCATAACTCAATTAGAATTTGTAAGAGTAATATAGTAAAAAATTTTCTTTTGCTATCTTTCATAGATTAATATATGATCTACATTATATTATCTCTGGATTTTGCTAAAACTTCCTTCTTATGCTGGCCTTTCAGCAATTTAAATAAATATTCAATTCTTGAAAATAATGTGTATTCTTTATTTTTTAAGACACAAAATTCCCTCATACAACTATTTGATTGATAGATGAATATATTATTCAATTATTTTTTGTACTTATTTTATGCTTTTTGATGTATCACTTTTTAAGAAAGATTTAGTGAGACTCTTTTTCGAATTGTTCTTGTAATGCTATTAATTCTTTTTTTTTTTTTTTTTTTTTGCGGTACGCGGGCCTCTCACTGTTGTGGCCTCTCCCGTTGCGGAGCACAGGCTCCGGATGCGCAGGCTCAGCGGCCATGGCTCACGGGCGCAGCCGCTCCGCAGCATGTGGGATCTTCCCGGACCGGGGCACGAACCTGTGTCCCCTGCATCGGCAGGCGGACTCTCAACCACCAGGGAAGCCCATAATGCTGTTAATAATGCTGTTAATTTTATTTGAAGTATTTCAATATCACATTGTTAGGTGCATAAAATTACACGATGAATATATCTTCTTAGTGGTTTTTTCCATTTATCATTATTTTATATCCTTAATCCCCACTGATGCTTTTTATTCAAAAGTCTGTTTTTCCCCAGTATTTATGCTAATAAAAGCATTTTCTTTTGATTAAAAGAGACCCACTTTTTCTTTGATAGCTGCTTGCTTGGTCTGCCAGCATTTCGTGGGGGCTGTCAGTGAGGAAGGGAGGAAGGATGAGATAGGGCAGTTCCTTCTTAGTTGGGTGGCTTTGTGCTCTCTGCATCTGGCAGATGGTTAAAGCTGATACTCTTGTGGGATCTGAGATTCTGGATCTTTCACCTGTAACTGTCAAGCATCAGGCAGAGCATTCTGTTCCCCACATTTAGGGGTCCTCCTACAGCCTTTACTTTGCAGGTGGTCTGCACCACACAGCTCATGCTACTGATCCCCCTCATTCTTCCTTTCTCAAGGCAGTTTTCTAGGGTAGTATTTAAAATGGCCCTAGCCCTGCTCTCTGTCCATGTGGTCTATAACTGGTCTGAGAGAAATAGCCATAAAACCTAGACCTATACAGACCCTTGGGAGGGTGGTCCAGTCCTGGGGCAGCAGCACATTCCTGCCTCCAGGACCACTGTTAGTTAGTCTTAATTGCAACTTGGCAATGTCTCAAGCAGGAGTCATGCCTCAGTCCCTGGGAAAAGAAGCACTCTTGGTGTCCTGTTGAAACCAAACCCTTCTAGATGGAAGGGGGTAATCATTCATCGTTTCACCACCCTCCTACTACATGCACACATACACTCTTAGGAAGGAGGAATTGGGAATCTCAGCACTACTTTCCCAAGGAAATCTTCCTCAGATGCTCCTCCTTGCCCACACACCCATCTTCTATTTTTATAAGTACTGATATATTTACACTTACTTTGATCATTTTATTTTAATCTATTTATTGACTGCTTTTTCTTTCTCTGAGTGTGTTGGATTAATGGAGTTTTCTTCATTTCTTCTTCTGGCTTCAAAGTTATATATACTATTACATTCATTTTAATGGCCTTCCCAAAATATTTAAAATATCTAAATGCACACAACTTTACTATTTTTCAGAAAAGTCTAAAGATGATCAGTCCCTTAACAAGTATAAGAACCTGAGTGCTTTAATCTCCCTCCAAACCTGCCATCTTTTCCATTGTATTATCATTATTGCACCTTGCTTTTAAATCCTAAAAATATAGTTATTTATGTAATTCAATACTTATTTTGTTTAATTTAACAACAAATATTTACAGTACCTCACAGCACTTCTTGGTTCTGGTGATGCCCTCACCCAGTCCCATTTATCTTTTTATTTGACTAATTCCGTTGTTCATTATTGTTTCTTGTTATTCCCTTTCTGGGGGGTTTAATTTCTTTTTTTTCCTTTGTGTTGAAATACATCCTTTACTAGTTATTTCAGCAAGTGTTTTTACCAGTAAACTTTTAAAGTCTTTTATACCTTACAATGTCTTTTTTTAACCCTATTCTTGAATGGGAAATATATATGTATGTGTGTATATATATATATATATATGTATATATACATATATATAGTAATTGAATTGTAAAATACATACTAAATAGTTTAAAGGATCAACTTAAGTACATCTGAATAGATAGTCAGTTTGAAGATAAAACTGAGGCTATCACCCAGAATACAGTTTATTAAGGAAAACTTAAAACACATTCCATATAGGATTAGCTCCTGTGTATTGCTAATAAAATTTTACAGAAGCTGAGAAGACTGAGAATGAACAGAGAGACAATGGCAAAGTATTTTCCAGGCTTGATATATCTATGAGTAAATTTCTTTATATTACCCTACTGGATTTTGTGTGCCCTTTTTTTTTTTTTTTTTTTTTTTTTTTGCCGCACCACATGGCTTGTGGGATCTTAGTTCCCCCCACCAGGGATTGAAGGGATTGAACCCAGGCCGTCGGCAGTGATAGAGAGGAGTCCTGACCAGGGAATTCCCTGTGTGCCTTTTCTAGATAAGGGAGCACATCTTTCTTAAATCCTGGACATTTCATATTTTTTCCCAGTCGACCTTTTTTTTTTTTTTAATGATATCCTGTTCTTGTTTTATGGATTCTATTCCATCCTTTGCCTTCTTGCTTGTTCTCAATTATAGCAAACTCTTTCCTATCCCAGACAGGAAGGGTTTTAGTAGCTCAGGACCAGTTTTTATGTTATATTCTCAGTCTGTTGTTTCTGTATCATATATATGGTATGTATTTGGGCTACACATCTGTGTGTCACTCAGATTTGGGGATCTGATTTCTCCTGGGGGACACTATCCCTGCTCATAGCTTACTGTTGTGGGGAGGGGAGTACTCAGTTCTGGGCTAAATTACTGTGTGATGCAGTATTTCTGGTTCCTGTTAATGGCACAGCAGCTCTCTGCTTCTCAGTGTTATTCAGAAGACCTGTTCCAACTCCCTGCCCTGCACAATGATTGTGGCCTAGATCTTTATAAGATTTTACTAACCATCCCAGGTCCCAAGCCTCAAATATAATGCAATTACCAACTTGCTACAGATTTGAAATTTCGCTTCATTTCTGACACCTAAAATTTGCTCTTTTCTGTTTAAAAGTTCAGCTTTATTAAAAATAATTTTGCTGCATTTTGGCTAGCTATTGTATATGCTTGGAACCGTTGGTGCGTTTCACATTTTCAGTCTTCCATATGATCTACAGTTCTTCTGATAACTTAGCACTTGGTAATATTTTTATGTCCCCATCCTAGTAGTAGCCATTACTTATGTCTTCATGGATCTTTAAAACTTCCTTGACATGCCTTTGTACTTTCTTCTGTATCCTGGCCCATTCCATTTCTTAGAATGTTTTCTCTGTGCTGTCCACTTTTCTGCAAAGCACCATCATTTAGGGTCCACCTAGGTCCATCCACGTGCGTTACATTTTCTCCTACCTTCTAACTCAAAGTGATCTTTTATTTTTTTCATGAAATTCCTGTGGCATTTAATTATCTAAAGGCATCATTCTGCACTTAATATCAGGCATTTATTTTCTTTTCATGCATGCATAGCCAACTTTATCATTTAGTGTGTGATCTCTTTAAGAGAGGGAGTATGGATTTTAATTTCTTAATTTCTCTTTCAGCTTCAAGCTCTGTGCAATATACAGCTTTGTTTAGTAGGTTCTCAATAATTATTAGATTGAATAATTGGCTCTCTCACTGTGTTTAAAGTCCAGAGCATATAGCAGATTGTCATTAAACATGTAGATTAATATTTAATCAAGTAAATAATCAGCTCCTCTTCTCTGCCATCTTGGTGTAGTAAAGAATGTGGCTTGGAGTTAATATATCTGGGTTAAAAATCTACTTCTGTTACCTTCAGCATAAAGATTCTGGGCAGTTCAATTAACTTTAAAGAGTATCTTTTCCCTTATTATTAACTGGGAATAATAATACATACCTTACATTGTTGTTATGAGAATGAATGAGATAATGTACGTGCAAACATTTTTTTAAATTAACACAGTAGACAATGTTAGTTGCTATCTGAAAACTTTAAATAACTAAGGGGTGATAAAAATCTTATAAAGAAGGATGCAGTATTTTGGGTAAGGAGGGAGATTGAAGGGGGGAAAGATGCAATTTCAAAGGAAAGAAACACAAAGGAATAAAAATATAAATAAAAAATTAAAAGAGAAGAATCCTTGGATTGAAAAACTGTAGAGTAGGAAACATATGGACTCTTAGGACAAATATTGACAGACTAGAATGGAAAAGTTATAATAGAAAAGAATGGCATACTTTAAAAGACCGTTTGACATACGTTGTAAGTGATTGAGATCCACAAAACTAGTAAGAAATAGTATCTTAAGTCTATTTGAAAACTATTCTCTTGCCTCAGAATTAAATTAATTGCCCCAAAGTCATTCATCTTTTATATATCAGTTGTTTTTTTTATTAATTCTCCAAAATAATTTTGGAGGTAAGGGTGTTAGTTAATGTAGCCTGAAATATAATAAGCAAAATTACTCATATTGCCCTGACTCGTGTTTCCTTTCATATTTTAACTTTAAAAATCTTATTCAAATACACTTCAATCTTACTATTATCTCCATAGAAAACATAGTTATTCCTTACAATACAATTGCATTTTTTTGTGCTTAATGTCTATTTGTAAATAATCAAATCAGCCATGAAAGTATTTTTTTCTCTGTTTTAATATAACTACTCAAAATTAATGCTTCAATAATTATCTAAAAAAATATATGTTAAGCATAGCACCATGACATATTAGAGATGGAAATGAATCCCAGACTTGTCTATGTAAATAAGTCAGTAATAACTGTTTTAAAAGACACTGATTACAATAGACACTGATGCTAGAGGAATTCAGAGCAAGAATATCTTTTATCATTGCAACCAATGTTAAAACATGTTAATTTTATCCTAAACTATTTAATTCATAGACTGCTTTTTAGGGTCCATGAGAGAGCCAACAACTACTAGAAAAATACCGAGGTATGATAGGCCTTTCAATGTAGTGATTTAAAAATCTGGCTTTCAAATAGTAATATGAGGATAGTAGGTAAGAGCGAGGCTATGTAGCACAAGTCCATATTGGCTAGGTTGAAATTCTGCATGGGTTCAAATCCTGCTATCACTCCTTATTACCTGTATAACCTTGGGAAAATTACTCAAGCTCTCTGTGTATTCATTTTCTCATCTGAAAATGAGGAAACTGCGAGTAACTACCTTACAGGTTTATTATGGGAATTAAATGTGTTCCTGTGTATAAAGTGCTTAGAAGAATGCCCAACACATAGTAAATGCCCAAAATAATTAGTTGTGATTATTATTGTAAACTCAGTTCTTCTACTTCTACCATTGTATAAATTATTTAATACCTCTGAGCTTTAGTTTTCTCATTTGTAAATGAGATAAGTACCTCATGAAAATATTAAGTGTGATAATACACATAAAATGTTACAGAATAATGCCTGGCTTAATAAACATTAGCGAATAAACATTGAGACCTGTATGCTTATCATAATATTAATCATAATCTAACTGGGTTCTTGGTAATCTAAAGCTATTCTTAAATCACTTAAATATGTTTACTGCATCCCAAAGATTTTAAATCCTGAACTTCAAGAATAACCTTAGAAGCACTAGATTAGAAATCAGGAAATCTAACTTCTAGTTTTGATTTTTCTATTCTTTTTGTGAACTTGAACACTTTTTTTTTTTTTTAACTTTCTGGACCTTGGCATCATTTATAAAGTGAAGGAGTGGGTACCTACTTACGTTTTATTTTATAATGAGAAAGTAAGGGACTGTAGTAGATGATGTCTCCTTAGTGTACTGGGGTGGTTTTCAGAATGCATTTCTGTCTTTGATAGCATGTACTATTAATACAATATTAGTGACATCATGAGTTGAGAGTTTTTGTTAACCTGAAATTGCTTCTTTGGAAAAGAGATTAAATTTTCAAATGAAATTTTGGAATCTTGCCTTCCCACCTCAACCACAAGGATTATATGTTCCTGTAAGTCTTCATGGCAAAAAAAAAATTGTGTTTGATTCAAGCCAATTATTTGGAAAATAGGTTAATAGGTTTCAGGGGACCTTTTGTAAATACTATTTTACGTTCACAAAAGTATGATAAGCAAGAAAATAAAATAAATAGACTATCAATGGCATTTTAAGTTTTAAAATAATAATAATGGATGCTGCAATTCCATTTTAAAAGCCTTTATTTATCTACTGAGATACCCTATCTGTTGAATAATTGTTATCACTTTTTCCTTTCATTCTCTGAACATAGTTTCTTTTAATTATTTGAACATATTTATAATAATTGTGTTGAAGTCTTTATCTGCTAAATTCAACATCTGGGCCTGCTAAGTCAATGTCTGTTGACTGCTTTTATTTCTGAGTCACACTTTCCCATTACCTTATATGTTTTTTAAAAATATTTTTGTTGAAAACTGAACATTTAAAATAATATAGTAACTATTGATCCTGACCTTTGTCTCTGAATTTTTGTTGTTGCAGAATTTGTGTCCCCTCTGGTATATGACTGTTGATGTGTCTGGTCAGTTTTTTATTCTTATTTTTCTTTTTAGCTTGGCTTCCTAAGGCTCACCCTTGTGTCTGCATAGCCTAGTGTTTTGGGTCAAGCTTGTGTTCAAATGCTTCAATTCCATAAGTCTTCTCCCCTCTACTAATATAACTGTGTGTGGTTGAAGAGCACATTCAATGTTCAGCAAGTTCTGAAGTCTGCTTTGGCTTTTTCTTTCTGCAGGGCTACTCTGGCTTTCTCTGCATACGTACATAGTTTTCTGGTCAGCCAAGTCTTATCTAGTACATCTATGGCTCTCTCACATACACGAACTGATCTCTGATTAAACTTTGGCTGATCCAGTATTGATCCCTAACTAGATTTCAACTTTAGACTGGCAAAGCTACACCTTTTCCCTTTTTGTTTTCTGTGGGATTCACCCTCTTGCCCCCCACTCACACTCCCACCCCAATCCCTTGCCTATCCCCTCCTGAATCCTTCTGCTGGTGTCCGTGGACAGACTCTCTCTGGTAAAACTACCAGTTTTGCAGACTGAGCTGAGCTGGATCAGGAGCGGGGCATGGGGAGGGTGGGAGTGGGGTGGGAGGTGAGGGAGGGGGAGGGGTGATGGCAGTGTCTCAGGCAAGAAGGATTCAGACTTCTGCTCTTCTTAGCCAAAGCTCTAGCAGGTTTGTTTGCCACTCTCTTCATGCCATAGCCTGAAGGCCCTCTCCTAAGTCTTACAATAGCTGGAATATTTTTATAATAATAAAAATATTCTTATAAATAAAAATTAGAAAGAATGGGACATTCATCTAGTTTTCTACCTCAGAGTATATCCTGAATCCTGCCTTATAACTAGATTCTAAATCTTAAGGCCTTTTTCTTCTGGGTTTTTCAGCATTTTTTTCAGAAATGCCAGGAAAATGTGGTTCCCTGAATTTCTTTGTTTTGGAGCCAACCAACAACGCTTGCTACCTTTTTTTACTGTACAAAGTGAAGATAAAAGCATCCACCTCAGAGAAGACTGTACAGTAGATATTTTTTGTTAGAGATTTCTGGAATGACTGTTGGAACTAAAGGGAAACACTAGCTTCATTCTTAAGAAGATGACAAAAGAATACAACCAATTTTGGGGGTGGAGTCACTTGTGAAGGACATGAAAAAACATTAGAAATTGGACCAAACAGTTGTCAGAGATCCCTGAAAAACGTTAGGGTTTTTGAAGGACTTTTAATTTTTGAGATTTAAGTGACCTACATTGTTTTTTTTTTTTTTTTACATCTTTATTGGCGTAGAATTGCTTTACATTGGTGTGTTAGTTTCTGCTGTATAACAAAGTGAATCAGCTATATGTATACATATATCCCCCAATCCCCTCCTTCCTCTGGAGCAAAACAGTAACACGCATGTGGGTGGTTGCTCTTTATAATGAGAAAGTAAGGTAAGCCAGCCACTCCTTTCAGAAAAACATCCTGTTTTGGTTTTCAGTTGCCTCAGCCAGTGAGCAAAGCTCAAGTGGGTAAATTTGTTTCTGAAGGGCATTTAATTTGAAAGTTCATTCTCATTTGCTTTGGAAAACATACACATGTACACATGTTTTCTTTTCCTAAGCACAGTGATCAGGGAAGGAAGAGAGCCAGCAGATGGTAAAACTCTCTCAGTGTGGACTTAGCCACTTCAGGATGATAGACCTTAAATATTGGCATTTTTCAGCTCTGACAAGGAGAAATGGTTAGCTCTCACATGGGGCAGGGCTGACAGGTGGAAATAGTCCAAACATCATTAAGTGATTTTCTGAAGAGAGACAACTGTCTGTTGAGTAGATGCACCATCAAAATGATTTGATTCTTCAGCAATATCTTACTCAGTTCAATTTAGGGAGAAGGCATCTGGATTTGTAAAATGTCTGAGAAGTCTTCATAAAGCTCTACAGTTAGTTCTTGTTTATTTTATTTTTATGTTCTCAGTGTAGGACCTATTAGCTAACTCTTCACAACCATAGATTAGAAATGCTTTAGGGAATAGATAAGATGAACTTGTAAGCAGTTGTGTATACATATATATTTTTTGGCCGCACAGCTTGTAGGATCTTAGTTCCCAGACCAGGGATTGAACCCAGGCCCTCAACAGTGAAAGTGCAGAGTCCTAAAAACTGGACTGCCAGGGAATTCCCTGTATATTTTCTTACAGTTAATGTGTTTGTAGTTTTAAAAAGAGTTGGCTCTTTTAAAAGCTGGGGAATCTTTTGCGATATTGTTTATGGTGTTAATTTAATTTGCTTTTTTTTTTTTTTCAATCAGAGATTATATGTAACCCAAGTTGAATGGATTTTTGGAACATTTTAGAATTGCCAGGGATCTTTCAGAACATCCCAACATATCTCTTCCTTAAGGCATTCCTGGCAGATAGTGGTCCAGTCTACATATAAAGGTTTTTCTCAAGAGGAGGTTCATCCTACTTGGAGACCATCAGCTTTATTTTTGACACATCTATACTCAAGTTATGTCACTGTCATCCTATAATAATTGGAGTAAAGAAATTGTACCAAATATAGAGGGATTTGGTCAGATCCACAATCACATCTGTCAAATACTTATCAGGGATAAAGTATGCATTTTGCTTTTATCAAGCTCTGGGTTAACTCCTCTGTTCTCTCCAGTGTCTGGCAGGCTGAATTATATTAGGGTTAGGAGGACAAGATGCAAAATCACTATCTTTGCTTTGTGACACTTTTTTTTTTATCTTTTATCTCAAAATGGTGATAGTAGTAATGCTTCCTTTGAGACTAAAGATTTATATAATAGTAATACTGACAACATGCACTACTTATTATTTATTAGGCATTGTTAAAGCTCTGTTTAAACACATTTAATCTTCAAAGTATTTTAATCACTTTATTTAAACCTCACATCTGTCTTAACAGTTGGGTATTGTTATCACCCATTTTAGGGAAAAGGAAAGTCAAGTATGGAGAGGTCTTGTCATTTGTCAACATCATGCAACCAGGAAGCCAGTTTCAGGACATAGAACTAGGCAGCCTCCCTCCAGGACCCATGCTTTCAAACACTTCTGGAATCATCAGCACAAAGCTTGCTTTTTTTTTTTTTAGCTTATTTTGTGCTTATGGTCATATATTTTTTTTTTAAAAAAAACCTTTTTACTTTCATGCTTTTAGTTTTTCTTCTCTCTTTCTTTCTTCCTTTCTTTTAAAATAGATGATGCTTATCTAGGTAGACATTCCTGTCACTGAATAAAAATAAAGTGCAGTAGTATATTGGAACAAAAACAAACAAATGAAAAAAACAAAATGAATTAGCAAAACAATATTTTCCAGCCCCGTTGTTTTATGTAGAATGCCAGTTGTTAATAGAAACTTTCAGTGTTTGCATTATCATAATAATTCCTTAAATTATTGTTTATATTATTTAACATATTTATCACAATTTTTCATTGTTCTGGCTTCTTTGCAGAAGATGTACAATGTAACAGGCTTCCAAGATAACTTTCTTACACATTTAAGTAAATAAAGTTTTTAAGCATTTTCAAATGAAAATCTTTCCAAAATATACTATAAAATCTCTATATAAAAAAAAATAAAACTGCATCTCAGGTCACAAATCAAGCCTCGGAAAATTTAAGAAAATTGAAATTGTATCAAGGCATCTTTTCTGACCACAACACTATGAGATTAGAAATCAAATACAGGAAAAAACTGGAAAACACACAAACACACGGAGGCTAAACAATATGCTACTAAATAAGCAAGAGGTCACTGAAGAAATCAAAGAAGAAATTAAAAAATACATAGAAACAAATGACAACAAAAACACAATGACCCAAAACCTATGGGACCAGCAAAAGCAGTTCTAAGAGGGAAGTTTAGAGCAATTCAATTGCACCTCAAGAAACAAGAAAAATCTCAAATAAACAATCTAACATTACACCTAAAGCAACTAGAGGGAGAAGAATAGCAACAACAACAAAAAACCCCCAAATTTAGTAGAAGGAGCAGAAATAAATGAAATAGAAACAAAGAAAGCAATAGCAAAGATCAATAAAACTAAAAGTTGGCCCTTTGAGAAGATAAACAAAATTGACAAAACTTTAGCCAGATTCATCAAGAAGAAAAGGGAGAGGACTCAAATCAATACAATTAGAAATGAAAAAGGAGAAATTACAACTGACACCACACAAATACAAAGGATCATAAGAGACTACTACAAGCAGCTATATGCCAATAAAATGGACAACCTGGAAGAAATGGACAAATTCTTAGAAAGGTACAACTTTCCAAGACTGAACCAGGAAGAATTAGAAAATATAAACAGACCAATCAGAAGTAATGAAATTGAAACTGTAATTAAAAATCTTCCAACAAACAAAAGTCCAGGACCAGGTGGCTTCACAAGCGAATTCTATCAAACATTTAGAAAAGAGCTAACACCTATTCTTCTGAAAAATTGCAGAGGGAGGAATACTCCCAAACTCATTCTACGAGGCCACCATAACCCTGATACCAAAACCAGACAAAGATAATGCAAAAAAAGAAAACTACAGACCAATATCACTGATGAACATAGACGCAAAAATCCTCAACAAAATACTAGCAAACAGAATTGAGCAACACATTAAAAGGATCATACATCATGATCAAATGGGATTTATCCCAGGGAGGTAAGGATTCTTCAATATATGCAAATCAATCAGTGTTATACACCATATTCACAAATTAAAGAATAAAAACCATATATCATCTCAATAGATGCATCTCAAAATGCAACAGCCATTTATAATAAAAACTCTCCAGAAAGTGGGCATGGAGGGAACCTATCTCAACATAATAAAGGCCATATATGACAGACCACAGCAAACATTATTCTCAATGGTGAAAAATTGAAACCATTTCCTCTAAGATCAGGAACAAGACAAGGATGTCCACTCTCACCAGTATCATTCAAACATAGTTTTGGAAGTCCTAGCCATGACAAGCAGAGAAGAAAAAGAAATAAAAGAAATCCAAATTGACAAAGAAGAAGGAACACTGTCACTGTTTGCAGATGACATGATACTATACATAGAAAATCCTAAAGATGTCACCAGAAAACTACTAGAGCAAATCAGTGAATTTAGTAAAAGTTGTAGGATACAAAATTAATGCACAGAAATCTCTTGCATTCCTATACACTAACAACGAAAGATCAGAAAGAGAAATTGAGGAAATAATCTCATTTACCATTGCAACAAAAAGAATAAAATACCTAGGAATAAACCTACATAATGAAGCAAAGGACCTGTACTCAGAAAACTATAAGACCCTGATGAAAGAAATCAAAGATTACACAAATGGATGGAGAGATATACCATGTTCTTGGACTTGAAGAATCAATATTGTGAAAGTGACTCTACTACCCAAAGCAATCTACAGATTCAATGCAATCCCTATCAAATTACCAATGGCATTTTTCACAGAATTAGAACAAAAAATTTGTACAGAAACACAAAAGACCCTGAATAGCCAAAGCAATTTGAGAAAGAAAAATGGAGCTAGAGGAATCAGGCTCCCCAACTTCAGATTATACTACAAAGCTAGAGTAATCAAGACAGTATAGTACTGGCACAAAAACAGAAATATAGATTAATGGTACAGGATTGAAAACCCAGAGATAAACCCATGCCCCTATGGTCATCTAATCTATGACAAAGGAGGCAAGAGTATACAATGGAGAAAAGACAGCCTCTTCAATAAGTGGTGCTGGGAAAACTGGACAGCTGTCTGTAAAAGAATGAAATTAGAACACTCCCTAATACCATACACAGAAATAAACTCAAAATGGATTAAAGACATAAATGTAAGGCCAGACACCATCAAACTCTTAGAGGAAAACACAGGCAGAACACTGTATGACATAAATCACAGCAAGATCCTTTTTGAACCACCTCCTAGAGAAATGGAAATAAAAACAAAAATAAGCAAATGGGATCTAATGAAACTTAAAAGCTTCTGCATAGCAAAGGAAACCATAAACAAGGTGAAAAGAAATCCCTTATTATGGGAGAAAATATTTGCAAACAAACCAACTGGCAAAGGATTAATATCCAAAATATAGAAGCAGCTCATGCAGCCCAATATTAAAAAAACAAACAACCCAATCAAAAAATGGGTGGAAGACCTAAATAGACATTTCTCCAAAGAAGACATACAGATGGCCAAGAAGCACATGAAAAGATGCTCAACATCACTAATTATTAGAGAAATGCAAGTCAAAACTATAATGAGGTATCACTTCACACCAGTCAGAATGGCCATCATCACAATATCTACAAAGAATAAATGCTGGAGAGGGTGTGGAGAAATGGGAACTCTCTTGCATTGTTGGTGGGAATGTAAATTGATACAGCCACTATGGAAAACAGTATGGAGGTTCCCTAAAAGACTAAAAATAGAATTACCATATGACCCAGCAATCCCACTATTGGGCATATACCCTGAGAAAAGTATAATTCAAAAAGACACATATACCCCAATGTTCATTGCAGCACTATGTACAATAGTCAGGACATGGAAACAACTGAAATGTCCATTGACAGATGAATGGATAAAGAAGATGTGGCACATATATACAATGGAATATTACTCAGCCATAAAAAAGCACAAAATTGGGTCATTTGTAGAGATGTGGATGGACCTAGAGTCTGTCATACAGAGTGAAGTAAGTCAGAAAGAGAAAAACAAATATTGTATATTAATGCATATATGTGGAATCTAGAAAAATAGTACAGATGAATCAATTTGCAGAGCAGGAATAGAGATGCAGATGTAGAGAATGGACGTGTGGGCATGGTGGGGGGGAGGAGGGTGGGATGAATTGGGAGATTAGGTTTGACATAAATACACTACTATGTGTAAAATGGATAGCTAGTGGGGACCTGCTGTATAGCACAGCGAGCTCAGCTCAGTGCTCTGTGATGACCTGGATGGGTGGGATGGGGTGGGGGGTAGGAAGGAGGTTCAAGAGGGAGGGGATATATGTATACATATAGCTGATTCACTTCATTGTACAGCAGAAACTAACACAACATTGTAAAGCAATTATACTCCAATTTAAAAAAAAATACTGACTAAAACTAGATCTTTTCCTGGTAATTCAAGTTCTTCAATATTAACAACAACCATGCAGTGAGGTTTTCAAGATTCATTGGTAAGTGTTCACTAAAGGACCCAATGCTTCTGTACTTATTTTTAAATTTTTCTTTATGTTTTCAGTAAATATTTACTAACTCCGTGATGCATGGCAGTTACTATCCTAAGCACAACAGAGATGCAAGGGATACAAGCTAATGAAGAAATATTTGTGTGCATGTTTTTAAAAATTCTTTCAGCAGAATATTGCAAGATTTCCATTTTTTTCTGTTATACAAAGTTCATGAGTGAAAGAGTGTTCTGCATGCCTTTTCTGTGGCATTGAGCAAGTCACATGACCTCTTCGGATTTTAGTTTCTTCATCTATAAAGGGTATGTGATGGACCCAATCAATGTCTCCCCAAATTGACTTTTAGACCAAGGTGAGAACAATATCCAGGGTTTCTGCTTTCTTTCTTTTCATTCATTAGCAAATGGTTTGGACTTAGCTTATTTGTTTCTGTCATACACAGTGACAAACACATGATACAGGCCTAGAAAACATTATGCCTTTATATATTGTTGAGATATGGGAATATTAGTTAAAAAGATAACTTTTAGCTTCTTTGAAGTTGAAGAACTAAAGTGCACACATGCATACATACAATAAAATCTCTAAATGTAGCAAAATTGTTAATAGAAGCCAGCACATATACATGAGAAAATATATATAAAAATCTGACAATTAAAAAAACTTTACATTGGCAACAGCATAATTTATTTTTTTCCTTTAGATATTTATTCAAAACATCCCTATTAAGCTTACTAAAGTTATTATTGCTATTGATATTCTGTTTCTTACATATTGTTTACACAAAAATGTTTTTTTCAAGAATTTGTTCCTGTTTTTTATTTTCTTTCTGAAATGTGTAGGCCTGTTTTTCTTATTAAATGCATGGCATATCTTTGTATTTATGTTAACACTTCCTCTGGGAACACCTAAAATTCTTTTGAAGCTTTTTTAATATCTTCACAGTATCCCTGAAGGGCATTGTCATGGTATATCCTATCTTGGGAAAATAAACCAAATAGAATTTAAATGATAGTTATGATTACTGGTGACCCTGATGAGAAACATGATCATTTTTCTCCTTTAGGACCCAATGCAGGATGAGATTTTGTGAAGCAGTGATTATCCTATTTTATTTAGTTTCATTCTTGTCTGAGATACTTGAATTTTTCTTATTCAAAGAACTGATACACTAAGAACAAAACTTTGGAAGATGTCTCAAATGTTGGTGATTACTGAGAAATTTTTGAGATAAGCCCCAACCGGAAGATTGGTTGATATCAATGATTTTGATATTTGTTAACTGGCTTGGAACAGGACGAAGTGGTGACCTTAAAGATACAACTCTTATTTTTAGAAAAAAATTTATTCTAATCTTGTTGTAATATAAGATGAGGACTATGGAAAAAAAAATCAGAATGGATCAAATAACTTTTTCTTTGAGCTGTTAGCTCACATCTGATTTTGAAAGTCTAGTGTTTCAGAGTATCCTTATGCCTCCATTTTTAGAGTTAGAGATGGATGCCAGATGGACACCATCTGTATCTATCATTAGTGGACTAATGTTTCTCTACAGTGGGCCAAAAATATGGGAAATAAGAAAGATAAAACAAAAATGTTCAAAATAATATACCCTCAATGGACTGTTTTTCACTATTTAGGACCAAAGTAATATATGTAGCTTAGAAGTTGAATTAGATGCTAAACTGTCTAGTACTGTGAAACACAACTAGCAAACATTTCAAAAAAATAAAATAGAACTCATCAGAGAATATAAATTGATGCCATCTTTATTATGGAGCTCAAAATCAATCTTTTGAAAAAATATAATGAAGGTTGTAAATAAAATATGCATAATTTTATTCTGAGATGTATGGTAAAAAATATTTTTGGTGTTAAGACTACATCTGTAAGAGCATCCAACAATGGGAAAGGAGAACCAGAAAACTTCCTTAGAGCTCTTTTCCCTGAAATGATTTTTACGTAACTTCTTTGCTTCTAAAAAAGATAAAGATAGGGGCTTCCCTGGTGGTGCAGTGGTTGCGAGTCCACCTGCCAATGCAGGGGACACGGGTTCGTGCCCCGGTCCGGGAAGATCCCACATGCCGCGGAGCGGCTAGGCCCGTGAGCCATGGCCTCTGAGCCTGCGCGTCCGGAGCCTGTGCTCCGCAACGGGAGAGACCACAACAGTGAGAGGCCCGCCTGCTGCAAAAAAAAAAAAAAAAAAAGATAAAGATAACTAAAATGACTTTCTCCAAACAAAAATCTATTTACAGAATAGAAAACATATACTATACAAATACATTTAAATTGAGTTTTCAAAAAACGATGATTGATGAAAAGTAAAATGTTTTCAAAATTTGTAGACACCCACCTGATGCCTACATATCTTCAGCAGTAGTCCAGTCAAATGGTCATCTATGCTATGTTTGAATATCTTCACTGGTACAAGTTCAGAAACTCACATTTGCATTGAAGACTTCTAACTTTTAAAAAATTTTTCCATAAAATATTAGTTATGGCTTCTACACATTCATCCTTGCTTGGCCCTAATGAGTACAATAATAATAAAAATAATAATCATGTTTAAAGTACCTTATACATTTCAAAATACTTTCATACATTTTCCTTTGATATCACTTGATCCATATCAGTATCCACAGGCAGTATCATGGTTAGTAACTCAAGCCCTAGAGTAAGCAGACCTGGATTTAAAGTTTCAATCCATAACTTTGTGACCTTGGGCAAATTACTAGATATGCTAAACCTCGTTTCTTCATCTATAAAATAGAAATAAAAATAGAACAAATCTCTAAAGTATAATTACATAATTTTGACACAGTACAATGCCTAGGAATGCCTAGTATATAGGTAATGTTCAGTTAGAGTCAATTATTTTTTTAAAATTAGTTAATTTATTTATTTTTGGCTGTGTTGGGTCTTCGTTGCTGCACGAGGGCTTTCTCTAGTTGCGGCAAGTGGGGGCTACTCTTTATTGTGGTGCACGGGTTTCTCATTGCCGTGGCTTCTCTTGTTGCCAAGCACTGGCTCCAGGTGCGTGGGCTTCAGTAGTTGTGGCACATGGGCTTCCATAGTTGTGGTTCACGGGCTCTAGAGCGCAGGCTCAGTAGTTGTGACACATGGGCTTAGTTGCTCCATGGCATGTGGGATCTTCCTGGACCAGGACTTTAACCCATGACCCTGTGTTGGCAGGTGGATTCTTAACCACTGCACCACCAGGGAAGCCCCAGCGTCAATTATTTTATTTCATTAAATTATTATCATTATTATTAATTCTTAGAATCTCATCCAGTTTCACTTCTGTAAACTAGACATGCCCAATTCTTCATATGGTATAATTTTAATTCTTATAATCTTGATTGTACTTCTCTGATTTGACTTTGCTTTATCTGTATTATTCTTTGTGTGAGGCATATGAAATAACCCTCTCAAATTTTTAATATATTCCTTAATGTAAGCCAAGAATACATTTGATTATTAAGAAATTATATCACATTTTGTCTAATTGTTTGCTCTCAAGACTTCAAGCTCCTTGAGCACTGGGTCATAACTTATTCTACACTTTACCTCAAAATCTAGCTGTAGGTAGGCTGATACTTGATAGATGTTTGATATAGATTAGATTATATTCTTTTTTTTAAGTTGACATTTGTCTTTTAATTACTCATTATGGTCACTAAGGTTCTCCTGTTTTGTAACAACATCAGTTTTCAAGTAACTTGCAATAGAGTTGGCAGTGAAATCTTACTGAATATAACTAGAAATTTCCCTCTCACCTGATGTAGGTCATTTCATTAATTATGTAATATCACAAGATACTCAGCTACTGTCCTCAAGCCTACTTCATTCCATTTTGAAACTTTTTCAACTGTCATTTGAATGCTTCACTGAGGGAAAAGTGAAAAAGCATGAAGTTGGAAAGTTAAGTGGAATGAAATAAAACTTTTTTTTTAAATTAAAAAGTCAAACTTTTTAACTTTATCCCATAGACAATGGGGGAAGTCCTTTAAAATTTTAAGCCTGAAAATGACTTGAAAAATAATATTGTTTAGAAAATTTTTTTTTAGAAATACAGTTCTATTGGTAATGTGGAACATGTATCAGAAAATAACAAGACTGCAGGCTCACAAAATATTTAGTAGA
Source organism: Tursiops truncatus (assembly GCF_011762595.2). Taxonomy (NCBI): domain Eukaryota; kingdom Metazoa; phylum Chordata; class Mammalia; order Artiodactyla; family Delphinidae; genus Tursiops; species Tursiops truncatus. Next base: position 36,666,196 of record NC_047036.1, read on the forward strand.
TTTAAAATAGTAGTTCAGAAAAACGTACACGTGAACTGGAACCAAGCAGTAATATCTCTGTTTTCTTGCTAATTATCCATTAAAATATCCTGTAAGAAATATGTTTAGAGTTCAATGATATAATAAATAATATAAAAAGATGAATATCTATGCAAAGTATCAGTAAATTTAAAATGTGGAATACAAAGTATCTAGCACAAATAGTAAGCTTATGGTGAAAGTTTATTGAATAAATGAAGTTTGGAAACTCATGAGGATTACAATTTTTTTTAAATTTATGAGATAGTGAAACTATATCACTTAAGGCTTGTATCAAAAAGAACTGAATTACCAGTAATCATCGGTTTTCCTTAAGAATTGCTTCGGTTTCTTATTTGCTTTAAGTTTCTTATTTTTCCTTAAAAATTAAGTGTTTGGATGAATTCTTTATCAGATAGTTAATTACCTTTTTTACAATCATCAAAATGTGTAGTATTACTCAAATTGAATAATTCCAAGATTGAGTTAATTAATTAAAAAACTGTAATAGGGAATTCTCTGGCAGTCCAGTGGTTAAGTTGCCACACTCTCACTGTGGAGGGCCCAGATTCGATTCCTGGTTGGGGAACTAAGATCCCACAAGCTGTATGGTGTGGCAAACAAACAAACAAACAAACACACCACCACCAAAAAAACTGTAGTAGATCTCTTAACTTAGTAATATCATTTATGAACATGTAGTGTTCATTGATGAGAGCATGATATAAAAAGACAAGTATATCAAACTAGAAAAGTGTATAATTTATACATATAGTCAATATTGATACAGATGATTATACCATAATTTTAAACATTGTCTAATTTATCTGAGCAATATTTTTTATAATGTTAGTGGTTCTCTGAAGCAAACTAATAAAAAGGAAACCTTAATGAACTGTTGGCTTGAATTGTTTCAGCTCTGTAAGATAATGACGAATCTTTTTTTTTGTTTTTTGACGTTGAATCTTAAACGTGAGAAAAGTGGAGAAGAGTTAAAGGAGACATAAAAAAAGAGGTTAAAAGTTAAGAAAATGGTAACTGTGAGAAAGGTATATCAGTTAGTGCCACTTAACAAACTCCAAAACTCCATGACATAAAATGGCAACCATTTTTTTAACTCCTGTATTTGTAAGTCAGCTGAGGTTGAGCTGATCTGGTCTGGGGTTAGTGAGGCTTGATTGCAAGCTATAGTGAGGCTTGATTGCAAGTTCATGCCTCTTCTGTGTATTTCTCATCCTTTTTGGATTGGCTGCCTAGCTTAGGTATGTTCTCATGATGACACCAGAAGCTTAGCATGTAAAAGAGAATTGTCACTTCTACCCACGTTCCATTGGCCAAAGCAAGTCATATGACTGAGCTCAAAGTCATAAAGTATGAAAATACTGTGCCTTTAGTGGGAGCAGCTGCAAAGTTGCATGCCAAAGTGTGTCAATTAGGGAGGTCAGAAATATTGGGGCCAATAATTCATCTACCATTAAATGTTAACTGGGAGTCTGATTATAAAGCTTGGGGAAGAAAGTGTCATGGGCAACTGAGTTCAAATTCAGCTAACCCTTAATCCTAGACAAATTTCTTAAAAATTTACTGAGAATTAGGTAAACTGACCAAGTCATATTTGATTATGTAGGTTACCATGGCAGACTTACATCCTTGAGCTTTCTTGTTGTTAGATGAAAGGTATCTAAACTTTCCAAAATTTTATCTAAGCAGAGGACTCATCTGGAAATGAGTATCTCATCTTTATATCTTGTCATCAGGGGAGTAGGAAGAGGGAGAATAAGAGTAGTAGGCAAGTAGAACTTTACAAAGTTAAATACATCAGCTTTTAAGGATCTTATTTCCAATTATAAGTGCTTGCCCTCAGGCCTGTCCTTTATAAGGGCCCAGAAAAAAATCTCATATTTCAAATAACTGCCAGTTATTAAGGTAAAATGCATTCTCTTGCTGTTTATGGTCTATTCATGTAACTACCATCACAGAAGGGCAGAACTGGGATCAAGGATTCTTCTCATATTCTGGAATATCTGCTGGTTGTGCCTCTTCCTCCCATTCTCAAGGCCCCAAAACTTGTACTGGTCACTCATTCAGTCTAAATCTGGAGCCCAGAAAAAAATCACCCATAGTCTCCAAAATTGCTTATTTTGGCCACTGAAAATCAGAATTGTGGATATGTGTAATAAACCAGAACTAATCTGGCTTGCAAATAAAGGGTTTTTATTGATATATCACATGCTTGAACATCTGGAGGAGAAAACAAAGGCAACCACAGAGGCAAAAGAAGTTAAGCTTCTATACTATCATCCAAGGCAGAATTCTTTTTCCTTTCATGATGCTTCAGTGCTTATTTTTACTTGGAAGTTGAGAATTGAAAACTTCTTTCTATATGTAACTTCACCAAGATTCTTTCTAATTATCCATTACTCATATTTTGAGTAAAGATAAAAAGAAGGAAGAGTAATAGTTGTAGTAACAGTAGTAGTTCTTACCTGAGATTAGCTTAGGCTTGGATTACACACTTGAGGTGCATTTCATTTTTCTGACATCTAAACCTGTATTTTAGGGGAAAAATTAAAATTAGTGATAAACATTATTCATGGTATCTAATGTTTTCTTGTGTTAAACTGGAATCTATAGTTTGGAGGAGAGATTAAATAGATTGATTGCATTTTAATTTGTTAATAGATAAGAATATTATATAGAAAGATGTGTTAGAATAGCCTCACTTTATCCATCAGTGACAAATACTCCTGTATTTATTATAGCAGTGCTACTTACTCAATTTCATTAGGTCAGGACCTATTTGTTTACATATCAGTAGTGTGTGACTGACTTCCCTAGTCATGCTTAAATGGAGCTGAGATGCTGTACTTAAAGATCCAGCCCCATTCAGTTCTTGAGATAAATCTAACCAGAGAAGAAAGGAATAGTAATAAAATAATAATAGTAATAACAACACATTTTGTTTATTATGTGACAGGAACTGTGCTGAGTGCTTTTCATTCATTCAGTCTTCATTATCATCCTGGGTTAGGCCTGGACATTATGCCCATTGTCCATTTTACAGATGAGAAGATTGGATCTCAGATAAATGATCTAATTTGCTCAACATCACATAGTTAACAGGTGGTGAGGCACTGAGCCTTCAGAATTATGCTCCCAACCATTACACTATCCTGCCTCCTAGAAGATAAGAGTCTTAGATTAGTTTTGCTAGAGTATAGGTTGTCTTCAGATATACTATTGCTCAGTGCATACAGCTGGATCCACACTTTAGTTTCATGGTAGGTGTTTACAGTTCCTTTTTTGTTCTAAACCTCAAACTAATATTTGAGATCTGAAAAGCTACCTATTCCAGACTACCTGTCCATTTGCCTTGGAGTCCCACTCTCAGTAGACGTTGCATTCCTGAGCACTGGCCTGAAAGGAGCTCAAGTTAGCCTCCTCTTCTCATATGCCACTCCCATAGGAGCAAGCTCTACATTCTGGCCTGTGTCCCATGGTTTCTTCCCTTTTCTAAGATAACCATTTAAGTTTCATAACATCTCACAACTGAGTCCATCTGAATTGTGAAAGAAATGTATCTGCCATGAGTCATGTACTTTCTTAATATAGCTTATCATCAGTAAGAAGCATCTTAACAGAGATGATTGGAATAACTGTCCTCAGTTCTATCCTGGACTGAATCTGTGACATCTTTCTTACCATGATAATATATCCCAAAGTTCTAAAATCATTACCCAAAACACTAGCAGGTCCTGATCATTTCTTAGGTGTCACAAGTTGTTACCCATAATAAAATACTGAACGTTGTGAACAACTTGCTTTTTATCTTATAAATTAGGACATAGTCAATATTTCAGTACACCAACATTATTTTTATTCATTTGAATTCCAATATGTTTTCTTAAATTGGAGGAAAAAATGATGGTGTGACAGCTAGCAGACCAGAAATTATATCTCACTGTTGCCTTCTTTATTGTATCTTCTGAAGAACACTGTCATTCATATTATATGGTATATTATCTCTAGGTTAGGTGCACATTTCTATCAGTTGATCATGTCTGCTTATTTTCCCTTGGAAAATGGATCAAGGAGATAGTGTATTAGCTGATACACTAAATTGGAAATTTAGTAAATTTACAATTTAGAAATTGATAAATTTCCCAACATTTTGCAAAGTAGTTGACCAACTTTTCTTTGTGATGCTAGATGGCACTACTAGTCAAGACTTTGTTTTGTTTAAGAAAGCTGACTTTCTTATTCTAAAACTTGTAAATAGGCATACAAAATAAAATTTCAATGAGTAAATATTATGATATTGAAATTTGATGAGTAAATATTATGATAAAATTTCAGAGTAAAATTTCCCTTTAAAGTTAAAAGTGTTTCAAATGAAGGAAATCACAAAGTCACATGTAAAAGAAAATAAGAGGAAAAGAGCAATAGAATAAACATTTTGGGTTTCATAATTCAATCTAAAAATTAAGGTGCATTTACTTGATTGGCAGTTGACAAAAAAACCCTCAATGTCCAGGAAGCAGTTATTAGTCTGTAGAATTCAATGCTCTTAGACACAATGCTAGTATTGCTAGTATTTTAACAACACTGAAATTATTTCTTAAAAGAGTGTTGTCAAGTACCCTTTCTCCTAAATCCTTTAGTTGGTAATAAAAGCTGCAACTTTCTCTTATTTTATTGAGATTTCCCTGTATGAAAGAATTACCATGTTTTCAGGTAACTTATATTGTTAGATATTTCTGTATATGAGTATGATTTTTGGTAAATGGTGATAGGTTTACAACCAAGGACAATGAAAAATCTGTGCTAAAGAAATGTAGGACCCTGAAGTTTTTCCTATGCCACATAAAGATTTGTGTCTTGAATACATTCATCCAGTGTTATCGTCTGTTCCTTCTCTATGTTTAGTTAGTATCAAATACCAGTCTTTTGTTTATTGTATAGTAAGCTTACAAAGAAAAGGCAAATTCTCAGCCATTTATGCAGACATTTGAATACCATGTCTGAATGTTTGGATCATCCAAACGGAACCTACGGCATTCTGACCATTAGCTGGGTGACTAGTTACGGGCTGAGGGCCTCACCTGAGTAACTCGAGAATCCCTTCAATCTGGCTCTTTGATTTGGCTTTCACAGGCCAGTACTTTTTATTTCTTCTCATCTGTCTGCTATCATGTTAACAAGACAAGGCAAATCTCTGCAGCTCATTGACAACGTAATAAGATGAGATTAGAATTTCACCAGCGAAAGAATGGCTTCTTTTAGGGCTTTAGGCTTGAGGCTAATGTTTGTATGTGCCTTGGTGATCAAAAAAGAAAAAAAAAAGCAAGCCAAACAAACAAACAAGTAAAACCATAACAGCTGCCTACAAGGGCTTCTTAGTCAAATCTGCTGAGCCTGATTGAAACACAGATAAGTTCCAAACCAAAACGGTGCAGCATCTTTCATGTCACTGACATAACACTGTCAGGAAGCTTACCCCAATGTTGTTTTTGTACCGCTACTAACTGTTATCCCATTTACATTTTGTTAATATAAACCCTGGTTCAAGGAGAGTCAATTGGTGCTGGAAGCTACTGGAAAACGGCTACTTCATTTAAGGCGTTTAGAACAAATAGGTGGAATGTGTGATATTGTATTAAATACTGAAGATTTTGGCAACTTCTAAAGGCATTTTGAACTAACATAAATAAAACTTTCCAAAACATTGGGAGGGAGACAGTGTTGTTTATTGTGCAAGAACAATCAAGCACACTTAATGGAATATTGTGACAAAGAGCCACAAATTAATATCTAATCTCAATATATGCAAGGCTTTTATCTTCCTAAGGCTGACCAAAAAGACTAAAACAAATTGTCTTGTGTTTATATTTTCAAGCCACATTTTCCACATACAATTAAGTTATTTAAAACTCTGCAATGGAAGTACTTGTCTTTAATAATAAGGTCTGGGTTTATTTGATTAACATGTGATTTAGCATGGTTACACATCTAACATTTTAATTAAGGAAATTGCATTTGCTTTTTTGATATTGGTCTATACTCTAACCAGTTGTTTTATCAGTTACACATGACATATAAACACATTTTGCAAATTAGTTCACTGGTTATTCCATATCCTGTGAAATTTAGATAGTGGAAAGATATATAGAATATGTAAATAATATGTGTGTATTAGCTTGCATGCAATAGAAAGTTAGGTAAATAAAACTACTTTAGGGCTTCCCTGTTGACGCAGTTGTTAAGAATCCGCCTGCCAATGCAGGGGACACGGGTTCGAGCCCTGGTCCAGGAAGATCCCACATTCCGTAGAGCGTGTGCCACTACTGAGCCTGCACTCTAGAGCCCTTGAGCCACAACTACTGAGCCTGTGTGCCACAACTACTGAAGCCTGCACGCCTAGAGCCCCTGTTTCACAACAGGGGAAGCCACCGCAATGAGAAGCCCACCACTGCAACTAAGGGTAACCCCCGCTCGCTGCAACTAGAGAAAGCCTGCCCGTAGGAACAAAGACCCAACGCAGCCATAAACAAACAAACAAACAAACAAATAAATAAAACTAATATGCTCTATTCATTATTAAATGGGGCAACTCAAGAACTTAAATAGCCCTGGCCATTTTAGCAAGATTAAAGATGTTTTTAAAAGAGCAGCAGTCCTGTAACAAATCCTGTTTCTCAGCTCTACTAATTGCTTTCTTTGCATTAAAATCCTTGCTAGTGCTGAAAGGTAAAAGCAAGCTAGGAAGCTGCAAGACTGAGAAACCCAAACAACTCTTTAAAAAATTTTCTTTTCCAGTCCTGTGCCTTGAGAATTTGCCATCTGGATTGCATACCGTATTCAATGATTTAGCTCTAGACGTTTTTAAACAATAGCCCTGTAGCATTTCAGCATGTTGTCTCATGATAAAATAAATGTTCTGTGCATCAAATTATACTGGTATATATTTAACACTCCCCATGTGACCAACGGACAGTGAGGACAGGTACTTACCAATTTGGTTTTGATATATCAAAATTTTGATAATGTATTATGCATGTATTATCAGCTCTGCATTCATTGATATTTAGGGGAAAATATTTCAGAGATAAATTCATCTAATTTTGTATTGCTTTGGGCTTTCTCAAGGTTAATTAGTATCCAAGTGACTAAAATATTTTATTCTTCTTTAGTACTTTCATCCCAGGGTGATATTTGCCTGAGGTTGCACTGTTTTTGATTAACTGTATGTGATAATGAAAACCATGAGAATGGCCTCGTGTAGGAGTTCCTTTTTTTCTGATGTTACATATAAAACTGCGGAAGTCTTCCGATATTTAACACTAAACTTTTGTCCCTTTCTGCACCTAGACCTCAAACTAATTATGAAAGTGTGAGGAATGATTTTGTCTAAAGTCATTACTGTTTTCTAAGGTATGCCTAAGTGAAGAGTTCAACTATTTTTATTGGGGGGAAAAAACCACGTACTAATGAGGGCTCGAAGCAATTTTTGTGCTCTCCAAGGACAGACAGGGAGTCAGATCGGCAACTGTACATAGAAGATAGAGACACATGGACTGATGCCTTTTCTATTGTGATAAAGAGTGTATTTTGAGCTAATCTGCAATGACTACTGGTATTTCCTCCATGACCTGAATTGAAAATAGAAAAACAACCAACTAGATAAAATTGTCAAAGTTGTTCGAGGAAAAACCTAAAAATGTAATAATTTTTTTCTTCCAGCAACTATACAGGTTGTGAAAAAAGGAAATTCCCTTCTCTTTTATCTTACTCCTGTTTTGGTGAGCACATTTTGGTGCTGCTTTTTATTAAATGAAATATGTAATGGGCTCAGTGTGCATTGTTAATCTACAGACATAATTACAATGAGAAATGGACTTATTTAGAGACAACTGTAATCTCTCCACCTTTCAGTTTACTCTTTACCAAGTTATGTCTGAATCCAAAAGGGAAAGATAATTCATAAACCAAGTTGTACCATTATTACACTTTCAAGAAGTCAACACTTTATACTACACCTTTGCTTCTACTCAATTTTCTTCACCATTAACTGAAACAATTAAAAAATTTAATTGAGATATAATTGACATAGAACATTATGCTATTAGTTTTAGGTGTACAATATAACAATGATTCGATATCTGTATATATGTATTATGAAATGATTACCACAAGAAGTCTAGTTAACATCCATCACCACAGAGTTACAAAAAAGCAATTTTAATTGATGAAAATATTTATATCCAATGGGCTTGGGTTAATAACCTATGTGTTGTTTGATGTTTTTCAGGTTGTAAGAATAAATTCAATTTGCCTCAGTAAATGGAGGGTTTGTTGGAAAGTTAGCTAGGGAAGATGCAGAAAAATGTCTCAACTGTCTCAATGAGGTATCACAAACATCTTTCTGTGCCATTTAGTTAAAAAAATTAGGTTTCATAGCTTAGGAGCAGGTCTAATGACTCAGTGGCAATTCTGGTAGCTATTGCACAAGCACTGGGTCACTTTTCCATCTTTATTCATTCTGTTCACTCTATTGCCAACTAACTGATATGTCTCTCTTTTTCTCTCTGTCTTTTATAAATGGGAAAAAAGAGGTTCCAGTTGGTCTGGCTAGTCACCTCCAGAGTAGGTACACATCGGTCAGAGTCTACCTCACAGCCTCCTTGCAGGATGATTGCTTTATTTCCCATGTCCATTCCAATTAGCTCTCATCCAGGCAGGCCACACATGGTAAATTAAAAAAAAAAAAAAGCAATTCAAGTATAACAAACACATAAGACTGGGGTTATGAACATGGCAGTGAGTCTGAGGCTTCTCGCAAGACTGCTATATAACTAGCAGATAATTGGTGTGGCCTGGCCATGCATTTATATCCAGAGAAAAGAAATGCTTGTTTTATATTATTAAAAATTTACTATTTGAGTAGCTCAAAGTACATAAGTTTATTAACTGATAACTTTAAAAAAGAGCTATTTGAAAGAGAAATGATATGTAATAAATGAAAGTATATAAGAAATGCTAAACTGGTTTCATATTGAAAGGCAATTGAAATAGTCAGCCACCTCTTCTCATCAGCTGAGTGCTGTTCAGTACTTATTCATTAATTGCTAAGAGCTTCTAATGAATATTGACATAGGCCTGCATGGTTAGATCTTTTAATTTCCTTAAAGAAATACATTTGAAAGAAATTGAATCATGATTGAAGGAGCTAATTCTAGCAATTAAGTGGTTATTTAATGGACTATTTCCTACATAGCACAACAAATGGAACATTTTTCAAAGGGAAGAAAAGTCATGAAAATGCTTGCAGGCACAAAAGAATAATAAATTTTTAAACTACAAAGCTAATAAACTAGATAAACTGGTGTCATGCTAAGGAAACCCATCCTGGTTCATTAAAGTGTAACATCTGAAACCACTAAGCGATCTGTCCCTTTCCACTATCGCAGTACAAAGGTGCTAAATTACAGGCATCAGATTAACTCCTCATACATTTAGGTTAAGCTTTGCTTGAAATGCTACCATACATGTTCAAAAAAAGAGTGTTTTTTTTAACAGTGTTTATGAGGACTCTGATTTTATGTATAGGTATATATGTATGCATATAAACTTATGTACAGATTTTCTCTTTTTTAAATTGAAATATAGTTGATTTATACTATATTGTGTTAGTTTCAGGTATACAGTAAAGTGATTCAGATATATATATATATATATATATATATATATATACAGATTCTTTTCCATTATAGATTATTACAAGATATTGAATATAGTTCCATAGAGTTTCTTTTAATAAGGCTATCCTAAGAGAGAAATCAGACCTACTAGCCTTTGACAAATAAAAGTTGCACTTACTGAAATCATTCATGAAACCAGGATTCAGTAAATGTATTACTGCTAATACTTTTGTTAGTGATACTGAAAACTCTTAATTCTTAGAGATCAAATTGACTAGTTTATCTTTGGCTTCTTCTATGTAAGAACACATTGTAAGAATTAGTTTTTTGAGACATCTGCCTTCAATTTAGTACTGATATTAAAAAAATTGAAATACTCAAAACAATACTTTAGTACATATTCAATTTTTCCATAATATCAATCATGTGATTAATAAGTGGCTGCTTCTATTTTATACACATAGCATAGGTAATTTAATCTTATTATTATAAAAACATTACACTTTAGAATAGTCTGGCTAAAGAGTCTGAGCTTTTGTTGCATTGTTGAATTTAAATGTTACTTTAAAGCTGTACTGGATGTGTCATTTTACATGAATTGATTACTTTATATTTTAATCTTTGGACCATAAGCATATAAAATGAAGAAGCTACACAGATAGTATAGTATACAATGTTATTAACATAGTATACAATGTTAATCTGGGGAATACTCTCTTTAAAGAATACTTATTGTTTAAAAAAAATCTTTGAAAATAATGACAAAGAGAAGAAGTGTGTTTTTCTATTTATTGGAATTATTTTTTTTCTACAAATATAGTTCTCTGAGCTGTTTTGACTTGCTATACAGCATTGCCCAATAGAATTTTTTGCAGTGATGGAAATGCTTCATGTCTACATGGCCCTAAACATTAGCTACTAGCCACATGTGGCTTTGGGGCACTTCAAATAGGACTAGTTCCACTGAGGAACTGAATTTTTCATTTCTTTATTTTAATTAATTTAAATTTGAATGATATGTGGCTAGTGGCTACCCTATTGGACATTATAGTATAAAGTGTTTGCTTAATGAAATGCATAATGTCCTTAGCATTTACTTTGATTATCACCAGGAAAAGCGAGATTCTAAGTTATTTTCCAAATCAAAGAAACCTTTGGAAATCAAAAAATTAAGTGTGAGGAAACAGTTGTGTCTAGGTAATGTAAGAGACTCTTCAACCAACTATTTTGGCCATTTTGTGTCTTTTTGTCTCAAAGACAAAATCGTAAGTCCTGAAGAAGAAAATGATATCTGTAATTCCCATGGTGTTTCTCTAAGGTATTGCCATGTGCACTTTAATTTGCTCTTTGAATATGTGAGCAATGCCTTTGGAAACAAATAAATATGCAAAATAGGTTATTATGAGCTGACTGTGTAACTTGAAATCTGATACCCAGAGGAAGATTATTCAGTGACGCATGCACTTCTAAACAACAAACTATGTTTTGAAAAAGAAGAAACAAAACAGAAATCTACTTATATCTGTATAAAATCATGTGAAATTAAAGTAGGTGTTTCTAAGTGTTATGACTTTAATCTGGTGTGTTAATTCACTAACTTCAGAATAATAATTCAGTGTCATTACTTTACAGCCAGTTTTCAAATTGCTGTATTAATGCTAACTCCTATACTTGATTGCCTCTCTTTTTTTTTTTCTCTCTTTTCTTTCCAGAATGCTTATTTTGTGTGCAGGCCCTTATTAGCCTTTCTCTCTGAATACGTTATTGCTCCCTGGTTTCCAGTTAAGGCTCCTAGCTTCTGTGTTTCTAATCAGGGCCTCCATTAAACAGTCACAGAGGTTATTGTTTGGTTATGTTTGTAGTTAGTAGCTCTTAGCTTTATCTACTTGGTGGTGGTTTACAAATTCCTGCTAATGCTAAATTAAAACAGTAATTTCTGGTGGCTTCTACTCTTATTTTCCCTTTCTCCTGCCCCTGTTGCAAATCAGAGATGGAAGAGGAGGGGAAGACACTGCTAGATGTAAAGCTTTACCATATTCACACTGTAGGACGGTGGATAAGGAAGATCACAGTTGTTTGGCCTGGGATCTGGATCTTATTAATGTCACCAGGCTTCCCCAATACTCAGTGGCAGAAATCTGGATTCTCCCTGCTGTTAACAGGCCTTAACATGAACTGAAGTTCACTAAACTTTCTGTAACTAAATAAACTCAGGGCTGCTGAAACTTTCCTCCTTCCTTTAATAGACTAGCGAAGAGGATAGTGTTGGTATCACAACACCATGCAGTTGCCTGACATCCCCAAACTGACATGTGCTAAAACATGTCATTTGGGCTGCCCCTTCTTTCAGCCATAATCTGCCTTCCTAAATTTGGAGTTTAAAATGTGCGGCTTTTAAAGCACTGGAAGAGAATGTGCAGGAATATATTTTCTGCATTGCGCTCTCCCTTGCAGTCTGAAATAGAGCAAATTTCTGCTTCTGCAATATAGCTGATACCCCATATATTCCAAGGACAAATAAATCAGAAGAAAAAGATAGAAGGAATGTTAAATATTGCATACGAGGAATGAACTTTTAGTTATTCTCTCATAAAGCATTTAGAGTATTAATAAAAATACAGTTGACCCTTAAATATCCTGGGAGTTAGGGTTCCAACCCTCCAGGCTGTGGAAATCCCTGTTCAATTTATAGTCCGCCCTCAGTCTCCATGATTACTCTGTATCTGAGGTTCTGCATCCTCAGAGTCAACCAATGCAAATTGTGTAGTACTGCAGTATTTACTATTATATTTATACATTTTATTTACTTTATGTTTATTTATTTATTTTTCTTATTTTTCTTTTTTTTTTTTGCGGTACGCGGGTCTCTCACTGTTGTGGCCTATCCCATTGCGGAGCACAGGCTCCAGACGTGCAAGCTCAGCAGCCATGGCTCACGGGCCTAGCCACTCCGTGGCACATGGGATCTTCCAGGACCGGGGCACGAACCCGTGTCCCCTGCATTGGCAGGCAGACTCACAACCACTGCACCACCAGGGAAGCCCAATATATTTATATTTATATTACATTTATAGCCCAGAGCTGAAATAGCATCCAAACTGGGTTTGTATACACACACACACACACACACACACACACACACACACACACACAATGGAATGCAATATATTATGATCTCAAGCAGTACTTATGGGAAATGAGCAATTTGAATCAATCCTTTTAAGTGAGAAACTAGAACAAAGTGTAGGCAGAGAAAAATTATTAAATGCTCTGTTGGTTACTGAAATTCCATTGCCATAGCAGATTTGGGGCCTTAGAGAATTATTGTTCATACTGTTTTAGTGTGTTACTGCAACTGATAACAATTACTTAAAGAAAAAAAATCTGCCTTGCTATTTGCCAATTTGGCCCTAATCCAGTCTTGTGAAAATGCTGGCTCTACAAAAACATAAGTTTAGGGAAGAAGGGTCAATCTATCTTTCTCCCTTTTTAAATGATCCTTGATAAAAAAAGAGTTGGCTCCCTAAATTCACAAAAATGTAAACGAGGATAAAGTACCTCATGTTCCTGGAGCATCAAATTGCGAGAGGCCAGCAGCCATGTAGCTGATAAGGTCTTGGTGCTCCAGCCAGGTGTCAGGCCTGTGCGTCTGAGGTGGGAGAGCTGAGTTCAGGACACTGGTCCACCAGAGACTTCCCGGCTCCATGTAATATCAAACGGCAAAAGCTCTCCCAGTGATCTCCATCTCAACGCTAAGACCCAGCTCCACTCAACAACCAGCAAGCTACAGTGCTGGACACCCTATGCCAAATAACTACAAAGACAGGAAGACAACCTCACCCATTAGCAGAGAGGCTGCCTAAAATCATAATCAGGTCACATACACCCCAAAACACAACACCGGATACGGTCCTGCCCACCAGAAAGACAAGATCCAGCCTCATCCACCAGAACACAGGCACCAGTCACCTCCACCAAGAAGCCTACACAACCCACTGAACCGACCTTAACCACTGAGGGCAGACACCAAAAACTACAGGAACTAGGAACCTGCAGCCAGCAAAAAGGAGACCTCAAACAGAGTAAGTTAAGCAAAATGAGAAGATGGAGGAACACACAGCAAATGAAGGAGCAAGGTAAAAACCCACCAGACCAAACAAATGAAGAAGAAATAAGCAGTCTACCTGAAAAAGATTTCAGAATAATGATAATAAACATGATCCAAAATCTTGGAAATAAAATGGAGAATATACAAGAAACGTTTAACAAGGACCTAGAAGAACTAAAGAGCAAGAAAACAATGATGGACAACACAATAAATGAAATTAAAAATTCTCTAGAAGGGGTCAGTAGTAGAATAACTGAGGCAGAAGAACTAATAAGTGACCTGGAAGATAAAATAGTGGAAATAACTACTGTAGAGCAGAATAAAGAAAAAAGAATGAAAGGAATTGAGGACAGTCTCAGATACATCTGGGACAACATTAATCATACCAACGTTCTAATTATAGGGGTCCCAGAAGAAGAAGAGAAAAAGAAAGGGACTGAGAAAATATTTGAAGAGATTATAGTTGAAAACTTCCCTAATATGGGAAGGGAAATAATCAGTCAAGTCCAGGAAGCACAGAGAGTCCCATACAGGATAAATCCAAGGAGAAACATACCAAGACACATATTAATCAAACTATCAAAAATAAATACAAAGAAAAAATATTAAAAGCAGCAAGGGAAAAACAACAAATAGCACACAAGGGAATCTCCATAAGGTTAACAGCTGATCTTTCAGCAGAAACTCTGCAAGCCAGAAGGGAAAGGTAGGACATAAGGGAAAAACCTACAACCAAGATTACTCTACCCAGCAAGGATCTCATTCAGATTCAACAGAGAAATTAAAACTTTTACAGACAAGCAAAAGTTAAGAGAATTCAGCACCACCAAACCAGGCCTACAACAAATGCTGAAGGAACCTTCCTAGGCAAGAAACACAAGAGAAGGAAAAGACCTATGATAATAAACCCAAAACAATTAAGAAAATGGTAATAGGAACATACGTATTGATAATTACCTTAAATGTAAATGGATTAAATGCTCGCACCAAAAAACACAGACTGGCTGAATGGATACAAAACCAAGACCCATATATATGCTGTCTACAAGAGACCCACTTCAGACCTAGGGACACATACAGACTAAAAGGGAGGGGATGGAAAAAGATATTCCATGCAAATGGAAATCAAAAGAAAGCTTGAGTAGCAATTCTCATATCAGACAAAATAGACTTTAAAATAAAGACTATTACAAGACACAAAGAAGGACACTACATAATGATCAAGGGATCAATCTAAGAAGAAGATATAACATTTGTAAATATTTAAGCACCCAACGTAGAAGCACCACAATACATAAGGCAAATGCTAACAGCCATAAAAGGGGAAATCAACAGTACCACATTCATAGTAGGGGACTTTAACACCCCACTTTGACCAATGGAGATCATCCAAAATGAAAATAAATAAGGAAACACAAGCTTTAAATGATACATTAAACAAGATGGACTTAATTGATATTTATAGGACATTCCATCCAAAAACAACAGAATACACTTCTCAAGTGCTCATGGAACATTCACTAGGATAGATCATATCTTGGGTCACAAATCAAGCCTTGGTTAATTTAAGAAAGTTGAAATTGTATCAAGTATCTTTTCCAACCACAATGTTATGGGACTAGATATCAATTACAGGAAAAAATCTGTAAAAAATACAAACACATGGAGGCTGAACAACACACTACTTAATAATGAACAGATCACTGAGGAAATCAAGAGGAAATCAAAAAATACCAAGAAAAAAATGACAATGAAAACACCATGCCTCAAAACCTATGGAATGCATCAAAAGCAGTTCTAAGAGGGAAGTTTATAACAATACAGTCCTACCTCAAGAAGCAAGAAATATCGCAAATAAACAACCTAACCTTACACCTAAAGCAATTAGAGAAAGAAGAACAAAAAAACCCCTAAAGTTAGCAGAAGCAAAGAAATGATAAACATCAGATCAGAAATAAATGAAAAAGAAATGCAGGAAACAATAGCAAAGATCAATAAAACTAAAAGTTCGTTCCTTGAGAAGATAAAAAAAATTGATAAACCATTATCCAGCCTCATCAAAAAAAAAAAGGGGGGCGGGGGAGAAGACTCAATAGAATTAGAAATAAAAAAGGAGAAGTAACAACCGACACTGAAGAAATACAAAGGATCATGAGAGGTTACTACAAGCAACTATATACCAATAAAATGGACAAACTAGAGAAATGGACAAATTCTTAGAAAAGCACAGCCTGCCAATACTGAACCGGGAAGAAATAAAAAGTAAGAACCATCCAATCACAAGCACTGAAATTGAAACTGTGATTAAAAATCTTCCAACAAACAAAAGCCCAGGACCAGATGGCTTCACAGGCGAATTCTATCAAACATTTAGAGAAGAGCTAACACCTATCCTTCTCAAACTCTTCCAAAATGCAGCACAGGGAGGAATACTCCCAAACTCATGCTACGAGGACACCAACACCCTGATACCAAAACCAGACAAAGATGTCACAAAGAAAGAAAACTACAAGCCAGTATCACTGATGAATATAGATGCAAAAATCTTCAACAAAATCCTAGCAAACAGAATCCAACAGCACGGTAAAAGGAAGGTGATCGTACACCATGATCAAGTGGGGTTTATCCCAGGAATGCAAGGATTTTTCAATATGTGCAAATCAATAAATGTGATACACCATATTAACAAACTGAAGGAGAAAAGCCATATGATCATCTCAATAGATGCAGCAAAAGCTTTTGACAAAATTCAACACCTATTTATGATAAAAACCCTCCAGAAAGTAGGTATAGAGGGAACTTACCTCAACATAATAAAGGCCATATATGACAAACCCACAGCCAACGTCATTCTAAATGGTGAAAAACTGAAACCATTTCCTCCAAGATCAGGAACAAGACAAGGTTGCCCATTCTCACCACTCTTATTCAACTTAGTTTTGGAAGTTTTAGCCACAGCGATCAGAGAAGAAGAAGAAATAAAAGGAATCCAAATCGGAAAAGAAGTAAAGCTGTCACTGTTTGCAGATGACATGGTACTATACATAGAGAATCCTAAAGATGCTACCAGAAAACTACTAGAGCTAATCAATGAATTTGGTAAAGTAGCAGGATACAAAATTAATGCACAGAAATCTCTGGCATTCCTATACACTAATGATGAAAAATCTGAAAGTGAAATTAAGAAAACACTCCCATTTACTGTTGCAACAAAAAGAATAAAATATCTAGGAATAAACCTACCTACGGAGACAAAAGACCTGTATGCAGAAAATTATAAGACACTGATGAAAGAAATTAAGAATGATACAAACAGACGGAGAGATATACAATGTCTTGGATAGGAAGAATCATCAGTGTGAAAATGACTCTACTACCCAAAGCAATCTACAGATTCAATGCAATCCTTATCAAACCACTGGAATTTGTCACAGAACTAGAACAAAAATATTTCACAATTTGTATAGAAACACAAAAGACCCTGAATAGCCAAAGCAATCTTTTTTTTTTTTTGCCGTACACGGGCCTCTCACTATTGCGGCCTCTCCCATTGTGGAGCACAGGCTCCGGACACGCAGGCTCAGCAGCCATGGCTCATGGGCCTAGCTGCTCCGTGGCATGTGGGATCTGGACTGGGGCACGAGCCTGTGTCCCCTGCATCAGCAGATGGACTCTCAACCACTGTGCCACCAGGGAAGCCCAACCAAAGCAATCTTGAGAAAGAAAAATGGAACTGGAGGAGTCAGGCTCCCAGACTTCAGGCTATACTACAAAGTGACAATATCAAGACAGTATGGTACTGGCACAAAAACAGAAATATAGATCAATGGAACAGGGTAGAAAGCCCAGAGATAAACCCACGCACATATGGTCACCTTATTTTTGATAAAGGAGGCAAGAATATACAATGGAGAAAAGATAGCCTCTTCAATAAGTGGTGCTGGGTATACTGGGCAGCTACATGTAAAAGAATGAAATTAGAAAACTCCTTAACACCATACACAAAAATAAACTCAAAATGGATTAAAGACCGAAATGTAAGGCCAGACACTACAAAACTCTTAGAGGAAAACATAGACAGAACACTCTATGACATAAATCACAGCAAGATCCTTTTTGACCCACCTCCTACAGAAATGGAAATAAAAACGAAAATAAACAAATGGGACCTAATGAATCTTAAAAGCTTTTGCACAGCAAAGGAAACCATAAACAAGACCAAAAGACAACCCTCAGAATGGGAGAAAATATTTGCAAATGAAGCAACTGACAAAGGATTAATCTCCAAAATTTACAAACAGCTCATGCAGCTCAACATCAAAAAAACAAACAACCCAATCCAAAAATGGGCACAAGACCTAAATAGACATTTCTCCAAAGAAGATATACAGATTGCCCACAAACACATGAAAGAATGCTCAACATCACTAATCATTAGAGAATTGCAAATCAAAACTACAATGAGGTATCACCTCACACCAGTCAGAATGGCCATCATCAAAAAATCTACAAACAATAAATGCTGGAGAGAGTGTGGAGAAAAGGGAACCCTCTTGCACTTTTGGTGGGAATGTAAATTGATACAGCCACTATGGAGAGCAGTATGGATGTTCCTTAAAAAACTAAAAGTAGAACTACAATATGACCCAGCAATCCCACTACTGGGCATATATACTGAGAAAACAATATCTCAGAAAGAGACATGTACCACAATGTTTATTGCAGCTCTATTTACGGTAGCCAGGACATGAAAGCAACCTAAGTGTCCATCAACAGATGAATGGATAAAGAAGATGTGGCACATATATACAATGGAATATTACTCATCCATAAAAAGAAACGAAATTGAGTTATTTGTAGTGAGGTGGATGGACCTAGAGACTGTCGTATAGAGTGAGGTAAGTCAGAAAGAGGAAAACAAATGCCATATACTAACACATATATATGGAATCTTAAAAAAAAAAAAAGGTTCTGTAGAAGCTATGGGCAGGACACGAATAAAGACACAGAAGTAGAGAATGGACTTGAGAACACGGGGAGGGGGAAGGGTAAGCTGGGACAAAGTGAGAGAGTGGCATGGACATATATACACTACCAAATATAAAACAGATAGCTAGTGGGAAGCAGCCGCAGAGCACAGGGAGCTCAGCTCGATGCTTTGTGACCTCCTAGAGGGGTGGGATAGGGAGTGTGGGAGGGAGATGCAAGAGGGAGAAGATATGGGGATATATGAATATGTATAGCTGTTTCACTTTGTTATAAAGCAGAAACTAACACACCGTTGTAAAGCAATTATACTCCAATAAAGATGTTAAAAAAAAAACTCTATTTGATGGCAAGCATCACTTCCTGTTATCAAAACAAAACAATCCTGATTTCTTTCACTCAGTTTAGGTAAGCCCCATTATATAAAATAAATCATTTTAACATTTTAAGGTACAGTTCAGTGAATTTAAGTGCATTCACTTTGTTGTGTAGTCATCATCACCATCCATCCCCAGAACTTATTTTATCTTCCCAACTGGAACACTGTACTGATTAAACACTAACTTTCCATGCAGCCCTCCCTCCAGCCCCTGGCAAGCACCATTCTTCTTTCTGTTTCTATGAATTTGACTTCTCTAGGTATCTGATATAAGTGGAATTGTACAGTTTTTGTCTTTTTGTGAATGGATATTTCACTTAGCACAGTATCTTTCTTTTTTTTTTTTAGCTGTGCTGTGAGGCACGTGGGATCTCAGTTCCCTGACCGGGGATCCCGCATTCCCTGCAGTGGACGCACAGAGTCTTAACCACTGGATCACCAGGGAATTCCCTAGCATAGTATCTTTAAGGTTCATCCATATTGTAGCATGTGTCAGAATTTCCTTCCTTTTTAAAGGATGAATAATATTCCATTGGAGGTCTATACCACATTTTGTTTTTCCATTCATTAGTTGATGGACACTTCTGTTGCTTGCATCTTTTGGCTAATGTCAATGATGCTGCTATGAAATGGGTGTACACATACCTGTTTACATTCTTGTTTTCAATTCTTTTACATATATACCCAAATGTGGAATTGCTGGATCTTATGATAATTCTATTCTTAAATTTTTTCAGGAATTACCATGCTGTTTCTGTAGCAGCTGCACCATTTTGCATTCCACTAGCAATCCACAAATATTTCAGTTTCTTCACAGCTTCATCAATATTTGTTAATTTTATTGTAGCCATCCTAATGGAAGTGGTATCTTCTTATGGTTTTGATTTATATTTTCCTAATTATTAGTGATGTTGAGTATCTTTTCATGTTGATTGGCCATTTGTATATCTTTTTATGAAGAAATGTATATTCAAGTCCTTTGTCCATTTTTAAATTGGTTTACTTGTTTCTTCTTGTTGTTGAGTTGTAGGAGTTTATATATTCTGGACATTAACCCCTCATCAGGTATATGATTTTCAAATATATTCTCCCATTCCATGGGTTGCCTTTTCACTCTGTCAGTAGTGTTCTTTAATACACAAAGATTTTTTATTAATTTTAATGAAGTCAAATTTATCAATTTTTTTCTTTTGTTGCCCATGCTTTTGGTGTCATATCCAAGAAATCATTGCCATATCCGAAGCCATTAAGTTTTCCCCTTGTTTTCTTCTAAGAGTTTGTATAGTTTTAGTTCTTGGTTTTAAGTCTTTGATACATTTTGAGTTAATTTTTGTATATGGTATAAGGTAAGTGTCCAACTATTTTCTTTCACCTATGGATATCCAGTTTTCCCAACATCATTTTTTGAAAAGATCGTCCTTTACCCATTGGTTTGTAGTTTGAAGTGCACAAATTAGGCTTGAGGTATACAAAGTGTACCTACTTGGTTAAGTTTATTGCTAAGTATTAATACTTTATTCTTTTTGATGCTATTGTAAATTGAATTGTTTTCTTAATTTTTATGTTGTTCATTGTTAGTGTATAGAAATGCAGATGATTTTTGTGTGTGGATTTTGTATGCTGCAACTTTGCTGAATTCATTTTAGTTCTAATGGTTTTTTTGCATGTGGAATTTTGAGAGTTTTCTACATATCACTGGAACAGTGAAAATTTCTCTTCTTCCTTTTCAATTTGGATGCCTTTTACTTGTTTATCTTGACTAATTGCTAGGACTTCTAATACTATGTTGAATGGAAATGACAGAAGTGGGTATCCTTGCCTTGATCGTGATCTTAGAGGAAAAGCTTTTAGTCTTTCACCACTGAATATAGTGTTAGCTGAAACCTTTAGTTATTTTTAAATATTATTATTTCATGGCTCAATTTCCTTCAAATATGAGATCATGCTGTGGTATTTTCATTTCCATTAAGACATTCTTCTGTTCAAAAAGTGACTTGTTAGAATGTATTCTCTCTCTTGGTTAGTAGATATCTAACAAGATATGGTATGAGTGCATCCGACTGTGTGCACTTCATTGCTATTCCTCTTGTTGTTGTCTTGTTGTTGATATTCCCTATACTACCTTCCCAAGCTTAATTCATCCCCAGATACCCTTGGTTTACCAACATTCCCTCCACTTGGGCTCAAATGGGAGTCTCATTTTCCTCCTTTGGATTATTTCACTCTGTTATTTGGCCACACTTCAGACCTAAATACTCAGTTTATGTGGCATTAATTTGTTCCCATTGGTAGGCAGTAAAAGTAACTTAGCACCTAAGTTCTCTCTCTTCAGTTAGATTAAGTTTTGTTTGTGTGGTGAATCCAGTACTTTGCAAGCAGTAGGTTCCAATAAATGTTGACTGAAGACTGGCTGAGGCCTGCGAAGTAATTTCATTATCACAGCAATCACATCACAACAGTCACCAACAAATGCTGCTACTTAAGACAGTAGCATTTCACAGCTGCTAATAAGTCCTGTGAGAAAGTACAGCTGTTGACTATCATTGAGGATAACAAAAACATTCTGGTAAGAGCTGGAGGCAGGAAAAAGAACAAGTGCACGGAAAAGGAAATATAGATCTGCTTGTAATTTTAGAAGTATTTTAAAGAAGATATAACTGTATAGCACTCTACTATTTTTTTTAAAAAGTAGCTATTGCAACCAAATTGAATTAAAATATAAAAAGTGAATTTTACTTATTTTAATGTCTGAAATTATCTCTCATATATTTATTTTTTAAATCTAAGTTATAAAAATGTCATAAAATGATTTAAGCTAGAACTGAAAAAAAAAGAATTTAAGTGGAACTGAAGTTATATGTTACCTAAGGCTCTAGGACAACCTCAACATATTTTCTAAAAGAAGTCAAAGTTTTTTCAAGTCACCACTGAAAATTAACTCACAGTGGTATATAAAAACTATAGTCTGGATTTCCTTTTGATAATATAGTAACTGATATAATGAATATTTAATTTCTTTAAAAAATAAACTAGCACCTACTTTCAGCCAATTCATTCTAATTTAAAGAAAATCAAGAATCAGTAGCTGTAAAACAATGGCAATTACTTTCTGATATTATTATTGATTTCAGTAAAAACTCCAAACCACATGTTTCTAAGGAAAATAAAAGAAAAAACAGTCTGGAACTAGTAGGCAGGGAGAAATCTAGGGGACCTGAACATTTTTTTCTTCTAGTTTTATTAAGATATAATTGACATACAGTACTGTATAAGTTTAAGGTGTACAGCATAATGATTTGACTTACATCATGAAATGATTATCACAATGTTCAGTGAACATCCATCATCTTATATAGATACAAAGTTAAAGAAATAGAAAACAATTTTTTCCTTGTGATGAGAACTCAAGATTTACTCTCTTAACAACTTTCACATAAAATATACAGAAGTGTTAATTATATTTATCATGTTGTACATCATATCCCTAGTACCTATTTATCTTAAACCTGGGAGTTTGTACCTTTTGGATGCCTTCATCCAATTCACCCTCCCCCCATCCCTCGTCTCTGGTAAAGACAAATCTGATCACTTTTTCTATGGGTTTGTTTGTTTGTTTTTGAAGTATAATCACTCAGTGTAGTGATTTGGTATTT
Source organism: Tursiops truncatus (assembly GCF_011762595.2). NCBI lineage: Eukaryota > Metazoa > Chordata > Mammalia > Artiodactyla > Delphinidae > Tursiops > Tursiops truncatus. The sequence continues at coordinate 36,689,038 of NC_047036.1, forward strand.
CTATATATTTCAAAATGATTACCACAGTAAGTCTAGTTACAATATGTCACCATACAAAGATGTTACATAGTTATTGACTATATTCCCCATACTGTACTATGCATACTTATGACTCATTTATTTTGCACCTGGAAGCTTGTACCTCTTAATCCCCATTCACCTATTTCTCCCATTCCCTCACATCCCTCTGCTTTAGCAACTACTGGTTTGTTTTCTATATCTATGAGTCCGTTACTGTTTTGTTATGTTTATTTGTTCCTTTTGTTGTTTAGATTCCACATATAATTGGAATCATACAGTATTTGTCTTGTTATGTCTAATTTCACTTAGCATAATGTCCTCTAGGTCCATCCATGTTGTTGCAAATGGCAAGATTTCATTCTTTTTGATGGCTGAGTAGTATTCTATCATTTATACAACATCTTTATTCATTCGTTTGTTAATGGGCACTTAGGTTGCTTCCATATCTTGTCTATTGTAAATAATGCTTCAATGAACATACATATTTTTGAATTAGTGTTTTTATTCTCTTCAAATAAATACCCAGGAGTGGAGTTGCTGGATCATACAGTACTTATATATTTTTTGCGGCATGCAGGCCTCTCACTGTTGTGGCCTGTCCCATTGTGGAGCACAGGCTCTGGACGCACAGGCTAAGCGGCCATGGCTCACGGGCCTAGCTGCTCCGTGGCATATGGGATCTTCCCGGACCGGGTCACGAACCCGCGTCCCCTGCATCAGCAAGAGGACTCTCGACCACTGTGCCACCAGGGAAGCCCAGTAGCTATATTTTTAATTTTTTGAGGAATCTCTGTACTGTTTTCCTTAGTAGATGCACCACTTTACATTTTCAGCAATAATGCAGTTGGTTTCCTTTTCTCCACATTTTCGCCAGCACTTGTTTTTTGTTATCATTTTGATAATAGCCATTTTGACAGGTATGAATTTATATCTCATTGTGGTCTTGATTTTCATTTCCCTGATAAGTAGTGATGTTGAGGATGTTTTCATGTGCCTGTAGGCCATCTGTGTGTCTCTGCCCATTTTTTAATTGGGTTGTTTGCTTTTTGGATGTTGAGTTGTATGAGTTCTTTGTATATTTGGGATATTAACCCCTTGTCAGATATATTCTTTGAAAATATCTTCTCCCATTCTGTAGATGGCCATTTTGTTTTGTTGATTTCCTTCACTGTGCAGAACCTTTTTAGTTTGATGTAGTCCCATTTGTTTAGTTTTTCTTTTGTTTCCCTTGCCTGAGGAGACATATCCAAAAAAATAATTTCTAAGACCGATGTCAAAGAGCTTACTGAACATTTTAATTTACAGTGCATTGTTCTAAAGCAATGGTTTTTAATGTATTTATAGAAATATTTGAGAATGTGTTTGATAATATGTTAAGCTGTAGGACATTTTAAGAGCTTTTTATGTAGCTAAAAAGAGAAATTTGGAAATGTAAGCCCTTTTTATAGTAACATAGGTCATGGATTTCAACATTCTTAGTATTTTTTAAATGGAGCTACGTTATTAACTTTGCCTAGATTTAGAAAGGATATGCTCCATGTCAAACAGGTTGGGGAAAGAGGAATGGAATTTGATGCCTATTAATAGATGGCCATATAAGGGAATATTCCTTAGAGAAGGGGAAGTCGTTCATTCAGCCACATTTCACAGAAAATTCCAAAATGGCCCCAATATTTTTTTCATTATGTCCAGAAAGAAACCAAATAAACAAAGTTGAACTTCATGAGTTGTCACAAAGGTGGAATTCATCTCAACTCTTGTGGTGCCTGGAAAGAGGATATTTGTGAAATGTGATTAAATTATTCACAGCCTAAAATTGGTCACTTATATGATGATCCTCAGAGCATCCTGTACATAAGCAAATGCTTTATTAAGATTTAGCAATTTTAGTCAGTGAGCATTTCAGTCATTTAGAGGCAATTTTTCGGTTTCCTGTTCACTTTCTAAGAATAAATATGGCATGTAAAATGACCACAGGGAGTTTTATTTTTCTGTGTTAGTTTCTTGGGGCACTATCTTTTTGGTCTTTATTTTTAAAAAGGGTGAAAAACAAGGCATAATCTGATTATGAGAGGAACATTGGGCTTTGATTTGTACTCCACCATGTTCCTGTAGGGGTTTCCTTGGACAAGTCACTTAAACTTTCCTGCCTCAGATTTCCTACATAAAAAACAAAGATAAAACCATTTGCTCTGCTTTTTGAAAGCAAAAAATGAGATCACTCTGTAATACCATAAATTAGCATGTAATTACATAGCTTCTTTTTTAAATTTCAAAGATATTGTTTCGGGGTAGAATGGTATATGAACAACAATAATTGCAATTTACACATTTATTATGTATTAGATACCCTACTAAGCACACGATACTAACTACATGAATTGGGGCTATTATCTCTGTTTCTTAGAGGCAGAACTGGGACATAAAAGGCTGAGGAATGTGCTCATAAATGCCTCCTATTACACTATTATGACAATTCTTAATGCTAAATGTACTGTGTGGCCTCATTTTTGGATAAGATAGAAAATATCTGTAACTTGGCTGAACCAGACAGGGGCCGTAACATTTACTTGTCTTGGTTAAGTGAGGGTTTTACTGTGTCACATAAGTGGTAAATCAGAAATGTACAGCTTTTGTCTTCCATAGATATCGTCACAGCAGGCTGTGACAGCCTAATATTCCAGCTCTATTCTTGTCTGTTCATTAATTATCTGCTGTATCTAGGTTTTTTTCCTTCTCCCAAGAATACATGTATGAACAACTACGTAATGGCTTAATACCAGATCTGAATGTTTCATTCTGCTGCCAGTGTGCTTTTTCATAGTTCATTGTGGTTCTCCTCTTGCTGTTGAAGCTTTTACAGGACAGCTCTGGACTACCATTGGATGTTTTGAAAGTTCCATGGAACTTTCTAGATATTTGGGAAAAATATATAAATATCCCTACAGTGCACCTGAGGTATATCCTCTAGAGGAAAGAGAATGGGAACTGCTATCTTGATCCTGGCTTTGCAGGCTGTTCAGCTGCTTATTACTCCAGTTTGATTTTAAAGAGATACCTGAGTACATTCCCTCTAAATGTCCACTCGTTTTTTTCTCACTAGGATGTCTGTCCTAAATTTCTAACTGCTTTTAGTGAGCTATTCTAAATGGCAATAGAAAGTAACATTTTCCTTCAAAACCTAGATTAAGACCAGCTAATCTTTTCACTAGTCCACACAGGTAGCCCATCTAAATTTAAAGTACTTAGAAAAACCCTGAGGGGTCTCATCTATCTACTCAGAGAAGGGATTAGAGGGGAGGATATGAGGGAAGCAAGCTGCCTTTTACAAATTTTTTTTTCTGCAAATCTTCCCCTGATTAGTCATCTCCCAGCCTGACCCAGGTGTTCTCTTGAGGGGTCCTCCCCAATGACACCTGTCCTCCCCGTGGAGACTTGAGCAAATGGAGGCTTTTTTCAGGGTTTTGGGGTTGCAAATGCCATACTCTGCAAGATGGTAGCATGCATGCATGGGTATAAGTACATCTGAAAGCACTGAATGAGTTTGGTGGAGACCTTAGTGATTGAGGTCAAGTTTAAAGGAAGCGGCAGCAACTATTCAGTCCCAGTAGATTTGTGGTAAGGAAATGCAGACTCAGTTATAGAAAATCTGCAGGATTTTTCAGGAGGAAACAGAGATGCAGATTTTTTTTTTAAATTATGAAATCCTCCACTTTTTAAAAACTGTTTCATGTGTTATGTAAAGAAAAAGATGTGGCTAAAGAAAATATGTCTAAGCCCTTAATTTGCCCAGTGGGCTCCAAACTTGTGGCCTCTGCAATAAGAAGTAACAATTATTATGTCTGATGACAGGTCAAGCACAGTGCTCAGTGGTTTACATAACTTGTCTTAAAAAATGTCTTTTCTGTTTGTGTGTATGTGTGTATCCATGCGTCCATGCATCCATGCATGTAGGATGTTACTATATATTTCCCTGAAAACTCTTCCCTTGGCTTAGGCAATGATTCTTATTTTTCAATTTGAGCAATTTGCAATGACTTGGTTTAATTCTTACCTGCTCCACACAGACTTCTGTAACAGTGATCTCCTATTTCTGAATTGATTTACATATGTTTTCATGTAAATTTTCATATGTTTCATAGTGATACATTTATATCACTAAGCTGTAATTTAGCAAATACTATTTTATGGAATCGCTTATAACAACTACTTTATCATTCAGCTTTTCTTGAATCTTATGTCTTGTTTCCCAAGATACATTATAAGCTTTTTTAGGAAAAGGAATAGATAGACTTTTTTCTTTGTCTCTTCTAGTGACTAATAATTAATTGAAATATGTACAAGATAGACTTATTAAACATTTGGATGAGTATGTTCAAAGTCAATAACTCTATGCCAAAATATAACTAGATATTTAATTTCTTAATTAAAATGTAAAAACTTTGTTGGGTGCTTGTTAGGCACTGTGTTAAGTGCTTAAAAATCTTATTAGTTGAGTATTATTGGCTCTATTTTATAGAAGCAAGAAAATAAAAAACAAAAACCCAAAACCTTGAGGTTTTACAAAGCAAATATTTTGTCGTAGTCACGTACATTATAAGTTGCAGAGCTGGTATGTACTTTAATATTAAAAGCACTCATAATAGGCATCAACGTGGGTGTGAAATATGTAACCAAAAAAATAAAAGTGCTCCGAACCAGGAGAGTAATCATCCACAACTCAGCAAATAGTAGCATGAAAAGAATTTAAATACATGTGTTGCAAGTTTCCATCTCAGAGAACTGTAGATACTAATAAATATTTCTTATTCAGAGAACTGACACCAACACTATAGCTATTCTCAACTTTTTAAATAATAAAATGCTCTGTCTTCTCCAGCTATCTATCATGGAAAGATTAATACATTCCATCAAAAGCTAACAGCTTGAGTCATAAAAAATAGAATGTTGGAATTAGAAGGGATTTTAGAAACTGTCTAACCTATTCATTAGCAAATGAGGAATATAGACCCAGGAAGGGATGTACGCACTTGTATCCTACCTAGAAAATAGTAAAACCAGTGCTGTTTTCTTCATAGAAAATAAATTTTTAAAATTTCAATAACCTATATAAGAGTGCTTGGATCTCATCTACTGATTGACAGAGAACAAATGCAAATGAATTGTCAACAGCTAATTCCTTATCCTGATTGATAGCAGTTGTCCTCGATATTGATCTGAGCCAGCTGGATGGAAGAAGTTACTGTAGATGAAGCTTGTAGCAGATAATCAAATAATGCAGAAACTGTCTAGATCCTAGACTCTAATAAATATAACTTAGCTCTTCAAGACCAGGAATTCCATCTTGCCTGTTTCGACTTTCCAGGAAATAGCTGAATGCATAATACTTGTAGCTGAAAGGAATGGTAGATGCTTTCCTTCTGCTTCTGCTCCAATTAATGTTTAATGATTGCTTTCTGTGTGTTAGACATTGTGCCTTGAGCTTTCACCTATATTAATCTCACTTAATCCTCAGCAAAAACAGAGAGAAGGGGAGAGGGGCAAGATAGGAGTAGGGGATTAAGAGATACAAACTACTTTGTATAAAATAAATAAACAACAAGGATATATGTCCAGCACAGGGAAATATAGCCATTATTCTGTAATAACTGTAAATGGAATATAATCTATAAAAATATTGAATCATTATGCTGTATACATGAAACTAATATCGCAAAGCAACTATACTTCAATTAAAAAAAAAAAAAGCTTGTGAGATAAGTATCATCTCCATTTTACAAATAAGGACACAAGTTTAGAAATGGTAATTCTCCCAAAACCTATAATTAGTAAAACTGATGCTAAAACACTTGATTCCAAGTCTAGAGCTCTTTAAGCCATACTTCTCTTTCTCTCACACTGTCTCTTAAAAACATTTGTATCTGAAGCTGTCTGAGCAAACATACCATTTATCAGACTATTGAGTATTCATTACAATGTAAGTAGTGTTCTGAACATCTCAGCTGGAGGTGACTTGATGATGATAACAAGACTAAGAGCTGATTTTTGAACAGACACCCTAGACCTAAGCATCTAAACAAGTATTGCCCCTCACTCGGAGGTGGTACTGTTCAGTCAGGGAAGAGCCATAGAGTTTTTAAGACAGCAACAAGATAAAACATTGTTTTTTCCTTATGAAAAGCCATAGATATTTATAAAGCCCCATCCTAGGAGGACCAAGATACATAATATAACAAAAAACACTCAGGTCAATGTCTAAGGAATTATATAATGCGGAAAGGATAAAATGGTATTCTTGTCTTGACCCTGAACTCCTGGACAGCAGGGACCGAGTTTCCTTTATCACTATAAAACCAGATACATGACAGATGTTCAACATGTTGGTGGCTGAATCTGAAACTAATTGTAAAAATGGTAAAGATAATAATATAAGTTTCTATGTCCTCTCTTCCTGTTCTACAGGCTAAGTGGGTAAAGGTATAACCGGGTAAAAGTATATCAGATGGACAAAGGTTAAAAAAAAATTTAATCTTGGCTTGTAATTATCAGATTTAATGATTATTATGAAAATATCCTTGGTAGAAACAAACAAACTTAATTACAGTTTTATTTAAGAGTATCAGAAAGGTGCATAGAAAAAAAAATGCCTTCTCATCTTCAGTAACCAGTATTTCTAAGACTTTGCAGAAAGCAGTTTGATATTCATTAAAGTATATGGTTAATCTAGCTGTTCTGTCATTTACATTCCTGTGTTTGCAGTGATTACATTCCTGTGTTTGCAGTTAGTGTCATCTTTAAATCACCTAGATATTTAAATAAAATTTAAAAAGATGACTTCATTAGTTAGCTGTAGAGATCTACATGGCGTACTGTGCAGGCCTGACTTTTGAGAGCAGATATAAAAAGCAGCACAAACTGGGTTAATTTAAACTCAAACAAAAGGTCAGCTGGCAAAAAGTAAAGACCTCTCTGACCTCTTGTTCAAATCCTGGAAGCTATAAATCCCACTAAACTACTTAGGGCTTTATTAAGCAAGGCCAACAAAAGATAATCAACATTGTAATCATTGTTCAATTATAGGTGGAATAATAAGCCTGGTTTTTATTTGTCAAAGCAACAGGCCTTATGTCATTTGTAAAACCATTTTAATGAATAGTAGAAAGCTGTAGGTTACATAGCAATTAAAGAAAAATCATAAAACCAAACACTTAAAATTGGTTCAAACCTTGACAGTATCCATTAAGCTTTTTGAAAGTCAAGGTTACAAGGGTAACTAAAATGCAAAATTTAAGGACAAAATCTATTCAGGTTTCACAATCTCCAATGTCTCATTTTTATCAAAAAGTTCAGCCAAAGAGGGAAGGAAAATTGAAAAACCTGTAGGACTCCAAACCGCAAGTTAAGTGACCTTGGTTTTTCCTTGTCAAGTGTCTCAAAAACAAGAAGCAGGATGTTCTGTAAACCAAAAGTTGAAAATCTGGGTAACACTTTATGGTGTATTTTATAAGTACTTAAAACAAAAAAACAATTAATAAATGACTGGAAGAAAATTTTGTTCTTAATTATTTTAAGATGTATTTGTGTTTCATTGCTCATGCAACACATAATGCAATGTGTTTTATAAGGCCCTTAAAACTGATTACTAAATAATTTTAAAGCACTAATTTTCTTGAAAGCCTGCTAAGTTATTACCTCTAAATCATTGAGTGGAAATAATTTTGAAAATAAATTTTTATTGAATTCTTACATATAATATTTTGTAAGTATTGATAGTATGTGTTTCTTTTGTAAATAAAAATTATAGAGAAGTCTGTAGTTAACAATTTCCTTTTCTAAATATATTTCTGTTATTGATTAAGAAGTTAAAAATGGAAAAATAGAATGACACCTTTTGAAAACAATTGGATCTTTCTTGATATATAACTGCTTATTTTTCTGTCAGAATATATGTTTTAAATTTCAAAAATCTGTGTTTTTAGATTTGCATTATAATTGAACAGCTTTTAAGTGAGTAATCCCCAAGGTTATAGAAACCTTGTATAATCAACCTATTGGAGAAACTTCATAAACACAAAGCAAAACTTCAAACCCTTCAGTACATTCCTACATCCTAAATTGAAGAGAAAAAGCATGTCATGATAAAGTGAGAATAGTGTCCTCTGGTCTCTGGGATTTGGGTTGGTTTTGTGTTGGTTGAGAGAAAGAGGAAGCTTTCTGTGGCAAATATGGAAGCCACTGAAACTTCCTGGTTTTGGCATTTCAACCAGGACTCAAACCTCTGGCAAAACATAACATTCTGTTTCTAAGAAAAGAGGTTTACAAAGCTCAGAAAACCTTGGGAATCAAATGGTTCTTACAAAACAACATTTTGATGATTTAACTGTAAATGAATCAGAAACATATGGATTATATTTCTATGAAAATACACATGGGTTGAAAAATTAACAGTGAAAGTGCTTGGCAAGATGAGTTTTTAGTTTTACTGAATCCAAAAGTTTTGAAAATAACTGCTAAGGTGATAACTTAGCAGGCTTTCAAGAAAATTAGTGCTTTAAAATTATTTAATAATCAGTTTTAAGGGCCTTGCAAAACACATTGCATTATGTGTTGCATGAGCAATGAAGCACAAATACATCTTAAAATAATTAAGAACAAAATTTCAAGTTGACAAACCCAAGGCACAGATGGATTCTTCAGCGTTTCATTGGTAGTACCAACCAACTCTGACCTCAGATACTGTGGATATCTACCCCATTCAAAAGGTGAGTCAGATACTGCCTCAGTCTCTTCTGGTTGCTATAACAAAATACCATAGACTGGGTGGCTTATAAACAGCAAACATTTATTTCTCACAGTTCCAAAGGCTAGAACATCCAAGATCCAAGTGTCAGAAGATTCGGTGTCTGGTGAAGGCCTGCTTTCTCATTTATAGACAGCCATTTTCTTGCTGTGTCCTCACATGACAGAAGGCGCAAGGAAGCCCTCTGGGGTCTCTTTTACAAGGGCACTAATACCGTTCATGACAGCTCCACCCATGACTTAATCACCCCCAAAGACCCCACAGCCAAATGCCATCTCATTGGGCGGTAGGATTTAACATATGAACGGAGGGTACACCAACAAGGTACACAGCAAGAGGGTACACCAACAACTCAGGTATAATAGTTTTAATTAAAAATTAAGTTATAGAATGTTCTACTTATTTCTAAATCTTAAAATCATTGTATAATCATTCCAGAAATATAGAAAGAGCTTCCAGGAATTCAAAACCATGTCTAATATCTTCCTACTTATGCAAAACTCAGAAATCCTGGTTATGACAAATGCAAGTGTTTTCTAAACTGTGGAATATAGATCAGCTGTGTCAGAAATACCTAGGTTTTTATTTAAAATGTAGACTCCTGGTTCTTTTTTCAGATCCACCCTATCAAAGGCTTTGGAGGCAGGGCTGGGCATCTCCATATTATTACAAGCTCTGATTTATATGCCCTCCAAACGTTGAGAATCACATCAGTAATACATGAGGCAGGTACTCCTAGGTCTCATGAGGGAAGGGTACCATCATTTTCTGAGTGGCTAACCTGAGTGTCACATTGGTTTGATTTCTATACTGAAAGATCCCCATGGGCAGGAACTGTCGACTCACACTCACCATTGCACGCTCAACACAGTGCCAGTCATAAGGTAGAAAAAAACAAACGTGTCCTAATAAATTCAATGAACCAAAATGTATAATTTTTTCTTTAAAACTTTTGCATGCAAGAATATACTTTGAGGGTTCCCTAGTGGCACAGTGGTTAAGAATTGCCTGCCAATACAGGGGACATTGGTTTGAGCCCTGGTCTGGGAAGATCCCACATGCTGTGGAGCAACTAAGCCCATGTGCCACAACTACTGAACCTGCACTCTAGAGCCCGCGAGCCACAACTACTGAACCCACGTGCTACAACTACTGAAGCCCACGTGCCTAGAGCCCATGAGCAATGAGAAGCTCGTGCACCACAAGGAAGAGTAGCCCCTGCTCACTGCAACTAGAGAAAGCCCGTGTACAGCAACAAAGACCCAATGCAGCCACAAATAAATAAATAAAATAAAAAAATTTAAAGAAAGAAAGAATATGCTTTGAGATAATTCTGAAGGGTCATGATAGTTATTAAATACTCCTCTATTCAGCATTTTATTTTCTATTTTTACTATTGGATCTTAAAATGTAAATGCAAGAATGTGTAGGTAGCTTTGTTTATATACCAGAATTACAGAGAAATGGCTTAAAACATATTGTAGCTTTTCTCTGGGTAATATCAATCCACCTAAATTGATCCTCCTCTGCTAAATCTCATGAATAATTCTGTCAAGGGAGTAAATGTTAAATCCAGGATACAGTATCTTTACAAAGTTACTTGCTTAATGACTCTCTGTCTGTATCTGGTATCGCAGGAACAAGCAGAAAGTTTATCCCTGTAAGGTGATACTATGAAAGAAAAATAAGTGATGAATCACAACCAGTTAAAATATTTATGCCAAAAGGTACAAAGAAATGTAATGACAGGCAAGAAAATATTTTAATACCTGTGATTATTAAAAGCATTATTTTTAGGTACAATAGTTGCAGATATGTTTTTCTCTGTTTATAAAATGAGTCACGTTTATTAATGTTTGGGGGGAAAAAAACCCAATGTATGAATAAGAAATCCTCTCACAACCCAGAATCAATACAAATGCTAACAGTCTGATAACTATCCCCCCATCACACTACCTTGATGTACAAATACATCAAATGTATTTGTATGTCTGTTCACACACACAGATACACACACACACACACATTTTAATTTATTTTAATTTTATATTGGACTATAGTTTATTTACAATGTTGTGTTAGTTTCAGGTGTGCAGCAAGGTGATTCAGTTATACATATACATATGTCTATTCTTTTTCAAATTCATTTCCCATTTAGGTTATTACAGAATATTGAGCAGAGTTCCCTGTGCTATACAGTAGGTCCTTGTTGGTTATCTACTTTAGTGTGTATATGTCCATCCCAAACTCCCAATTTATCCCTCCCCCTCACCTTTCCCCTTTGGTAACCATAGTTTGTTTTCTATGTTTGTGAGTCTGTTCCTGTTTTGTAAAGAAGTTCATTTGTATCATTTTTTTTTTAGATTCCGCATATAAGAGATATCATATGATATTTGTCTTTCTCTGACTTACTTCACTTAGTATGATGATCTCCAGGTCCACCCATGTTGCTGCAAATGGCATTATTTCATTCTTTTTAATGGCTGAGTAATAGTCCATCTTTCTTTATCCATTCCTCTCCTCTGTCAATGGACATTTAGGTTGCTTCCATGTCTTGGCCACAGATTTGTAAAATATCCTAAAATATGGACTTATAATTACAAATGTATTTTAAAATTAATCCAACAGTGATATTTTCCTGCATTCATAAGTATTCCTTATTTTAATGATTACACAATAGCTCATCTAAGTTATTTAACTGTTCCCGGTTTTTGATACATCTAAGTCTCTTGGCAGTTTTACTATTTTAAATATATTCTCTGTTCACTGTTAAAGTGCATTTTAAGGCACATCCTTGATGATCCTAAGATGAACTCAATTTAGAATTGGTAACAATAGTGACTTAAAGCACTTTCTATAGGTCTGACTCTGAGCTTGTAAACATCAGATCATTTATCTCTCACAAGATAGATGTGAGGTAGGTATTAACTTCCAATTTTACATTCTCAGGGTCAAAAAGCTGGTAAGAGGTAAAGTCAGAATAAGAACACAGAACTGGTTTTTTTCCCAAAGCCTGTGTTCTTCATCTTGATAAAATTAATGTGTTAAAGAATGTGCAAAATATTTTTAGGTCAGTAACAAATTGCTCTGCAGAAAGGTGCAACCAGTTTATATATTCTATATATGTATCAACAGTGATAATTTGACACAAAAAATAGAAACATAAATTTTTTTTTAACTTCTGTTTTTTCTCATTAATGAAGCTAAATCTTTTTCTTGTGTTTATTTCCATTTACATTTCTGTGAAAACTGTTCTTTGCCCATTTTCTTACAGTTCTTCTGCAATAGATTTGTGAAAAAATCACTTATATTCTTTTTCTCATTTTAATTTTTATTTTATTTTTCATTTACAGAAGAATTGCATTTTTATGAAACAAAGGAATATTGATTTCCTCTATGCTATTGGTGATATTATGTTTAGCAAGCAGTTCTCTTTTCATATGCACATAAAGTTGTATTTCTATTTTGTTTGCAGTTTTCATATTTAATTTTCTAATTCATCTTGAATTTGTTTTGATATCTAAATACCATTTGTTAAATATTAATTTATTCCTCATTATTTTGGATTAATCCATATATTTTATGAGTTTTCTATGTGAAAGAATATATAACCTGCAAATAAAGAGAGCTTTATTTCCTTCCTTCTAAGTTTTATGGTTTTAATTTCTTTTCCTTTTCAGATTGCACTTGCTAAGACCTCCTCTTATACGATGTACAATTGAAGAAATAGTAGTGAGTATTTTCATCTTATTCCTCAGTTTAATGCTTCTTATTGGGGAGTACTTCTAACAGCAGCAGGCTTCTAATTCTCAATTTATTTGTTTATTCTTTTAATAAATATTTATTGAACACCAATTATTTGCTAGCCCCTATTTTAGATGCTTGGGATACAACTGTGAACATAATTCCTAGTCTTGAGGAACTCATTGGACAATTATTATAGATTATCTTTTTTAGGTTAAGGACATTCTCTTGTATTGTCGGTTTACTAATTTTTTTTTCATGAATGTGTTGCATTTTGTCAAGAGTTTTTTTCTTTTTTCTGTTCTGATTTTATTGAGATGACTTTTTTCCCCCAATCAGTTAAGGCAGTGATCAACATTTATAGATTTTTCTAATATTAAACCTTCCTTGCATTTCGAGGATAAACACAACTTGATTACAATATATTGCTTTATTACACCCAATTTTTTTTTTTTTTTCACGGTACGCGGGCCTGTCACTGTTGTGGCCTCTCCCGTTGCGGAGCACAGGCTCCGGACGTGCAGGCTCAGTGGCCATGGCTCACGGGCCCAGCTGCTCCGTGACATGTGGGATCTTCCCGGACCAGGGCACGAACCCATGTCCCCTGCATCAGCAGGCGGACTCTCAACCACTATGCCACCAGGGAAGCCCTACACACAATTTTTTGGATAATAGTATATTGATGACATTTATTCATGAGTGAAATGGATCCATAATTTTCTTTTCATATTTTAGTTTAGATTCTAATTTTGTTATCAGAATTATATTGACTTTATATAATTGAATAGAGATGATTCCTTCTTATTTTCCATAGACAGTTATGTTAGATTAGAATAATCTGTTTTTGAAAGTTTGCTAGCACTCAATTGTAAAACCATCTGGAAATGATGTTTACTCTGTGAGCAGACTTATAATTATGTTTGTGAGTCTGTTATAATTATACCTATATACTTTTATAGGTATAGGACTACTCAGGGTTTCTGTATTTTTTTAAATCAGTTTTATCCACTTCCTGTGTTTTCAAATCTATTGTTATAGCCTATTAATTTTCAGGAGTTTAATTTATTTTCAAATATACGTATTTGAAGCCATATGATTTTCTTAAAGCACTTATCTTTAATACATCTCATAATTTTCATATGTAGGTTTTTATTACTATTTAGTTCTAATATTTTGAAATGTCTATATAATTTCTTCTTTGAACTGTAGGTATATAGAAGAGTGTTTATCAGTCTCATTGAATTGTGACTAGAAAAAAGTATCTGTAGGCTACCTCCATTAAATTTTTTTGAAAATTTCTTTAATGTCCATTGTGAAATAAATTTTTATAACTCTTCTATATATGCTTGAGATTAATGTATATTTTATACTTGTTAGATGTAGAACTTTCTATATGACCAGCAGATCATTTTAAAATTTATTATTCAAATATTCTATATCTTTGTTGACTTTATCCATTTGACACATAAATGATTAAGAAAAGTTTTTTTTAACCCAGCACTATGAAGATGAATGTATTTGTTTTTCATTATAATTCTATCAATTTTGTTTCATATTTGGATGATATATTATTATGTGGACACATTTAAAATTATTTTATCTTCCTGATGATTGGTTCTTTACTTATATGGAAAGAACCTCCTCTCTACTCCTAATAATGCTTTTTAATACTTTACCTGATAATAATAGTGTATAGTAAAGAATTTGGCTGTGGTCAAGGAGAAGTCTGGCCTTTGTCACCAGCTCCTGTAAGGAAACCTCTAAAACCTTGGAATTTCCCTAATAGTAACAGTGTCTTTGTTGTTAATGAGGGCCCCTTGAGCAGTACTTCATAGTTTATGCTTATGAGGTGAGTTATGGTGGGTCCCTTGGGCCATGTGGTATTAGCTAGATCTGAGGAGTGGGGCAGGGGTGACAAGATTAATTCAGGCACTTGTGAATTCAATCAACTAATCATGCCTAGGTAATGAAGCCCCAGTAAAAACTCTGGACACTGAAGATGGGGTGAACTTGGGTTGGCAATACTCCATGTGTATTGTCACACAGGAATACTGCAGGCTAACATGCCCTGATGACAATGAAAGCTTTACATTTGGAACTTGCCCAAATTCTGTCCTATGACTGGTTATGATATATCCTTTCCCTGTAATAAACCATACATGTGAGCATGAAAGCTCTCAGTGAATCATATGAGTTCTTCTAGCAAATTATGGAAACTGAGTGTGGTTTTGGGAACCCTCAAACTTGTAGTGTTTAGAAATCTTGGGCAGACTTCATACTCCAGAGGACTGTATCCTCAAATCTTGTTGTTTGGCTAACTCTGGGTAAATAGCTATACCAACTTTATTTATTTTCAGTGCCCTAAAAGTACTCTGTGCTTTGCCTATTCATCCCTTGTCCCCTACAATTCCTGGCAACCACTGGTATTTTTACTGTCTCTATAGTTTTGCCTTTTACAGAATATCATATACTTGAAATCATACCATATGTAGCCTTTTCAGATTAACATCTTTTGCTTAGTAATATGCATTTAAGGTTCCTCCATGTCTTTTCATAGCTTGATAGCCCATTTCATTTTAGTGCTGAATAATATTACATTGGCTGGGGGTACCACAGTTTATTCATCCATTCACCTTGGAAGGACAATTAGGTTGCTGTCAAGTTTTGGCAGTTATAAATAAAGCTGCTAAAAACATCTGTGTGCAAGTTTTTCTGTGGACATAATTTTTCAGCTCCTTTGGGTAAGTACCAAAGAGTGTGACTGCTGGATCATATGGTAAGAGTAGGTTTAGTTTTGTAAGAAACCACCAAACTCTCATCCAGAGTGGCTGTACTGTTTTGCATTTTCACCAGCAGTGAATGAGAGTTCCTGTACTCCACATATTTGTCAGCACTTGGTGTTGTCAGTGTCCTGGATTTTGGCCATTTGCATAGGTGTGTAGTGGTATATCTTCTTTGGTGAGGTATCTGTTAAGGTTTGGGGCCTATTTTTTAATCAGGTTGTCTTTTTTCTTATTGTTGCATGTCAAGGGTTCTTTGCACATTTTGGATAATAATGTTTTTTGCAAATATTTTCTCAAAGTCTGTACTTGTCTTCTAATTCTTTGGACACTGTCTTTCACAAAGCAGAAGTTTTTAAGTCTTCATTAAGTCCAACTTTCAGTTATTCTTTTATGGATTTTGCCTTGGTGTTGTGTTTAAAAGGGCATCAACCTACCCATGGTCATCTAGGTTTCCTCCTAAGCTATCCTCTAGGAGTTTTATAGTTTTGTGTTTCACATTTAGGTCTATGATTTATTTTGAGCTAATTTTTATGAAGGTTGTAAGGTCTAGATTTATTTCTTTTTGCATGTGAATATCCAGTTGTTCCAGCACCATTTGTTGAACAGACTGTCTTTAGTCCATTGTATTGCCTTTGCTCCCTTGTCAATGATCAGTTGACGATATTTATAGGGTGTATTTCTGGGCTCTCTTTTGTGCCATTTATCTATTTGTTTATTCTTCACAAATACTGTACTGTCTTGATTACTGCAGCTTTATAGGTTTTTTAGTGTCAGTCCTCCCACTTTGTTTTTCTCTTTCAATATTGTGTGGGCTCTTCTGGGTCTTTTGTCTCTCAATATAAACATTAGAATCAGTTTGTTGGTGTCCATAAAGTAACTTGCTGGGATATTGACTGGGATTGTATTGAATTGAATCTATAGACCAGATTGAGAAGAACTGACATCTTTGCAATATTGAGTCTTCCTACCCATGAACATGGAATATTGTTCCATTTATTTAGTTCTTCTTTGATTTTGTTCATCAGTTTTGTAGTTTTCCTCATACCTATTACTTATTTTGTTAGATTTATAGCTTAAGTATTTTATTTTTGTGATGCTAATATAAATGATACTGCGTTTTCAATTTCAAATTCTACTTGCTCATTGCTGGTATATAGAAAAGTGATTGACTTTTGTATATTAACCTTGTATCCTGCAAACTTGCTCTAATTGCTTATTAGTTCCAGGAGGTTTTCTGTTAATTCCTTCAAACTTTTTTCATAGATTATCATGTCATTTACCAAAAAAAACATTCTTATTTCTTCTTTCCTAATATGTATACTTTTTTTCCTTTTTTTGTATGATTGCAATAGCTAGGACTCTCCTACACTTTCAAAGGATAATCCAGGATACTGGATATAGAATTCTAGCTTTTTTTCCCCCAACAGTTTAACTATTTCACTCCATTCTCTTCTTGCTTGTTTGCATGGTTTCTGACCAGAAATCTGCCATGATTCTTATCTTTATTCCTCTATAGAAACGAATCTCCCGCTCCCTGGCTTCTTTCAAGATTTTCATTTTGTCTTAGTGTTTTTGCAGTTTGAATATGATTTACACCTACACCTAAGGGTGTAGATTTTTGTTATTTATCCTGTTTAGTATTATCTGAGCATCCCAAATCTGTGATTTGGTATTTGTCATAAATTTGGAAATTTCTAAGCCATTATTATTTTAAATATTTCTTTGCCCTATTTTCTCTTTCTGGTATTCCAGTTATGTATGTAATACACCTTTTTAAATGATCCCACAGTTCTTAGATGTTTTGTCATTGTGGTTTTTTTTTTTCTATTTTTTTCTCTTTTCATTTGTGTTAGTTTCCTAGGGCTGCTGTAACAAATTATCACAAACTTGGTGGCTTAAATCAACAGAACTTTATTTGCTCAGAGCTATGGGGTCCAAAATTACCGTGTCACCAGGGCTGCATTCTTTCTGAAGTCTCTAGGGAAGAACCTTCACTTGCCTCTTTTAGCTTCTGGGGGCTGATTGCAATTTTTGCTGTATTTTAGCTTATAGGTACATTATTCTAATCTCTGCTTCCATTTTCACATCCCTTTCTCCCCCATCTATGTGTCTTAAATCTGTTGCCTTTTTCTTATAAGGAAAAGATTTAGGGCCCACTCTAAATCCAGGATGATCTCATCTTATGATCCTTGATTCCATCTGCAAAGACCTTTTTACCACATAAGGTCACATTCACAAGTTCTAGAAGTTAGGGCTTAAACCTCTCTTTTGGGGCAATGACCTTCAACTCACTACTGCATTTCATTTTGGGAGGTTTCTATTGGCCTATCGCCAAGCTCACTGATTCTTTTTTTGGCTGTGTGTTTTTCTTTTAATACAATTTTTAATTCCTGTGTTTTTATATGTTAACTTTTAATTGCTTCCTTAATTTTTAAAAGTATGTAATATATATTATATCCATATTCTGTAACTCTCACTTTCAACATCTGTGTAGCTTGGGTGTTGTATTAGTCTTTTGGGGCTGCCATTACAAAATACCATAGACTAGGTGATTTAAACAGCAAAAATTAGTTTTCTGACAATTCTAGAGTCAAGAAGTCTGAGATCAGGCTGCCAGCACAACTGAGTTCTGGTGAGAACTCTCTTCCTGGCTTGTAGAAGGCCACTTTCTCACTGTGATCTCACATGGCACAGAAAGAGCACTGGTGTCTCTTTCTTTCCTTTAAGAGACTGGTGTCTCTTCCTTTTCTTATGGGCACTAATTCTATCATGATGGCCCCACCCTCATGATCTCGTCTGAATCTAATCACTTTACAAAGGTCTCACCTTCAAATACCATTACACTGGGGGGTGGGTAGGGCTTCAAATATGAGTTTTGAGAGGACTCAATTCAGTTCACAGCAGGTGTCTAAATAACTTGCATTTATTTCTGTCCTTTCTTACTCACAGTAGCTACTTTGGGAGTATGCTGATAGGAACACTCCTTACCCAGAATCACTTCAGTGCTCCTCGAGGCAAGATCAGCTTTTCCACCTTCCTGTCATTCTTAAGTTCACTCTCCCCACAACAGGGGAGAATCTGAATGTAGGACACCTCCAACTCCTGGCTGCCTACCGCTCCAAGTAGGCTTCCTGCTGCTCTGGTTCCTTGGACTTCAACCCCTTGCTCACATCCAGGCTGCCAGCCTCTGAAGCCCTGGATTGAGCTCCTCCAGCCTATTTTGGTGTTATCATTCAAAAAAAATTATGGGGCTTCCCTGGTGGTGCAGTGGTTGAGAGTCCGCCTGCCGATGCAGGGGATATGGGTTTGTGCCCCGGTCCGGGAAGATCCCACATGCCGTGGAGCGGCTGGGCCCGTGAGCCATGGCTGCTGAGCCTGCGCGTCCGTAGCCTGTGCTCCGCAACGGGAGAGGCCACAACAGTGAGAGGCCTGCGTACAGCAAAAAAAAAAAAAAAAAAAAAAAAAATTATGGAGTTACTTAAAATATATATGCTAAATTATCACTTGTGTGTACATTATATTTATAAAAGTAATCTGGATGATCCAGACTCTGGATCATTACATTAATTCTACATCACTCATTTCTTATATAATGGTAAATTGAAATAGAAGAATTCAAAATAGTAAATTATTCTTTCATAACCTTTATTTTACAAAGCTTCTGTTGCAGGGGGCTATGAATAAACTATCAGGTAATTCTGACCATAAAATAGAGGAAATTAGGTTTCAGTAGGAAAGGTAGTTTTATGCTGCCTTTCAGGCCTACAGTGCAGCCAGGGAATTACATGACTCTGACTTTTTTTTAACTAAACAACATTTTCCCTCTCTGAAATATAAGCATATCATGTTTAGTCTGAAATGAGCTTAGAAATTTGTTCATGATTTGGCACACATGGCTAAAGGGAGAGAATCCAAAGTTATATAGGAACTACAGACATGATACAATGGTTAATTTACAGCTTACTTTCAGTGCCTTTTCTCTTTAATGACCTGAAGTTAAACAGGAACTTCTGGTGTTTTTGTATCATTTTATTTACTTATATGGATGTTTATTTTTTTACCTGTACCTTATTATTTTCCCTTACATTGGATTTTATTTATTGATGTATAGTTGATTTAAAATATTGTGATAGTTTCAGGTATACAGGAAAGTGATTCAGTTTTATATATATTCTTTTTTCAGATTTGTTTCCATTATAGGTTATTACAAGATACTGAGTATAGTTTCCTGTGCTATATAGTAGGTCCTTACCTGTACATTCTTTATGCTTATAATAGGATTTTTAAAACAGGTGGGAAATACTTATAGCATAATAGTAATTGAATAAAAAGGAGTATAAAATTATAAAACTAGTTAAGTTCTAACACATTTTTCATTTAATTTTCCCCAATATGTTATTTTGAAAAAACATTGGAGATATATAAGAATTGAAAGAGTAATACAATAAACACTAGTATGCATTTCACCTAAATTCAATAATTGTTAACATTCTGTCACATTTAATTCATCTATCTCTCCTCTGCCCCCCACACACATTTATTAATGTGGAATCACTTGAAAGAAGTAGCAGACATCATGACATGTCACTCCTAAAGAGTTTAATATGCATCTTCTAAAAGTAAGGACGTTCTCCTAAGAAAAGAAATAATTTCCTAATAAAGTATTCAGTTTATATTGGGTATTTAAATAATCAGAGACAATGAGGAGGGGGGAAGGGGGAGGGGGGAAAGGGGGAGGAGGACAGGAGGGAAAAGAAATAAGTCAATGGCCTATTAGAAAAGATTCTTGGGGGAATTCCCTGGTGGTGCAGTGGTTGAGAGTCCGCCTGCCGATGCAGGGGACACGGGTTCGTGCCCCGGTCTGGGAAGATCCCACATGACGTGGAGCGCCTGGGCCCATGAGCCATGGCCGCTGAGCCTGTGCGTCTGGAGCCTGTGCTCCGCAACGGGAGAAGCCACAACCATGAGAGGCCCACATACCGCAAAAAAGAAAAAAAGAAAAAAGAAAGGATTCTTGGACAGTAGCAATTTATCCTTTGCAGTGTTTGTATACCTCCTGTTGTTTTTGGCCATAACAAGGCTACTTCTCCACTGGTAAATTCGGTTTCTAGAGGCAGAAAGGTATGCTGTGCTTATGTGGAAAGCAGCTGATTGGGTGAGGAGGATTAGTGAAAAGGAGAATTCGAGAGTGACTCTCAGACTTCTGCCTTTGTAAACTGGAACTAACTCATATTGAAATGATTAGTTCTTTTAATAGGAGTCATGACTATGAAAAATGAGATTTTTTATTTTAATAAATTCAATGGAAATGATTTATATAAATGAGTTTTGATTTCTCTACTGTTTCAAATCTCTTCAATGTGGAAAGATTTTCCTTTTCTGGAGATAAACTTGAGTTTTGAAAACAGTTGGAACTTGTGAACTAACCCTGGTGACTAAGAACTCTGAAATAAACAAAGTTAATACCAATTTGGCAACGTCAAAAATATTTTCACTGAAAATACACAAAATATCGGAATGGATAAGGAGCCAATTATTGTGCCATAGTTCACACCTATTTATGAGTATCATATGCTGACGATACATAAATTTTATTGATTTACTGTTAGTTTAATAACCACATAAACACCTTCTATTTCATTATAATTATTGAAAATCTATAATAGCTTTTTTTAGTCATTTTGTAATTGAGAGCTAAATAGATTACTTTTCTTTCCTCACTCTCTCTCTCTGCTACCCTTTCTCTTTCTGCCAGCTTTATCTCTTTCATTGTGCCATTCTTGGTTACAAACTTTTTATGCTTGATACAGCCATTGGTTGAAGATCAAGAGCCAGCACTCAGGGCCCTGTGGAATCCAGTCCTGTTGTACCAACCTAACATAATTTTATATTCTCCCTTCCATCAGTCTAGCCAGCGTCCCTCACTTTTCCATTCTGAACATCATAGTTATTAATTTACTGATCACACATTTATGAAATACCTATTATACATTCGGCACTGCACTAAAATCTGGAAATACAAAGATGAATAAGACATCTTTCTTCACCTCAAGGAGCTCACATCATAGTGAAGTTGCCAGGTAACAAATAATTTAACACACTGTGAGAAGTACAAGTGCATTCTGTCGATCAGACAAGTTTATGACAGATCGTGCTTCCATCCATTATTGTTTGCTATGTTAGTTTTCCTTCCAGTCTAAAACAAAAGAAAAGAGTAAAAGTTCAATGGCACTTTACAGCATATATAACCCAATCCCCTCATTTTTCAAATGAGCAAAACTAAGTCTCAGAGCAGACACACGCTTAGGGAACAGGATTAGAATTCAACTTCTCAACGCATAGCCCTGTGCCTATTCAAGGTATTAAACTAGATTAATCGGCAACTGATGAGAGGCTAACACAAGGAATATCAGACAGACACCTGAAATATCATAGCTTGGTTTTCCCTCAAAATGAGATCCTGTGACAAGGACTTGAATGCAGGTAGCTTTTTGAGGAGGTTCTCAGGGGAGGTGTAAGAACGTATAAGCAGAGGAGCCCCAAAAGGGTGTGATTATGAGTGAGTTACCACCGTGAGCACCTGAGGCTCGATCTACTGAGGATCCTCCAAATCACTGTGTAGAATATGCCTGAGAATTACACTAACGAAGGACAGGGAAGTTGGGGTATTTACCAGTGACTCACGTCCCTCATTATTTTGGAGGTTGCTCTTGGGACCGTTGAATCCCCAGTACTCCTCAGCTGTGGGCAGTGTGCACAACTTCTTAGGGAGCAAGAGAAAAGTCTCAGGCAGCAAAGCAGAGAGATTCCCCATCAGCAGTTATAGAAAATGCCCACCTTAGCTTCAAGTGAGTGCAGAGGTAAACCAGGCATATGGAGCAGGGCATCAGTGACATCTGCTACATAGACAGATAAAGATTTTTTGAGGACTGAAATAGAGGTTAATGTCACTTTCTTAATAATTCTGCCAGTGCCAGATCAACCATGGTCACCCATATCATTTCTCAGGTCAACACTGGCTGTTATTCTTGTTCTGGATAATTACTGCAGTGTAAGGGTTTTGCTCTATCCATCAGAGAGAGATATTCAGTGCACACTGCAGAACAAAATGGGAAAGAGTTATAGTAATTCTCCTTAACCAACATTTTTTCACATAGAGAGTCTTTCTTTATATTTCTCTATATTTTCCATAATTTGTTTTAAAAAGTATGTGCCTTGGACTCTAATATAGAAACAGTAATATTTTTCAAATTAAATTCTCATTTTCATTTTGCTCTAGTATCTTTGAAAGGACAAACTGAGGATGTTGCTTACAGGATTAAATAATCTATAAGAATTCAGTTACTAACTGTTCAGGTAACTGTTTAAGCATTCAGAAATAAATCTAAATTTCTTTTGTCTGGAAGTTGTCCTCGAAAAGTTTATTTATTTGTGGATACAATTTGAGTTAGAAGTCCTGGGAGAACTGTTTGTTTTTTGTTTGCCTAGCTTTGTTGTTGTTGTTATGTGTTTGTTTTTTTTTGTTTGTTTGTTATTAGAGTATATTTTTATACTTCTAACGTGTGGTTTGGGTGGATTCCATGACATTAGAAGGCATGTGCACTTGTTTTTCCTTTTTGGTAAAAAGTTAACCAGAGTATTTGAAACATTGGGAACATGATTTGTGTTTAAGATTTCTTTAGAAATTTGGATTGATTCTTGTACTGTGTTAATATGTAATGGTCTCTGATCTACCCTGCATTTCATTTTCTTTGCTATGTGTTAAAAGAATACGAAGGATTTTGGTGATGACTTTCCAAACCTATCTGATTCATTGAGGTTTGAAAAGAACTCAAGTAAAGCAAAAAAAAAAAAAAAAAAGAAAGAAAAAAAATTGTAGCCAATTCTTCATCTGGCTCTTGCTGTCCTGTGCATGACTGTGTATAAACAACAAGGAGTGAAACTTCTGAGGCTTCAGTTTCTGCATCTATTAAACATAAAAATTTAGCAATAGATGATCTCATAGATCGTTTTATTCTTCACAATTCTGTGACTTTTTATAGGTGTTGGAGACTTTTGCCATTTCATATGTTTCTAGCAATGCTTATCAGCTAGTTTCCTCAAAGTGATCAGGGCAGATCCAGTTCAATATAATGAGCAAGCTATCTTTAGACACTCTTTATTTTTTATTATTTTATTTTATTTTATTTTTTTACATCTTTATTGGAGTGTAATTGTTTTACAATGGTGTGTTAGTTTCTGCTTTATAACAAAGTGAATCAGTTGTACATACTCTGGTCATTTCCATTGTAGAGAGTCAACCTTAGCCATCTAAATTTTACGAACAATTAATCTCATGATAACACAAAGGGATTAGGGATTGGTTCCTGTCTCTAGCTAACACCCCACAACCTGTGGTCTTCTACGGGATGGGAAAGGAGAGAAAAAAACAGTGAAGGGAAGACAGGGTAGGAATTGCAAGAAACCATGTTCCTGGTATTCTCCTGGCCCAGGAAACTGAGTCAAGGAAACAGAGGCCATTATCATACTGGAGTCACTGACCATGACCTAGAAGTCTCAGCCACCACAAGAATCAGAATCTTCCCGGTGGGTATATAAATCCAATCAGACACTGGCCACCAGGTGGCACCAAACTGCAGCTATGATACAGGTGAATTTGAATCATTTAGTTTTTAGGAGGAAGCAGTCCTCCTGGGTCATTTCACAAAACTTGCAATAATTGGACATTGGAATGCTAATGAGCTTACTTTTTTTTTTAACATTTCTATAATCCCATTATTGATAACTCCTCCTCACTGCTTATAGGTAAAGTTGAAAACCTTTATCTTTGTCTAAAACAAAGTCTGCCTTATTTTTCATTATCACCTCTCCCTCTTTCCCCTGAACTCTTACACAGTACAGTTTAGTCACATGGGAACAGCAACCGTTTACTAAATTTCCATTTCCTCATGCCTTTGAAAATACCATTCTTCTTTGTGAGTTGCCTTTCCCACCACACTTCTTGTGCTCTAGATCTAATTAACAGCTTTTGCTCTAGAAAAGGTCAAGCTTCTAAGATGTCCTCTTCTGTGAAGTCTCTTAGATTACGTCCATCCTTACAAAAGGCAGAGTTATTAATCCCTACTTCTCTGGTCTTCCAAAGAGCTTTGTTCATATTTGTTACTATCATTTCTCACATTAAAATATCATTATTGGTATTTGTCAGTTTGCCACTTAGAATGTGAACAATTCAAGTATAGAAACAAACCAAACTTTTCATCTTTGTGTCAACAGCATCTAGCACTACATTTATCACATACTATACCTTTAATAGTTGTATCTTGAATAACTAAAGCAGTATTTGAATAAAATATATGTATATCTAAATTTGTAAGTTGGATTAAGTTTAAACACATATGAGCAGCTAAGTATATAAAAGAGGCAAGTGGAGCTCTTCCTGTAAAGCAAACAATCCTTTTCTAATGTAGGTGAGCACAGGATCCTTGTTTTTTTAGTCCTTTTTCTGCTGTCTTAGAGCAAATATTCATGAGTATTATATCATGTTATGCTATTAATGGCCTGAAAATATTTATATGTATTGCACTTCCCAGAGTTAGTTGGTTTATAGGACAGAGTAAATTTACTTGACGGGCAAAATTCCTTTCACTGTGGTCTTCTCAGAAGAGAGACTGACATACCATGTATTCCCTAATTCTGACTTTCTTACTGCAACTCTTAGCTACAGTGATGATCATTGAATGGTCATTGGCATATGTCTTTTTACTGATGCCTAAAATACTCCTGCTGCGTTCAAAATCAGAAGGTAGTTTATTTCAAGAATTGGAGAGGATCTTAGTCCGTATGTCTTATTCTCACAGCTGAGGGAACTATGACATAGGAAAGTTAGATGGATTCCCACACAGCTTATTAAAGAGAGAATTGCAGCAGGAAACCCATGTACTTCCACCCTGTTGCTTTCCTTTGACCCACAGAGTTAATAGGTCATCATGATTTACTTAGTTTATGACTTGGATAAACAAACAAGTCTGCAATGCACAGTGATAGAAGAAAAGCCTACGAATGGCAACTTAGTTACAAACCATGGGCTAAACTCCTTCTTATAACATCCTTTCTCCAGAATCAAATCTCAGTACTCCAGGCTACTCCAATGTTTTGGTTTTTAATCACCTCTCTGGTTCTGAGAAGCACTTTTAGATACTCTAGAATTCTTTATACTTTTGATCTAGTCAGGGGTCTTATTTTGGCAGTTAAAGGACTTGGAGTGTCCCACAAAGGACTGTTTGCTTTCTTATCTAATCTTTAGTGCATCTAGCAGCAAAACAGACCATTTCATGGTATCATTCTGTCAGCAGAAGGTTGTTTAAGGATACACAACTCCTGTCACTTTTATTGTGTGGTCAAGTAAATAATCTGAGGCATTTCCAGCTCCTGACTACGTCATGTATTTGTAATTTTCTTTTTGCAGCCCCAGTTTGCTTCCCTTCTTTGGGGCCAGCTTCCAACTCAGAAGATCCGGCAAATGTTTTCTGAATAGGTGCGGTGTTCCAGTGTTTAGGCAACACAGATTAAGAAGCCTCGAAAAAGCAATTTGATGTTGTTTTCTGAATTCTCTTCTACCTCCCGAGTTGGGAAATATTTGGAACAGCAGTTCACTTGGCCCAAACTTTTCACCTGTTTCCTCTGTTTTCATCTCCTCAGTGAATTGTAAAACCAGTTTTAAAGAACAGGATCCTATTGCCATGTTGGATCCTCTTTCAATCACACGTGAGGTGTTTGGATGAAGCTTAATACCCTATGGGCCTGTCTGCCCTGTGTGAACGCTGAAGTACCCATGAGGCTCTGTAATATGTATCAGGGCTGATATCAATTTTGGAACCTAGATAAACCCTGGGGGTAATCCAAGACTGTGAGTTGTTTCTTGGCAGGTCAGGCCACCTGCTAACAAACCAGAAATATGCAGGGAGTTTGCAATCCCTAGTCAGAAAGAAAATAAAGTTGTTGATGCCAGAAGCTTCATAAATTACAGCACAATCTCAGGAAAGGGGGAATTAAAGGGGTAGAAAGTAGATAACTGCAGGAACACCTGAATGTAATAACAAACTGGAGTGTTTTCAATTGGCAGAAAACTTGGATGTGGAAAAAGAACAATTCTGTTTGTCTCTGGCCAATGAATAAATGATACTCTCTGGTACCACTAATCGGTCTGATCCTGACCTCGCCTAAGTGCAAGTTATGCCCTTTGATGACTGCAGTTGTGTCTCTCGAGCCTTCTTTTCCTACTTCCAGAGTGATTCCTGGATACAGATCCTTGGCAGATGACAGTTTAGTGTTAGGGCTTTTTCAGTCAGTGGCAAAGTGAGAAATCCAGTTAGGTTTTCATAACATTAAATTCATTCAATTTAGACTGTCCATTCTTTTGAGAAATTGATTTTTCTACTTTCACTTACTATTAGAATGTCCACTCCTTTATGAAATGATGGGGAAAGTAGAGAGTAGATAGTACATTTTTAATTTAAATGTCTCTGTTGGCAAAATTACAAGTTGGCCAACCTGAGTCATTCTTCACAGTTTAATGGTTCTTTAAAAAAAAAAAAAAGAGCCAAGGAATTGTTAAAGTTCATTTTAGCAGATTCAGTTCAATTAGCAGATTTCTTCATTGACCAAAGAGTTTGGATACTTTGGTCTCTTCTGCAGCAGATTTGGTTTGATCTAATTGCCTCCAAGAAAGGGAAGGTGGGTGTCAGAAGGAAGGCAACACTGGGTTATATCTCATCTAGATGACTAACAAGATTATCGCCATTCCTGTAGGACTATTTCTCTCTCCTTGGATGTCTGCACAGCTAAAATTAACTGTATTACAAACTACGCTCACAGATCCCCCAGGTCCGGACTTCATGCGTACTCTCCTATCACATTTATGAGTACCGGGGCCAGCGCTGGCCTGACCTTCCCCTACTAGGCAACACAGATGAAGAAGGCTACGGTAGGCTGAGGATCGCTCCTCTTTTTCCACCTTCAGCTTCTCCCTACTTCTTCTTTTCTCCTCTGATGCTCTTCCCGCTGCCCCCCACCCCCGCCCCCCAGCCATTTTCTCTCTTTATGTTCAGAGCTCTAGTCTTGTATCGGCTGATCAAAATCCTCTCTTGTGAAAGTGCCAAACAGATCTGTCTTGGGCACCCCACCATGGACAAGTCCTCATTAGACTCTCTGTCATGTGCTTTATCCTTGAAAGCCTGAAACCAAGTTTCCCTGTGACAGATAAAAAAATGAAACTAATTTGTGGCTGATTATGACCTAATATGAAAAACTGTTGGGAGTCTTCACTTCCAAACAGATAACAGTGCTTTAACCTGAAGGACTGATGGTAAGAGTACAATATTGCTGTGATGGGATTAAATGTACCCTGATTGCATGCCTGCTTTATATAGATGTAAGTATATATGCTATTCTTATGGTGTCTGAGGTTAGTAATATTGGACATTAAAAAACAAACAAAAAACTCTTCTTTCCCTTTTTTTCTCCTCCATCAATAATCCCTGCTAATTATCTTCTATTGACATCTTTCTCCATACTGCTCACGTTAATTCTCAGCTGAACCCCTCTGATGGGTTTCTGACTGTCTCCTTGTTTCGGGCTTAGCATCTACCCCTTCCTTACGCTTCACTCTCCTGGTCCACAATTAACTATCCCTCAATACAGCTATCAGAGCAATTTTTCTAAAATAGAATCCTTCAGTTACCCAGCTTGAAAGCCTCCAGTAATTCTCTTCGGCCTATCTTCTTATTCCCACTGGTCTCATGGTCAGTGAGAACCCCCAAAGGACTCAGGCCATTTAATAATATCCTGCTCTCCCAAATGGGATTCCCTCTTCCTGGAACAATCTTATCTCCAACATCTACTCATCTTGGAAGACAGTTCAAGGGTCACCCTCTACTGTTTTATATGTACACCTTTTACATTCTACTGAATACAGCACTCTGCATTATAATTATTGATTCATCTGCCTCCCTAACTAGATAGTGATTGCCTTGAGCCTTGGATCTCTGGTTATTTCCCTTGATATTCCCAATGCCTAACTCAATCCCTAGTGTTTAAGAAGTTGCTGGAAAAGTATGTGTCCAAAGTATGCAAGATTGTTCCCCTAGGAATAGAAGTTTCCTAACATGGTTTTCCTTTAAGTAAAGGCTCTTTTGGTT
Source organism: Tursiops truncatus (assembly GCF_011762595.2). NCBI lineage: Eukaryota > Metazoa > Chordata > Mammalia > Artiodactyla > Delphinidae > Tursiops > Tursiops truncatus. Next base: position 36,717,582 of record NC_047036.1, read on the forward strand.
CTATTAGGGCTCTGTATTATGTGCTATCTGTAATAAAATCAAGAGATACTAGATACTAGGTGCTGGAGAGAATCTTAGAGGGAATGCACCCTTCCTTTCTTATTTATATGTGAGGCCCAGAGCACTGACATGCCTCTCTTCTTACCTCCTGCTTCATCTTCCAGGCTTGTGTTTCCAAAGTACTCTGGTCCCTCACCTTCAAGTTCCCCAAGTTAGGAGGTGGTGGAGATGGAAATTAACAACCAATGCTGGACAAAGTATGTTCCTTTTCCCTTTCCCCCCATATAGAATACAGGAAGCAAGAGAATAGATGCTATAGGGTTATAAAAACAGTAAAATCTACATTAGAACTTATAAAACACTGGAGGTTGAGACCTGGTTTCCAATTCCAACTATGTCACTATTTATAGCAAACATAAATGGAAATGCTACGAAGATGAATCCAATGGCGAGGAGCGTTAGAAGACATTTAAAGAAGAGGAAGGGACCTTAAGATCAAGTACTAAGCTACTGACATACTAACATTAAAGATGGGGAATTCTGAATACTTTCCAAAGATTATCGGGCAAAAATCTAAATGTCCTTGTTCCAAGTCCAATGACCTTTAATATTCTATTATGCAATGGTTGATAAACCAATAACATATAAGCAAGATATAAGATACAGTTCTCAAGACATAAAAAACTGTTTAAAAGCACTAAGTGGGAGAAGGTGGGAAAAGCACTGTCCTTTATCAAATGACAAGAAAAGCACTTAAAAAATGACAGTGACAGGAAGGTGCTTTTTATTTCATTCTTCTCTCACAAATGTCAACCATGATCTAATTATGTGAGCAAGAAAAGATATGATGGGAGGCAGAGAGCCTCACTAAAGTGGGAACAGATAAAAATGACTGACTCAGATTGGTTGAGTTAAATCCATAGATCTTGATAGCTTCCACCCTAAAGAACTTAAGAAATTGGCCACAGTCATTGCTGAGTCACAAGCAATTATCTTCAAGAACTCACAGAGAGCTTAAAGTGGCCCCAAACTGGAATATATCATATCAGTTCTTTCAGAAGAGGATTATGGACCACCCTGGACATTGCTGATTTACCAGAGAGGGGAAAGAGATTAACTCGAAATGTTGGTTTTTCAATGCCTAGAAGATAATAGGGTTGGAATCAATTGAACTTGTGGGAATGGAATCATAAAATTGGGGGCTAGGCATGATTTTCGGTATCATGTAATATGCTGTCTGTATTTATAGAGGAGTAAACTGAGCTTTAGAGAAGTTAAATCAGAAATCCTTAAGAGTTCATTTCCTAATTTAAGGACAGTGTGGCAAGTCTGGGAAGCTGAGGTGATGGATAAATGCAATATTTATTGGCTTTTTATCTCCTCTAAATGATTTTCTTCTTTTGAGATCATGAGTTCTTTTATACAACAGGAAAGGAGGCCATACATGGAAATTCTGGCTCCACACAAATACGAGAAAGAAGCTTTCAGTTACAATTTGTAAAATAAGCAAGATCTTGATACCTAGAGGTTATGCTGCAAGTTACACTTCAGAGAGAGAAAAATACTTCCTTAGTTCAGTAAGTTACTGCTACCTTTTCACTTTCCCTTTGTAACCCAAACTTCTTAAATCTTGAACTCTAAGTGAGCTGGGTCACTGAGCAAGAGGACTAGTCCTACAAAATCAGAGAACTTACTTGAAGTGAACATTGAGTATAAAAATATGGCTTTACCAAATATTCTTTCCAGATTCTGAACAGGTCTTGTCAAAGTAGAGGAACTTTAAGTAAGTAAAAGAATGGCACTGGATTCCTTTCGTTTATCTTTTAGGTCATTTATTTGAACTCCTATCAGGCTTTGGAGCCCCTTCCCCCAAGTTTTTCTGAAGTATTTGTTGAAAATCATTGGTAGGGTCATGCTTGAGAGGGAGGGAAATAAACTGCAGATAAAGTCTGTCATCACAGGTACCTGCTGCCACTCTGAAGATACAGTCATCCCTCAGTATTCGGGGAGGGGGAGAGGAGGAGTGGTTCCATGATACCAAAATCCACTGATGCTCAAGTCATTTAGATAAAATGGTAGAGTACGGTTCACGCTCCACATCTGCAGATTCTGCATCCGGGTATTTAACTAATCTATATATTAGAATGATTAACCAAGTCTTTCCTCTATGGGCAGCACTTCTTTGTGCTTTTTGTCTCTCCAAACTGCCTTCCCTGATCATAATTTTATTGTCCTGTATTTTACTTCCTTAGGGCCTTTTGAGTGACAGGTCTTTTGTATAATAGATGAATTCTGGCTAATAAGTTAATTTATATTTATATTCAATTATGTTTAATATGTTGTTGGTAAGTTCTCTCTTTAAACACATTTATTTGGAGAATACTTTAAAGATATCCTCCATTTCTGGTAGAACTCACCTTCTGTTGCCAGCTGAGGGAGGCGAGTGCTATAAATTACTATGGGAGAAAGACAAGAAATCGGGCAACCCAAGAGGTCATGAAATGTGAATACAGAGGTAGTTTAAGTCATGAGAGAGACTGCTTGAAGAAAAAAAAAAAAAGAATACCTACTAACACCCTTGCTAGCATCTGCAATAGTCAGATTTGTAGGAAACAGCATTTGAGTCTAACTTCTCTCATCTGACTCTGCACTTCCATTTTTGCTTAGATATTTTCAGGGACCTGAAGGTTCAAAGATAGTCATTCTGTTTTCTGAGAGCACTAAAGCTTAATAGTCCATAGAACAAAATTGTATTATGCCCCAAATAGTTCTACCTATATTTTTTTAACCTATGGCCCCTACTTCTATCTTCCGGGTCAGTGTAGAACAATTTTTTGCATGTAACATCTATTCAAATAGATTTGTGTATAACTTCCATATCCCTCAGATATGCTTGCTAGAGGTTTCAAATATATTTGATAATTTTTAGCCCGGAAAGTTTTCCTGTATTCTGAAACGCCTACTTACTAATGCTCTGTTAGCAGCTATAGTCTGATAAAAGTAAATATTGTACAGTATTGCAAAGACTTTAAATTTTCTGTTAATGTCATATGAGTGTAAGAAGCTAACTTCAGAAGCTTTCTGGTTAGAGATATTGGTTCTCTGACTCAATATGTGGAAGTCTTCACTTACATACACCTGCTTGGATAGATTGTGGGAAGACCACAGACAAGTGATTAAACTCGAGATGTTTCAGGCAAAGCACGCTATTTCTTCTTACTGTAAAAAATAAAGAACATTTCTGAGTCATTGCAGTCTCGGAATGTAATGCCAAACAAATGAGAACCAGACCACAAACAGTGAGGCCAAGTACATCATTACCGAGTGACTAATGTGAACAACTTACATAAACTGTGGCTGAAGCTGAGTTTTTAGCAGATGACCATAACCTTTTGATTGCATCAAGAACAGTTAAAAGCTCTTTAATCTGCATGTCGTCCTTCAGGAAAGAAAAACTCATCAATCGTATTCATAATCTCTGAGACCTGTAATTTTTCATTAAGATTTAATTCTACCTTTCTCTGATTCTTCTTCTCCTAGAGAGCATCAGAGGCTACTAAAGAGAATTAGCTGGGGTCCAAATATGTTGCTTATACTGATAACAGGGGAAGGATGCTACAGGTTAATACAATCTTCTTCCTTCCTTTAAAGTACTGTGGAATGGCCTTTTTCAAAAATTTAGCTAATGGAATAGTTCATGTATTTCTTTTGAATACCTGTGTCATATACTGAGTTCCCAATCCTTTAGAAAGTGGATTTTCTTTTGTATCAGGATCATTTCTTCTTAATCATTATGAACCACTGTCTGCCCACAATCCCATTTCGTTGAGGTTTATTTTCTTTAAACACACAAATGAAAGGCAACACAAATTTTCACCAGGGACTCTCTTTAAAATGGAAGCAAAGAACAATGTAACTCCTTCTGGGAGGGAAAATTTTCTCCTTCTTGTTTTACTCCCTAAATAAAAGCACTAATTTTTAGACATATGTTCAAAACACCTAGTTCAGGTATCACTAATAACTATGATATTCTCTAAACTTAAATGTTAATCCAAAGTCTCTATCTCTCTCTCTCTTTTATTCCACTTTCTGTACTGTTGTTGCAGAATCTCAGCCCTTACCACAGACCAACTAAATCAAAAGCTTCATTTTAGTAAAAGTCCTAGGTTATCCATATGGACATAAAATGTATCAAAAATTACTCACTGAATGTCTAAAATTATGAGTAACATCAAATATTCTCATCTGAAAACTCCTATTGCCCTATTCCATCTACATCTTCCTCTTGTTTTTCCCTCAAACATCCTCAGTATTAACTTTCTTCTATGCTCAACTCTTGGGAAAAACTCTATGTAATTTCAGTATCCATGCATAGAATCCTTTTAATATCCTGGCTCTTCAACATCTTAACCTTGTCTCTTCCAAACTTCTTCTCCTCCTGTCTTAGCATTTGGTCCCATTGTCTTAAAACCTGAAACCCTACCACTAATGAAAATTGCTAATTCACCATAACTTTAGTTTTGATTATCCTACTCATAGGTTACCATCCATTCCCTTTCAATTTCACTCCCTCTGGTGCTCAACCTTTAATGTATTTCTGATCCCACTGGGATCTACAGTGTATTTGACTTTCCCACTTTATCTTTGTCATTACTCTCACCATATCCTGGTGTCCCTTCTTTCCTGTCCTAAATCCCATGGCCCATCTATAATCACTCCTTTGAATCTATCTTCTATATCCTTGCACTTTGTCTAGCTATCTTACACTCATCTTCCAAAAGCTCATCACTGGCTAAATTAAACTCTTCATTTAATCCTTTTAAGGCTTAGCCCAGCTCAACTGGCTGAAGAAAAACAAAAAATCATGCTAATGGTCTTACCTTAATTAAGGACCATTAATTTCAAGTAGGATCTTAGGGCTGCCTGACAATTCTGTGTTATTCTCTCCTTTCAGACAATTACTCTTCTCTCTTTCTCTACTCAAATCTCCAAAGTCTCCAGCACATCCTCTCTTCAACGATCATGTCTTCCCTCCTTCTCACTCTCAGTTGATGACCTTACTGTCTATTTCACAGATAAAATATAGAGGTAATAAGAAAAGATCTCTCCTCCATACACATAAATCCATATACCTACATCTGCCTGCCTTTTTGCCTATCAGGAAGTACAAACTGTACTTATTCCTAGTAAGTCCAACCTCTTTATTTGGGCCCTAGATGGCATTTTTCTGATAAAGACTTAGTTCTGGAAATTCTCCTCTCTCACACATGATCAGATTTTCTCTCTGTATTGGATTCATCAATATACAACATAGTGTAATTTCTCCTGTTGAGAAATTTCTTCCATTTCACTCTTGAGGCTCATACCTTGAAATCTATTGTCCTATTTTTCTCTTTCCTTTTATAGGAAAACGCCTTGAAGGAGTTTTCTCTATATTTGTCTCTAATTTCTTTCCTCCTCTTTATTAAGTCCACTCCAATAAGGCTTTTGCCTCTATCTCTCCACTAAAACTTTTTTCCTCAAAGCCACCAATTATCTTGGTGTTTCTAACTGCAATGGTCAATGGTTAGTGCCTATTTTGCTTGATCTACCGGTAGGATTTGACCCAACTGACAATTTGATCTCTTTTTTGAAACAATTTCTTTACTTGGTTTTCTGGATATTACACGCTCTTGGTTTTCTTATAATTGGCAGTTCGTTCTCAGTCTGCTCTATTGGTGTCTCATCGTTTCCCTGAATTCTAAATATTGGTGTATCCCAGGGCTCAGTCCTTGATCCATTCTTTATCTGTGCTGTCTTGGTGATTTCATTCATTCCTGATTTTCTATCTCCAGCCTTGGACCCTTTCCTGATCTCTCTTTCGCCTACTTGGTATCTTCCACTGGATGCTGAATAGGCACTTCGTACATAACACGCCCAAAACTGAATTCTCAATCTTCATCCCCAAACCTACTTCCACCTACAGTCTTCCACATCTCATTAAATGACAATTGCATTTGTCCAGTTGCTCAAGCCAAAGACTAAGTCATTCTTGGCTTCTCCTCTAGCAAATCCTGTCAGCGCTACCATCAGTATTTATCTTAAATCTGACCACTTTTTCACGATTACCTCCTACATCCACGCCTCCACCATTTCTCACTTGTAATATTGCAAAAGCCTCCTGATGGGGTTGCTTATCTGCCCTTGTCAACCCACCCTCCAGTCTCTAATATGGCAGCCACAGTGATTCCTTTTTTTTTTCTTTTTTAAAGAAGGTATTAGGTCTTTTTTTTTTTTTAATTTTATTTATTTAGTTTTGGCTGCATTGGGTCTTCGTTGCTGAGTGTGGGCTTTCTCTAGTTGCGGTTAGCAGGGGCTGCTCTTTGTTGCGGTGCGAGGGCTTCTCATTGTGGTGGCTTCTCTTATTGCAGAGCATGGACTCTAGGCACCCAGGCTTCAGTAGTTGTGGCACGTGAGCTCAGTAGTTGTGGCTTGCAGTCTCTAGAGCACAGGCTCTGTAGTTGTGGCACACGGGCTTAGTTGCTCCACAGCATGTGGGATCTTCCTGGACCAGGGCTCGAACCTGTGTCCCCTGCATTGGCAAGCAGATTCTTAACCACTGTGCCACCAGGGAAGCCCCACAGTGATTCCTTAAAATCATGTCAGAGACTATCTCGCCTCTCTTCAAAACCCTCCAACATGTCTATTACACTCAGAAAAAAGCCAAACTCATGTCAATGGCCCTAGTGATCTACATCTTGACATTTTCCACCTCATTTCTCTGGCTCCTTCTCTTTTTTATTCTAATCTAGTCACAGATGCTCCTGCCTCAGGGCCTTTGCTCCTGCTATTTCTTCCACCTGAGATATTTTTCTCTCAAGTTCCTCCAACTTTTTGGAAGCCCCTATTTACTCTGCCTAATTTCTCACATTGTATTTATCACACTGACATATATGTCTGTATCCATATCTCTGTCTATGTCCGTATCAGTATCTATTCTTATTTCATTTGTTTAAGATCTCTCTCCATTGACAGAATTCAACCTCCACAAGGGTAATGATTTGAGGCAATTTTGTTCACTTCTGTATCCTCAATGCCTTGTTCAGTGCCAGACACATATTTGTGCTCAATATATATTTTCCAACTGACTGAGTGAATACATGAATTTTCTATTAGCCCACTTATAAGGTGCTAGAATTGCTTGTGGCCCAGACTTTCTGAGTTATCCTAAGTTTTCCACCTAATCATAGACATATATAATTTGAAACTTTGTAAATTATCTAATTCAATACCCTCTCCACTGATGGAATTTAGAGGTCGATTTTGTTTGACTGGACTCTGAGCACACATGTTTAATGGGTGCTCACTGACGACTGTCCTCCTCTGTATACACCCCACCTCGATGAGCCACAGGGAGCCCTGCTTTCATCCAAACTCCAGGACCAATTACATATTATTGTGGTGGAAAAAGTCTCTGTTATTAATATCTTTATGGATTTTTACAAGAACTTAATAAAGTGCTGTACACCCTATGGTTACTTAATAAATAGTTGGGAAGTGACTGACTACAGTAATTGAATCCATCTGAACTTAATTATTTTATCTTGATCATTGTTTCTCCAGCTTGACAACAAGGCAAGGCTGTTGCAATTTGTTTTTGGTTTTTATATACATGCACAGTGCCCCCTGGAGATCCCAAATATATGTTAATTGATGACAAAGTGAATAGTGCTCTTGCTGGCATCTGTTATGGATTTTCAAAGAAATCTCCCTGGTATATTATCACAGAATTTATTAAACTTAGAAACATTTCCAAAGCATATGTTTATAGTTTCATATTTTGAACTGTTCCAAGAATGAATTCCCCTCACTGGTGTTCTAGCCTCCTGCCTGTCTCCCCTCCAGTCCATCCTTATATCCTTGTTGAGTTACTTTCCTGAGTCACAGCTCCAATCAAGCCATTTTCCTGCTGGAACAGTGTTGATGGCTCCCTACTGAATGCCAAATAATGTCCAAATTCATCAACATATATGCAAAGTGATGAGCCTGGTAGCTATTCCATTGCTAAGTCCAATATCGCCCAAACTTTGATTTGTGAAACACTTGAGTCACATGGGATTTTAACAGTTACTCTGTGAAAAAATGGTTAGAAGCCAAATAAGTTTGGAGAATTCTGGGTTAACATGACTTCAGGACTTCTCATAGCTTTTAAAATTCTCAACATGAATCTCTGAAAGAGAGATTCTTTTGACTATACAACTATAATTTTTTCAAGAGAAACTGCTATATTCTGCAAGATTCTAGTCTTTTCCTGTAACAGTTTGGGAGATGCTAAACATAACTTAACTCTCAGCTTATTATCATGCAATTCAAGATTCTGTTCACCACCTAACTGGCTGGCCCCAATTCCTGGTACTCCCCACGACTTTTTAGTATTTCTAAAAGTCTCACCATAGACTGGTACTTTACCCCTCTGTCTGAAATGCCTTACTGACAATCATCTGGCTTACTTCTACTCACCCTTTAAGCATTTGGCCAGGGGTGAGCTTATCATGGAAGCCTTTCCTGAAACCAAAGTGTACCATCTTATCAGAGATCTTACCACATTATATTGACATTATCTCTTTAGATGTTTATTTCCTCCACTGCCTGCAGTCCACTTGGAACAGGAATTGTGTTTTATTCATCTCCACACACTTATTGCCTACTACAGAATCTGGAAAGTGGCAGGCGCTTGATAATTATTTGTTGAACTAAACTAAAGTGAGCAGTTTAGTTTATGATTTATGAACTAAATCATGAACTAAATATATGATTTACATATTTGGAAAAGAGGACTATGGCAACTCTTTGTAATTATATTTTACATACACAAGATATTCTGCAGTTTAGATGGTAATAAATGTCTTTGTAAAAATGGAGGGAGTCAGGATAAATGAAATCATTGCTGACAAATGTCATCCTGTGTAAGGTAGGCACACTGTATTTCAATAATCTACTATACTCCTTGCCTGTTCTGATATGCATTGTGGGCATTGATAAAAGAGTATTAAAAGTTACTGGAAAATGTTTTGAAATGTTTTAGAAACCATGTTTGTGGACTAAGGCTGCTAATAAGTTTAGAAGGCAGTGATTTCATTAGTTCTTTTGCAGCGTGTCCTGAGATGATTTGGCAAAAGGCAGTAGGAAAAGAGATAGTGTTAGCTACAGAGGCTACTCTTTTATTGTTTCTTGGATCTTGGTTGAAGCTGTTAATGCAGAGCATGGATATAGAAGACCCCCAAGTGGCAATCTTTTCTCCCTATTAGCCCATGGTGGATTGATTCCCAGTATGTATACCCAAAACAAGGGTACCAGCTGTGTGCTAAGAATGTTCCTCCTACCCTAAGAAGGGATCACGATCTCATATCAGAAAACCAAAAAGTAATTGCTTAACTTTATGACAGTTGATTTTGACTGTTATATTCCTGAAACATATTAGTTTCCATAATGTTTTCTAAATAATCCTGTGTTTAGTGATGTGGGAGATTCAAAGATGGGTTAAATAATATCTGACCTCAGGCTTCCCTGGTGGCGCAGTGGTTGAGAGTCCGCCTGCCGATGCAGGGGACACGGGTTCGTGCCCCGGTCCGGGAAGATCCCACATGCCGCGGAGCGGCTGGGCCCATTAGCCACGGCCGCTGAGCCTGCGCGTCCGGAGCCTGTGCCCCGCAACGGGAGAGGCCACAGCAGTGAGAGGCCCGTGTACCGCAAAACAAACAAACAAACAAAATAATATCTGCCCTCAAAGAACTTACAATGTAACGGGGGAAATAGGATAAAACCTCAAATAACTGCAAAGCAACGCAGCATAAGATACCTGCATTTTGAATGATACAAAATGCTTAAGAATTCAGTGCCTGGGAATTGCTTCCATATGGGCTTCTCAGGGAGATCTTTGTGGAAGAAGGGACTTTGTACCAGACTGTGGTTCAAGTTGGTTACAGAAATTTGAAGACTGAGAAGGGAATTCAAGGCTGAAGTAGAGAATAGACACAGGCATAGAGATGGTAAATGATGAAACATGTCTAGGAAGCATCCTGTAGTCTAGTTCAGTTGAAATATATTTTCAGTAGGCATAGTGGAAAATTAGACTGGAAAATGCGTTGAATTAACATTGATTAAATGTTAGACTAAGTTCGTGATTTTTTTTTTAAAGGAACTGTGAAGCCATTAAATGTGTAAGGGGAGAAAATTTTATTATCTGAACAGCAGTTACCAAAGTTTATTTTAAGCAAGAACTGTCATTGGAAAAAATATCATGGCTTCTGAAAAAGAATGACAGAATAAACATATGCTAAAATTCTACCACCCGCAGCAAGCATAAGAATGCTGAACGCGGGTGCTGTGAGAAATGGGAGAGCAGCTAGCATATGTTAAGTAGTAAAACAGTGCAAAATTCTCCACACTTATGTAAGGAAAAAAAAAAAATAGGAACACTGATTCTTTTTAAAGAAATATATTCAGATAATCTTTTATATAAGAGTGACAATTAGTATTTTTAGAAATAGATTGGTAAAGTATGGTAAATTCCATAAATGTTAGGAAAAGTAAAATAAGTGTTTATTAGTACCTTTAAAAATAACAGTAAAACATTAGTGTGAAAAGTTGCATTAATATGCATTTTTGCAAATCTTTACTGTCTTGGTTAATAGAGGACAGCTGAATTCTCACATCTGTGTCTACATTCAATTTGTTGCCATATCACTTGCCATGTAATCTCTGGAACTCTCCACTGTTACCTGTGAGACGTTGAGGATGAAATACAAAGAACATCTTAGTATTATTAAGAAAATAGTTTTGCTCTGCAGAACCTCTGAAAGAGTCTCAGTGATTCTCAGAGATCCCAGGATCACACTTTGATGTGAGAGAGCTGGAGGGCAATATTATTAGGCAAAATCAAATTTAATGAGAAAAACATTAAAAAGGACAAAGCGGGAGAACTTTTGTGCATAAATGAAGTAATCCACCAAGAAGATGTAATCATTACAGATCTTCATGGACCTAACATCAGAACCTGGAAATATATCAAGCATAATTTAACAGAATCACAGAGAATTAATTAGAACTTCAAAATCACTCCAGGACATTACACTCTTACAGAATCAGCAGACAAGAAACAATTAATGACATAAATGGTTTAGTGATATAATTGGTAATTCTGAGCTAATAGATACACATAGATATTGCAGGACTGAAACAGAGCAGACATTGTTTAAAAACAGACATGAAAAATATTTTATGCTTATACATTTGAAAACCTAGGTGAAATTGACAATTTTCTAGAAACATGTACTTTACTAAATTGATCAACATGCTTAAAAAAATACAAAACTTGATGGTATAGTAGGCAATAAAGGGAATCTCAACAAATTCAAAATACTAACATTTTGTAGATTACATTTTCTGAACGTGATGCTTTAAAATTAAACACTAACAACCATGAAATAGTGACAAAATTTCCCATGTATTTGAAACTCTGGAAACAGACTTCTCAGTAATGCATGGTTTAAATGGAAAATCATTAGAACAATTACGTGATTTTCATACACTTCAGAATAAAATTATAACTTTAAGTTTATTTCTTAGAAGACAAGAAACACTGATGGTAATAAGTAAGATAAACAATCAGCTAAGAAGTTGGTGTGACTGAAAGAAAAATGATTAAATAGAAAGAAGAAAATAAGGAGGATAAATATTAGAATTTAATGAACTTGAAAAAAAACTAACAAATAAAAAAGCAAATGTTAAAACCAAAATTCCCTGTTTCCCCTTTTTTCCCCTTAAACAATGAGAGAGAAAACTCTGGCAAGATTGAAGAGAGAGGAGAGAGGGGAGAGAGAGAGAGAGAGAGAGGAAGGGAGAAAACAAATAACATTAAGAATAAAATGAATTGCATAGGCAAGATAATGCAGAAATTAAGAAAAAAGAATGTTATGAACAAATCTATGTTTATACATGTGAAAAACAAGATGAAATCAACAATTTTTTGAAACATGTAAATTATCAAAATTGATAAACATACTTAAAAAAATATCCTGAATGGACAAAGCACCAGATAAGAATTGAATCAGTAGCTAAAAATCTTTCGATATTTTTGGCTTGCCAAGACCAAATGGTGTTACATCTAAGTTTTGGTAAAATTTCAGGAATGGAACTTCTCTACTATATGCAACTTGTTTTCTACATATGAAAAGAAAAGAGAGCTACAAAAGTTAACTAAGCGGGACAATGTAACCTTGATATCCAAATCAGACAACAAAATTATTGGCCAGTTTCATTTAACATAAATCCTAACTAAAATGTGAAATTAAATCCAACCACATGTTAACACACACATAGACTCATACACACACATGCACACATACAGCATTACCTAGCAGACTATCTCCTAGGAGTTCATGGATGATTCAGTATTATAAAAAAAAATCTACCAGTATAATTCACTACGTTCAAAGTTGGTTGGAGAAAACCAGATGATCATAATAGACCAAGACTTTGGAAATTCAATAATTATTTATTGTAAAAACGCTTAACAAGAGCTATAAGGGAACTACTTTAGTATTATAAAAGGTAGCAACAAATAACCTGCAGTAAAAGCCACACTTTCTGGTAAAATTCTAGAAGCATTTCTATTAAAGTCGGGAACAAGATAAAATTACACCTTTGTTGGAACCACATCAATAATAATATAAAGTAGAGAAAAAAAGGTGAAGACTATGAAAGAAATAGGTAAAACTGATACCATTTTAGATAACTTTATCTACATAGAGACTGTAAGATACTGAATGATTGAAATCAGAAATTATAAGAGAATTTCGAAAAGTGACCAGCTACAAAATCACCATAAAAATAAAAATAATAGCACATCTATGTAGACATAACTAGTGCTCACTGCTTTTCTTTTCCTTCCCAGTTAACACAGAGAACTATATTTCCCCAGCTTTTTAAAACAGAGGCATGTGACTAGATCTTTCAGGTGTTATTTCCCCAGAAATGCTTCTCAGAAGCAGAACTTGTTTTAGTTTTGAAAGACAAGTGCCACACTGTACTCAATATCCCTACTCTGCCTTGGAAATAAAGGCCATCTTACATACCTGGCTCATCCCTTTAGGAACAATTCTCTCTGGGAAGGCTCTTCAGCTCAAAACAAAAGAAATTTTGTAGGACTTTTGTAAGTCCTACCAGGCAATGTCTAGACATATTTAATCCCAGCAGTGGATATGGTTTAAATTCCATCTGGTAAACATAGTACTGACCCATTTCAACATTTCCACCTAAATAGAGTTAAAGATTCTAAATTCAAGGAAGAAATCAATAGTTAAACTGGGTGTTCCCACTAAGAACCTTTCCAATAAAAGTACTTATAAATTTGAATTTAAAAATCTATTGTGAGGTCCGGCATTCTGCATATACCCTTAAATGACAAACACATGTTTCCCTTTGATGGCTATAAAGGGCCACAGCACAGTGTAAACCACAACCAAAAGTTTAAAATCTCAGCATTATTAAACTTCAGAATATTTATAATATTTGGTGTGCCATATGTTTTGTTTCTCTCCTAATTCTACTTCTAATTTTAGTTTGCTTTCTTTCTATATCCTCTAGCTTTTCAAGATGTTTGGTTGTACAAGTTAGTTGCTATTCCTTATAGGAGCAAAGGCAAGGTTAAAGTTTATTTTCTTAATCACTGTGGAAAAGAAGACTACTGGTTTTAAAAAATGTTTCCTATGGCTGTATTTGAGCCATTTGTGATGAGACCATTAGTCAGTGTATGGGCAGAATGCTATAGATGTCCCTCCAAGATTCCTGTCCCCTGGTGATTCAGTCAAAATCTATGTTCTGCTGTGAAAGAGACTTTGTGGATGTGATTAAGTTTACCAATGAATTGACTTTAAAATAGAGAGATTATCTCTAATTATCTGGGTGGGCCCAGTGTCTCATAGGAGCCCTTAAAAGCAGAAGAGGAAGGCAGTCAATGAAATGGGCAAAAGTGGAATTCAAAGAGATTCCAGGGCTTCCCTGGTGGCACAGTGGCTGAGAGTCCGCCTGCCGATGCAGGGGACACGGGTTCGTGCCCCGGTCCGGGAGGATCCCGCATGCTGCGGAGCGGCTGGCCCCGTGAGCCATGGCCGCTGGGCCTGCGCGTCCGAAGCCTGTGCTCCACAATGGGAGAGGCCACAACAGTGAGGGGCCCGCGTACCGCAAAAAAAAACACAAAAAAAAAACCCCAAAAACAAACAAAAAAAGAGATTCCAAGCATGAGAAGGACTTGATGAACTGTTGCTGTCTCTGAGATGAAAGGACCCAGGTGCAAGAAATGAAGAGAAGCTTCTAGGAGTTGAGGGTGGCCCCCAGCTAACAGCCAGCAAAGAAATGGGACCTCAGTCCTACAACTGCAAGGAACTCGATTCTTCCAATGACCTAAATGAGGCTGAAAGCAGATTCTTCTCAGAGCCTCTCACTAAGAGGCTAATGAGCTGACAACTTGGTGATGTCCTCGTGGGATCCAGAGCAGAGAAATTAGTGAAGCCATTCCAGACTTCTGACCTACTGAACCATGAGATAATTGATGCGTGTTGTATAAGCCCCTACTTTTGTGGTAATTTGTTACAGCAGCAATAAGAAACTAAAACAACCATCATGGTATCACATTGAGGCAGAGTGTGGGAAAAGTTCATAGGTCAATGTGATGTCATTTCAGGAGAGGTTATAATAAACTTTTACTGAATAAAACTATAAGTGAGCATGTAGTTAATTTAATAAATATCATTTGACTAAGTACCTAAGTATAGCTCAATTTTGAGTATCAATTTGATAAATGAAACCCCACATACAAAAAAGAAAATTTGGAGTATCTTTTTGTACGTTTATTTATGTAAAATATCTATTCACTTTAAGAGTCACCTTGGAGTCCCTATACCACTGGATACCCTTAAAACATTTAATATGACTCCTTTTTCAAAATTTAAATTTGCTCGCAGCTTTTTTGAAACATATCTATTGAATATAATTTGCCACGTTATAAAGTAGCTAGTTCCAAAAAAAAAAAAAAAAAAAAAAAAAAAATAAAGTAGCTAGTTCCAATATTTCATTATTTTTCAAAGTACTTGACTTTTGAATATTAGTTGCTTATTAGTACCAGTTCCAGAAATTAAATTATAAAGGAGGAAGAAAGCAAATATACTAATTTTACTGATTGCTGAATGCTGTAAGAATATATCTTGAATTATTGGTTGAAATAAAATTCAAATATCTATGCTTTTATTTTATCTAAAGGAGAAAGTTTTTGCTTTACCTACATTTCTGTAAAGTATAAACTATTTATGAATTGATTGTATAAACAGATTAAAGACCCTACATGAATCTATTCTGATAAAAATACAAATAAGGGGAGGTTGTTTGCCCATATAGCTTAGTGACTATTTCAGTTAGGTAAAGTCGACGTGACCGAAGCAAATGCTTGTGTCACTAATAATTATATGGTGGACTCTTTCAATTGTGCTGGACTACCCTGGGGAGTAATTGGCATAGTTGTTTGTTGGCCTGTGGGGTAACCTGCACTTTCTGACTTTTCTCCATTTCCTGTAACTCTAAAGGAAATATGACCTGACGTGCTTGGAAACTGTCTACTGACTATGACCTTGTAAAATGCGAATTTGCTGGGCCTGCTTTGAAGAAGTGGTCTGACTCTGAGCAGATCCCCCTGATTTAAAAAAGAAAGCTAATTAAGCACTAAGAAAAGTCCCATTCTTTTGAGACTGAAAGCATTCCATTTGTTCACATTCAAATGGTCTGAAAGACTTTATACTTAAAAAAAAAGTCTCCTTGAAAACTAATAAAGGATTTGCATTTATTTGGGTTATTATTAGAAGAAATAAATTTAAATTCTATTTTCTTAGTACATGCTCAAATTGTAGGGTAATCTACTCTATCAGGATAGCTATCTTGACATCAATTACTTTCTTAGTAAATGCATCAGGTTTTCTCATTTGAAATAAAATGTGAATGAATCATTGATTAAATTAAGATGTGTAGCTTTGTTTTGCTTTGCATATTAAAACATTACTTTGAAAATAGGTAAAACTCTCTGCCTGAAGTCATGGAGGTAGAGGAGATTTTAAGAAATTGTTATAAAGCAGATCAACAACAAATAGTTTTTTAATGTTAATAAGGTCTTCTATTTCCTTCTGTTTTTCTTCAAAGGAACTTAACATATCACCGGAAGTACCTTATTAAAATGTCCCTATGAGAATTGTAAAGGAAAAAGACATTTACCTCATTTTAAAGCTAGAGAGACTTAAATATTGAGAAGTTTCTGTTATATAAAATATATATTAGGTATTGTTTTGGCCCACTCTCAGGACAGAAACTCTTTGTCCAATTGTAAATTTTAGGCTGTTTCTCCATGAGATGACCTAATGACATCTGATCAAAGATTCCCATTTGACCAGTCAGCCTGCCCTTCCTTTACAGCTCTCTGTTTACTTCCAATTAAAACTGGTGTCAAGCTCTCCCTGGCTGATGACACAGATATTTCGGCACTTAATCTTCTTGCCTGAAATGGATGAGGATGAAGTTTCTATTCTGTCCTTCTTGGCCATTTTCCTTGATCAGCAATGGACCCTGGTTCTAATTACCTGGAGGGCCTCCATCTTTATCCACATCAGAGATTCGGTGCCTGGAAAGACAAATAGAAGAAGGTTTCTTTCTTTTTTATTTGATTCATTTTTTTGCCTTTCTATAAAAGTTTTACTGCTATCACTTCCCACCCCACCCCCCAGTTTTACTGAAAAATAATTGACATACATCACTGTGTAAGTTGAAGGCATACAGCATGATAGTTTGATTTACATATATTGTGAAATGACTACCATAGTAAGTTCAGCTACCATCCATCTTCTCTTATAGATACAATAAAAAGAAAAGAAAGCAGAAAAAAGGAAAAAAATTCTCCTTGTGATGAGAACTCTTAGGATTTACTCTCAACAATTTTCCTGTATATCATACAGCAGCGTTAGCTATAGTCATCAGGTTGTACATTACATCCCTAGTACTTATTTATCTTATGGATTTAGCTATGGACTGAGGCTGAAATAAGAGTCACTTGGAAAAGTGACTTCTTGAAGTTTTGGGGACAGAAACTGAGCTGCTTGTAGTTATGAAGAGGCACACCCAGAATACAGACTGGTGATGGATTAGATCAAGGTAGCAACTATCATAGACTATGGAAATTTGCTGTAGAACATTAAGGCACTGTATAAGTTATCATCAAAGAAGGTAGGGGCTACTACAGCCAATTACAAAAGAGCCATACTGTTAGCTGGTCAAGCACACACATGGAATCCTGAAGAAGGGTTAGTCCTTCCTTCTCTCCACATTCAAGTGACATAGTCCAACTGATACAGAGACTCCCACTTAGTACAAGTTAATTAGAAACTTATTCATACTATACATCTTGCTCCAGAACCACATCAGGGCATGAGGGTTAGCCTTACTTTCTCCATAGGCAGCACATTGCCACCCTTGTAGGGCTAAAAGCATTGCTTCTTCGGGAACTTCTCCCCTTCAATCTCCCCACAGTTGCTATGGTTCAGCCTTTTTTCATTCAGCCTGCAGTGCATGCATTCTCTGCTCTGTATAAAGGCAAATGCTGAAGTGAGGAAGTGGGAGATGGGAGAAGGTGAGTCTAAAGGGAAGGATTCAGATTCTGAACAGTGAAGAGGGGAAGAAGAAGCCTTTGGGACAGTCTAACCTCAGACAGAGTACCGAAACACAATCTGATCTTCAACCCTGAGAAAATTAACATCGGGCTCAACCTGATTGCAAAACAAAAACCAAGTCTGTGGAGCACCTCTCCTTGATTTACATTAAATAACAAAAGGCATTGGGATTGTATATGGAGGAATAGTCATATAGGCAGTAGGAGAGAAAAGGACAATAGTGCCACCATATTTGCAGGTGGTTTGTATAATTTATATTGCTTATATTACATATTAATATAAATATTTTGAAGTAGGTCATATATTCATAGCGTACTCTTTACTCTCTGAATCACTAAGAGCTAAGTGATATACCTGTTTGATGAAAAAAACAAAGTAAAAAGAAGAACTGGGACTTCTGTATTAGTCTGCTAGGGTTGTCACAACAAAATACTACAGACTAGGTGGTTTAAACAACGGATTTTTATTTTATCACACTTCTGGGAACTGGAAGTGCAAGATCAAGGTGTCTGAAGGTTTGGTTTCTCCTGAGCTCTCTCTCCTTGGCTTGCAGATGTCCTCTTCCTTGCTGTGTCCTCAGGTGGCTTTTCCTCTGTGTGCCTGCATCCCTTGGGTCTCTCCCTCTCCTTATAGGGATACCAGTCATATTGGATTAGGTCCCACTCATATGACCTCATTTAACCTTAATTACCTCCTTAAAAACCTTATACCTAAATATGGTCACATTGAGTGTTAAGGCTTCAACATATGAATTTTGGGGGACACAATTCAGTCCAAAGGAACCCCTCACTCCCTACACTGCCAGATTACCTGTAACTGTGAAGCTCAGACTGATTTATACCTGTACCTCATTTCCTAAGTCTTGCCATCTAATATCTGTAAAAGGAATCCTCTGATTCCTACTGTTGACAATAGCAACCACAACTGGAGACAAATTCTACATGATCACTGGTTAACCTGAAAGAGGATTCTGCAGCCTTTGATAGGAGCTGACATGGGCCACACTGTGATGATGCAATATTTCCATTCATGAAATTTGTAAGCCTCTAAAAGAAACAATTAGTACCTAAATTCATATAAGGCACATTTGGACAGTCAAAATGTCAAAAGGAATCTTTTTATTGGAATTTTTCTCTCATTCTGTGGGAAGGTATCATAGAGGAGAAGCTCTTTTGGGCAGATGTGACTATTAACAAGAAAATACTATTATAGTATCATCATGTCTCACTACAAAGGACATCACTTTCAGAGATTAAGAAAAAAAATCTATCTGGATGTAATCAGAATAGGTTAAGATGGAAATCAATAGAAAGCCATATTTTATCATTCAGAAGTTGCTGAAAACTGAAATTTGTGTCAGGCCACCATATTGAAGAGTAAGCTGATTGGTTAAATCGTAACTTTGCTTTATTAGTATTGCTTCACATAGATAAAGCCTTGAAGTACATGTGGTTAAAAAGTACTGAATGACATTACCCATTTGTAAATGGTAAAATGAATATGGTTCTGTAAAGAGAGGTAAGATCCAGAGGAATGTTAAAGTTGTGTCTTATGATGGGGTGTTTAAGTTGAGATAGATACTGAATTGAAGGAACAGCAGAAATAGAATTCAGAACAATTCTCCTGCTTAAACTATGCTCTAGGAATAGGGAAAGAAATATTTTTAACAAACTACAGAAAATGTTTTCTAGGGGCTGTTGTGAGAGTTACCATCATGGTATCATTCAAGTTGTATTAACCTATTATTAAGTCTTTATTAACTTTTAACTGTTATAGTTTTATTAACAATATTAATAACCTTTCTGTGATCTCTGCCAGCTTTATCACCCTCATTTTGGAAGAGGAAGGAAGAGGGGAAGGTATTTATTAATGACAATTCAAGTTCTGCAGTGCCTGTGTCTTTTTTGGAAATCTCCCGTATCTTTCCTGAGATTCTGACCTAGATTTTAAAAACAAATAAAATAAAAGCCAGTCAAAACATTTATCTGTCAGGAGGGCACAGGCAATGCTCCGTCAGATGGGGCACCGAACAGCTAGACTGGATGCCAGCTCTAAGCAACCAGTGTGGCCAAGCTAAAGCTTGCTGGCTGAATGCCAGCTGGGCAACTGACACTTTATTTTGTTTCACTGTTTTACACTCTTCCAAGCAAATGAAATAGAAATTAATGTCAGATTCTGCCTTTATATGCCTTTTGATAGAAATCGGGGTTAGGGGAAAGCTTTCGTTAATTTCAGTAAAAATCGCCTCTGTCTTCACATAACAGAGGGTAGAATTTGGCATCAAGAGGCCTGACTGCCTATTTTTGCGTTATCAGCAGCTGTCTGCTACCAGTCTTGATGAATATTTGACATAGCAATACTCGTAAACAAGACATCCTTCCAACATGTAAAATGCTTTTGCTTCACAAATTTCAAAAGCAAGTTGAATAAGAAAATGTAAAAGAAATTAAAGTAATGGATAGCAAAGCAGTTTATATTTGAAGCAGAGAATAGTATAAAATTCTTATAATATTAAGAGCTGTGCCAGCTCTTAATAATAGAAACACACACACAAGCTAAAGGATGTCTTCTTTTTTAAGTTCTGGTCATCAAATATAGTCTCATGTTTGATTGAGAAGGATACTAATATCCTTCCAAATATTCAAAAAATAAATGAAAGAAAATCTTTTTAAAAAACTTCTGTATTGGGGCTTCCCTGGTGGCGCAGTGGTTGAGAGTCCGCCTGCCGATGCAGGGGACACGGGTTCGTGCCCCGGTCCGGGAGGATCCCACGTGCCGCGGAGCGGCTGGGCCTGTGGGCCATGGCCGCTGGGCCTGCGCGTCCGGAGCCTGTGCTCTGCAACGGGAGAGGCCACAGCAGTGAGAGGCCCGCGTGCCGCAAAAAAAAAAAAAAAAAAAAAACTTCTGTATTGCAAAATATATTGCTATTAAATATATCCACATTCATATCCACATCCACCTCTACATCTACAAGTACAGCTACATTTATACCTCCATCAGCTACATCTATCTATCTATCTATCTATTTATCTATCTATCTATCTATCTATATGTTGTGGCCTCTCCCGTTGCGGAGCGCAGGCTCCGGATGCACAGGCTCAGCGTCCATGGCTCACGGGCCTAGCCGCTCCGCGGCATGTGGGATCTTCCTGGACCGGGGCACGAACCCGCGTCCCCTGCATCGGCAGGCGGACTCTCAACCACTGCGCCACCAGGGAAGCCCATATCTATATATTTTTTAAAATAAATTTATTTATTTTTGGCTGCGCTGGGTCTTCGTTGCTGTGCGCGGGCTTTCTCTAGTTGTGGCGAGCGGGGGCTACTCTTCGTTGTGCTGCGCGGGCTTCTCATTGCGTTGACTTCTCTTGTTGCGGAACACGGGCTCTAGGCACGGGGGCTTCAGTAGCTGTGGCACATGGGCTCAGCAGTTGTGGCTTGCAGGCTCTAGAGTGCAGGCACAGTAGTTGTGGCGCACGGGCTTAGTTGTTCTGTGGCATGTGGGATCTTCCCGGACCAGAGCTCGAACCCATGTGCCCCGCATTGGCAGGCGGATTCTTAACCACCGCGCCACCAGGGAAGTCACTACATCTATCTATATATTAAAAGATAAGGTTTATTGAATCAACTCAATGAATGGAAATGGGTTTGTGAAATCTTATCCCTGCTTTACCCTAAACCCACTAAAAGACTCAACTCATTTTTCTTTCATCTTCAACCAAGAGAAAGAAACACCTAGAGACAGAGAAAATTGTGATAAGTACTGCTTTTATTTGCACGGTACATCTTAGAAAGTAAGTCAGGTCATGTCACTTCCCTGATCGCTTCCTCTAAGGGCTTCTCATCTCACTCAGAGTAAAAGACATATCCTATAGCCACATCCTTAAGGCCCTGTGTGATCTGTCCCTCCACCCTGTTGAGTCTCACCTCAACTACTCCTCTTCCCCCTGGACTACTCTCTTGCTCCAGCCATGCTGTCCTCCTTGCTGTTCCTGGAACAAGGTCTGTATGCTCCCACCTTATGACTTGGCCTCTCCTCTTCCTTTGGCCTGAAGAACTTCTGCTCTGTGTGGCTGTTCCCTTTGGTCTCTCAAGTCTTTACTCCAGTACCAACTCTCAGAGGAGCCTCTCTGGGCTACCTTTTCAAAATTTATATCATTCCTCTTATTCCTCTTTCCTGCTTCGTTTTTCTCCTTAGAGCTTATCACTAATATCCAATGCATTTTACTTATTAAATTATTTTCTGATTCCCCCAGCATAATGTAAAAGATTTTTGAGGGCTTCGTGAGAACAATACTGCAGTGTTTTCTTCACTGATGTTTTCTTTGTGTCTAGAATAGTACCTATGTCATGTAAGTGATAATAGGGAATCAAAGATTCTGTGTTTCCTATAACGTATCCCCTGCTGTGCTACTAGGGTAAGAAAATATCCATGATATTTTTATTTCAAATTTTGATAACTTATTCATCAATGATTTTTTACATTCATTTTGATTTAAAAAAGTATTGTATCAAAGTATTATTTATATTGATTACTGAGTTTTTTGGTCTCCCTTCAGTTTTGTGTCTGAAGGAAGAACCTTATTTGTCTCTTTCCTATCACCATAGTCCTGACCCTTGAAGAAAAAAGACTCCTTGGTCTAGTACTGGGTTTGACAGAGGATGAGTCTTCTTTACTGAGGGTCACCTAAGCTCCTTCAAAATACTAATCTGTGCTCTGACCGGTGCAGAAGGGGAGAGCGTAACATTTCCCGAGCTTGCTTTAATTTGGAAGCCTCCACCATGGAGCAGTTTGTGAACATGGGACACCTTGGTCTTTCAAAGCTATTGTCTCTAGTTTTTCTCAAACTCTAGGTCTTTGATAGCCTTTGTAAGAAAATTAAAAACTAGTTTTGAAAAAAGAGTTGAAGAAAAAAGCTAAAGAATAATAAATACAGTAAAATGTACAAGTGACACAAGTTTATTAATGAGAGTTGTGAAACATAATTTGTATTATTTCTTTAATATATGTACACAGGAATAGCTGACGTGAGCCTCTACAAGCCTGGAGAGGCTTCACCTCAATTCTTTACACATCGGGACCACAGCTCCAAATTCTTTCAATCCCCTTTCAACCTGCTCTGATCCGGAAATTACTTTGATAGCCACAGGAGAAGGAGTCCTTTGTATTCAAATGTAAACAAACAATATACATTTGAAAAACAATTCAAGTTTACAAGAGAATGATAATAAACAGAGATAAAATATACATTTGCAGGGGATTAGATATACATTGGAAACCAAGAGGTGTCAAAGTAAACAAGGTAATGTATACCTCCATAAGGATGTTCAGTTACAGATCTGAAACAAAAGAGAGTTAGAGCATGTGTTCAGAAGAAAAAAGGGAACTTTGCACTGAGGGAGTAATTTATTGGTTGAGGTTTTAACTTTTGGAATACTTAACCTAAATTTCCCTTGGTTAGGGAGGGACTGATTTTGATTTTCCCCATCATTGGTCCCTTAGTGGAGAGACAAATCATTAGGTTATCATCACACTGTAAGAGACACTGAGGGAGGGGTCAAGGTAATAGAACCTTCCTCCTAGGCAGCAGGAAGCTACAGCTGTAAGGTAAGCAAGGTGAAGACTTATGAGTCCTAGTCATTATTACTCCCGATTTCCTGGACCATACCAGTGGTCTTGAGGTTATTTGCTCTGCATCTTCCCAGTTCTTGCAGGCTTCTTTTTGGTCTTCACTCATTCCTGGATGCTACAGATTAGCCTCCTCTTATTCTCCTTCTAGTCAGTGACAGCACTTGCCTTCTTGCAGGGAAAGCCTCCAGACGTGGAGAGGATATCCACAGCGCAACTAAGCATGGGAATAGCCGTTGCCTATGATTAGTCAATAAAGTCAGTTTGCAGCAGGTTGAGGGACCCCAACCTCTCAATTGTATTTGAACTTGTTTCTCTGTGTTACAAGAAGCAGAAGTAGGTAGGGCACATCATGAGAAGCAGCTCTATTGGAAAACCCAGGAACAAATCCAATATTTTTAAGTTCTATGTAACCATTTTTTTCTGAATACAGTGTTTGGATTAGGATGGGGAGAATAAAATTGAAGCCATGGGATGCTAGTCTGGGTATACCCAAAGTTCATTAAAATTTAGGCTGGTGACAGCAGGACAGATATTTACAAATCTGTCATTGAAGAGTCTAGTGGTTGGCTTGATGAGGAATTAGACAGAGGCACCTTAATAAGAGATGGAAAATCTTTTGTTAATGGTATGTACAGTTAAATAGAAAATGTTTAGGGTTATTTAGCTTATTAACACTTCTAGCACTTGTATTAGTTTCCTATTTCTGCCATAATAAATCACCATAAATTAGTGGCTTAAAACAGCACCCATTTATTATTTTATTGTGCTATAGGTTAGATGGTTTCTCTGCTTCAGGTCTCACATGGCAAAAGTCAAAGCTGTGTACCATTCTGGTGGCTCTAGGTCCCTGTTTCCTTGCGGACTGTCAGCTGAGGGCCATTCCCAGCTTTGAGAGTCCACCCATCTTCCTTGGCTTGTGGCCTCCTTCATCTTCAAAGGCAGCAATGGCAGGGCAAGTCCTCCTGTCTCATTCCTCCTGCCTCTCCTGTTACATTACTTTGACTTCAGATGGGGAAGCCCCTTGACTTGGCTTTCAGAAAGTAAAAGAAAACAACCTCATAAAAATTAATTGATTAAACTTGTTTGGAAAATCTGAGCATTTGTATACTAATCATTAGACATGCATCCTAGGGAGTTATATATCATTAAATCCTAAATAATGAGAAGACTAGAATTCTGGAAGTGATTTTAAATATTCTAGAAAAACCTGTAAAGTTTTAGAGTATTGGCAATAGAAACAAAGTATAGCTCCTCAAATTAGAAAAGCCTACATTCTAAATAGCCTCTGTCTTTAAAGTCTCCCCTAGGATTATAGCCATGAACTATAAACTTTCTAACTCTAGTCTCTGTTTCAAATAATGTCTTATGCCACCACCAAACTAATTTTTTCAAATCAAATTCAATCCTCTCTCTTCCCTGCTTATAATTCTTCAATGGATATCTTTTGGATACAAAACAAACTCCTAAGCAACATGTATAGATTTTTCATGATCTGTATATGTAGACTCATATCCCAAGGCTCTCTAATCTACAACCTAAACCCTAATTGCACCAAGCTTCTTGTCATTCATGAAATATGTCATGCTTACTCATAACTCGTGCCTTTGCAGATGTCACTTCTTGTTTGAATAGACATGAATAAGGAAGTCTACCATTTCTTCTGTTGTTTCAATATTCAACAAAACTACTGTGCATCTACTTGGTGCCAGACACTGAGAATACAGATCAAAAACACACTTGTCCTTTAAAAAAGCATAAAGACAAGTCAACAGATCATAGAGTGTGAATAGGGTCTGTGGTAGGAAGATTAACAGTCCCGCTAAAGATGTCCACATGTTTCCTTGACTGGAAAAAGGGACTTTGCAGATATAATTAAATTAAGAGTCTTGAGATGGGAAGATTATCCTTAGTTATGCAGGTAGATTCAAGCTACTCACTTGGGTCCTTAAAAGTGGAGAACCTCTCCTGGCTGTGGTCAGAGAAAGAAATGTGCTGACGGAAGCAGGATCAGAGAGATGCTATGTTGCTAACTTTGAAGATGGTGGAAAGGGACAAAAACAAAACCAAGGCATGTGGGTGGCCTCTACAAGCTGGAAAAGGCAAGGAAATGGATTCTCCTTCAGAGCTTATAGAATAGAATGCATCCTACGGACACCTTGATTTTATCCCCAGTGAGGCCATTGTTGAACTTCTGATTTACACAACTGTAAGGTAATAAATTTGTGTTGTTTTAAACCACTAAGTTTGTGATAGTTTGTTATAACAGCAATGGAAAACTAATACAAGGTTTGTAATAAAGTTTATATTTGTTGTATTTCATTGATTCCAAGATGGACTTTGCCCCCCTTCCCCAAGCTGAAGAGCTGTGAAATTGAGTAATGTCTTATAATTGTTGTAATCCAGGAAACATTCATGACATGGTTGAAATGATCATTGCCTACTTATCAAAATTGCAGAATGGGTGATAGTGGCTTGGAAGAGAGTCCTGAAAACAACATTGGACTATATTTTCAAAAAATGCTTTATTACCAATGCTCTTGATGGAACAGAGGACACTACTATGTGAAAAAATACAGTTGTTGATGACTCCGAGTAGAAAAGTGATTCCGAAAACTGAACTTGAATGTGAAAGATGTATGACAAAAAGCTTAGCCAGTTTATTTTACTTATATTTCTATGTATATGCACTAGAGTTATATATTACAAAACATATACCTAAATAGGTCTGGATGAGCCCTTTCACCAGTATTAAATTAAAATTCTAAGTGATAAATCATTGTATAGTAGTTTAATTCACAATGTTAGTTCCCATATTTGATAATTGGTGATATCTATAAAACTAATTATTTTGTTATGGGTTGATTGTACCTCCTGCCCCCCCCCCCTTATGTGTTGAAGTCCTAACCCCTAGTATCACAAAGTGACCTTATTTGGAAATAGGTTCACTGCAGATGTAATTAGTTAAGATGAGATCAGACTGGAGTGGGTAGGCACTTAATCCAATATGAGTGGTGTCCTTTTAAAAAGAGGAAATTTGGACACAGAGATAGACACACAAACAGGGAGAATGCCCTCCCAACCCCTCTGTCCCTTCCAGAGGAGGGAGTGATTTACTTGACTGATGAGTTTAGGAGAAGGAACTGACAGAGCGTCTTAGGCCCTTTCTCTCGTCATATCTGCCTAGTTGCAGAGAACAGTGTCCCCATTTACTCCTGGCCAAGTAGTGGGCTTCTCAGATAGGCTCTGTCCCTGTGTCAGCTCCGTGACCCCTGTGTTGTGTGAATACATCTAATTAAGAAGTAAAATATTAAAAAGCCCGCCTGACCCACAGGTCTGAATCATATTCTCTTATACCTTTTATTAACTAAAAGGGTGATTTTTTTGTTGTTGTTGCGGTACACGGGCCTCTCACTGTTGTGGCCTCTCCCCTTGCGGAGCACAGGCTCCGCATGCACAGGCTCAGCGGCCATGGCTCACGGGCCTAGCCACTCCATGGCATGTGGCATTTTCCCGGACCGGGGCACGAACCCGTGTCCCCTGCATTGGCAGGTGGACTCTCAACCACTGCG
The DNA here is from genome assembly GCF_011762595.2 of Tursiops truncatus. Taxonomy (NCBI): domain Eukaryota; kingdom Metazoa; phylum Chordata; class Mammalia; order Artiodactyla; family Delphinidae; genus Tursiops; species Tursiops truncatus. The sequence continues at coordinate 36,744,521 of NC_047036.1, forward strand.
CCACCACGGAAACCCTAAAAAGGTGATATTTTGACCTCTGTCTGCTTGACTTCTGGGTTTGCCAGTTGGTTTCAACAGGCAAGGAAAAGGGAGTGCCATTTATGACCTTACTGATCATCAATATAGGCTCTCAAGCACAGTGTACGGAAGAGAGATATAAATCCACGGATAGAATATAATGAAAAGACAAATAAAAAGGCAAGGCATAAATAAGGGCAGAGGTAACTCATCTAGGAAAAGTAAGGAAAGGTTTTTCAGAGGATGTGAAATTTGACACTAGAATGATGACTAGGAATTCTTCAGACAGAGAAAAGGGTAAAGGCAATCAATCTAGGATGAAGGAATAAAACATGAAAAGTCAGAGCACACAGTACACACATACAGAGCCAGGTATCTTTAGAGAACATAGGAAAATGTATTGTGACTGAACTGAAGCTCAGATAAGATAGGATTGGTTTGGGGCAGGATGAAACAGGAAAGGGCACAAGGAACTATGAAGCATTTTAAAATAAGAAACAACGAATTATATTTATATTGTAGATAGAAAATTCTGGCAGTAAGTACAGGATTCTGTACTATAGTTTCTGGCTATAGTACAGGAGACAAGGACGGGAAGCTGGTCTGGGAGATGTTGTAGGGCACTTGCTGATGACGATTTGCTTTCAAGTAGTGACAGTGGGTGATAACAGGAGATGACATATCAGGTGCTTGGGATTATTTGTTCGGCATTACTCCTTTTGAACAAATGAACAGAGAAAACAGAGTGAGGTAAACTTTTAATGGAATGATCTTTTAAAACTTTTACTTGTAAAAAAATTTACCTATAAATGTCTATGGGTTCAAGATTACTAGAGTTTGACTAGAGGTAGGATATATATGGCCAGGTAGCAGAACAGACATAGTACTCTTGTTCTGGTAGCTACAATGAAACAAAAATTAAAAAAAAAATTATCTGGGATGAAACTGAGCTGCATAGTTGGAGAGAATTTTCCTCACACACAAAAAATTGTGTCTTCTTAAATGTGCCACTTGAAGATGGTAGATAGTGGTGGGAGGTCAGAGGGTTAGATGGAAGGAGAGCTCTTTAGATGACTAAGAAAGTTATCCTGATTTGAGATGTGCTTGGGGATAGCAATCCCTACACATCAACAAAAAGAAAAGAAGAAGAAAAACTTCTCAAGTAACATGAAGCGTACAGAGCATCATGACGGAAGTTAAAACCAAAGACTGAACAGAGTCGGCTATAACCAGGTATTTCAGAACAAACGGGAGAAAAGTTAATTGTTTAAATCTCTGCTGGAAGAGAGCAGGCATTAGGGAAGTGGGAGGTTGGGACTATTGTTGGCAATCCAAGGGAAAAGGAAATTAAAATGGAGAAAGGAGAGTACAGGGAGAGGAAATTCAAATTCACACCACAGCTTGTTCATGTTTTATTGGGTAAAACTTTAAAGCTGGAAAAGTGGATGTCACATTGCCAAGTCTAAAAATCATTTATGTGCCTTTTAGAATCTACTGACTCCAGGCCAAAATAAAAGTGAATCTTTTTTTACCTTCTTTCTGGGACTATCAGCCACTTGGACATGTTGGCTCTTTAATCACCTTGTAACTGATATTAGTATTTTAAGAGAGGCAGTGCTATTTGCTGGATGGCAATATTAATATTATTTTTAGGATAATGATGTGGCATTCATCCAATGGTCCTGACAGGTTGGTGTTTTTGTTGATCATCCTTCTTTGCCTTTTCAATTAATTTTTTTTCTTTCTACATGCAATTTCTTTTACATGCAATTTCTACAGGGTTGTAATTTAATAAATTTGAATCTTTCCCATTCACAGGAATTACTTAATCATGTAAAGGCTATTCCCCAAAGTTAACGTTTTAGTTATTTTTCAATGCCTGTGACTGTTTTAGCATTAAACATTTCATCCATGAGTCAGTAAATTTTTCAGAAAAAAATCTCTTTTACTTACATATGATTTCAATTGTTTCAATTAATATACCTGGGGAAAATAGGATTTTATACTCATTTTATAATTTATAATGGAAATTACTTTAGTGTGCTGTAACTACTTCCAAATACTCATTATATGAATATCACAATATTATCCCGTATCTTGGTAATTTAGAGGAATGATAGCTGCCCTTGGATGAGATGTTATTATAATCATTAGAAGATTCTCTAAAAGATGCAGAGTTAATTTTAGCAAATCCTTTTTTAATGATAATAAAACAAATTCTAGCATATAACATGTACATTAAATTTCTTCTCCATTTTTTTGTGAAAGAGTTTGTCCCTTCCCTACAATATACTAAATTAGAAACCAGTCTATACTTAAAGAGACTTCAGAATTAGAAAAAAAAATGACTTTTAGATTATGGCCCTGCTTTTCTCAAGATGAGATTCTGTAACACTTTATTCCTGAGAAATGCTCCTTTAAAAACATTTCATGGTTAAATAAGTTTGGGAATCACTGAATATGACCATACTTGGAGACCTGCAAAGTTCATTTGTATCTTAAAGCCTATAAAGCTCTTATAGGTTCTTTTATAAAGTTGCATTTAACTTCTTTTAATCCAGTGTTTCTCAAACCTCCTGGACCACTGACAAAATTTCTCAAGGCTCCAGCACAAACATCTTGTACTACACAAATTGGGAAAAACCAATCCAGTCCCATAATAATATAATTAAGGAAACCTAATATGAGCCTCAGGACAGTCAAGCAACTAGCTCAACGTGGTGCCATTAGTTAATGCCAGGGTCTAGAATAATTTATACATTTCCTAATTAACAATGACTTGTGGCTCAGGGGCCTGGATGCCTGAAGAGATGAAGAATGTAGGCAATTTTATGATAGCCTATATCGTATGACTTACTTTACTCCATATGACAGACTTTAGGTCCATCCACATCTCTACAAATGACCCAATTTTGTTCCTTTCTATGACTGAGTAATATTCCACTGTATATATGTACCATATCTTTACGATGTGGTACACTTCATTATATTGTTATGAGGTTCCATCCAGACACGTGTAAAGCATTTTATAAAATCTACAACATTATGCAATTAAAACAGCATTCATTCTAATGTCTGGTCTTACATTTAGGTCTTTAATCCATTTTGAGTTTATTTTTGTGTTATGGTGTGAGGAAGTGCTCTAATTTCATTCTTTTACGTGTAGCTGTCCAGTTTTCCCAGCACCACTTATTGAAGAGACTGTCTTTTCTCCCTTGTATATTCTTGCCTCCTTTGTCATAGATTAGGTGTCCATAGGTGCATGGGTTTATCTCTGGGCTTTCTATCCTGTTCCATTCATCTATATTTCTGTTTTTGTGCCAGTGCCATATTGTCTTTTTTTTAATATAGATTTAAAAATAATTAATTAATTATTTTTTGGCTGTGTTGGGTCTTCATTGCTGCATGCAGGCTTTCTCTAGTTGCAGTGAGCGGGGGCTACTCTTCGTTGCGTTGCATGGGCTTCTCACTGCAGTGGCTTGTCTTTGTTGTGGAGCATGGGCTCTAGGCATGCAGGCTTCAGTAGTTGTGGCATGTGGGCTCAGTAGTTGTGGCTTGCGGGCTCTAGAGCACAGACTCAGTAGTTGTGGTGCATGGGCTTAGTTGCTCCATGGCATGTGGGATCTTCCCCGGACAAGGGCTCGAATCCGGGTCCCCTGCATTGGCAGGTGGATTCTTAACCACTGCGTCACCTGGGAAGCCCCATACTCTCTTGATTACTGTAGCTCTGTAGTACAGTCTGAAGTCAAGGAGCCTGATTCCTCCAGCTCCGTTTATCTTTCTCAAGATTGCTTTGGCTATTTGGGGTCTTTTGTGTTTTAACACAAATTGTAAAATTTTTTGTTCTAATTCTGTGAGAAATGCCATTGGTAATTTGATAGGGATTGCATTGAATCTTTAGATTGCTTTGGGCAGTAGAGTCATTTTCACAATATTGATTCTTCCAATCCAAGAACATGGTATATCTCTCCATCTGTTTGTGTCATCTTTGATTTCTTTCATCAGTGTCTTATAGTTTTCTGAGTACAAGTCTTTTACCTCCTTAGGTAGGTTTATTCCTAGGTATTTTATACTTTTTGTTGCAATGGTAAATGGAATTATTTCCTTAATTTCTCTTTCTGATCTTTCATTGTTAGTGTATGGGAATGCAAGAGATTTCTGTGCCTTAATTTTGTATCCTGCAACTTAACTCTTAGAGGAAAACATAGGAAGAACACACTTTGACATAAATCACAGCAACATCTTTCTTGACCCACCTCCTAGAGTAATGAAAATAAAAACAAAAATAAACAAATGGGAACTAATGAAGCTTAAAAGCTTTTGCACAGCAAAGAAAACCATAAATGAGATAAAAAGACAACCCTCCGAATGGGAGAAAATATTTACAAATGAAGCAACTGACAAGGGATTAATCTCCAAAATATACAAACAGCTCTTGCAGCTCAATAACAAAAAAAAAACAACCCAATCAAAAAGTAGGCTGAAGACCTAAATAGACATTTCTCCAAAGAAGATATACAGATGGCCAACAAACACTTGAAAAGATGCTCAACAGCACTAATGATTAGAGAAATGCAGATCAAAACTACAATGAGGTATCATCTCACACTGGTCAGAATGGCCATCATCAAAAAATCTACAAACCAGTGCTGGAGAGGGTGTAGAGAAAAGGGAACCCTCTTGCCCTGTTGGTGGGAATGCAAATTGATACAATCACTATGGAGAACAGTATGGAGGTTCCTTAAAAAACTAAAAATAGAACTATCATATGACCCAGCATTCCCACTACTGGGCATATACCTTGAGAAAACCGTAATCCAAAAAGACACATGCAACCCAATTACCAGGACATGGAAGCAACTGAAATGTCCATTGACAGATGAACGGATAAAGACGATGTGGTACATATATATAATGGAATATTACTCAGCCATAAAAAGGAACAAAATTGGATTATTTGTAGTGATGTGGATGGACCTAGAGTCTGTCATACAGAGTGAAGTAAGTCATAAAGAGAAAAACAAATATCATATATTAACACATATATGTGGAATCTAGGAAAATGGCACAGATAAACCTATTTGCAGGGCAGGGATAGAGACGCAGATGTAGAGAGCAGATGTGTGGATATGGCAGGGGGAGGGGTGGGATGAATTGGGAGATTGGGATTGGCATATGTGCACTGTCATCTGTAAAACTGATAGCTAGTGGGAACCTGCTGTATAGCACAAGGAGCTCAGCTTGGTGCTCTGTGGTGACCTAGATGGATGGGATGGGGGAGGTGGGAGGGAGCTCTAAGAAGGAGGGTATATATGTATACATATAGCTGATTCACTTAATTGTATAGCAGAAACTAACACAACATTGTAAAGCAACTATAGCTCAACTTAAAAAAAACCCCACCAGCATTCATTCTAAAAAAAAAAAAAATTACCAATGACTAACAATGAATGTTACTATTGGTACAGAGACATTATGATTCTTCCTTTCTCTAAAAAGTGCTTTATAATTTTCTTTTCAAACTTCGGAACTTCACTGGTGGCACAGTGGTTAAGAGTCCGCCTGCCAATTCAGGGGACACAGGTTCGAGCCCTGGTCTGGGAAGATCCCACATGTCGCAGAGCAGCTAAGCCCATGCACCACAACTACTGAACCTGCGCTCTAGAGCCCACGAGCCACAACTGCTGAGCCTGCGTGCCACAACTACAGAAGCCCGTGTGCCTAGAGCCCATGCTCCACAATAAGAGAAGCCACCACAATGAGAAGCCTGAGCACCGCAACGAAGAGTAACCCCTGCTCACTGCAACTAGAGAAAGCCCACGCGTAGCAACAGATAGAAAATAGACAAAAATAAATAAATTTTAAGAATAAATAAAAATATTTTAAAAAAACTTCTGATACCTAATAAGGTGATATATCACACATTCCTCCTGTCTCTTTTCCCATATCATAAATGATATAACAACATATCTAAGTGACAAACAAAGGAAGAATTGACATCTAAGCCCTCATTCTGACCAAACTGAAAATGTTCCCTTCTCTCATCCACGTACCACACTTGCTTTAGTTCAAACGATACAGACTCCCATAACTCCCATTCTCTCCCCTTCATCCATCTCCCCTCACACATCTTTCAGGAACAATGCTTCGGCTTTGGCTCCAGGGTTTCTTGATGGGCTACAGGACACCCATAGACACACAGTGATGCTCTAGCTAATTGTTCTGGATGTCACTGTATGATTATATTCTTTTTCAACTACTTTCCCTGAGAAGATTGTTCCTTGGTCTTTTTCTTCCTCATGCTTTGTGACTTTGGGCTCTGGTCAACATAACCATTGATCCTTTGCAATGAATTCATCATATGAAAGGAATAATTGATACAGAGCCTGGATACCAGAGTTTCATCATGGAGTGGACGTTGATTGTTTACGTATCAGCATCTATTCCATTGATCTCTGGCAGCCATGCTCATCTGGATGGGGCTGCATCCCTAGGTCCAGTGGATAACATATAATCGAATTCCTTCATGTTACAAGTCACCAAGTCTCAATTCCTGGACTTTTATTTTGAGGAAATGGAAGGGAGTGCTCTCTTTTCTGCAAGCCATAAATCTGAAAGCATATTGAGCTGAAAGAGCTACAGTCATTTTTTTTAACGATGAGGGAAGAATCTGAGAAAATAAGAAGCCAACATAGCATAACGTGGATCCAAGAGATGGAGGGAGAGAAACAGGGTCCTCTGATATAGTCTGATCAAGTGGTACTAGGAACTAGTTACCTTCAAATTTTCAATTACAGGAGCCAATAATTTTTTTTTCCCTTTAGGATGTTTGGGTGAGTTTTGTACAATTTGCAACTGAAAGTTTTCTTTGAAACATACCACTTACTCTACTGTCACATATCTTTATGTCTGTATGGTCTTCAGCTGCTCTTAGGTTGCATCATCTTCAAAATAAAGGGGATAGCCTACTGCCTAGATGATTTCTAGTTACCTTACAGCTGTAATTTTCCATTACCCCTCAGTGGCTAGAAGCAGAATTAATGGCTTTTGACTTTCAAATCTGGGCTCAGACATTGTAGCCAATGATCCCAAGTTGGGTCCCAACAAGAGTCCTCCTGCCCGTGTCATTAGAGCTGAAATGCTTTATTCTTTGATCAAGGATGGGAGCTCATGCTTTAGATCAAGCCAGTACTGGTCCATGGCCTGTTAGGAACCAGGCTGCACGGCAGGAGACAAGCGACAGGCGAGCGAGCGAAGCTTCATCTGTATTTATAGCCACTCCCTATCACTCGCGTTACTGCCTGAGATCCACCTCCTGTCAGATCAGCGGTGGCCTTAGATTCTCATAGGAGCGCGGACCCTACTATGAACTGCGCATGTGTGATCTAGGCTGTGCGCCCCTTATGAGAATCTAATGCCTGATGATCTGAGGTGGAGCTGAGGCAGCAGCTGCAAATACAGATTATCATTAGCAGAGAGGTTTGACTGCACACAGACCATAATAAATTAATTGCTTGTAGACATATCAAAACCCTATCGGTGAGTGGCAAGTGACAAGCTGTATCTGGTGGCAGGCTTTATAGTGGCAAGTGAGTTGATGTACATCAGTTGCACAGCTGCATCTGGTGGCAGGCTTTAAGTCAGAATCCGACGCTTGTTTTAGTCCGCGTGTGGCCCGCCCATTATTTTATTTACCACTTCCATCCACGCCGCTTTCCCGCACTGCACACTTGTCTCAGTCACAGTTTTGTTAAGCCCACAAGCTAACCCTAGCCAAAATGAGTAAAAAACACACGTTGCCGAAGAGCTTCTTTGAAAAGGCGGAAAGACCCAATGATGAGACAGCAGAAGACTCTAAGACTGCCAACAAAAAGAAAGCTGCATTTAAAAGAAAATACCAAGAGTCCTACTTAAATTACAGGTTCATTGCCACAGGTGACTGACATTCTCCAAGCCCGCTTTGTATAATATGTGGTAACCGGCTATCCGGAGAAGCCATGAAACCTTCAAAACTGCTCCGCCACATGGAGACCAAGCACCCTGCATTAAAAAGACAAGACTTTGGAGTTTTTCAAAAGAAGAAAGCGTGAACATGAAGAACAGAAGCAGTTACTGAAGGCCACCACTTCATCAAATATGTCTGTACTGAGAGCCACATTCTTAGTGGCTAACCGCATTGCTAAAGCTAAGAAGCCCTTTACTGTTGATGAAGAGTTGATCTTGCCTGCTGCTAAGAACATTTGTCATGAACTTTCAGGAGAGGTTGCAGTCCAAAAGGTGGCACGTGTTCTTCTTTCAGCTAGCACCATAACTAGACGAATTGATTGTTAGGATTAATGAGTCACCGTGGTACACGATCCAGGCTGACCAGTCTACCGATGTTGACAACAAGGCAACAATGCTTGTTTTTGTGCAATATATTTTTCAGGAGGATGTGCGTGAGGATATGTTATGTGTACTTTTTTTGCCAACCAACACCACAGCTGCAGAACTATTCAAGTCTTTGAATGATTACATATCAGGAAAACTGAATTGATCATTTTGTGTAGGTATATGCATGGACGGAGTGGCTGCCATGACGGGACAACTTTCTGGTTCCACTACTCGGGTCAAAGAGGTCGCTTCTGAATGGGAGTCTACACACGGTGTCATCCATAGAGAAATGCTGGCTAGCCGAAAAGTGTCACCTGAACTTAACAACATTTTGCAGGATGTGATTAAAATTATCAACCACAGGGCTTCCCTGGTGGTGCAGTGGTTGAGAATCCGCCTGCCGATGCAGGGGACACGGGTTCATGCCCTGGTCCGGGAAGATCCCACATGCCGCGGAGCGACTAGGCCTGTAAGCCATGGGCACTGAGCCTGCGCGTCTGGAGCCTGTGCTCCGTAACGGGAGAGGCCACAACAGTGAGAGGCCCGCGTACCGAAAAAAAAAAAAAAAAAAAAAAAGTTATCAACCACATAAAAGTATATGCCCTTAACTCACGTCTGTTCGTGCAGCTCTGTGAGGAGAAGGACGCAGAGCACACAGGTCTTCTCTTACACACAGAAGTGAGATGGCTTTCTAGAGGTAGATCACTGGCCAGAGTTTCTGAGTTACGAGAGCGGCTCCAGAGATTTCTTTTAGAAAAACACTCACCACTGGCAGCACATTTCAATGACATAGAATGGGTCACAAAACTTGCTTACTTGTGTGGCACATTCAACCTGCTCAACAAACTCAATCTGTCACTTCAGGGGAGAACGACAACTGTGTTCAAGTCGGCAGATAAAGTGGCAGCATTCAAAGCCAAACTGGAATTATGGGGGTGACGAGTGAACATTGAGATTTTTGACATGTTTCATACATTAGCAGAGATTTTGAGAGACTGAGCCAGGGCCTTCTTTCTCCCAGCTGGTGCACGATCATCTATCCCAGCTTTCAAAAGAGTTTGTGCATTACTTCCCAACCACAAAAGACCCCCGAACTGGGAAGGAATGGATCCGCGACCCATTTGTGAATAAGCCAGGTGAATCGACTTTGTCCGTGCTAGAAGAGGATCAACTGCTTGAGATCGCAAATGACAGTGGCCTTAAAAGTATGTTTGAGACAACTTCATATCTCCATACGCTCTGGATTAAAGTCAAGGTGGAATATCCTGAGATTGCCACAAAAGCACTGAAAAGCCTGCTTGCATTTCCAGCATCCTATCTTTGTGAAGCAGGGTTTTCTGCAGTGACAGCAACCAAAGCGAGATCATGGAGTAGACTGGACATAAGCAACACACTTCGGGTGTCACTGTCTCCCATCACCCCAGGTGGGACCACCTAGTTGCAGGAGAACAAGCTCAGGGCTCCCACTGATTCTGCACTATGGTGAGTTGTGTAAGTATTTCATTATATATTACAATGTAATAATAATAGAATTAAAGTGCACAATAAATGTAATGTGCTTGAAGCATCCCGAAGCCACCACCCTCCCCTGCCCCGGTCCATGGAAGCATTGTCTTCCACGAAACCGGCCCCTGGTGCCAAAACGGTTGGGAACTGCTGCTGTACAGCACACACTCTCTCCGCGACAGACTGGGGGTGGGGCTGCTTTGTAGGGCTCTGAACAGCAGAAGGGGGCGAGGTTCTCCCCTGGCTAGCACAGCTGTGCCTCTTTCGCTCCAGGTTGCAGTAGGGGTGCAGCCTCTCTAAACATGGCCCGCCGCTGCCATCTTGAATTGCAGAGTCGTGCGTGGCGCTTCTGCACTTGGTCACCGTCCCTGAGCTGAAGGGTCCAGTGCAGCCGTTTCACGCTAGGAACTCCACTCTGGTCTGAGGTGCCGGCACTCTGGCCGCAGTACCCTGTGAACAAGAGAACCCAAAGTAAGCACAAAAGTTAAAAAAAAAAAAAAAAGGTTAGAGGGGCTTCCCTGGTGGCGCAGTGGTTGAGAGTCCGCCTGCCGACGCAGGTGACACGGGTTCGTGCCCCGGTCCGGGAAGATCCCACATGCCACGGAGCGGCTGGGCCCGTGAGCCATGGCCGCTGGGCCTGCACGTCCGGAGCCTGTGCTCCGCAAACGGGAGAGGCCACAACAGCGAGAGGTCCGCGTAACGCAAAAAAAAAAAAAAAAAAAAAAAAAGGTTAGACTTTATTCTATTTTTATTTCCTGGGAATTGTTAATGGGCTTGACCGGTAACTAAATGTATTCCGTAAAAATCCTTTTTGTTGTCCTAAGAGGTATGGAGGACTTTTACTTGACAATGTTTCCACAGTTCTATTCATTGACACTCAGGTCAAAGAACTAGGATTAATAAACTTTAATTTTTGTATCAGAAAACAATTTAGTTTTTTATGAACACACGATTTTAGGGTTGCTTAGCCAGATCTCAGTCCTGTACGAAACTTGAGAAAATAAGAAGCCAAGAAAATTAGTTCTTTTTAATAATGTTTGGTATATATTCTGATTTTCAGACACCATTTGATTCACTTAAAGTAAACATATCCATGTTTTAACATCCACCCTGACAGCAGAAACAAAACACAATAAAGCAAAACAATAAATTCTTGGCAAGTAAGATGATTCCCTCCCTCTCTCCCTCCATTCTTTCCTTCCTTCCATTTCATTTAGGGTTGTAAGCACTTTGCAAGTTATCAAAGAAACAACAGTGCAAAACAATTAAAGATACTTCAATGGAAACTTGCAGTCTAGTGAGGGAAACAGACATAAATAACCTAATGAACGATTATTATGCATAACATGTTCTTTGAAGGAAATGTGCAGGGTGCTATGTAAGTGTGAAACAGGGGCAATGCATATGGTGGAGAAAAAAGACTGCCCTAAAGGAGTGCTGTTTGAGCTAAGATCCAGAGCAAAATTTGCAAGTAAATGGTGAAGGGGATACAGGTGCTAATGTAGTAGGCAGAGACAGGTAGGAGCATAGGACGCTTAAAGGATTAACACAGAACAGTCCAATGTGGTTGGAGTATAGACAGGAAGAGAAAGAGGCCAAAGCTGACGCTAGAGAGAGTCAGGGGCCATGGGTCATGCAGGACTGTGCAGGCTACGTTCGAGCTTTAGGTCTTTATCCTAAGGGCAATGAGAAGACATTAAAGTTGGAGACCAGCAGGGCCACAATCAAACTGGCATTATAAATGACCACTTTGTGGTGTAAGAATGACTTCAGAGAATGTACTGAGAGTGGAATGTATTGAGATCAATGAGAACCTTCCAGCAGTAGTTCAGGATGGAGGTAATGGGGGTTTGTACCTGGGGACTGTAGGGTGGGTGGGAAGGGAATTAATTAAGCTATGCTGAGGAGGTAAATGAAGAGATTTTCTTGAGGTTTTATACCTGATTTACCTTTGAACCCTAAAAATCTAATCTAATGCCTAATTTCAAACAATGACAATAAATAATTATTGAATTAAATTTAGCAATGACGCATGCACTATTTAAGGGCAGCTGACTCAAGAGATAATTATTTAAATGAATATCGACATATTCAACCCAATCATTCTCCTTCCTTTAGGAAATTTTAGTATAGGCCCAGTAAAACATAGAACTGAGTCATTATCATTTGAAAACAGCCAATGTGGCTCATTTAGACCCAAATCCCTACAGTCAGACTATGTGGACAGTCACTGGCTGTGGTTTTCAGTTTAAGTACTCAGAGTTCCTTGCTTAGATGATGACTCTTCTGGAAGCTATTCTAAATTCATTTACTTTAAACATAAGGAAACATTTCCAGGAAATAACAGTCTTTTTGGCAGGAATTTTTATCACCAGAAGCTCTGACATTTTACAGAATGCAACAAATAAGTAGTGTAAATATTGCATACTCAAAGGGAATTTCAATTTTAATTAAAGCCCACCCTCCATTTTAAAACAAACCTTGTTAAAAAATATCTCCTCCCCTTAAGATGGTTGTAATTTTAGGGTAATGTCCTCTAACAAAAGGCAGTTATCTGTGATCCAGTGTAAATGTAACATCTTAAGTGCAAAAGTACAGCAAGATTCAATGAGCTGAAAATTATCTGAAACATTTTAGTGAATAGATTTATTATATTTTTTTCTCTGCTATTTATTGAAAAGGAGTCTCTTTTCTGATATTCATGGGGTTTATTTTTAACAATGGACAATATTTAACAGAAAGTTATATTAAGGTGTTAAATTTACTCTAAAGGTGAAATACCAAGCCATACATGCATATATCAGGAAAACTAAGAATTTCAGGTCACCATTAGTTTATAAACCCTTTCCTCTCACTACAATCATCGGGTGCATCCTTTCTTTTCCAGGATGTTATGTAAAACTTAGTCATAAAATATACTGATTTTCATTGATTCCCAAATACATACTGAATGTGCCCTTATTGGGTTAAAAAGCTTCCCCAAGGCTACGTATTTGCACACTGGATATCCAAGAAAACCCCCCTGATCCATCCTCAAAGACCTATTATTTCTGCTCTTGTAGGCTCTGTTTTCTAGATGGAAGTCATGTCACCTCTTCCCATGTCACTTCCCAAGGATCTACATTTCACAATGCACGCTGGGATTGTTAATTTTTGAATCAACTTGGCTGCTGTAAGAGATGCCCAGATAGCTGGTAAAACAAATCTGAGTATGTCTGTGAGGGCGTTTCTGGAAGAGATTAGCATGTGACTGAGTTGACCGAGTAAGGAGACTAGAATCATCCAATCCATTGAGGGACCTAAAGAAGCCAAAAGGGGGAGGAAGGGGGAATTCTCTCTCTTTTCTTGAGCTGGGCTGTCCATTTTCTCCTGCCCTCAGACATAGGAGCTCCTGCTTTCTCAGGCCTTCAGTCTCACACTGGGCTTGCATGGTTTTGGGGCATTTGGGCGCAGATGAAATTATACCATCAACTTTCCTGGGTCTCCAGTTTGCAGGGACAGCTGTGGGACTTCTCAGCCTCCATAATCATGTGAGCCAATTCTCATAATAAATCTTCTCATATATCTATATACATCCTATTCGTTCGATTTCTCTGGAGAACCTGACTAATACCCCTTAGCCTCAACTGTGAGTGACTGAAGGTAATGTCATCAAGGCAGCCCATTTGGATGTCATTTCATGCAGCTTAAGATCTAATGCCAGTTCCTGCCAAGCCCCACCTTGTTTCCTCTTATCCTCTCTTTTTTTTTCCTCTTATCCTCTTTGATAACTATCCTCATAGTTCTCCAACTTTGCCAGCTGGCAAGGTTGTTTGCATTCTCTTCTCTCAACATTTTCCCCCAATGTATCTATAGGATTTATAAATGTCAGTAACTCCCAAAATGCATGGCACTTTTTTCTTTTGATATAGTTTATTCCTAAAACTTGATACATATTCTAATTGAATCTCCTCATTTCTTTTATTTTAACAAGGAAATTTAGACACAAAAATGTAGATGACTCACTCAAGGTCACAAAATAAATTAGTCGCAGGACCAGGACTGCAACACATATTTCTATGTTCTGTAAAAGTTTACTCTCTGCGTAGATAAATGAGGAAAGATTTTAAAGGCATAGTGTTAAGGAAAAAAGTAAAGAAACAGATTGATACACATAATATAACACTTACATAAAGTAAAAGTTCAGGCATTAATGTGGCAATACACATTAAATGTTAGGATATTTTCCTTCAGGGTGAAGGAAAGGAAATGGGAATAGAACATGGGGAAAAAGTATAATAAATAACTAAAAACATGAGAGATTTTGCATGGATCAAATATGATAATGAGCCATGAAGTGAGTATAATTTTTTATTGATTCCTTCCTTGGGTTGGTTTTTTATTGCCAAGAATAGAGCTGTCTTTCTGTCACTTGTAACCCATGCAATCTGACAAAACATAACTTGTTTCTAAAACTTTTACACAAGTAAGAAAATCAGTTGGCCATCTGAACCAAATGAAGCATGCAGACCTCAACTTGGCAGCATAGGAAAAGGAAAGAAGGGTGCCAAGGAGTATGGAGAGAAGGGGAAATACTACCATCATTTATAGCAGAAAATCATAATATTTTTGCCAGTTGGTGTAGTCATGACAAATGAACACAAAATCTAATTGTGGCTTAGAATTGTATCTCCCTTAAAATATCATACCACGGACCAATGTAGTCAAAAATAAGTTGTGTGTGTTTTGCCAAAAGAAAAAAATATTATTAATTTAATCAAAGGCAAAAAGATTAATTATATTTGAAGATATACTTCTGAAGAGCCTTTAAACTGTTTTATATTTTGTTCAGCATATGACAAATTGCTTTACTTCTTCTTATTTGGAAAACAAAGAAATAAATATGAGAAATATATGTTTAAACAACTGACAAAAATAAATAGATAAATAGATTAAAAGACTTTAAGTAGCATTGATTTTTTTTTTTTTACCAAAAGGACTTACATTCATTTCCCACACTCAGTGTTTAAAAGTATGCATTTAAAAGATACTTTATTAATAATGTACCTCAATAATACTATTTCTACTATACAGTTGATGAAATCAACAGAGAAGACGATTGACATATCTGAGGTTACACAGAGAATATAGCTGCAAGTCTCAAAAGTAGTTCCAAAATATCACCTAGATGTCTATGATATGATAGGAAATTAGTTCCCTATTGAAAAGAAAAGAAGTTTCTAGCTCCTCTCAGATATTTCATGGCCAGTTAATCCTTTCTGTGTGCTTTAAGATAATTTATAAATCATATGATTGAAATTATAGATGCCATATCAAAAGACTCACTATTACAGAGTTTTCAAAATAGTTTCTCTCTCTCTCTCTCTCTCTGTCTCTCTCTCGCCTTTCAAACACATTTCCACCACTGAGCCCATTATCTCTACTCAAAGGAACACTTTTCCCTGGAAAATGCTGCCTCTAAATTTTAAACTATTCTTGTTTACTTTTAAATTAACCAGATAAGCTAGCATTTAAAATCTGCTTCCAGAAAGATAAAACACTCCAGTCTTCCAAGACATCTCCTTAAATATGTGTATTTTATGACGTTTAGTAAATTTCTGGCACCAGCAAATGTCCTTTGGAAAAAGAAACATCTGAGACAAAAATTTTATTTATCACTGTTGGTTGAAATACAGTAAGAAAAAAAAAACCCCACAAGTTTCAATGGCAACAAAGACAAAAATGCTGGAGGTTCCATTTTGCCATAGAAACCAGCCCTATACTGTAAGTTATATTTAATTAAGAGCCCTTTATGTCATCATGCGTGCATGTTGTTTCTTTTACTTATGGTAGTTCCCTTGAGGCCCCTGAGAACTTTTAGGTTCCCTTCAGGCCTAACGTGCTTTATTTTTTTTTGAAGTAGGATTGTACCAAATCCTCTAGCAGACTCACATATTCCCTAATCACCCTGTTACGTATTATTAAAATTTTCATATATTATATGATATGGTAATATGAAACAGGAAAGCGGCCAAAGGATATTTTTGTTAGAGAATGTGGAGACTTAGGCATGTTTTTATATTCCCAAATGCTATTTATTTGTTTAGAGATTATTATCTTTAAAGGTTTGTAGGGCAAGTCTGTGGAATTCCATTGGATTTTCTATTTAAATCCACTAGTTTCAATTTGAAAAATGGTACATGAGAACATTCTCCTTAGTCTATTTTTTATATTCAGTAACCTAGGGCAAATCACTTAGCACCTCTAAACCTCAGTTAAGTTACCTCATTTGCCAACTGAGGCAAATCTCCCTAATGGGCATATGAGAAAATTGTGATGCTGATATGCTAATAATGAAAGTATTTTACACACACACACACACACACACACAAAACCAGATGATTTCAAGAATATATGATTCAATAAGAACCTTTCTTGTTAAGCTATGAGGGGCTGATTACCTCACCTTTATGTGGAATTATTCTATAGTATTTTATGAAAGCGTGTTTTCAATTGTGTCTGACACAATAAATCAAAACTGCTCACTAAAACGTGAAGTAAATAAATGTCACCTTGAGCTTTGTACAACTCTGATCCGAAACCCATAAACGAGTTAGAATTTATGAATACTATAATTTTGTCTTATACTGGATTTCCATTCCTAAATAAAATGTAATCTCCATAGAATTATTAAAAGTCATATGGATTTGTGCTGTTTCTGCCTTTACGGTGGAGAAACAAAGATATGTTTGGCAACAAGTCTTAGTTCACATAATTTATTTTTTTTTTTTTAGTATGCGGGCCTCTCGCTGCTGTGGCCTCCCCCATTGCGGAGCACAGGCTCCGGACGCGCAGGCTCAGCGGCCATGGCTCACGGGCCCAGCCGCACATAATTTATTACAAATTAAACTCAGGTTTCTTTTATTACCTGGGCAAATTCCAAATAGTTTACTCTTCACTTTTGTTCAGTCATCAAAATGATTAACTTGAGAAACAGAGTGGGCTGTTCTGGAAGAATTCTGGAACTATCTCTTTACATTAAGCAGACCCAGCAAAAGGTCCAGGAAAACCTAGTTGAGATGCCACAGGTAATGCTCATAAGTAAACCTGATTGTAGGAATTCTTAGTGACAACCAAGTTGGAGGGGAGCAAAAAACGAATCATAAAGAAGTGACCACTGTGTTCTTTTTGTTATATGTTATGCTCTTCTCTTGCTTAGACATTTTTTTGTGGTAGGCTATTTAAGCACACACAGTTTTTTGTTATTTTGTTTTTTTGTTTGTTTTTTTTTTTTAGCACACACAGTTTTTACTGAAGCTATTCTGTCACCCTACATATGGAGAGAAAAGGGGAAGGGGTACAGCTGGCACCATGTCTGCTTTTCAGATTGTGGAAGAGGTCCTCTCCTTGCTGCAGGGCCTTTGCACCCCCTCATTGGTCTGTTTGCAATAACCCTGTGCCCACACTTTTCACTTTGCTAAGTAGTCAACATAATAAAAAGTTCAGGTTTCAGTTTGAATGTCATGTCTTCAGGTAAGCTTTCCCTAACTCTACAGTAAAAACTACATCCTTCCGGTCAGACAGTCTCAGTGTGCCCATCTCTATTGTTTCAGAGCAACTGCATGTTTATTTGTTTAATATCTAGTTCCTCGACTATACTTTGAAATGTGCAAGGACACATCTTCTCCTATTGTCATTGTTTTATATCCAGCATGTCAAGCAGCACCTGGATTATAGGGTTTAATCAATATTTGTTGAATAAATAAATAAACTGAAAATAATAATATAGTGTGATATAATACAATAAATATAATATAATATATTTAATGATCAAAGAGGTTAAAACTGCCATGAGAGGATCAAGGAGGGAGAGTTTTAAAGAGTAATATTAAGAAGTCAGGATTGTTTTTTCATCATTTGAGATTAGAGTAGCTATTGATTCTATATTTCACTTATAGTGATTTCAGGTCCATGAACTGAATTTCTGTTTTCCTCTCATTTGTTTTTATCTCATTTTTAATATCTTGAAAACTTCCATAGCAATGTACTTTCCTTTGCCCCAAATATGTGTAACAGAGCACTAAGACCAAATTATTTTTTTTCTTTAGGCTTGTTAACAGTAGCTACTATTGGATAGGCTTTAGCCACAGTCCAGATAGTACTGAATCCGTTTTTCTTAGGATTTCTTCAGTCTGTCTGGAAGATAGCTCACCCGGTTCCAAATGTAAGGCTATTCTTAACCTTTAAAAATCTTAAATCCTAAAACCTAAAATCTAAACATAAAAATCTAAATCTTAAAATCTTCAATCCTTAAACTTAAAATCTAAACCTAAAACCTTAAAAATCAGGGCTGACTATAAGAGGTGACATGGTGAAAGCATGTAAAGGTCGTAAAATGAAACTAGGACCTACAGGAGTGTGGAGGTTCACATCTCAGGGAGCTCAGCCCAGATGGGCCTGCTTGGACTATGTGCCCACCAGGCCTATTAGTCTGACTGCGATTAGAGATAAAGGCAGATTTCTGAAAAGGAAGGACAGTCATTTGACTTCCAGGTGTGCAGAAGTGGAAGATGTCATTAGATTCAATGTAAAAACATGGTACAGGGCTTCCCTGGTGGCGCAGTGGTTGAGAGTCCGCCTGCCGATGCAGGGGACACGGGTTTGTGCCCTGGTCTGGGAAGATCCCACACGCTGCGGAGCGGCTGGGCCCGTGAGCCATGGACGCTGAGCCTGTGCGTCCGGAGCCTGTGCTCCGCAACGGGAGAGGCCACAACAGTGAGAGGCCCGCGTACAAAAAAAAAAAAAAAAAAAGGTACAGTCAGGGCTCTCTGGCCAATCACAATAATAGTGATAATAATAATTTTAGTGTGTCTTATTTGTTAAGCTCTTACTATATGCCATGTACCATGCTACATGCTTTACATATATCATTATTTTTCATCTTTGCAACAACACAATTTCTTTAGTGAGGAGCTGAGAGTAGAGGCTTGGGTGACATGCTTGGGTCACACCACTGTGTTAGCAGAGCTGGTCACTGAAACCAGGCATTCTGACTCTAGAGCCATGCTCTTAGCTTGCTTAACCACTGTATGATACATGTTGATTTTTCCTGTTTCTAAAGACACTTGGGATTTCCACATCACATCTCTAATTTGTATCCTGTTAATGCCAAATGCTGTCCATTTAGATCCATGGACTGTTTATTGGCAGCTATAGCTTCCTACAGCTGTGATACACATGAGTGGCCCTGAGCATGATAAATACACTGTTTTGTGTTGTGAAGTTGGACGGAGGCAGAAGGGATACAGGGTTACTTGTGCCAGAGGTTGTCAGGTAGTGATGAAAAGAACACTTTGGTCAAGGGAGTCTGGTACTCCATACAGCAGGACTAAGATAAAGGATGATGCTTGTTACTCTGAAGCTAGTCTGTAATATGTTCTCCCAAACAATTAAATTACGCTCAATCTCTAATATCTTCCAATGATAGTTAGAATTTTAGTGTGGAAGCCCTTTAGTTTCAAAGATAAATTGATTTAAAGTTGAAGCCAGCAAAATTATTAATCACTTACAACTACGGTTTCCTTGGTTGAGTAAAATTTTGTTCCTTGGGAAATTTGACTTATGTTCACCTCTAATATGAAGAACAGGATGTATAGGTTATTAAAATAAATTTTCATAATGAATAGCAGTCAGTCTTCAAAAGTCATCAGAAGTAAGGCACAAACACATCACAAACACATCACAAGGTTGGGATTTATGATGTCACTTTTTATATTGATCCAAGTCAGCCTCACTGGCTCCACAGCTCCTTTTCAGAACTTCAGAGAATGCCTTCTCTTTCTTCTCCATGATGGCAACATTCTTAGTTCTCATCCCTAAGTCTTTCCTTGTGTTACTTAGTCAAGCAGAACATTTCAGGTTATTCTCTCTTACCCCACCCTCAGACCACATTTTATTCTCTCTCTCATATTTTTTGAACCGATCCTTTCTTTTTCATCCCTGTCATCACTATATAATTTCATCTTTTTCTTTTTTGCCTGAATTATTGGAAGTGTTTCCTAATTCATTTTCCTGTCTCTCTTATATCCCTCAAATCAACCCTTAAACTTCCTGTCAGAATGATTTTTCTAAAGGGCAAATTATTTCATATCACTTCCTTTTTCAAAACCCAGCAATGACAATTGCCTTTAGGAAAGCACAACCTCCTCCGCATTGCATGTAAGATCCCCGATGATCTGGCCTCTGCCTACCATCTCTCTTCTCCTCTCTGAGAAGTTTATGTTCTGGGGAATTTTGAGGTACTTGAAAGTGCAGTGCCCTCTCTCACTTCAATGCCTTTTTCATTGTTCTTCCCTTTGCTTGGAATGTGCTTCCTCACTTTTTCCTAAAAAATTCCTCTTCCTGGGCTTCCCTGGTGGCGCAGTGGGTGGGAGTCCGCCTGCCGATGCAGGGGACACGGGTTTGTGCCCCGGTCCGGGAGGATCCCACGTGCCACGGAGCGGCTGGGCCCGTGAGCCATGGCTGCTGAGCCTGCGCGTCCGGAGCCTGTGCTCCGCAGCGGGAGAGGCCACAACAGTGAGAGGTCCGCGTACCATAAAAAAAAAAAAAAAAAAAAGAAAAAGAAAATTCCTCTTCCTTCTTCAGAGGCTCAGAGGTCTCTCTACATCCATAAAGCCAAGCCATCTCATTTTTGTTCCCCTTGGAGACAGTTATTCTCTCCTTTTTCTTTGTTTGCAAATATTGAACGCATGACATGGTATTTAAATGGTGTCATAAAGATCTTTCTCTATGTACGGTACTTGACATGACATGGCATGAAATTCTCATTTTCGTTGGATGTTCTTTAAGAGTGCATGCTCCAGAAAGAGACTGTGTCAGCTCAAATCCTGCTCTGCCATTTACTACCCCTTTGATCCTAGATGATGTGCTTTATCTCTCCATACCTCCATTTCCTGACCTAAAAATGGGGATATTAATAATAATGTATTATACTTCAGGCTCCAGATTATTAAATGAGATAATGCATATAAAGAGCATAAAACAGTACTTGGCACTTACTGAGTGCTCAGTAATTTATTACTTATTAACTACTTTATTATTGTTATAATTTTCATTTTAAAATGTGATCCTAATAACTGGCCAGAGCTATTAATAATAATAAATACTATGATTATTGTTGTTAGCACTATTATATATTCTGCCAGAATCTGAAAGAGAAGTAGGCTAAAAGGACCCTTCACGGTACATGAAAATCTGAAAAAGACATTTATGAATAATAAATAATTAATAATAATAATTAGCATTAATATTATATAAGATTAATATACTGTATAATAATATAATAAACCATAGATCATAAAGTTAAATATTTTTCATTCATTATCACATGGCACTAATTGTCATATTCATATTAAACTTACATGTATTCTCACTCCGCATATCAAGAAACAGCTATTCACCTATATATAAACAGCAGGAGGAAGAATGAGAGACTTAAAGGGTCAAAATAGGTCAAAGATGGTAAAAATAAAGTCTTGGATAATTGAGTATTATTACTTTTTTCAATAGACTGCTGTCTCTTCAATGTCTATCTCTGGAAAGCCAGAACATTTGTTATAATGTATGTATAGTCATTTAAAAATGATTTTCTCTGTTTCCAGAGAAGAGTTTGAAGCAATCATTTTCTTATGGCTCATGACTGACCAAGAATGGTGACTCATATGCAGAGTGCTGGCCATTTTCTTCTTTATTTTGATACAACAGGGAGATTGCAACTCTGTAAAACAGTTAACTCTTGTAATCATTTAAAAATACATTTTTATCTCATCTGCTCTGATTGCTAAAGTACCCATGTAAATTTTGTTAAAACTCATATAAAGTCAAAAAACATAGTTACTGCCAAACCGACAAAACACCAAGAAACTGATCAGTTTTGTGAAAGTTTTTCAAAATTATTAAGCTATAAAAGCAAGTGGCAATTTACAGGTCTTGGATAGTCTGTTGCTATGCAAGCTAGAGTCTAACATGTCAGTGGGACCAATGTGCTAAGATATGGTATATGGACAGACTCTACTGCTGTTGATTTGTTGTTGTATTGATGATACTTCAATGTGTGGGACTGTTGTCTGTCTCTAGAAGCAATTTTGTCCCTGGTATATATGCATGCTGTGGTTTTGCACTGTATAGGTAATAGTGTCCCTTAAAACTTTAGTTTAAAATAACTGGGGAAGTCTTCATGTTAGAAAGAAATGGAGAGCTGCATTTTCCCCAAACTAATAGTGATCAGCTAAATTATAATCATAAAATTTTATAATTTGACATTTTTCAAAAGTAAAATTAATGAATTAGAATTAAAGATTCACATAGATTAAAAAAAAAACTTCCATTGGGGTTAACCATTGGTGACATTAATAAGAGTAATTTTAGTGGCACGGTAGAGGTGGAATTCAATTACAAGTGAGTTGAAGAAGAAAGAATGGGCAATAACTAAATGAAGGTGAATGTCAAGACTTTTGTTACAACCTTGACTGTGAATAGAAGAATGATTTAAGGAGATGCCTTAAGAGGGAGGGAGGCTGTATGAAGTGAGACAAACTCAGGAGAGGAGGAAGAGAAGTATAATGATAGCCTTAGACAGCAGGGTCACATCTCTCTCAGATCAGAGGAAAAAAGGTAAAACTTGTAAGGTTAAATGTGTATGTTGTGGTGAAACTATGAGGAGGGGAAATTGAGTGCATTAATGCCTGAAGACCACTCTTTTTCTAAGCAGAAAATGCTAAAAGTGAAGGTGATCTGAGTAGGACAGGTACTTAGGGGAGGCTCTGCGTTTCTGCCCCTTCAGTTCCCTGATCTATCAACTCCATATATCTCTTAGTATTTCTACTTACTTGTTGTACCTGCATATTTACATATGTGATAGCTGCTGGTATGGTGTACTTTATTCTGTTTCACTTTCCCCAAATTGTTTTATTAATTTTTTATTTTTAATTTTATTACGGGATCTATAAAGAAATAAAAAAGAAGTAAAATGAAAACATAATCTCAGTTATATCTAGTTTATCTGAGATAGTTAAAGAATACCTTTCCCTATGAATATATTTTCCATATAACTGAAACATAACCCAAACTAGAAAATTAGAACTAGAAAAATAGAAAATAATCATTCTTGATGGGAAACTTTTTAAAGTGTTTGATAACATTAGCCTCATGTGTCAGTAATTTGGGGAATATACTTTCCTATCTGAGTTCTTTCACTTTTACCCTAGTTTCCCAATAAAAGGTGCTGTCAAATGCTAGGTGTGTAGCCATGTTAGGACTTGTACGAAGCTGACATATGAAAGTAACAAGATAGAAACACCATATCTGATTTATAAATACAATTAAACCATCTATTTATAGTAAATGTCAATATATAGCTAGTAAATGGCTCTAGTATGAAATATACATATGGCAAAATGTATGTTCCCCAAACCTTACAAATCACTGTTATTTGCATTAGAGTATCTTTATATAGCATAAGAGAGTATCGCTCTTAGATATCTGCTCACTGACTACCTGCCAAAACTCTCCCTGTCATCTTTCCAAAAAGATTCCTGATAGAACTTAGAAGAGTGGTTTTTAAAAGTTAATGTGCTTAAGAATCATTTGAAAATCTTGTTAACAATTAGGATGGATGGGTCTTGCTCCAGAAGTTCCACTATCAGAAAACTGCTCTTGTTAGCAAATTCTCCTGGTAATTAGGCTACATGTAGTTCTTGGAACACACATCTAGATGGCTAATATTTTCTATTTATCTCTATCAACTTAGCTGGAAGCAGGCTATATTCCTTGTAGTTTTCATCAGTAGCCAAAGATTTTTTAAGATAATTGATAATCTTCCTCACAGACAACTTTGAAATTACCTTCTGTTAAGACCTAGTCCCTGCCCCAGGGCTGTTCTGTTATACAACATTAAGCATTCTA
This sequence comes from Tursiops truncatus, assembly GCF_011762595.2. Lineage (NCBI taxonomy): Eukaryota > Metazoa > Chordata > Mammalia > Artiodactyla > Delphinidae > Tursiops > Tursiops truncatus. The sequence continues at coordinate 36,768,359 of NC_047036.1, forward strand.
CACTTATTTGTATTATTTATTCATACACACACTATAATATCTTATGCATAGCATTTGTGCAATCGTCTCTATATGATACAAAATTCACATTAAATTCAAGTTGATTAAAACTATGTTCTACACGTCCTTATCCTTTCAAACAAAATAAACTCACCATAAATTAAATGATTCCTAATAGCACCCATTGTTACACTGTTAGGCAATACAATTTTTGTCTTCTTTTACATTTTTCTGTGCCATTCCCTATGGGTGTCTTGCCCATAGTAGGTACTCAGTAAATATTTGTGGAATAATCAAGTTAATTGTATAGTAAATAAGAATCCAAAAGCTATGAATTGGGGCCTAGAATTAAAGTATAGGTCTTCAGTGCAGATTGATGACATTCCTTTAGCATGATAAAACTATGTTTTAGTTTCCCAGTTTCAGAAATTTAGGGCTGATGGAAAACTAATTATTTAAAGTGTTGTAGTTCTATTTTTTGTTATTAAAAATAAATTCTCCATGTTCACACATTTTTATATAAATACTTTATGAATCAATTACCTTCCAGTTCTTTGTTTAAAAATAAAAATTACTTATTTGTAATCTATTATTTGAGTAGGTAAACAAACAGAGCATGTTTTTAAAATATAGCCTTTTTGTATAAAGATATGTAAAAACAGACCTTTATATCTTCTTAGTAATTTCTTATCATGTTGCGGAAAATAGCCTATCATTACTGCATAATATAATAATTTTTCTTTTTGTGAAAAGCACTTTTTAATCCTGCAACTTGTATGATAAAATATCACTTGTATTTACTAATTTAGGGTTCTAGAATATATCTTACATTTATATATTACTTGTTACAAAAACTCACATTTAGATTACACTTTAGATGTTATCTTTAACACGCTACCTTAATTGAGGACATCAGCATTCCTACATGATGAACTTGATATTAAAATATGAATATTTTATGCTGTAATTTGAAATTCTCTGAGCCATCAATTCATAGGAATTTGTTTATATGCATTAATGTGGGTCAGTGATCTGTGTCTCTCCCTGGCTATTTGTTTATTGGAAGAGAAGAAGGACGATGGAAGATAAATAACTTTTTTTTTTCCACATATGTTTCCTCACAAATATTTAGTCATAAATTCAACTGTAAAGCAATTCAGTCAGTTCCCTAAATCAGAAATGAATGGTTGCTTTTGGTATAAAGTTATACTCAGATAATTTAATGACTTGCTCATATATGCTGCTCATTTCTTGTGTAGGAATAAAATCAAGTTGGAAAAAGGAAATAAAATGTCACAATATTGACTATAGTACATGTTGCTTCTTTTTGAAGTCCATAGTCTTCTTTAGCACATTTTTATTAATTTTAGAGGTAGAAATAATTGATAAATTTTTTATTCAATTCAAATGAATAGTCATTGGGATTAATACTGAAGTCTCTGCATCTCTTGATATGCTTTAGGTAAGCATAAACCTTATAATTTCTCTTTTTTCTTGAGTGGGTACACAGAAGCTGCTATAATTATGTAGAACCACACCCTTCATATAAAACACACATTCTACAGTCCTTAAACAGAGGTTGTTTAAAGCACATAGCACAAATTTGATTTAGACAAGGTAAGGCATTCTCGAGTTATCCAGTAGTTTGGGACGACCATGATAAAAACCTGAACTAGATTTATGCACCTAAAATCTGCCTCTGCCTGTCCTTTGCTATTATCACAGGGGATTAGGGATGGGTGAACCCAGCCGTGTTTTGGGTTCATCAAACATCTTGAACTACTTTTCCAATGTTCTGGGTTAGGCAAAACCCAAAATGTGTTTGCCAAGCACATTTTCTCTTAATTCTTAAACCCAGGAGTATTTTAAGGTAAATTTAATCCATATGCTTCTGATTCATGTACACTAAAATCATCAAAATGTTCTATCTTAAGAGCTATCTAATGTGCAAGAAGCTTTTTGAATATTTTATAAGCCTTTTAAAGTCAAATTCATTGGACTTTTACATTCAGATGGACCAAGAGCAAGTGAACTCAGACCCCAAAACAATCAAGTTTGGTTGCAAAGTCTAAAACATCAAGGTTTGTGATGGTCCTAAACTTGGCTGTGCATAGCTCAATCCTTGGTAAAAATATATATTAACATTATTTTTGTACAATGTAGACTGTGTAACACAATGAATAGTGAATAAAATGCAAAATAAGGCATGGAAATATAAAGAAGCCAAGTGACAAATAATTCAAAGCAGACTGAATGTCTGTTCTTTAGCAAGAACCATGCACGAGCTAACATAATGGAGGATGACACTGCATCTGTTTTCATTTTTCTTTCTTTTGGGAAGACTTTCTTCTTTTTGTACTGTATTTGGACTTTTCTACAGTTCTCTTCCATTTCTATCTTTTGGACAGTCACAGAACTTACAGCTAGCATTGTAGCACTAACATTAAATAAAAGAAAATTATGTTTAATATCATAAAAAGGGGCTCGTTTTTGTCATGAAAAAGCTAAAATGGATTACTAACTTTATTTCTTAAGATATTATAAATTTTAGGTTTGCAAAATAACGAACAGGTTGAGATTCATTATGAATTTCACAAATCAAATTCACTATCAAAGCCCCAACTCTTGTAAATTTAGGCTGGATAATACTTACTAAAATTTGTAATAAATAAGAATCCCATTTGATTATATATTGGTAAATTCATTTTGCTCTCTTTTGATTATTTCTATATGATTTAGAAGACCAGACTATATTTAAGATTTGTACATATGGTAGTTAGGGGCTTAGCTACGTTCATGAGAAAACTAAGCAGTGAAGTAGAATAAGAGAAAGTAGAATAAAAAATTGGCATGGAGAAATAGTTTATTACATGCTAAAATCTTGTTCCTACTTTTCAGTTATGAACATTTCTAAAAACTAGACCCAGACATTGAATAAAGTTAGATAAAAATCAATAATAATTTTAGCATAAGCTTTGCACATAAGAAAAGTTTGTTTTTCCTACTGTTGTCATCTCAAAAAGCATTTTAGTGGCTTTCCAAATATCTGTTGTAATAAGACACAAATGATAATAAATATCTTTATAATCAGTATCTCAAGCATCCTATATTCCCTTTCAGCACTTTCTCAGAAATGTTGAGGAGTGACATAAATGAACACATCAATGGAGAGCAGAAGGTAGGAACAAGTATATTGCAGTGAGATTGAAATTCTTTACTAAAATGACACACTTGAACATTTTTTTCCCTTTCTCTATATGCCATATTTTTGTTTAATAACGCCATACTCAGATAATACTTTTTAAGAGTTAGGGCTTTGGCAGTAGTATATTTTAGTGTTCAACCCTCACCAGCTGGTTAACTTTGAAAATTTTTAAATCATTTTTTAACCTCAATTTTCTCCTCTGTAGAATGAGGACAAAAAGCGGGATTCTTAAAATTATGACAATATACATGAAAAGCTTAATATCAAATGAACTTAAGACCATGTGATAAGTGCCAAATAAATAGTACCTGTAAGATGGACAATCTACTTTTTTTTTTTTTTAACTCTCAGGGATGGATTATCTACTACCAAAAAAGGTAATGCCTATTCCAATTATGCAAGACTTCTTGCTGTGTCAGCTTGGCTAGGTTACAGTCCCCCTTTATTCAACCAAAAACTAACCTAGATGTTTCTAGGAAGGTATTTTCTAGATGTGATTAAGGTCCATAATCAGTTAGTTGCATTTAGGTAAGAGAAATTATCCTACATAACCTGAGTGGGTCTGATTCAATCAGTTGAAATGCCTGAAGAGCAGAGCTGACGCTTCCCTGATGAAAAAGAAATTCTGCCTATGGACAGTAGTATTTGACCCTGACCAAAAGTTCCAGCCTGCCTTTCCCGATAGCCTGCCCCGTGGATTTTGGAGGTGCCCAGCCAGTCCCCACAACTGCATAAGCCAATTCCTTGCAACAAATCTCTTAAAACAGATCTCCTGTTTCTGCTTCTCTGCTTGAAAGCTGGCTGTTGCATGAATTTATTCAGCAAACACTTACTAAGGGTTTTCTATGTCTCAAATCAAGTATTATTCTAGAAACCAAGGACTCTGTACAGAACAAATTAAATATTTCCCCTGTCATCACTGAACCAACAGAGGATATTTCCTGAGATAAATTATATATAAATAAATATTTAAATTAAAATAATAAAAAGTGCTTTGAAGTAGAAGAGATAGAACATTATTTTAATATTAGCCTTTTTAGTTTCCATATGGAACCATTTAAAATTTTTTCTAGTGAATTTAAATCATACTTATATCTTAATTCAGTGAGTGTTTTATTTCTGTGAATCTAGAGTTTCTATTATTTAAATGCAAATGTAGATTTTCTTCTAAGTGGAAAAAGTGTAAAATTTTAAACTTTCTGAGTTTAATGTATTCAGTGAACAAACATTGATACATTGATTGAGTGCTTCTAGGTATATGAAATTGAGGTGAACAAGGCAGGGAAGGGCCATTTTACCTGCATTAGGATCTAATGTGTTACCCAAGTGATTGTCATTGTCATTTTTTTTATTGTATTGTCGTGTAGCTAATATGATGTGCTCATTCATGTGACTACAACATAAAAAACTCATACTTTCAGTGGGAAATACTTAATCATTAAGTGTCTTTATCAGAATAATTAGAAGATCCTTTAACAAGTAAAAAGAATTTTCATCATTGAACATTGAAAATAAGGATTAAAATTTTGAGATTTGGTATGTGTTTCTTATTTAAATCTTGAAGGAATAAACAAACATATCATCAGTAAGCAAATTTGAAGGGGATCCAACCCTTCAAATAGAAAGTGGTACAAATAATTTTTCTATTAAAAACATTATTTTCAATTTCTTCTACATTATTCCAATATCACAGGCAAGTTAGCCTTTAAATCATGTGTGCTTAAATTCACAAAAGTTTATTACAGTTTCTCATTTATAATTTCACAAAATTTTCCAGAAATCAGCAATTTGATTGGAAAAAAATGAAATGTTTTCCCTTTTCTTTGATTGTCTGTGAACACACAGCTCCTGCCCCCGTGAGCAATCAAGAGGACCATTTTACATGCCTGCTTAAATTTCAAACTGCCAAGCCCTTTAGTGGCCGAGCCCTAGCCTAGAATTTGATCAGATATTAATCAGACTTAAAAATAAGAGCTGGGGACTTCCCTGGTGGCGCAGTGGTTGAGAGTCCACCTGCCGATGCAGGGGACACGTGTTCGTGCCCCGGTCCGGGAAGATCCCACATGCCGCGGAGCAGCTGGGCCCGTGAGCCATGGCCGCTGAGCCTGCGCGTCCGGAGCCTGTGCTCCGCAACGGGAGAGGCCACAACAGTGAGAGGCCCCTGTACCGCAAAAAAAAAAAAAAAATTGTAACTATTCGTAAACATGTTTTTTAACGTTTCGTAAACATGTTTTTCCTGAACAGAAAGGAAATGTAATATGGAAATCTCCAATTTCTCAGACTTTAGTAATTTCGAAGGTTAAAACAGTTGCTATATTGTGAATTTTTTTTTTTTTTTAAAGAAAAAGACATTTGCTATACAATCAGCAAATGTCAACAGCTTTCTAGGAAGAACATTAAAGGAACAAACTTTTCTACATTAAAGGAACAAATCTTTTCGAGGATTATTCACGTATAATGAAACAATTTAACTATCATAGAAATTGGAGCCAATACAATTGGTAATTGATGTCATTAAACTATTGCTTATTGCAGATTTTACCCATAATTGTCATGAATGGGCTGTTGGTGTACCAAGAAATCTTAAAGTTGTTTTTACTTTTACAACTAGTTTTATATTACAGCCATTCAAATATTTATAAAAATTCAAACATTTGTAATTATATATGATAAATTATGAATTAATCTTATCCCTCATATAGACATTCTTAGCTCTTCTTTACTCCACTCTACCCTACAATTAGCTCATTTTCTATTTAAGTCATGACGGAACCTATTGCTTTATTGTGTGAACCCTCTGAGCCAAAACACTCTTCTCTAATTAGCCTAGTTTTATAGTCTTTTGAAAATGCAAGTACCCACAAATTAATAATGCAGAACTCCTTAGTAATTCTCATGAAAAGGATTTTATGTAAAATTAAGGAAATATAAAAAAGACCAAAGCTCCCAAAGCACCTCACTTAAATGCTATGTAGTTTGCAAAGAGCAATGAAAGTGATTCTACACCTTACTTTCCTTCAGTTTTTCTTCTTTGTAAACATGTCCGAGTAAAACAAATGTTTACACACAACCAAGCAATAGATCAATATGGAGTGAAGTAAGGAAGAAAATATTGAAGGAAAATCTGTAAGCAGTTAGAAGACATGGAATTTTGAACCTTAAGCACCAAGGTCCATAATGAACAAATCATGCCAGACCATGATGATAGGCCTGTTTGATAGAGTTGCAAAACTAATTGGATGAAGAGAATGGAACTGATGTCATGTATTTGGGCTTCAGTGAAGCATTTGAAACAGTGGATCATTAACTTTTAGTTGCAAATAATTATAATTGTTTTGGATGAGAACAGAGTCACATGGATTGGGAACTGGCTGAAAGATCATAAACAAAAATAATAAATGGCAATGAATCCAGCTGACGATAACTGCAGCAGGTTTTCATAATGGTCAAAGTTCTGTAAATCTCTATTTATTTGTTGCTAAAGACTATTTTTCCTCAATAATTTCGAAGTAGAAGTGTTTTCAGAGGTACCCAATATAGTACCCAAAGTAAACAATCAGATCAAAATATGAGTTCATATGAATCAATATCTAATTTAGAATTTATGTTTGACTTAGGTTGACTTCTGAAAATGTTATATAAAAAAGTAGGAGTGCATAATATTCAGGCAATAACTAGTATCAATGGAACAGAATATTTTAAATATTTTACGTGTTATTAACTATGTCTTACCCCCTTAGTAAAGTAAGTTCAGTAGCATCTCTATTAGAAATGTATCAAAGAAAAAAACTAATCTTTTAATTTTTATAAATAATGCCTGTGATTTCTCTATACTTGTTTAAATTAAATGGATTTTTATAGTAATAGGAGAACAGCATAACATATTTAAAACATAATATACACAATTCAGATTAGTTTTTTTTAACAATTCACAATACAAATTTTTAAAACTGCTAGGAGACTATCAGAAAATAACACTGAAAGTTAGATTCTTTTATGAAAGAAGAAGGAAATTATATATATATATATATATATATATATATATATATATATTTTTTTTTTTTTAAACACCCAAATCGCTTTTATTGGAGGGAGATGGGGGGAACAGGAGTGGGGGAAGGGTCTCCAACTACACAGCTTGTTGATTGGCGCTGCTTCCTGAGTCCTGCGGCTTCATCACACAGAGCAGGCAGCTCAGGTGGGCTGGAGAAAGGCTCAATGCACAGGGCTTCAAATGCTTCATCTGCCTGGAAGGCTAGCTCCACAGTGGCTGCGGCCTGTGGCCTTGCTCTCCGGCTGGTGAAGCTACACTCACCCAATGTCCTCCCGTCGTCCAGAAGTTGGTCGTCCTTGTACAGCTGCTACTCTTCCAGCAGCCACTTGAGTTCGATCATGTTGCTCTGCTCCTTGACATCCGTGAAGATGGTGGTCTTGTGGCAACGGATCATGAGGAACACCTCCATGGCAGCGGAAGCCTCTCCCGAGATTTATAGTGAAATACGACAGAACAGCTTTTCCGAACTGTGGGCTACGAGATAATTTTAGAAGTTATGCAATAAAGTTTTAAATTGTATGCATTTACCAATATTAGGGGAAAAGGGGATTAAATGACATAAATATTACTTAAAATATATTTGAATTCAAACAAGTACGTTATCTCAAGAAAAATATTCGGGGCTTCCCTGGTGGCGCAGTGGTTGAGAGTCCGCCTGCCGATGCATGGGACACGGGTTCATGCCCTGGTCTGGGAAGATCCCACATGCCGTGGAGCGGCTGGGCCCGTGAGCCATAGCCACTGAGCCTGCTCGTCCGGAGCCTGTGCTCTGCAGCGGGAGAGGCCACAACAGTGAGAGGCCCGCGTACCGTGAAAAAAAAAAAAAAAAAAAAGAGGAAAAAAAGAAAAATATTCAGTGAAAGATTGTACAGTAGTATAAAATATGCCAAAATTCAGGCAATTGGTACACAGAAGACTAATGTTTGGGAAATGTTGCATTTAAAAAGCCAATATTGTCTTACCCATTGAACCAAAGATAGGTTTAATTACATGAAAGGGTAATGTATTGAGACCAATACTGGCAAGATTCTCAAGTAAAAATAAGATTAAAATGTTAAACAAATAAACAAAAATAAGTTTCATAACATTCTATATAATCTCCAAATTTCCCACCTCCAGCAGACAGCTCATTTAATTAAACAATATTCCATTAAATTTTTAGCATCACAGCAAATGAACCTGAAGATTTTCCTAAGATTTAACCTACTGAAGTGATAAATTCTGACTTTTTTACCCCTTCCAATTTTTAAACATCAATAGAATGAAATAAAAGTGCATTAAACTTAGAATAAAAAAAAATTATTGTCACCATTAGGTTTACTTTAAATGAAAAGAGTACATTTGCTGCTTGTAACTGAACCCTTAGTTGAATGAAAATTACTGCTCTAAGATTATATCACCACTTATTTTTATTTATAAAACCTAGAAAGATAGAGGAACAAGAGAGCTAGAGTAAAATACACACATTGAGGAAAAGGCAAATTTTAAAATATTTTACCCAAGCAGAAGCAATGGAAACTTTTGGTTTGCACAACAGCCTCCCAAGGTTAAAGGGGGGATTTACATCACTGGTTGTACTTAAAATTCACCCTGAAGAGCACTGAGGCCAACATTTAAGAGAATTCTCACAGGAGAGATTAGATGACCTGTCACAGCTTTCCATTTCATATTTACATGATTTTGTTGTCCTAATAATTATTCTTTTGGAAAACAATTTGCTGGCAACTTAAGGTTTTAGTTTTATCCTTGGGAGTTGTCTGGCTATGTTCAGCTAGAGTTGAGCTGTCATGTCTAAAATGGTGAAGTTAGGAAAAGGCACACCATGGATCCCAGCATTTCCTTGAGCATTTCTGCTTACAGAGGCAGTGTTAATAATGCTCAGCTTTTGGGAGGCTTCCGGGAAGATGGCGGAAGAGTAAGACGTGGAGGTCACCTTCCTCTCCACTGATACACCAGAAATACATTTACACGTGGAACAACTCCTACAGAACACCTACTGAATGCTGGCAGAAGACCTCAGACCTCCCAAAAGGCGAGAAACTCCCTGCGTACCTGGGTAGGGAAAAGAAAAAAGAATAAACAGAGACAAAAGGATAGGGACGGGACCTGCACCAGTGGGAGGGAGCTGTGAAGGAGGAAAGGTTTCCACATGCTAGAAGCCCCTTCGCGGGTGGAGACTGCGGGTGAGGAGGGGGAAGCTTCGGAGCCGTGGAGGAGAGCGCAGCAACAGGGTGTGGAGGGCAAAGCGGAGAGATTCCCACACAGAGGATCAGGGGCAACCGGCACTCACCAGCCCGAGAGGCTTGTCTGCTCACACGCCGGGGCGGGTGGGGCTGGGAGCTGAGGCTGGGGCTTCGGTTGGAGCGCCGGGAGAGGACTGGGGTTGGCGGAGTGAACACAGCCTGCAGGGGGTTAGTGCGCCACAGCTAGTCGGGAGGGAGTCCGGGGAAAAGTCTGGACCTGCCGAAGAGGCAAGAGACTTTTTCTTCCCTCTTTGTTTCCTGGTGCGCGAGGCGAGGGGATTAAGAGCGCTGCTTAAAGGAGCTCCAGAGACGGACATGAGCCACGACTAAAAGCGCGGACCCCAGAGACAGGCATGAGACGCTAAGGCTGCTGCTGACGCCACCAAGAAGCCTGTGTGCAAGCACAGGTCACTATCCACACCCCCTTTCCGGGGAGCCTGTACAGCCCGCCACTGCCAGGGTCCCGGGATCCAGGGACAACTCCCTCGGGAGAATGCACGGTGCGCCTCAGGCTGGTGCAATGTCCCGCCGTCCTTTGCCGCTGCAGGCTTGCCCCGCACTCCGTGCCCCTCCGTCCCCCAGGCCTGAGTGAGCCAGAGCCCCTGAATCAGCGGCTCCTTTAACCCCGTCCTGTCTGAGCGAAGAACAGACGCCCTCCGGTGACCTAACGCAGAGGTGGGGCCAAATCCAAAGCTGAGCCCCTGGGAGCTGTGAGAACAAAGAAGAGAAAGGGAAATCTCTCCCAGCAGCCTCAGAAGCAGCGGATTAAAGCTCCACAATCAACTTGATGTACACTGCATCTGTGGAATACATGAATAGACAACAAATCATCCCAAATTAAGGAGATGGACTTTGAGAGCAGCATGTATGATTTTTTCCCCTTTTCCTCTTTTTGTTAGTGTGTATGGGTATGCTTCTGTGTGAGATTTTGTCTGTACAGCTTTGCTTCCACCATTTCTCCTAGGGTTCTATCCGTCCGATTTTCTTTGTTGTTTTTAAAATTGTTTTTTCTTTTTTTCTCTTAATAATTATTTTTTTATTTTAATAACTTTATTATATTTTACTTTATTTTCTTTCTTTCTTTTTTTGCTTCCTTCCCTCCTTCCTTCCTTCCTCCCTCCCTCCCTCCCTCCCTCCCTCCCTCCCTCCCTTCTTTCTTTCTTTCTTTCTACTTTGACTAATTCTTTCTTTTACTTTTTCTCCCTTTTATTCTGAGCTGTGTGGATGAAAGGCTCTTGTTGCTGCAGCCAGGAGTCAGTGCTGTGCCTGAGGGGGGAGAGCCAACTTCAGGACACTGGTCCACAAGAGACCTCCCAGCTCCATGTAATATCAAACAGTGAATATCTCCCAGATATCTCCATCTCAACACCAGCACCCAGCTTCACTCAACGACCAGCAAGCTACAGTGCTGGACATCCTATGCCAAACAACTAGCAAGACAGGAACACAACATCACCCATTAGCAGAGAGGCTGCCTAAAATCATAATAAGTCCACAGACACCCCAAAACACACCATCAGATGTGGACCTACCCACCAGAAATACAAGATCCAGCCTCATCCACCAGAACACAGGCACTAGTCCCTTCCACCAGGAAGCCTACACAACCCACTGAACAAACCTTAGCCACTGGGGACAGACACCAAAAACAACGGGAACTACAAACCTGCAGCCTGCAAAAAGGAGACCCCAAACACAGTAAGATAAACAAAATGAGAAGACAAAAAAACACACAGGAGATGAAGGAGCAAGATAAAAACCCACCAGACCTAACAAATGAAGAGGAAATAGGCAGTCTACCTGAAAAAGAATTCAGAATAATGATAGTAAAGATGATCCAAAATCTTGGAAATAGAATAGACAAAATACAAGAAACATTTAACAAGGACCTAGAAGAACTAAAGATGAAACAAACAACGATGAACAATGCAATAAATGAAATTAAAAATACTCTAGATGGGATCAATAGCAGAATAACTGAGGCAGAAGAACAGATAAGTGATGTGGAAGATAAAATAGTAGAAATAAGTACTTCAGAGCAGAATAAAGAAAAAAGAATGAAAAGAACTGAGGACAGTCTCAGAGACTTCTGGGACAACATTAAACACACCAACATTCGAATTATAGGGGTCCCAGAAGAAGAAGAGAAAAAGAAAGGGACTGAGAAAATATTTGAAGAGATTATAGTTGAAAACTTCCCTAATATGGGAAAGGAAATAGTTAAGTCCAAGAAACACAGAGAGTCCCATACAGGATAAGTCCAAAGAGAAATACACCAAGACACATATTAATCAAATTGTCAAAAATTAAATACAAAGAAAACATATTAAAAACAGCAAGGGAAAAACAACAAATAACACACAAGGGAATCCCCATAAGGTTAACAGCTGATCTTGCAGCACAAACTCTGCAAGCCAGAAGGGACTGACAGGACATATTTAAAGTGGTGAAGGAGAAAAAGCTGCAACCAAGATTACTCTATGCAGCAAGGATCTCATTCAGATTTGATGGAGAAATTAAAAACTTTACAGACAAGCAAAAGCTAGGAGAGTTCAGCGCCACCAAACCAGCTTTACAACAAATGCTAAAGGAACTTCTCTAGGCAAGAAACACAAGAGAAGGAAAAGACCTACAATAACGAACCCAAAACAATTAGGAAAATGGGAATAGGAACGTACATATCGATAATTACCTTAAATGTAAATGGACTAAATGCTCCCACCAAAAGACACAGATTGGCTGAATGGATACAAAAACAAGACCCATATATTTGCTGTCTACAACAGACCCACTTCAGACCTAGAGACACATACAGACTGAAAGGGAGGGGATGGAAAAAGATATTTCATGCAAATGGAAACCAAAAGAAAGCTGGAGTAGCAAATCTCATATCAGACAAAATAGGCTTTAAAATAAAAACTACTAGAAGAGACAAAGAAGGACACTACATAATGATCAAGGGATCGATCCAATAAGAAGATATAACAATTGTAAATATTTATGCACCCAACATAGGAGCACCTCAATACATAAGGCAAATACTAACAGCCATAAAAGGGGAAATCGACAGTAACCATTCATCGTAGGGGACTTTAACACCCCACTTTCACCAATGGACAGATCATCCAAAATGAAAATAAATAAGAAAACACAAGCTTTAAATGATACATTAAACAAGAAGGACTTAATTGATATTTATAGGACATTCCATCCAAAAACAACAGAATACACATTTTTCTCAAGTGCTCATGGAACATTCTCCAGGATAGATCATATCTTGGGTCACAAATCAAGCCTTGGTCAATTTAAGAAAATTGAAATTGTATCAAGTATCTTTCCGACAACAATGCTATGAGACTAGATATCAATTACAGGAAAAGATCTGTAAAAAATACAAACAAATGGAGGCTAAACTATACACTACTTAATAACGAAGTGATCACTGAAGAAATCAAAGAGGAAATCAAAAAATACCTAGAAACAAATGACAATGGAGACACGATGACCCAAAATCTATGGGGTGCATCAAAAGCAGTTCTAAGAGGGAAGTTTATAGCAATACAATCCTATCTTAAGAAACAGGAAACATCTCGAATAAATAACCTAACCTTGCACCTAAAACAATTAGAGAAAGAAGAACAAAAAGACCTCAAAGTTAGCAGAAAGAAAGAAATTATAAAAATTAGATCAGAAATAAATGAAAAAGAAATGAAGGAAACAATAACAAAGATCAATAAAACTAAAAGCAGGTTCTTTGAGAAGATAAACAAAATTGATAAACCATTATCCAGCCTCATCAAGAAAGAAAGGGAGAAGACTCAAATCAATAGAATTAGAAATGAAAAAGGAGAAGTAACAACCGACACTGCAGAAATACAAAAGATCATGAGAGATTACTACAAGCTACTCTATGCCAATAAAATGGACAACCTGGAAGAAATGGACAAATTCTTAGAAATGCACAACCTGCCAAGACTGAATCAGGAAGAAATAGAAAATATGAACAGAGCAATCACAAGCACTGAAATTGAAACTGTGATTAAAAATCTTCCAACAAACAAAAGCCCAGGATCAGATGGCTTCACAGACGAATTCTATCAAACATTTAGAGAAGAGCTAACACCTATCCTTCTCAAACTCTTCCAAAATATAGCAGAGGGAGGAACACTCCCAAACTCATTCTACGAGGCCACCATCACCCTGATACCAAAACCAGACAAGGATGTCACAAAGAACGAAAACTACAGGCCAATATCACTGACGAATATAGATGCAAAAATCCTCAAGAAAATACTAGCAAACAGAATCCAACAGCACATTAAAAGGATCATACACCATGATCAAGTGGGGTTTATTCCAGGAATGCAAGGATTCTTCAATATACGCAAATCAATCAATGTGATACACCATATTAACAAATTGAAGGAGAAAAACCATATGATCATCTCAATAGATGCAGAGATAGCTTTCGACAAAATTCAACACCCATTTATGATAAAAACCCTGTAGAAAGTAGGCATAGAGGGAACTTTCCTCAACATAATAAAGGCCATATATGACAAACCCACAGCCAGCATCATCCTCAATGGTGAAAAACTGAAACCATTTCCACTAAGATCAGGAACAAGAAAAGGTTGCCCACTCTCACCACTCTTATTCAACATAGTTTTGGAAGTTTTAGCCACAGCAATCAGAGAAGAACAGGAAATAAAAGGAATCCAAATTGGAAAAGGGGAAGTAAAGCTGTCGCTGTTTGCAGATGACATGATACTATACATAGAGAATCCTAAAGATGCTACCAGAAAACTACTAGAGCTAATCAATGAATTTGGTAAAGTAGCAGGATGCAAAATTAATGCACAGAAATCTCTGGCATTCCTATACACTAATGATGAAAAATATGAAAGTGAAATCAAGAAAACACTCCCATTTACCATTGCAACAAAAAGAATAAAATATCTAGGAATAAACCTACCTAAGGAGAAAAAAGACCTGTATGCAGAAAATTATAAGACACTGATGAAAGAAATTAAAGATGATACAAATAGATGGAGAGATATACCATGTTCTTGGATTGGAAGAATCAACATTGTGAAAATGACTCTACTACCCAAAGCAATCTACAGATTCAATGCAATCCCTATCAAACTACCAATGGCATTTTTCACAGAACTAGAACAAAAAATTTCACAATTTGTATGGAAACGCAAAAGACCCCAAATAGCAAAAGCAATCTTGAGAACGAAAAACAGAGCTTGAGGAATCAGGCTCCCTGACTTCAGACTATACTACAAAGCTACAGTAATCAAGGCAGTATGGTAGTGGCACAAAAACAGAAAGATAGATCAATGGAACAGGATAGAAAGCCCAGAGATAAACCCACGCACATATGGTCACCTTATCTTTGATAAAGGAGGCAGGAATGTACTGTGGAGAAAGGACAGCCTCTTCAATAAGTGGTGCTGCGAAAACTGGACAGCTACATGTAAAAGTATGAGATTAGAACACTCCTTAACACCATACACAAAAATAAGCTCAAAGTGGGTCAAAGACCTAAATGTAAGGCCAGAAACTATCAAACTCTTAGAGGAAAACATTGGCAGAACACTCTATGACATAAATCACAGCAAGATCCGTTTTCACCCACCTCCTAGAGAAATGGAAATAAAAACAAAAATCAACAAATGGGACCTAATGAAACTTCAAACTTTTGCACAGCAAAGGAACCCATAAACAAGACCAAAAGACAACCCTCAGAATGGGAGAAAAATTTGCAAATGAAGCAACTGACAAAGGATTAATCTCCTAAATTTATAAGCAGCTCATGCAGCTCGATAACAAAAAGCAAACAACCCAATCCAAAAATGGGCAGAAGACCTAAATAGACATTTCTCCAAAGAAGGTATACAGACTGCCAACAAATACATGAAAGAATGTTCAACATCTTTAATCATTAGAGAAATGCAAATCAAAACTACAATGAGATATCATCTCACACCAGTCAGAATGGCCATCATCAAAAAATCTAGAGACAATAAATGCTGGAGAGGGTGTGGAGAAAAGGGAACCCTACTGCACTGTTGGTGGGAATGTAAATTGATACAGCCACTGTGGAGAACAGTATGGAGGTTCCTTAGAAAACTACAAATAGTACTACCATATGACCCAGCAATCCCACTACTGGGCATATACCCTGAGAAAACCATAATTCAAAAAGAGTCATGTACCAAAATGTTCATTGCAGCTCTATTTACAATAGCCCGGAGATGGAAACAACCTAAGTGCCCATCATCGGATGAATGGATAAAGATGTGGCACATATATACAATGGAATATTACTCAGGCATAAAAGGAAACGAAATTGAGCTATTTGTAATGAGGTGGATGGACCTAGAGTCTGTCATACAGAGTGAAGTAAGTCAGAAAGAGAAAGACAAATACCGTATGCTAACACATATATATGGAATTTAAGAAAAAAAAATGTCATGAAGAACCTAGGGGTAAGACAGGAATAAACACGCAGATCTACTAGAGAATGGACTTGAGGATACGGGGAGGGGGAAGGGTAAGCTGTGACAAAGTGAGAGAGAGGCATGGACATATATACACTACCAAACGTAAGGTAGATAGCTAGTGGGAAGCAGCCGCATAGCACAGGGAGATCAGCTCGGTGCTTTGTGACTGCCTGGAGGGGTGGGATAGCAAGGGTGGGAGGCAGGGAGACGCAAGAGGGAAGAGATATGGGAACATATGTATATGTATAACTGATTCACTTTGTTATAAAGCAGAAACTAACACACCATTGTAAAGCAATTATACTCCAATAAAGATGTAAATAATAATAATTCTCAGCTTTTGGAAATGAAGAATAAGCACTACATTTTACCTTACAGATGGAGTAATAATAATGACATTAACTCTATCTACAAATATCTCCTACTTCACCATAATTCTTAGTTTGAATAAGGTCATGACCCTTGTGTTATCATATTTTTGCTTGAAACATTAGCATTTACTTATTGATTCATTAATTCTTCCATTTAGGAAATATTTCCAGTGTCTGCTCTGGTAGTTGTGCTGGATATTGAAAACACAGTCATAAAAAATACACATCCTTGATGCCACCAGAGGGCATAATCAGGCAAATGAGTAATTATAATAAAAGTAGTAAGTGCTCTGATTAGAAAGTAACAGATATTTTGGGACTATATTGGTGGGACACCCAGCTCAGCCATCATGTTGATCGCAGAGGTGATGATAAAAAGTATCTCAGAGCAAATAATATACATGTGTGATGTGTGTGTATATATATATATACACATATAGCATATATGAACATATACATAATACACATATATGCTATTATATTATATAACTATGCTATATACACTAGGCAAAGAGTACAGCTTGTCTGGAGGCTCCAAGGTAAGAGAGTATGAAATGTTTAAGGAGGCAAAAGATGTTTAATATGCTACAGAGTAGAGTTTGAGAGGAAGATGATAAAAGGTGAGGCTAGAAGGACTCCAAATGTTGCCTACTCTACAACTCCAGGGGCCCCATTCACGTGGACTGCATCACCCAGGTGAAAGAAGTAGTGATTTTAGTTAGGCTAGAAACAGTGAGGATGGCAAGAAGTAAAATGAGCCAAGAAATATTTAGGAGGCAAATTAAACAAGACTTAATGATTGGATACGGAGAACTAAAGAAAAGGAGAGAAGATATTTTGCTTTATCAGTTGAGGTGTAGATGGTACTGCCTTTAACTAAGATGAGAAACATTGAAGGAAAAATCGATGTCAGGTAAAAAAGATTTCTTAAGGTGGTTTGAACTTGTTGACCTTGAGGTATGCCTGGGAACTCTAAATGGGTATTTCTTGCAGGCAGTTGGATATGCAGATTTGCAATTCAGAAGAGGAATCTAGATTAGATATATATTTTGAATAGATGATAATTGAAACCATAGGAATTAGAAAAAATTGAGAGGAAGATTAGTCTCCTTTGTGATTTTGGATAGGATTATAGCTATATAATTCTAGATTTATAATAATTATTGAAGGATATTTACAGGAGTAGATTTTATAATTTACTTTGATAATCCACATTTTAGCTTAACATCCATGCGATTTATTGACTCAATTTTCCAAAATAGTATAGAAATACAGACACTACAAATAAGCAGAGGAAACCAGCCAGTTTTTGTTGTATATATTTATAGTTTCTGCAATGGATATGTAATTATTTTTATAATCAGAGACAAGTAGATGCTATTGAATGTCTTTCTAAATTATTTAGGGGAATAGATAATAATTGGCTCATTTCTGATAGCTGAAACACTCTTTGTTTTTAAGAAATTAAATGAAAGCATGAGTAAAAATATGGAAATCCTTAATTTATTTAATAAAAATATTGGTATGGCCCTTAAACTGTTGGACAGCTGAAAATATTGATATGGGTTTCTATTCTTCTTTATCAGCTTACCCTGTTGTGGAGATAAGAATGAATAATGAAGTACCACACTACTGAGAGAAGGAAGAAAAGCAAAGAAGCCATAATTATGAAGGAGGCTATTTGTAGTCCGGGTAAGTGACAATTATTTGCCTATAATTAATGTTCTTTTTGGTACCTTACAAAAATGTGAAGTAAGAATGACTGTAGTAGATATATTTTTCTTTATAACATAGATTGCTATGAACAATATAACACAGTCCTGTGTATTGTTCTGAATTTGAAGATGATGATTTATTTTTGATCACTGGCATGTGGTTGTGTATATAGAAATCCAAAACAAGTGAAGCAATCAGCCCATCAATTGGTTATTTTGTTTACATGAAATCAAAAGAGTTAGCTTGACTGTTTCCCCCCTCCTTGGATGTTTGGGCATTAAATATGTAACCCAGATGTCAGTTGGGGCCACCTTGTCTTCCTTGAGACCTAGATAAGATTGCCTTGAATCTTGATACCCACCTTGTGGAAGGAGGAAACACTTTTTAAATGTCAGTGAAATCCAGGTAGCTTGAGTTCTTAATGGTTACTCTTCCTCCAGCCTGTGTCTAGGTTTCTGTGTTTCCTGTCTCTTTTATCCACCATATCATTCCAGATTTACACTCTGAACTGTTTTTTTTTCCCACAAAACAAAAATGTAACCCATGCAAATGAAACATTCGTGAGTGTAGAGAACTTTTTGGAAGATTGGGACAAGGGGATTAAGAGGGCAAAGCATTTACACTGCTGTAAGAAGAATGACTCTACATTTAATAGTATAAGGCTACCCTGATTCCCTCAGTTGTCTTTCTTGATGGAAACTTCCATCAGTCCTTCAGCCCCTCTGGAAGTGTGCTCTGGAATAAATTTGTGAATTTATCTATACATCCCAAGATTTAAGTAATAGTATTGTTTATAATAGCAAACATTGGAAACAAAGTTTCTTATATAAGAGCCTAATTAAATGGATTAGGATAATCCATACAGTGTGACATTGAGCAGTCATTTAAAAATGATGAAAATATGTACACCCTTGAATGGAAGAGTTTCCAAGTGATATTATGAAGTAAAAAAAATCAGGGTGCAAAATGATGTCTGTGGCATGTTTCTATTTTTGGCAGTAAATAAATATATTTTGAACTGGAAGAATACACCAAAATTATAATAGCATTTCCTTTTAGGGGGAGGTACTGGGTTAGTGGGAACGACTATTCCTTTCATTTTTATACTTCAGTACTGTTTAATTAAATTCAATTTAAAGAAGGTATGTTAAATTAATTAATAGTGGATTGATTTAAATAAATCCTTTTATTATCTCATTTAGAATAGCTGAGCCACTCCTATATGGTTATGAGAAAAAGAGCTGCTATTAAAATAAAATCCAAAGCTCTTTACACCCTAAGTCTGGACACCCTGGCCTTCCTGGTGCCTCGCCAACTTGCCGCATCTGTTCCCAAACCAGATCCCTTGCACTTGTTCTTCCCTGTGCTTCCAATTCTCTTTATCTGTGGCATCACCTCATTTGGGTCTTGATTCAAATGTCACCTCTTCAAAGATGCCTTCTGTGACCAACCTATCCATCCTAAGTCCCCTAACCTACCTAGTTATTCTCTGCCTTGTCCTATTTGCTTCATGGCACTTATCACTCCCTGAAATTAAGCATATATGTGTGTCTCCCGCAGTAGAACATTAACTTTATGAGATCAATGGCTTTATCTGTTTTGTTTGTTGCTATAACTTCAATGCCTGATAGTAAGCACTTAATGAATGCATGAGTGAATGAATGAAGGAATGAATAAGTTAAGGGGTCCACATGTGCCCCCTGGGTCTTATCTTCTATAATCCAGGAGTTTATCAAGAATAGTTTCTTTCCTAAGAGGGACTCATGTGTCAACTCTTAAATATTACACTTAGTTTTGAGTATTTATCCATTTATACCATGTAATTTAACAGGATTCAAGAACTGGAGCAAGTTTTGATAAACTTGCTAGAATAAATATAAGCATAATTTAAAAAAATTGAACCATCGCTAGGTGCCCTACATATGCATTATTTTAGTTAATCCTCCCAATAATCAGATGAGATGGGCCCTATTATGATATTTATCATATTATAGCTGATTTCAGATTCTCAGAGGACTCATATTCTCACAAATCACTACAGATTTCCTTGATTGAACAGGGCATGTTTTATGAATTTTTCCCATTGCAGGAAAGAAAATGACAAGATCTACTAAATTTTTGAGCAGAATAGTAAGATATGGTCAATTGAATTATAGATGCATACTCAGCGGTAATGGTTCTGTTTTTCTTGACACATCTACATACATTTCATAGAATTATCAAAATAAACCAATTTCAATGTGTTGAAATTCCGTTGATGGTGATTATCAGTGTTTGAGAATAGTTTATAGCCGCAGAACAGATGGAAAAAACATTTTTAAGGAACACTTATGGAGCTGAATGCTCCAGGTAAGACTACTAGCCTCTCCGTCTTTCCCCAGCCAACGACACTGCTAGTCTCACCACTTTAACTGCAGCCAGGAACAAAATTCAATAAATAATGCATAATTAGAATCAAATAGCCACCTTGCCCTCAGAATAAACTGCATTATGTCTTTCATCCCTTTTCTCCCTCAGTTACCCCCAGAAATCCAAGCCTCCAAAGCCGCCTACCATCATGCAGAGTCTTAGCTTTCTGTATTCTCTAACCTACCAAATTAGATCATCCCAGGCATTGGTGTCTCTATTTGTATTGACGTAGATCTTCCTTCTTAGAGCATGAATGTCTTTTGCCTCAGTCATGCTAGAAACCAATACTATTCTCTTAAACGTGAGTTCCACCCTATTCTCATCCAACCATTGCTGAGAGTAATCAAGATAGAATGTACTAAGCAAAGAATGGGGAAGGTGAGTCCATTATGAGAGGTCTGCTAAGGGGAGAAGAGAGTTTATTGCAGAGAATAGTAGAAATATAGAATTAGGTACAGTAGGCCTGTATTAAAAACCAATTTCCTTTAAGTAGTTTGGACTGTATTTTCAAGCTAACTTTTTAAGCAGGGGTGTCTGGTTTATGGTCACCCTTGTAACAGTGTGGAGGATGGGACAGAGCCTAGGTTTTACAACTGTTCAGTGGAACCAGAGAGTTCATTGGAGGTACTAATCACAATCTTCAAGCATTTAATCCACATGCAATTAAAAAAATAATTTAACATTTAAAAACTGTAATTAATATGCCAACCAGTGCTATAAATAGTTACCTTCACCACTCCAAGCTAGAAACAAGGTTAAGAGCAGAACGGTTAAAAGCATCTTGCTGTAATAAAACCAGGTTGGTTTTATTCATACCTCTGTTATGAATTTTCAGCACATGGGGTTGACTGTAGGTTACCTGAAATGAGCCATCATTGAGTGGGGAATCACCAAACTGTCTTATCACCTAGACTACTGCACCTGTTAGAGTCTTGCCCGGCTTGTGGGGAGGCCTGTGTTGGTCACACTAAGCCACTTCCTTCCTGTGACAGTGGCAGTCACTAAGCACCTTGATGGGTCCCAGGGAAAGACATGAGCACATGCATGCTTCACGGAGTACACCCAGTGCTCCTGGACCTGTGTGCTACCACTCTGATAGTAAAATGGGAAATGTTTTTCTTACCAAAAAATGCATGTAATAAGAAATTTTGAATATTGGAGACTTCAAGGTATTAAGAGGTGCTTTTGGGTTAACTCATTTGTTGTGTGTGGAGCTGAGAACAAAGCTCCTCTGACTGCTTTTGAGCATTTATTTAAAGTACTTATAAAAAATATATTTGATCAGGGATTTCTTGCTCTATACTGATTTTGAACTCTGTTTTTGTTGTGGGTGTTTATTCATGTGTTTGACCCATACAGCCCTGTGAGAATAT
This sequence comes from Tursiops truncatus, assembly GCF_011762595.2. NCBI lineage: Eukaryota > Metazoa > Chordata > Mammalia > Artiodactyla > Delphinidae > Tursiops > Tursiops truncatus. The sequence goes on from NC_047036.1 coordinate 36,790,245, forward strand.
TCGAGTCAGACTATTATTTCTAGACCCAGGCTTTGCAATAACACACCTGAGAGGGTGCAGGCACAGCAGCTGGGTGTAGGCCCTCAGCATCCTTAATCACAGTTGCACTGTAACAAGTGAATACATAATGCCTAAAGTGGAGATAAAATAATACTGTAGTTCCTTTTGCATTTAGCTTAAGTTTAGACTTTTTTTTACATTTGACTATTTTATATTTAACTATTTTATATTTGACAATGTTACTGTACATTTTCAGTGGTTTCTTTTTTTGGTCTAACTGTTGTCAACAGTTCTTTTATAGGAGAGGTAAAATAATTACCTTTGAAACCAGAAGTAGACTTTTGGTTATAAATAGAAAATTTTAAATAGCATTTGATGATGGCTGTGATGAGAATGATTAGGCTGAATAAAATATGATAAAGTATAGCATAAACTAATTTCACAACTAGTGGTAAATACCTTGAAAACAGAATAGCACAAGATGGTGAGAGGTCCTTTTTTTTTTAATGCCCTAGTGTGACGTGAATCACACTTCACACTACTTTAGATCTGGGCAACAGGGACCTCTGCTGTGGGTCCCATGCTTTAGAGGATCCTATTTTTTTCCTCCTATGGCTGCATCCCTCTCCACGGAGCAAATGAGTCTGTGGAATCAAAGAGATAAGTCCAACTGAAGCCCACAACTCTCTTTCAGACTGTCCTTTAGGTATCCTGCTTCCCAGAATTCCCTGCCCTCAAGCACACTCCCGGGTAACATAAGAACAACTGGCCCCCCGTCTGCAGTCTGCCTCCTTCTCCTCCCATCACTGCCTCATTCCACACCCTGGGGGGCTTTGCATGGATGTGTGTGGTCACCTTGGCTACATGCCAAAGCTCCACAGACACCCAATAGTGACCCCTGGGCCACCCCTCAGTCCTAGGGATGTACACACCAGCAGTATAGAACTACTTCAGGAAGGATGGATCCAGGTAAGATCCTCATGGAAGCAGAGTTGTGGGGCGGGGTTGGAAAGAAAAGGAAGCTGAAGCATAGAAGCCTAATGAGGTCCCTCCCATAATTCTTTCTGTCTAGGAAATATGCCCCATGTAACTCTCTGCCAGCAGCTACCTGCTAATTTGTCATGATTTTCCCAGAGAAGACCAGACAATCACCTGATTATGGTAGCACTATCATACCTTTTCTCTTTATTCTTAACTAAACACACATTGTCTTGTTAGCAAGTGTCTCAGAAAGCTAATAGCCTGTAACACCCCATGTAAAGGGAACTTTTTAGTGCCTCACTCCACTGAGTAATTACAAACATCAATTCCAAACTTTACAAATGAATGTAATAAGCAAAAAAAAAAAAAAACAAAAAACCCCAAATAAACAAACAAAACCACTAATAAAATAATTTTGTATCTATTTCCCTATTTTTCTCACTTGTTTCCTCAAAAGCAAGGTCTTGATATTCAAAAACTGGAGTATGCATAAAACCCACAAGGTGTGATTTTAGCTATATAAAACAAGACAACTGCAGATGACAAGAGACTTTCTGGAGAAAAATATATTCAAGTTTAAATATTTCATACCATCTGTAAATGGAAGTCACACTAGTGGTTATCTTGAGGCCAGGAGTATAGATTGGGAGGGGGCATAAGGAAAACTTCTGGAATTCTGGGATGTCCCATATCTCCTCCTGGGCAGTAGTTAGACACGTGATTACTTATGCTGAAATTATCAAACTGTACACTATGATTGGTATACTTGACATACTTTACTATGTTATACCTTAATTAACTTTATAGTACTTAAATTTTGTTCTGTTACACCTTAATTGAATTAAACATGCTTTACTATGTTAAAAAAAACAAAACAAAACAAAACTGGGACATGGAAGAAAATCAAACTTGCCGTCTCCTGGAAGATCTCTGGTGCACACCAAAGTCATTAAGTAGTAGCTCTCTCCTCCCTCCAGATGCACTGAATGAGGGGTGAGCCCTCCTGCCGACCTTAGTATGGCTACTGGCTTTATTCACTAATGAAATATTACTGCCAGAATTCTATTTATTGGAACATTACTGGTTTTTAAAAAACTTTTAGAGTAGTATACATAGCATTTGCACATCAAATTGTTTTTCTCTTTTCCCTTTAAATCAGAAAAGAGTTTGTGACATATTGAACAAAGGGACTGCTCTGAAGTTCTTTTAAAAAGAAACAAACATTGTTACTATGTCCTCACACCTCCCAATTAGATGGCCATTGACTATGTGCAACTATTTCCCATTTTGGCAGGCCCTAGTGCTGAATCAAATGGCAAATCCTGAGTATTCCACCTTCTCTTTGATAAGAAGTAAAACCATTTGTAGTTTAACTGAGGGGACTGCCTTTTATCTTGCACTTTGGCTATGTCTATGTACAGGATGTGAAGTGGACAATTGAAATAGTGTCTTGATAATATGACTTTAAAACCCACTTTGTCGGACTGTATCACATAATTGACCAGAGGTGGCTAAAGAGAAAGTTGAGCAAGCCAAATAATCGATTTTCTCAATTTTTAGATAGCCTCTGTGAGTTAAAATATAAATCACATATATTTTTATTCTTATAAATGGGATTATTAAGTTCCTTCCTAAATGAGTGTATTTTTCCTGATTTAGTAAGCGAGGTTTTATCTGAGGCAAAACAGCATGGAGAGTGTTTACTTACCAGATGGGGAGAATAAGGCAGCTGGGATTCCATCCCTGACTTGACGTGAATGGTGTGCGCTGTGCCCTTTCCTTTGGTACCTCAGCAGCTACTAAATCCTGCTGTGCTTCCTATTGCTGGCTGACAAGAAACAGAAGCCTCTTCCCACAAGTGACTGGTGGCAGATGGATCAAGCCAGTGAAACACTACGCCCCAGACTTTCATCTGTCCAGCTGAACTGGGTCATTACAAAGTGTGCTTTCACGCATATGTTCCTCTTATGGCTGAAATTTATGTGTAGTGTGGGCAATAGTTAGTTTAATTTAGCAAGTTTATTTTAAACATTGACTACCTGCCTGGCAGTGGGCTGCTTACTTTCCAAAGGTTAAAAAAGACATGGACGCAACATATTAGCTTGGTGTGTTTCATTTTTAAAGGGAGTAATAAATGTAAATTTAGGCAGAAATGTCATTGAAATAAATCCAGATCACTTGGTTCTCAATTTTCCTGTAGATTAACAAACTCTTTTAGGGGTAATTAGTGAGCAGAACAGTTGGAAAGAGAAAGAAACAGGATAAACATAAATAGCTATTTGGGGAAAGGGAGTAATACATTTTAAAGTCTTAAAAATTTTGAGTATACATATTGAAATTTAAGTAATGTATATTATTATTTACTTTTTGGTTTTAGATGTAGAATTACAGAGGGGGGGGTCTCTTATTTAGTTCTGAGCTTATATCTGTGTACCTCTTTCTCTATCCATCCAGTATTCATCCATCCATCTGGTTCCTTATTTTGTATTCAGAGTTTTCTTTGATGAAAACTGAGTTTCTGAACCATTTATCATATAATCCATAATTAAATTTTTTTCATCTAAACCTGTGACTGAGGAAAACAACTTTGAATCAAGTGTATCGTTTAGGATTTCCAATCTAAGAAAGCCAGCTAGTGGGCCGTACTTCCTCAAAGGGTGGCTGGCAAAAATATCTGAAAATCCAAAGGAAGATCTTATTCTGAGCTTTTATGAGCCCACAAAGTCCTTCCTCTATTAAAAAGCTTGCTGACTTTTGTGTGTGTGTGTCATTTTTTTTTCTTCTTAAGTACTTTGGGAGACATAAACTGGAAAACATTATCTGGTTTCAGACATGCACCATAGCTCAAGGCAGGAGGAAAAAGTGAGAGCAGGTTTGCAGAGTTGTTCTCTAGAGGCAAGTGTCCGGGAATGTCTTGCTGCACCTAACCCAGAATCAGCTAAGAGTATTTATTTGAGAAAATCCAACAGGTAGACACACTTGGTGGAGAAATTGAATAAAACCCAACTTATGTTTGCTGTTTTACAGACCATTAGCTATTCAAGTTCCCAGCAATAAAACAGTTTGTCCTCAGTTTTGACGATTCCATGAGTCCAAAGACTCATAAGACTACCTTATCTGAAATTTAATACAAAATATATGTCAATTACATTTATTTGAAGATAGGCATTCACTTTAATTAACTTGTAAAATATGCCTCTTTAAAAACCCAACACAGCAACACATTTTTTTTCAAACCAGAATGAACACAGGTAGGCACATTTTGGTGTAATTGTACACATTCTTTCCAAGTTAGCGCTTTGAAAAAGTGATGAAATGCTTCCTTATTGAAAGAAGAGTCAAGCAGGAATGCCATACCGATCTGAATATGACATATGAAAGGTGACCTAAGCAAGAGTTACTCTTTTATTAAATAATTCACTGCTTTAAAACATCTTAACAGTCATAGACTGATTCTTAAGGTTTTTGTGGCAAGTGACATGGACCTGATGAATTTTATTGCAATTTGAGACACCTGACTCCAATTCCTTGGGAATATTATTTGAGTTTTTTGAATCTACAGATTTTACCTAGCAATTTGGACTCAGTTGGTGTGGCAGAGGCTGGGAATCTATATTTTTATAAGGGCCACAGGCATGTCTGGGAATCCTGCCAGTCAAACCTTTGCCAGGATGTATATGTGATTTGTGACTAGTTTGTGAACTGAAACATGATTGATTTATCGTACAGTCCCAGTTTCCTAATGGTTTTGACTCCATTGCATTCAAGTGTTAGTGTCTGTTTAAAAAATACTGTCTAAAAATAATTCCCATCTTCCCTATACTTACTACCTCTAGAAACATTTTTATCTTTTTGAGTCGTTGCAAATGTCGCCACCTCCAGGTGGCCTTCCATGATCGTCATAGCTGAAAATAACACTTTCCTACACTGACAAGAATTGGTCTTCAACAGAAGTGATTTCTCTAATAAGCTTTTTGGTGTGGTATGTGCGCCTATTTGGGGAACATGTCTTTCAAATTATTGTGGACTCTACTATAAGGATTTTGTTAAAGACATTACCGCATAGTGTCGTAATGAGGATCAGAACACATTTTTTTTCCATAAGAATACTTGTATTTTTCTGCAGGCAGTGTGGCAGAACAATTAGGATCAGGGATTTTGAAACCAGACTGCATATATTAATATCCCAACATAATTACTTACACGCCCTGTGACCTGGGGCAAGTTGCTTAATCTCTTTTGCCTCAGTTTCTTCATCTGTAAATTGAGGATAAGTGTAATGCCTACCTAATAAGGTTATTATGAGGATTAAATGAGTTGATATATGCATAATGCTTAGAATAACACCTGGCATTTAAAATTACTATATTAGATATTTGCTATTAATATTATTTGCCATAAGTGGTTTGTTTTTATATTATGAATTCTGAGACTCTGTTCATCACTTTTCTCTCTTCATATGGACTGAATGTAGATTTAGAGCCAGGTTTGTAACCTGATCATAACAAGGAAGGAAACATTTTTAGCCTTGTCCTTTTGTCTCTTCTAGTTCATTTCTTATCTCCCATTTAGTTTATGCAATCTTGTATAAGTTTATGAATTCATGGATGTTACTTGGTATTCTTTCTGGAAAAGGGTAGGGTATATAAAAATAAATAAGTACACATTTTTTCTTTATCCTGTTAATTGAGCTGCACAAAAATATGAAGAAATTAAGGAATAACCTCATTCCAGGACAAAGCAAAATATAGAAAGTTAGCATTAAAACACAAGAGTTTGAGGGGGGGAAATATGTGTTAAAAAAACAAGGAGGGTCACTGGTGGTAGTAGACAATTTTCTTCCCAGTTTGCTTTGCTCTCAATATATAGTTTAGTGTAGCTATCCAGTGTGAACTTCCATATCATTTTCAGTGGGCAGATGCTCCTTTTGTGGCAGGAGATGAAATTTTGGAGTCACTGAATGAAATTACAGTAAAACTAACCTGACAATTTGTAAACCCAATGCCATAATATTCAAAAAGCCTCCAGACATGGGCAACACAGGTATTCATAAGAGTTTGTTTTTTTTTTTTAATTCCTTAAGTGGCTTTTTAAAACTGCTGTCTTATGTTGAACATTTTAACCATAAGAATAACAAAAACAATCCTCTCTACCCCCTTTATAAATAACACTGGATGACTAGGGATGGATTTCTATCCTTGAAATCTCTCAGAGGCTCAGAATGTTTTTTGCAAACCACAAGAGCATTACTTCTCCAAAAGAGCATTATGTCTGTGGCTGTAACGTCCGTCATCTGGACTTCTTGATTTATTTATAGCATAATTAACCAGCCATCTCAGTTCATTAACTCACGTATTTTTCTCAGCTTTGGTCATGTGTCCTGTCAAATCAAGACTTCTCTTTAATTCTCAGTAATGTCCTGATGCTGGAATACTGTAAATTCCAGATTAGGAAAAGGTCTTTCGACTCCATGACTCATGTCTTCAACTTTCATTGGACACAGCTATTCACCCGAAGACTTACACTAGGTGAGACTTGGTCACAGCATGTTTTGGGTTGAGAGAGTAAAGCTATCAGATATGGCAAAGATCTACTGATTGAGCACTAGAACTCCTTCCAAATTATAGCAAGTCCCACTTGAAGGGGAATTCTGTGCCTGGAACCCAGGCAACGAAATGTGAGCATCACATATGAATCTAATTGTTTAGGATTGTGCCAATCCTAAATGTTCTGACCGTTAGCAAGTAAAGAAACCAAATAAATCTGTCATTTTAAAATGTGTTGCTATTATACAGTGATTATAGCTAATAGAAGTAATTCCAGAATTTTCATTCTGGTACACAAATATGTGGGATTAGAAAATTGTACATAATAAGCTACATATTAAAACAAAAGCATAACTACTCAGTAAAATTATTATGCTAAGGTAAAAATGACCATTGGAAAAAATCCTAACAATATTCTTGGATATTCATGGTAGGCATTCAGATAATTACTGTGTGGAACAAAAAAGAATCTGGAAATATTTTAAGAAATTCACTAAATATCAAAATCTTGGTTACATTTATTTCCTCTCTTATTTTTCATAAGCATTTTACAAATGCTTTGATTTTAGGTCAGAACTTATAAATGTTCCATTTAGAGTTTGGGAGAGAATTCTTGATCTACAAATGTTTGTGGTCTCATGAAATATCTTGCTTTGCATGTAGACTTCTATCCTCAGCCCTGTCTTTTGCTGAGTAAGACTAACATATGTTTGTATGTAGAATCTTGCTTTTGGAGTTTACCCCCCAAGAACAATTTTATCAAAGAGTAAAATTTGGAAAAGAATATTGGAAATACTTTTGATCATTCTTAATTTCAGAAATTTCATTTAACTTCCACCACCTTTTTCCCAACCAGCTGACTGAAATGAAGACAAACTTTATTTCTGATGATAGCAATTGTCTGTACTTTTAATGACTTCTCCTTTATGACCTTTAAGTAAATAAAATATTTTATATTTTTTAAGAAGGAGAGTGAGGAGGGTGACACAGTGCATAAAATATGTATTTCAAATGACACATATGTATCTTTTAAAAAGTAATTTATATCTTCAAATGCAAATCATCTTTCTGATCTAAAATCTTAAGTTAATTGTAAAAATAGTCCAATCTCTTTGTTTATGAAATATGAAACATTAATATCTCACTGAAACATAGTTTTTAATGAAATAAATATATGAGTATCAATGTTGATTGACATTTTATATACTTACTGATATTTATGGAAATATATTTAAACAAAGGAATTAAACATACTCTGCAATTTCAAAAGGCAAAATTATTTGTAGCCCAAAGTCACTTATATAAATTACATTGACAAGTAGGCATCAACTTTATAGATAGACTATCATTCTTAGAGGAATGCCATGTGAAAAATTATGATTATGGTAATAGAAAAAAAAAAAGAGTACATTCTGGTCAGAAACCCAATGCCTGTCCTTAGAGTTAAAGGATTCTACTTTTGATTACAACTTCTGAGCATTCTCCAACCTGAGCAGTTTATACTCATGGGATAAATTCATGGTATTTATGGCACTGGATCTGTTTCATAGTCCACTTGTTGACTGTTAAACGTTTATCTTATGATGAGAATAAGATCTTATTATTCTTCCTATGACTTTTCCATCTTAATGGTATCTTGCATCTTTTCTTAAATTTGGGGACATAAGAAGGATCCCATTAATATACAACTCTGTAAGTCTCTCTGGCTAATTATATCTGTCATTTAGCATTTCTATCCTAAAATGGTGAGAAAATCCACAAGGAAGCAGAATCAGCCTTTTATTTGGCTAAATGTATTCACAGCATCAGCACCAATAAATATCCATTGAAATCTAGAACTGGATTGAATCTACCATTGTAAATTCTAGACATGCCTTGGGTAAGCATCTTAATCTTTCTAAGCTTCAGTTTCCCCATCTTGTTAGTGGGCATAATACTGACTTCATATATTGCTGGTAGTATTAAATAAGATAAAAATCCCTAACAAGGGCTTCCCTGGTGGCGCAGTGGTTGGGAGTCCGCCTGCCGATGCGGGGGACACGGGTTCGTGCCCCGGTCCAGGAAGATCCCACATGCCGCGGAGCGGCTGGTCCCGTGAGCCGTGGCCGCTGAGCCTGCGCGTCCGGAGCCTGTGCTCCGCGACGGAACAGGCCGCGGCGGTGAGATGCCCGCGTACCGAAAAAAAAAAAAAAAAAAAAAAAAAAAAAATCCCTAACAATAAGACCTGGTGAGTAGAAATAGTCAGATTTTCTCTTCTGATTCTATTTATACTTTCTGTCTTCCTCCCTCCACAGCCAGACAGATACATGACCTTTACAGCTATTATTACTTTTTGTGCTTGATATTATGCTATAGTTTACTATTCTCTGCTTTATGTGTATATATTTTCTTTATTTCTGAGAAACAAAATTTGAAGGCAGAGGCTATATTTCCTTGTGTTCTACCATGTAGTAGTAACAGACAGTTGGATACATGGTAAATGTTGAACATACCTGCTTACCAATTTGTTGACATAGGCCAAGAATTATTCAAAATTAGTACTTTTGACATATAAATGTTCTTAGATGTATTCTCATTTCCATGGGTAATTAAGAGTTACCCATGAGAATCATATCTCTAATAACTATTTATGGTATAGAGGATGAAAGTTGTGGGTAGAAAGGAAGAAAGAAATAATTATTTGCTAAAATGAAACATATGCCTAGCTGTACAAGTAAATATCTTCTAAGCACAAGTTAAAAATACTGCCATTTCCCGTAACATGTCCTCATCTGAGTAGCTAAATCTATTATACAGAGTTTGAGAAGCTGCCGGGGATGGTGGAATGAAATTTTCACTAGAGAGTTATCTAACAGGGAATATCTAGAGAAGATTTAAATTTTTATAATTAACTGAAACAATTACATTCGTTGTACAAAATTTCTCTTGGTTTTACAGTACAGGGCTTCAAAGAATGATACTTCTAATCCATATACTAAAGCATGCAGTTTATAGCTTGAAGATTGTACACGAGTGGAAAATTATGATTTCCAATTGCATTAGGAGGAATCATCCATTTCATAGTAGTATTTACCACATTCTTGGCAAGCTATCTGCCTAACAACTGAAAGGCCTATTGTAAATAGCCTATAAGTTATTTTCAAATAGGAAATCATTTAAACATCATTTCATTTACTTACCAAAAATCTTTATTTTCTTCTCTCCACAGCCTAGAAATATAGTTTATATGTGAAAGTAGTTTCCATTAACAAAGACAGAAAAGGCAAATTTATAATACAATTCAGATACTAGCAATATAAAAATTCACAGAAGACCACCTTCTTTGTAAATTGACTTTATGTCTGCCAATAATACTATTAAAAGTTAATGTAAACTCTAGGATGGGATGTTAGACTTGCCTATGACAGATTGGCAAGAGGATTCTGGAACATTTCAAGGGTAAAAGAAAATAGGACTTGACAGATTAAAGAGTCCTGAGCTGTGCTCACCTTCCTCAAATTGCCCTTTATCAGATGGATTAATGCAGTCTTACCATTGGAAAAGACAGGCTGCTACCTATGACAGTAACCAAAGAGCTTACTGAATGTGGCCTGGCATTAATAGGGGAAGAACTGGAAATGTTTATTTCCCCTGTCACTATACTGAAAGAAATAGACAGCTGTTGACCAGTGGCTTATCTTAAAATAGCTTCATTAACACAAAGAAGCAAGTTAGAAAATAACAACATAGGGACTGGAAAGTCTAAATGCCGAAAACTGAGACATCTGGCCAAAGAGCATATTTACTGGGTAAATGTGAGTTAATTTGGAATTTTGTCTTGTTTTTAAGAAGGGGCATATTAGGGCAGATTCACCTCTGATTAAGTAAAACTTAAAAAATGCTTCTGGATTTTTATTTTTTAAATGTATTGATTAGAACATTTTAAACAGTTTTTTTAACCTTAACTTTATTAAAGTGTAAAGTTCATAAAACAAAATGCATCTATATTAAGTGTACAGCTCCATGAGTTTTGAAAATTAAATGCCTATATAAACACCACCCCATATATACACATGTCCATCATCCCAAAAAGTTCCCTTATTCCTCTTTGCCCTCAATCCTACTCCCTTATCCCTGACCCCAGGTAAACACTGATCTGCTTTGTTATGGCATAGATTAAATTTGTCTCTTCTAGATTTCATATAAATGAAATCATCCAGTATGTTCTCTTTTGTGTCTGGTGTCTTTTACTCAGTATAATGTTTTTGAGTTTTGTACACGTTGTGTTCCACTTGTATCAATTAAAGATTAATGTAAGTTAACTATCAATTAAAGTATTAATTTCATTGTATGGCAGTTGCACAACTTGCTTACAGATTTACTTGTTGCTGTACATTTGTGTTTCTTCCAGTTACACACTATTATGAGTAAAGCTGCTAGGGGTATCCACATCTTCTTATGAGCATATGTTTTCATTTGTTAGGGTAAATGCCTAGGAGAAGAATTGCTGGATCACATGATAAATAAATTTTTGACTACACAATAACTACTAGGTTGTTTTCCAGAGTGCTTATACCACTTTACATTCCCAACAGTCATGCATAGAAGTTTAAATTTCTCCACATCCTCACTAACACTTTGGTATTTCTAGTCTTTATAATTTTAGTCATTCCAGTAGCTGTACAAAGGTAACTCATTGTGGTTTAATTCACATATCCCTTGTGAATAATAATATTGGGTATGTTTTTCATTTTCTTTATTTGTATATCTTCTTTGGTCCAGTGTCTATTCAAATATTTTGCCCTTTTTACTGGGTTATTTGTATTAATATGTAGTTGGAAATTCTTTACACATTGCAAAATACATGTATTGTGAAGAATTTATTTCAACCCATGGCTTATCTTTCCATTTTGTAATGGTGTTTTCAATGAGCAGATTTTTAAATTGTAATACAGTTTAATTTATCCATTTTTTTACTAATCGTGCATTTAGTGTCCTATTAAAAAATATTTGCCTACTCCAAAGTCACAAAGATTTTTCTGCTATTTTTGCTTTTAGAAGTTCTACAGTTTTAGCTCCTACATTTAAATATATGCTAGATATCAAGTTAACTTTAGTATGTGCTGTGATGTAGGGTTGAGTTTCATTATTTGAGGGCTATGGATATCCAATTGCTTTAGTATCATTTGTTGAAAAGACTACATTTTAAACTTAGAATTACTATAGAACCATTGCCAAAAATCTATTGAATATGTACATGTATGCTTATGCTGCTTCTACACTGTCTTGATTATTGTAACATTATGGTATATCTTTAAATAAAATAGTAAAATGTCTCTAAATTTGTCCATTTAAAAAAATTGTTTTGGCTATTCTGGGCCTTTTGCATTTCCATATAAATCTTAAAATTGTCTTTCAGTTTCTACAAAACAACCTGATGCTATTTTGATGGTTATGTATTGAATTTAGGGAGAACTGAAGGTTTAAAAATATTGAGTCATCCAATACATGACTATGGTATTCCATTTATTCCTTAATTTAAAATATCAACTGTAATAGGATATTTATACATAGGATGTTCTACATATATAATTATAATGTCTATGAATAAAGGCCATTTTATTTAATTCCAATCTATTTCTCTATTTTCTATTTATTTCTATTTATCTATCGATCTATATATTATCTATCCTTCCATCTATATTTTAACATCTTTTTTCTCACCTTATTGCACTGGTCAGGACTTCTACTATAGTGTTGAATAGTGATGGTGAAGATAGACAAGCCTTGCCTTGTTCCTAATCTTGAGAGAATTGTTAATTCTTTCATCAGTTGCATATTAGATGCATGTTGAGAAAATTTGCTGTTATTCCTAGTTTGCTGAGAGTTTTTATTATGAATGAATGTTGAATTTTGTCAAATGATTTTATATTAAATCCTTTGACAAAATGATTATATTAAAATGCATATATTAAAATGACCACATTCTCTTTGGTTATTTTGCTAATGTAGTACATTATTTTGATTGATTTTTGATAACAAACCATCCTTGCATTTCTGGGATAAACTCCATTTTGCTCTTTTTATATGATGTTGGAGTCAGTTTGCTAATATTTTGTTAGGAACTTTCATGATTATGTTCATAAGGGGTCTCTGTAATTTTCTTCCTTTGTTATGTCTCTGTTGGATTTGATTTTAGTACAATGCTGGCTTCATAAAATGAATATGGAAACATTTCAGCTTGCTTTACATTCTCAAAGGCATTGTGTAAAATTGGTATTTTTTATATTAAAATTTTGGTAGAATCGTCTATAAAGCCATCAGAGTCTGGAATTTTCTTTGAGGGGAGATTTTTACCTACAAATTTTATTCTTTTAATAGATCTAAGTCTATTTTTTTTTATATGTTATATTCTTTTGTCAGTTTATAAATTAGTGTCTTAGGGAATTTGTTCATGTCAACTTGAATTTATTGGCACCAAGTTGTTTATTACATTACCTTATTATCTTTTAAATATATCTAGGATATGTGGTGAAAATCTTCTTTTATACCTAATATTGGTAATTTGAGTTTATTTCTTATTTTCTTTATCATTCTAGCCAAAGATTTAAAACTCTTATTGATTTTTCAAAGACTCAGCTTCTGGTTTTATTGATTTTCTTTTTCATGTGTTCATTTGTAAATTTCCACTCTGATATTTTCTTTATTTTTACTCACTTTGGATTTAATTTTTTTCTTCAGCTTTTTAAGTTTAAAGCTCAGATAACTGATTTTACTTATTTTTCTTTTTTAATATATGTATTTAAATCTATAAAATTTACTGTAAATACCACTTTAGCTACACCCCCTGAATTTGGATAACTATCTTTTCCCCATTACAATTTTTTTAATTTTTTTTTTTTGGTTTTATTTATTTACTTATTTATTTTGGGCTGTGTTGGGTCTTCGTGGCTGTGTTGGGTCTTCGTTGCTGCATGTGGGCTTTCTCTAGTTGCGGTGAGCGGGGGTTACTCTTCGTTGCGGTGTGTGGGCTTCTCATTGAGGTGCCTTCTCTTGTAGTGGAGCACGAGCTCTAGGCGTGCAGGCTTCAGTAGTTGTGGCACATGGGCTCAGTAGCTGTGGCTTGCAGGCTCCAGAGTGCAGGTTCAGTAATTGTGGCATGGGGGCTTAGTTACTCTGCGGCATGTGGGATCTTCCCAGACCAGGGCTCGAACCCATGTCCCCTGCACTGGCAGGCAGATTCTTAACCACTGCACCACTAGGGAAGTCCTCCCCATTACAATTTAATTAAAAATATTTTCTAATTCTTTTGTGATTTTTTTTGATCGATAGATTATTCTGCAGTGCATTGCTTAATTTCAAAATATTATAGGGTTTTCTGATTTTTTAATTGATTTCTGAACAGATTCATATAGTCAGAAAATATATTCTATATTATTTCAATTATTAAATTCATTGCTACTTGTTTTATATTTTACTGTTTAGTCTATATTGGTGAATATGCCACGTGCTCTTGAAAAGAGTGTATTTTTCAACATCAGTGTGTAAATCTCAGTTTGGCCAATTTATTAGTAGTGTTCAACTTTCTTACTAATTTTTGTGTTTCCTTATTTTCTTACTTCCCGAGAGAGGACTGTTGAAATATTCCACCATAATTGTGGATATGTCTATTTCTCCTTTCAATTATTTTATCTTTAGAAATTCCATTGTGTTTTTAAGAAATAGCTTCCATTTATCTCTTCATTATGTTCAAGTTTTCCTTCAAATGCTTAGACACATGTAAAATAGGTTTTTGAAAGTTCTTGTCTGTTAATTTCATTATTTCTAATATTTATGAATCAGTTTCTATTGACTGAGATTTCTACTGCCTATAGGAAACATTTTCCTATTTTTACACATGTGTAGTCATATTTTATGAGATTCTAACATTATGACTGCTATATTGTTGAGTCTCTGGATTTTATTGTTTTCCTTTAAAGAGCATTGAAGTTTGTTCTGATGGGCAATTAAGTTAATTATAGTTCAGCTTGAACTTTTTGAAGCTTGCTTTTAAACTTTGTTAGGGGCAGGGGCATCTAGATAGCCTTTACTCTAAAGCTAGTTTAGCTCTACCACTAAAGCAAGACCCTTCCAGCGTTACTATTATGTACCCTGCATGTTTAACAAGTTTGTTTCATTTTGGCTAGTCAGAACTCAACCTGTCTCCTAACCCAGTGTTAAGTTACTGAAATTGTTTAGCCTACAGCTTGCAGGTAGTTATTCTTTGTCTAGCAGTTATATTTTGCCTGGCCTTATGGAGTTTCACCCTACACAAACACAGCTTAATACTCAGCCAAAAACTCAAAGGAGCTATGCAGATTTCTAGAACTCTCTCTGCAGAGCACTTTCCTATCTGGTCTTCTGCACTACAAACCTTTACTGCCTTAGTATTGCTTAACTCTGATTTCTGTCTCTTTAATCAGGGAGACTAGCTTGCTTGGGGACTCCCTACTTTTCACAGTCCAGAAAGCCTCCACGGGCAGAAATCTGAGCCAGTTACTGGGCTCACTGGGTTTGTACCCCTTCTCTCAAGGATTACAGCCCTGTATGGCCTGTTGTAGAATGCCTGAAAGCAGTTGTTTCATATACGTTGTGTAGTTTTCTAGTTGTTTGCTATTGGAGAGCAAGTCCAATACCAGTTACTCCATTATATCCCAAAATAGAAATCTACAGGTAAACATTTAGCAGTAAGTTTCAAAGAAGAATGGAAAAATATATACTGTGATTTTATTTTTTAAAAGTTCAAAACCTAAGTCAAAACTAAATTATATTATTAAAAGATTCATGTGTAGATGGTAAAATTTAAAGAAATCAGTAAGATGAAAATAATGATCACTTGAAGGGAAAGAATGGAATTGTGGTCAGAAAAGGGCACACAGTGGAGCTGGGGGCTAGAAATGTTCTATATCTTAATGTGGGTGGAGATTACATGAGTGTTCACTTTATATGTATTCTTTGAACTGTACATACAGGCTTTATGCAGCACTCTATATGTATGGCATGTCTCACAATTTAAAAATATTTTATGTGCATATACATATATGCCTATAATGTTGAAACCACTAGAAGAGGATCCTGTCTTTAACTTTGTTTCCTGCTCTTGAGTGGTGACATCAGGAAGGGAATAGCTGGTCTTTACTGTCCCTGAAGCATCATGTGATGCCAATTTTGATGCAGAGGTAACACAGAACTTAATAAACTCCCTGGAGTTCAGAGGCATTTGCTTTTTTCCCCCAGTATTGCAATCAGTATTATCCATGAAATGGTCTCCCTTGGAAAAAAGACATGCTCTGTAAGGGAAGTAATAGAAAAGTTTGGGTAAACATTGTAACACCCTTAATTTTCAGCATTTCATAATTTCCCAGCAGAATATCAGACCATGTGTCTTCTCTTAGCCCTGAGGAGCCTACAGCTTTTGTGTCTGTACTCACTAATGGATATCACTTTGTCTTATATGTATCATTTTGTTTGGTATCCAACCTCTCCTGTTATGAGGCAAATCTGAGAGCCCAAAGAGGGGTTGCTTGAGAGCCCAAGTCACTGTCAATTGAACTGGATTACAAAAAATGTGAAATATCATAATTGCCTAAGAAAGAGCCTCTTATAATGTAGAAAATGTCCTTTATTTAGTATTCAAAGCTTTTATGGTTAATTAACATCCATGTATAAAAAGACCCTTTTGGCTTTCTGGGAAATGTTTATATTTTGTTTTATTTTCCCCAGAATATTTAGTCCATTTCAGTTATCAGGTAAAGAATTCTGATTCTCAACCATGAAAAAAGATAATATTCTGTTTTTTACTCCGGTAATGGTGATGTAGAGTTTTTGAAGTTATTCGTGCCAATATGCAGTCCCAAGTGCTCAATGGAACAACTGCTCAGTTTGGGGCTCTGGATATGCTGAGGCCAGATGCTTTAACTGACCCATAGAGTAGCTGCAGAACAACAACAACATGAGTTCCAATACGTTAATTAGAAAGAAGCATTAGGCATGAGAGATTGTTTTGGATTTATTTGTTTTGAAGGTTTACATGAATCAATCCAACATAACGTGGCCTCTCCAGTATTAAGTTCATAGTCAAGGGATAGGAATATAAGGGAAAATGCTGCAATTAACCCATGATATTTGCCTCATTGATTCTCCACCCATTTTGTGTCTCATAATAATGGAAAGGAAAGAACACAGCCCCTTCTAATGTGAGAATGGCGTGTCTTGTCCCCATTGCACAATGCTTACTGCTTAAGGATACTACTGAGTTATTGGATTGTCCAAATTTTTATTAAGAAAATAGTCAACAAATGTAGGAGGTCTAGATATTTCAGATGAATGCTTGAACACCGAAACCCTGACATATTTCTTGTTAAATTGCTCAGTGTGAAGTTGTACGGCTTTGTTTTAGACATCTCTGAATGAAATCCCATTAATAAGTTCAAGGAGTCAAATCACATACTTCATCTCCATTCTTAACGTGGACCCTACACTTGTTATGTAACAGTTGAAATATATTTAACTCTGACTTTAAGAAGCCTAGGGCTGAATATATTCATTTAGTATTAACTATCTTTGTGATTTTGAGCAGTTTCATTTTTCTAGCTCTTTGGGGCCTGAATTTTACACAAGTGAATAGTATTTGCCTGAAGGCAAGTCTAGGATCTTTTGTGATATCAATTACTGAGAACTGCTTTTAATAATAACTGTCATTTGTTGAGGGATTAAGTCATGCTTATGTTCTAAGAACTGTGCTAAACACTGTGCAACTCTGTGGAGTTGAATGCTATCCAAAGGAAAATGGTTGAGGTTAAACTATAACCAAAAGGTACAAAAAGTAAATGCCTAAGATAAAGAAAGGTTATATCTAGACTGAAAACAAAATACTAGAAATAAGATTCACATTAGAAAATACAAGAACTATAAGAGGCACTATGAAAATTTGAATCATATGGGTCTGAATGCAGAGGAAAAGAAGAATAGGATGAAAACCATGAAAATGAAGATAATAGGTATGGCAAACAGAATTATAAATGATCTTAAAGAGGAACTACAAAAATTGGAAGAGAATTAGTGATCAAAGTGCTCATTAGTATTAACACCTTCCTAACTTTAAAAAGTACTTTAAGTATGAAGACTGAAAGGAGTTGCTTCTTTCAGAAAAGAGATGGTGAATATAGAACCCATGTAAACAGATATTTGAGACTTTTTTCATTTCAAGAACAGGTAAACATTCTATAAGTACCCAGAAAAAATACAAACAAGCAAAATTCAGGTTAAGATTGAGATTACTTTGTAATATTAAAAGCCAGAAGCTAATGAAACAAAAATCTATGAAGTTTTGAAACAAAATTTGTAACCCAAGAGTTTTACCCTTCAGCTAATTATCATTTGTGATGAAAAATTTTCTTGATTGTGTAAAGATTCCAAAACTACACTATCCAGAGTATGGGTATGTTCAATAGAAAGTTATTTTTACTTAGGGTAATACTACTTGGATTTTAAAACTCAATAGACCAAAACTGACAAAGCTATTAAAATTTACCAGTGTTTATCTGTGTAGAGTATAATGTTTGCTGCATCGAACAAAATGAACGCTTGATTAAATGTTAAATATTGTTCTATAAACTCTTAGCTACAATTTTAACTGTCTGAAAAATGACCCTTCAACAGAGCTATTCACTCAACAAATATTTATCCACCTCTCATTACAGAGGTTTACAGTGAAGGAGGAGAAACAAACCAGTAAACAGACAATTACATTCCAGTGACTGGTGTTATGATAGAGGAAACAAGTGAGTGTTACGAAAACACAGTGAGGTACCTCCTCACTACCTCCAGAGGTAGAAGGCGTCACAAAAGAAATAACACCCAAGCTTAAACTTCAAGTTTATGGAGGAGTAAGTGAACCAAAGTAATCCCGATCAAGGGTAGTCATTACAAAAGCCAACAGGAGGGAGTTGTGTTGCTAGAACATAGAGTGTGAATGGAGGAGTGGTAACAGTTATTGAAGGCCAGTGCTCTCTGGCCTCATGCTCTGTGGTCACCATCTTAAAATACTTAATAATTTTGTCTCTGAGTTTGTGTCTTATAATTGAATTCTGATAGGACAGTAGAATATGTGCCAATGACTTAGAGTAACATACTGTTTTGATTATAGCTTTATAGTATAGTTTAAAATCAGGGAGCATGCTACCTCCAGCTTTGTTCTTATTTCTTAAGGTTATTTTTGTTATTTGGGGTCTTTTGTGTTTCCATACAAATTTTAGAGTTATTTATTCTAGTTCTGTGAAAAATGCCATTGGTATTTTGATAAGGATTGCGTTGAATCTGTAGATTGCCTTGGATAATATGATCATTTCAACAATATTAATTCTACCAATCCATGAGCACAGTATATCTTTCCATTTGTTAGTGTCACCTTCAATCTCTTCCATCAGTGTCTTATAGTTTTCCAAGTACAGGCCTTTTACCTCCTTAGCTAAATTTATTCCTAAGTATTTTATTCTTTTTGATGCAATTGTAAATGGGATTGTTTTCTGAATTTCTCTTTCTGGTAGTTCATTGTAAGTGTGTAAAAACACAACAGAGCCTTTCAGCCATAGTGCATGACTCAGCTCAGTCCAGTTCAAGATGCTGACAAACTTCAGGGCTGGTGCTTGAAAGAATCTTTTCAAGGAGATAAGGTTTATTTGAACATGTGATGATTGAGAGGTTTTTGCTTTCTTTGTCCCTTTCATGGTGGTAGCAGGGGTGAACTTTCAAAAAGGTACCAAATATCTCTAAGAACATATATCTTCCCCACAGAGAATTTCTACAGAATTGAATTCCCTTATTTAAAATAGTTTTTCTTCCAACCAGCCCCAGCCTGAAGCTTGACACAGTAACTAGACTAGCTATTCTACAGCTATCTTAAGACAACTTTGTCTGCTGCTTTAATATACAAAGATTATTTTTAAATCCCATTCTTTTGACAATTCTAAGCATTGTGTGTTTCAAAGTATCCTTTTAAAAACTTGGATTTTTGTGTTTACAATTTTTTCTATAATAGATCATTTTGATGATTAAATTTGACCCCTTTGACAGAAAACAGATCAGTGGATTCCTAAGAATTGAGAGGAGTTCATTGCATAGGTGTTTAGGGGTGGGGTGGTTTGAGGAACTGTTCTACACTTTGATTATGGTGGTGATTGCATTTGTCAAATTTCGAAGTGAATTTTATTGAATGTAAATTCAACTTCAATAAACATGACTTTAAAAATTAAAAAAAAAGAGACAAAAAACCACAACAGATTTCTGTAAAGTAGTTTTTTATCCTGCAACTTTACTGAATTCGTTGGTAAGTTTTCATAGGTTTTTTGTTGTATCTTTAGGATTTTATATATAGTACTATATTATATATATAGTACTATATCATCTGCAAATAGTGATATTTTACTTCTTCTTTTCCAATTTGGATTGTTTTATTTATTTTTCTTGTCTGATTGCTGTAGCTAGGACTTCCAAACCATGTTGAATAAAAGTGGTGAGATTGGGTATCCTTGTTTTGTTCCTGATCTTAGAGCAAATGCTTCCAGTTTTTCACCATTGGGCACAATGTTAGCTATGGGCTTGTCATATATGACCTTTATTATGTTGAGGTATGTTTCCTCTATACCCACTTTGTGGCTATTTTAAATCGTAAATAGATGTTGAATTTTGTCAAAAACCACAATGAGATATCATCTCATACCTGTCAGGATGGCTATTATCAAAAAGACAACAAATAAGTGTTGGCAAGGATGTGGAAAAAGGGAAACCTCCTGCACCATTGGTGGGAACATAAATTTGGGCAGCCACTATGGAATATAGCATGGAGATTCCTCAAAAATAAAAAACAGAACTACCATACAATTCTGCAATTTCACTCCTGGGTGGTTATCTGAAGAAAATGAAAAGACCAATTCAAAAATATATATACACCTTTATGTTCATTGTAGCATTATTTTTTTTTCCTTTGGACAATCTTTATTTATTTATTTTTTGAGGTAAAGAAACCTTATTTTATTTTATTGGAGTGTAGTTGATTTACAGTGTTGTGTTAGTTTCAGGTGTGCAGCAAAGTGATTCAGTTATACATATACAGATATTCATTCCTTTTTTATATTCTTTTCTCATATAGATTATCACAGAATATTAATTTTTAAAATTAATTAATTTATTTTTAGCTGCATTGGGTCTTTGTTGCAGCATGCGGGCTTTCTCTAGTAGAGGTGAGCGGTGGCTACTCTTCACTGTGGTGCACGGGCTTCTCATTGCGGTAGTTTCTCTTCTTGTGGAGCACGGGCTCTAGGCCTGTGGGCTTCAGTAGTTATGGTACACAGGCTCAGTAGTTGTGACTCGTGGGATCCAGAGCACAGGTTCAGTAGTTGTGGCGCACAGGCTTAGCTGCTCCACAGCACATGGGATCCTCCTGGACCAGGGATGGAACCCATATCCCCTGCATTGGCAAGTGGATTCCTAACCACTGCACCACTAGGGAAGTCCCTATCACAGAATATTGAGTAGAGTTCCCTGTGCAATACAGTAGGTCCTTGTTCGTTATCTATCTTATATATAGTAGTGTATGTACGTTCATCCCAAGCTCCTGATTTATTCCTCCCTCCCTCCCCACATTTCCCTTTTGGTAACCATAAGTTTGTTTTCAATATCTGTTACTCTGTTTCTGTTTTGTGAATAAGTTCATTTGTATCATTTTTTAGTTAGATTCTACACATGAGTGATATCATATGATATTTGTCTTTCTCTGTCTGACTTCACTTAGTGTGATAACCTCTAGGTCCATCCATATTGCTGCAAATGGCATTATTTCATTCTTTTTTATGGCTGAATAATATTCCATTGTATATATGTACAACACCTTGTTTATCCATTCATCTGTCAATGGACATTTAGCTTGCTTCCATGTCTTGGCTATTGTAAATAGTGCTGCAGTGAACATTGGGGTGCATGCATTTTATCATTTTCTCTGGATATATGCCCAGGAGTGGGATTGCTGGATCACATGGTAGTTTTATTTTTAGTTTTTTAAGGAACCTTCATTGTGTTCTCCATGGTGGTTGTACCAATTTACATTCCCACCAACAGTGCAAGAGGGTTCCCTTTTCTGCACATCCTCTCCAGCATTTACTGTTTGTAGGTTTTGTGATAATGGCCATTCTGATGGGTGTGTGGTGATACCTCATTGAAGCTTTGATTTGCATTTCCCTAATAATTGGTGATGTTGAGCATCTTTTCATTTGCTTTTTGTCCATCTGTAGTCTTCTTTGCAGAAATGTCTATTTATATCTGCCCATTTTTTCTGGAATTTTATTTTAATTATTTTATATAGAGCAGGTTCTTATTAGTTATCTATTTTATACACATTAGTGTATATATGTCAATCCCAAACACCCAATTCTTCCCACCACCACCATCCACCCCCCCGCTTTCCAACCTTGGTGTCCATACATTTGTTCTCTACATCCGTGTCTTTATTTCTGCCTTGCAAACCAGTTCATTTGTACCATTTTTCTAGATTCCACATATATGCCTTAGTATACAATATTTGTTTTTCTCTTTCTGACTCACTTCATTCTGTATGAGTGTCTCTAGGTCCATCCACATCTCTACAAATGACCCAATTTCGTTCCTTTTTATGGCTGAGTAATATTCTATTGTATATATGTACAACCTCTTCTTTATCCATTCATCTATCCATGGGCATTTAGGTTGCTTCCATGACCTACCTATTATAAATAGTGCTGCAATGAACTTTGGGGTGCATGTGTCTTTTTGGATTATGGTTTTCTCTGGGTATATGCCCAGTAGTGGGATTACTGGGTCATATGGTAATTCTATTTTTAGTCTTTTAGGGAACCTCCATACTGTTCTCCATAGTGGCTGTATCAATTTACATTCCCACCAAGAGAGCAAGAGGGTTCCCTTTTCTCCACACCCTCTCCAGAATTTGCTGTTTGTAGATTTTCTGATGATGCCCATTCTAACTGGTGTGAGGTGATACCTCATTGTAGTTTTGATTTGCATTTCTCTAATAATTAGTGATGTTGAGCAACTTTTCATGTGCATCTTGGCCATCTGTATGTCTTCTTTGGAGAAATGTCTATTTAGGTCTTCTGCCCATTTTTGGATTGGGTTGTTTGTTTTTTTAATATTGAGCTGCATGAGCTGTTTGTATATTTTGGAGATTAATCCCTTGTCAGTTGATTCGTTTGCAAATATTTTCTCCCATTCAGAGGGTTGTCTTTTCATCTTATTCATAGTTTCCTTTGTTCTGCAAAAGCTTTTAAGTTTCATTGGGTCCCATTTGTTTATTTTTGTTTTTATTTCCATTACTCTAGGAGGTGGATCAAAAAAAATCTTGCTGTGATTTATTTCAAAGAGTGTTTTTCCTATGTTTTCCTCTAAGTGTTTTATAGTGTCTGGTCTTACATTTAGGTGTTTAATCCATTTTTAGTTTATTTTTGTGAATGGTGTTAGGAAGTGTTCTAATTTCATCCTTTTACATGTAGCTGTCCAGTTTTCCCAGAACCACTTATTGAAGTGACTGTCTTTTCTCCATTGTATATCCTTGCCTCCTTTGTCATAGATTAGTTGACCATAGGTGTGTGGGTTTATCTCTGGGCTTTCTATCCTGTTCCATTGATCTATATTTCTGTTTTTGTTCCAGTACCATATTGTCTTGATTACTGTAGCTTTACAGTATAGACTGAAGTCAGGGAGTCTGATTCCTCCAGCTCCGTTTTCCCTCAAGATTGCTTTGGCTATTCAGGGTCCTTTGTGTCTTCATACAAATTTTAAGAATTTTTGTTCTACTTCTGTGAAAAATGCCATTGGTAATTTGATAAGGATTGCATTGAATCTGTAGATAGCTTTGGGTAGTATAGTCATTTTCACAATATTGATTCTTCCAATCCAAGAAAATGGTATATCTCTCCATCTGTTTGTGTCATCTTTGATTTCTTTCATCAGTGTCCTATAATTTTCTGAGTACAGGTCTTTTACCTCCTGAGATAGGCTTATTCCTAAGTATTTTATTCTTTTTTTTGCAATGGTGAATGGGATTGTTTCCTTAATTTCTATTTCTGATCTTTCATTGTTAATGTATAGGAATGCATTTATTTTGTATCCTGCAACTTTACCAAATTCATTGATTCGTTCTAGTCGTTTTCTGGTGGCATCTTTAGGATTCTCTATGTATAGTATCATGTCATCTACAAACAGTGACAGTTTAACTTCTGTTCCAATTTGTATTCCTTTTATTTCTTTTTCTTCTCTGATTGCCATGGCTAGGTCTTCCAAAATTATGTTGAATAATAGTAGTGAGAGTGGACATCCTTGTCTTGTTCCTATCTTAGAGGAAATGCTTTCAGTTTCTCACCATTGAGAATGATGTTTGCTGTGGGTTTGTTGTATATGGCCTTTATTATCTTGAAGTAGTTTCCCGCTATGCCCACTTTCTAGAGAGTTTTTACCATAAATGGGTGTTGAATTTTGTCAAAAGCTTTTTCTGCATCTATTGAGATGATCGTATGGTTTTTATTTTTCAATTTGTTAATATGGTGTATCACATTGATTGATTTGCATGTATTGAAGAATCCTTGCATCCCTGGGGTAAATCCCACTTGCTCATGGGGTCTGATCCTTTTAAGTAATGTGTTGCTGGATTCTGTTGCTAGTATTTTGTTGAGGATTTTTACATCTATAGTCATCAGTGTTATTGGTCTGTAATTTTCTTTTTTTATAGTATCTTTGTCTGGTTTTGGTTTCAGGGTGATGGTGGCCTCATAGGATGAGTTTGGGAGTGTTGCTTCCTCTGCAAGTTTTTGAAGACTTTGAGAAGGATGGGTGTTAGCTCTTCTCTAAATGTTTGATAGAATTCACCTGTGAAGCCATCTGGTCCTGGACTTTTGCTTGTTGGAAGATTTTTAATCCCAGTTTCAATTTCATTACTTCTGATTTGTCTCTTCATATATTCTAGTCCTTCCTGGTTCAGTCTTGGAAGCTTATACCTTTCCAAGAATTTGTCCATTTCTTCCAGGTTGTCCATTTTATTTGCATAGAGTTGCTTGTAGTAGTCTCATAGGATGCTTTGTATTTCTGTGGTGTCTGTTGTAACTTCTCCTTTTTCATTTCTAATTTTATTGATCTGAGTCCTCTCCCTCTTTTTCTTGATGAGTCTGGCTAAAGGTTTATCAATTTTGTTTATCTTCTCAAAGAACCAGCTTTTAGTTTTATTGATCTTTGCTATTGTTTTCTTTGTTTCTATTTCATTTATTTCTGCTCTGATCTTTATGATTTCTTTCCTTCCACTAACTTTGGGTTTTGTTTGTTCTTCTTTCTCTAGTTCCTTTAGGTGTAAGGTTACATTGTTTATTTGAGATTTTTCTTGTTTTTTGAGGTAGGATTTTATTGCTGTAATCTTCCCTCTTAGAACTGCTTTTGTTGCATCCCATAGGTTTTGGATTGTCGTGTTTTCATTGTCATTTGTCTCTAGGTATTTTTTGATTTCCTCAGGGATCTCTTGGTTATTTAGTAACGTATTTTTTAGCCTCCATGTGGTTATGTTTTTTACATTTTTTCCCTTGTGATTGATTTCTAATCTCATAGCATTGTGGTGAGAAAAGATGTTTGATATGATTTCAATTTTCTTAAATTTACTGAGGCTTGATTTGTGACCCAGGATGTGATGTATCCTGGAGAATGTTCCGTGTGCACTTGAGAAGATAGTGTAATCTGCTGTTTTCGGATGGAATGTCCTATAAATATCAATTAAATCTATCTGGTCTATTGTGTCATTTAAAGCTTGTGTTTACTTATTAATTTTCTGTCTGGATGATCTGTCCATTGGTGTAAGTGAGGTGTTAAAATCCCCCACAATCATTGTGTTACTGTTGATTTCCTTTCTATAGCTGTTAGCATTTGCCTTATGTATTGAGGTACTCCTATATTGGGTGCATATGTAATTGTTATATCTTCTTCTTTGATTGATCCCTTGATCATTATGCAGTGTCTTTCCTTGTCTCTTGTAACGTTCTTTATTTTAAAGTCTATTTTATGTGATGTGAGTATTGCTACTTCAGCTTTCTTTTGATTTCCATTTGCATGGAATATCTTTTTACATCCCCTCACTTTCAGTCTATATGTGTCCCTAGGTCTGAAGTGGGTCCCTTGTAGACAGCATATAGATGCATCTTGTTTTTGTATCCATTCAGCAAGCCTGTGTCTTTTGGTTGGAGCATTTAATCCATTAACATTTAAGGTAATTATCAATATGTACATTCCTATTACCATTTTCTTAATTGTTTTTGGTTTGTTTTTGTAGGTCCTTTTCTTCTCTTGTGTTTCGCACCTAGAGAAGTTCTTTTAGTATTTGTTGTAGAGCTGGTTTGGTGGTGCTGAATTCTCTTAACTTTTGCTTGTCTGTAAAGCTTTTGATTTCTCCATCGAATCTGAATGAGATCCTTGCCGGGTAGAGTAATCTTGGTTGTAGGTCCTTCCCTTTAAATATATTGTGCCACTCCCTTCTGGATTGTAGAGTTTCTGCTGAGAAATCAGCTGTTAACCTTATTGGAGTTCCCTTGTATTTTGTCATTTTTCCATTGTTGCTTTAATAATTTTTCTTTGTCTTTAATTTTTGTCAATTTGATTACTATGTGTCTTGGTGTGTTTCTCCTTGGGTTTATCCTGCCTGGACTCTCTGCACTTTCTGGACTTGGATTGCTATTTCCTTTCACATGTTAGGGAAGTTTTCGACTCTAATCTTTTCAAATGTTTTCTCGGGTCCCTTCTCTCTCTCTTCTCCTTCTGGGACCCCTATAATGCAAATGTTGGTGTGTTTAATGTTGTCCCAGAGGTCTCTTGGGCTGTCTTCATTTCTTTTCATTCTTTTTTCTTAATTCTATTCCATGGCAGTGAATTCCACCATTCTGTATTCCAGGTCACTTATCCATTCTTCTGCCTCAGTTATTCTGCTATTGATTCCTTCTAGTGTATTTTTCATTTTGGTTATTGTATTATTCATCTCTGTTTGTTCTTTAATTCTTCTAGGTCTTTGTTAAACATTTCTTGTATCTTCTCGATCTTTGCCTCCATTCTTTTTCCAAGGTCCTGGATCATCTTCACTATCATAATTCTGAATTCTTTTTTCTGGAAGGTTGCCTATCTTCACTTCATTTAATTGTTTTTATAGGGTTTTATCTTGTTCCTTCATGTGGTACATAGTCCTCTGCCTTTTCATTTTGTCTGTCTTTCTGTGAATGTGGTTTAGTTCCACAGGCTGCATGATTGTAGTTCTCTTTGCTTCTGCTGTCTGCCCTCTGGTGGATGAGGCTATCTAAGAGGCTTGTGCAAGTCTCCTAATGGGAGGGACTGATGGTGGGTATAGCTGGGTGTTGCTCTGGTGGGCAGAGCTCAGTAAAACTTTAATCTGCTTGTCTCTGATGAGTGGGGCTGAGTTCCCTCCCTGTTGATTGTTTGGCCTTAGGCAACCCAACACTGAAGCCTACCTGGGCTCTTTGGTGGGGCTAATGGCAGACTCTGGGAGGGCTCACACCAAGGAGTACTTCCCAGAACTTCTGCTGCCAAGGTCCTTGTCCCTGTGGTGAGCCACAACCACCTGCTGCCTTTGCAGGAGACCCTCCAACACTAGCAGGTAGGTCTGGGTCAGTCTCCTATGGGGTCACTGCTTCTTCCCCCTTTGTCCTTATATGCACACTACTTTGTGTGTGCCCTCCAAGAGTGGAGTCTCTGCTTCCCTCAGTCCTGTCAAAGTCCTGCAGTCAAATCCCACTAGCCTTCAAAGTCTGATTCTCTGGGAATTCCTCCTCCTGTTGCCAGACCCCCAGGTTGGGAAGCCTGACGTGGGGCTCAGAACCTTCACTCCAGTGGGTGGACTTCTGTGGTATAAGTGTTCTCCAGTTTGTGAGGTGCCCACCCAGCAGTTATGGAATTTGATTTTATTGTGATTGCACCCCTGCTACCATCTCATTGCGGTTTCTCCTTCATCTTTGGATGTGGGTTATCTTTTTTGGTGAGTTCCAGCGTCTTCCTGTCAATGATTGTTCAGCAGTTAGTTGTGATTCTGGTGCTCTCGCAAGAGGAATTGAGAGCATGCCCTTCTACTCCACCATCTTGAACCAATCGCTCATTGTAGCATTATTTACAGTAGCCAAGAATTAAAAACAACCTAAGTGTCCATCAACAGATGAATGAGTAAAGAAGATGTGGTGTTTATATATACAATGGAATATTACTCAGCCATTAAAAGAGTGAAATGTAGACAATTTTGGCAACATGAATGGACCTAGAGGGTATTCTGCTTAGTGAAATAAATCAGACAGAGAAAGAAAAATGCCATGTGATTTCACTTATATGTGGAATCTAAAACAAAACAAATGAGCAAACATGACAAAACAGAAACAGTCATAGAGAATAAAGAGTGGGTGCCAGAGGGGAGAGGAGTGGGGGATGGGAGAAATAGGTGAATGGGGATTAAGAGATACAAACTTACAGTTATAAAAGAAATGTCACAGGGATGCAATGTACATCATAGGGAATATAGTCAATAATATTGTAATAACTTTATATGATGACAGACGGTAACTAGACTCACAGTGGTGATCATTTTGTAATGTATAAAACCATCAAATCACTATGTTTTACACCTGAAACTAATTTCATATTGTAAATCAGCAATACTTCAAATAAATAAATAGGAACATTGGACACATATACACCCCTTCACACCCTGCCCCAATCCACAGTAGTTCCATAAACCACTTCCCAGCCTTGCGCAGACTGTACAGTTGTCTCTTTGCTGTTATATCACCTTTTTATCCAAGTATTACAGTATTATCACAGACATAAATATTCAGATTCCTTCCAGCTGCCCCCACCACTCCCACTAAAGGAAAAATCTTTGGGTAATGTTTATTTTGGTTACATGCATATTTTTCTGTCTCACCCACTAAATGTGGATGGCTTGAGGACAAAGAACTACAAACACACACAGAAGCAAATATTTTCTGGACACTCACAGAGTGCCATATACTCCTTCTTCTTTGAAGATAAAACAAACAAACAAACATACAAGTGCATATTTTCTGGATACCCTCAATCTAGCAATGACTGATTTTCTTATTTACCTATTTATGTACCACTGTTCTTGACAGCTTTTACCAAATGTTTATGTAAATTGACTTGAGGGCAAGGATCAACCTTCTATGTAGACAATTTATTCTCAAATGGAGTGAGTTTGCCCCAAGGAGATATTTGGAAATGTCTGGAGGTAGTTTTGATTGTCACAACTCAGGGGTTGCTACTGGCATCTGGTGGGTAGAGCCTAGGGATGTTTTTAAGATCCTACAATGCACAGGACAGCCTCTCACAACAAAGAATTATCTGTACAAAACTTTAATTGTATTGAGATTGAGAAACCCTAGAATAGACCAAAGATCCTTACTCCAGGGTTAGTGGACCCCTAGGAGGGCTAAAAAAAAAAGGCTATAAGAAGTAATCTAGTAATTTTCAGAGATTGTACACAAAATGGTGTGTGTTTTCATGTTCACTTGTATTCTAGGGAAAGGAGGTTCTTAGCTTTCCGTAAACTCTAAAAGAGGTTAAGAACCAATGATATGGATAATGTTGATACTCTCTATTTCCTAGCCTTTGCATGGAGCCTCAATACCTTTTGGTGATAGTTAGCAGTTTTCCATTTACTTGTTTGAGAAAACAGTGTGTGTACACACACACACACACACACACACACACACACACACACAAACACACACACACAATTTTTAACTTATTGGTATAACCTGTGATCCCAGGAGGATGGAGCCTTGGCCACTAGAAAAAGGAAAGAAGCTGTACAAAGAATAGACTGTAATAAGGACTATATGAGCTGATGGAACCATCAAGAAGGAGTGCTTTAAAGGTAGGTGTTATAGGTTGAATTGCATCTCCCCGAAATTAATGTGTTGATGTTTTAACAGCAGTCCCTCAGAATGTGATCTTATTTGGAAGTAGAGTCTTTGTAGATGTAATTAGTTAAGCTGAGGTAAATGGAGCAGGGTGGACCCCTATCTAATATCACAGGTGTCTTTACAAAAAGGAGAAATTTGAACTGAGACACACACACAAGGAGAACGCATGTGAAGATGAAAGCAGAGATCAGGGTGATACACAAGACAAGACAAGGAACCACAGATATTGCCAGCAAACCACCAGAAGCTTGGGAGAAGCATGAAGCAGATTCTTCCTTACAGTCCTCAGAAGGAAATGACTATGCTGACACCTTGATCTCGTTCTTCTAGTCTTCAGAATTACGAGAAAATAAGTTTCTGTTGTTTAAGCCACCCAGTTTGAAGAACTTTGTTAAGACAGCTCTAATGAACACTGGAAGGGTTATTTTTTCTCATTTGCATAGGAATAGACATACTGTCCCCTATTCTCACTTTGATGTTGCCCTCCTACATTATGTGATAAAAATAACAACAATATTATAATATAGCTGTCATATGTACTGAGAATTTATGTGACATTTATCATGTGTCCCCTTTACTGCATTATATTATTTACTCTTCACATTTTACTAAAATGTTAGGTTTTGCTATTTTCTCACTTATGCACATAAGAACAGAGGGGCTTGTTGGGTAAGTAACCTTCCCCCCGCAAAGCCAGCCAATAGTAGTGTGAGGATTGGAAACCAGGCAGCTGGTACAGAGCTCTGCTCTCTTGTGGCCTGTTGGTGATCAGGTTGCTGGGACGAAATGAGCACAGCACTACACTACATTCCATCTTTGCCTCATGTCCTAAGCTTGGGCCTATTTGGCTTGTTTTGCTGGCATGAAGCCCCAGCTTTTTACCTTCCCCTGCCGCAAACCTATTAACAACCACAGCCTTCAGATGCATCCTGCTCTTGTATCTCATTTACCTATCACTTCTCAGATCTCAGGCTTCTGCTTTCCCAGCTATGCCGAGGTTGTTTAGAAAACCAAAATATTCCAAAATTATTTTTTAGACCATGTTAGTGTGCCACTTATTCACAGAAAAAAGATAAAGTCTAAAATTCCGGATGTAATATTTTAGATAAATATTTTATTTACATTTTGAGAGAAAAAAACTACCATTTAAAAATATCTACCCAATTCTAAAGAAATCTTTACTGTCTTGTAATTAAATTTAGGGCTTAAATATTTTAAAATGTTAGAATCATTAATTTTTCATATACTACTAAAAACATCTTGTTAAGAAGAAAGCAAATATGAAGGTGTTTGATGGCTCTTCAGTGGCACCCTAAAATGCCACAAAAGAGTGGGGATTTTCACCTCTAGGGTAAAGAATCAATGCAGAAATTATCCAAACTTGTGAAAATCAAAAGTGCAAAGTATTTGAGATATGTTTTGTAAAATATGGTCTAATTTCATTACCCATTATCTCAAATAATTTTATATGTATATTCAATTAGAGGAATTTTACTAAAGTAAGAGGTTAAATAACTGACTTGGTTAATACTATATATGTAATTAATAATGTATGAGTGTGTGTGTGTACTAACTACTCAATCCAGTACAAAGTGCAAAAAGGTAAAAAGAGGCAGAATGTGCTGTTTTCTTTTTTATCTATATAAGAAAGAAACCTCTTTATTATAAAGAGGTTAATACTAAGAGAAGACATGAGTTAGTGCAACTATGTATATGTCTTCATTCTCAACTAGTTTTATAATTCGATTCACTCAACTTGTCAATATAATCAAATGATGAACTAGGCAAAAGTCAAACTAGTTGACTTGATAGAATTGACATATGAGAATTTACTTTATGGTGTGGTATCTCCTGTCTCCAGATATCTTTCCTCTTTCCCAACATACATACATGCACACACACACCCTTTGCTATGGCCACAATGAACTCTTCAGTACATTTTTAAATATGTCATCTTTTCTCCAGGCATCCGTAAGTTTGCAAGCACTGGGTCAGCCTTTCCTTGTATTTCCAGAGCTCCTTTTCATGTTTTAAGACCCAATTCCAATGCCACCACCTACATGGTTTGATGATGGTTTCTGTTTGCTGCTGATTCAAACGAAGAGACATTCTCACTCGATATTGAAATAGACAAAAGAGATATTTCTGACCAGAGAAATGTTATTTTCTTGAGACTTCACTTGAATCAACCATTTGTCATAAAATCCTTTTCTGCCTTCAAGTTACAGCCTCAATGAAATTAGTTTCTACCTATGTCCCTAGCCACAAATGGGAAGATGTACCATTCATTGAGATAGAATGTCTGACTTAATATCAGATGAGTAAAAAGATATCTGCATTAGAGTGAAAAATGAGGCTATGCTCTGAGTAGAACATTTGATGAAATCATGGATTACTGACTGTGCAATTCTTCCAGTACCATCAGTTGCTGTTCACAGCTTTAAATTTCCTGAGAGGAATCAATAATCTTGGGAGGACATCAGTGATGAAATTGTAGAGATACCCAATTCCAAGCCTACATAACTAACATGGTATCAGTGTATTTAATCACCTCTTGGGGTGACTTAATAAAAGGGTAGTGATGAGAATATCATTTCTTAACTAAAATTTTTGAGGATAAAAGTGTATTATAGGTGGTTTCATTTGGAAAATGAAAACAAATAAAGATAAAAATATAAATCAGAGTCTAAACTCTGACTAAATTAAAAAATCTCCTCCATCCTACAAAAGAAGGGGAAGGATTTAATATTTTTCATAAAAGGTGACATGTAGAAGAAAATATTTTTTTAACACTAATTTGCTTCCACCTGAAATGCTTGATTCACCCTTGTATAATTCTGCAATATGTAATATAAAATGGATGAAGCCTAAGAGCTTGGGATATCCAGAACTGCAGGAGGTAACAATAAGCAGTCTTTATGGCATGATGGACTCCCTTTGGTAGATTTCTGTCCATCTTCTAAGAGTCTTTCATAACTAACAGCATCATATCTCACTTCTTGGTTTTCCCTGTGGCAGCACAAGAAACCCAAGCTCTGCAGGGTGTGCATTAGTCTAATGCTGCCATCGTCATCCTCTGATTTGACACACCCTCCAACCCTCCTCTCACTCCCAGACCCTTTTCCTGTGCTTCCTGAAATACTCCATCTGTGGTTAACATAGCCTTTTATATCCTCGTTCTCTTCTAAACTGTTATTTCTTCTTGTTTGCCTTGACTAAACCCAGATTAAGCTACCTCCCCTGAGGACCTCTCAAGTGGAGATTATTTATTCTGTTTCCTTCTCACCTACCCCAGAACTGGGTATTGTATTAGCTGACCACTTGCTACCCATTGCTGCTTAAAACCATTCCATTTCCTTTGCTCTTCCTTCCAAACCCCAGTTCTTTCAACCTTCAGTTCATCCAACTCTCTCTCTCATATTACGGTTCTCTAGACCTCCATGGTCACTCTCTGTCATTCACTGAAGGCTCGAGTAGAGTACTCCTCTCTACCTCCAGCGCTGCTATTTTCCTGATGACTTTAGTATCCAAGGAAGTGATACCTGCAACACTAGTCAATCATTTCCTTACCTGCCTTGAATGCTACAATCTTTAATCCTGGTAGCCAAAGCTACTCACTCTTAAAGCCATGCTCTGGATCAGTTATCAGCAGTAACTGTACCACATTTGAAATCCTGATTTCAAGTATTTCCCAATCTGATCCAATTTTCTGCCTTCTTTATCCTTGTGAATATTATGGAATAAAATGATATAAGTGGGTTGACTCATTTTATTTTAAATTACCACTTGCAAATTTAAAAGGGTACTTTAAAATACTACTTTCCTTAGTACAGTAAATCCCCTACATATGAACGAGTTCCGTTCTGAGAGTATGTTCGAAAGTCCAATTTGTTTGTACGTCCAACAAAGTTAGCCTAGGTACCCAACTAACACACTCGGCTATATAGTACTGTACTGTAATAGTTTTATAATACTTTTCACACAAATAATAAATAAAAAACAAACAAACACAAACACAAAATATAAAGACAAACACACAAACACAAAATATAACAAAAAATAAAACATTTTTAGTCTTACAGTACATTACCTTGAAAAGTACAGTAGTACAGTACAACAGCTGGCATACAGGGGCTGGTATCGAGTGAACAGGCAAGAAGAGTTACTGGCTGGAGGAGAGAGAGGAAGTGGGAGATGGTAGAGCTGAAGGATCATCAACAATAGGAGATGGAGGGCAAGCTGCCATTTCACTCACGCCTGATGTTGATGGTACAGGTTCTGGTTCCTTGCTGGAACCAGATGCACATTCGCATCTTTGAAAGTTCGCAACTTGAAGGTTCATATGTAGGGGACTTACTGTAAATCTCCTCTTCCTTTCCAAAGAAACAACTTTATACCTTCTCCTTTCTTTTTCAAACCCCTTCCAGCTCTCCTCACTACACAAACATATATACATACCCAACTAACAATCTCCATACTCCTACACTGCCTTGAAAAGCCAGAAATTATCATGTATTTTAAATTAGTGCAACAAATTTTATCAGAGGAAAACTGTCTTATTTTCGCAACACCAAATTTACCTGCTTGAAGGTAAATTCTCCTGTTTCTAGTCAGCAGAGGAAATACCCTTGCTCCTGTCAAATAAAATCCCCTCCACTGGTGCTAAGGCTCTCATCCCCTCTTGCCCTCTCAAGGATTTTGCCTATGTAATCATCTCTTATATTTTCTGCATCATCAATATTGCTTTTCTTTCTATTGGATTATTCCTGTCAGTATTTAAAACTTTTAGTATGCTCTTTCGTAAAAAAAAATAAGCCTCCCTTTAATGCCATTTTCCCCTCCAGCTAATGCCCATTACTCTGCTTAGCTTCAGAGCAAAGTCTCTTAAATAAATAGCATACACTTGTAATAGCACATTCTCATCTCCCATTCAGATTCTGACCCATTTTAATTTCACTTTCATCTCCACCATCACTGAAAGTTCCCTTCTTGGGTTTACCAAAATCATCCCATTACTAATTCCTATAGACATATCTCAATCTTCAACTCCCGTGATTCCTCAGTATTGTTACACAGTTAAGTACTTAAAGTCAGTTCTTTAGAATACTCTCCTTTCTTGTCATCCTTAATACCATGGAGTCCTGCTTTTTTTTTTTTGCTTTTATATCCCAGGCTTCGCCTTTACATCTCCTGTGCAATTTTTCTTACTCCGCTTATATTTACTTCAACTTTAACTTTCCATGTTGGAGTTCCTCAACTTTCTTTCCTGAGTTCTGTTCCTTTCTCATCTATACTTTCTCCCTAGGTGATATCATCCAGCCTCTTCACTTTAAACATAATCAAATACTGATGATTTTCCTGTTTTATGTTGATATTGCTAGGCCAGATCATTCACTGAACTCCGTATTTGTATATACATCTGTCTGTTTGATGGATGACTCAAAAGTTATCATGTCCAAAAATGTACTAACCTACAAAATCTGTTTCTCATCCAGTCGCCCTCATCTCAGTTAAAGCCATCACCATCTATTCAAGCAAGCGAGCCAGAAAGTTGAGTCCTCCTTTTCTCTCACCGTCCTTCATCAAACCCATTACTTTTTCATCAAGTTCTTTTGTACCTACATCCAAAATGTATCTCAAATACCTGAATTTTTCTCCACTTATTTCTACAGCCACCATTCTAGTTCAAGCCACTATTATCTCTGACCTGGACAACTGGTATGCATATCTTCATGCTTATATACATGACTTTTTCCCTCCCAATTTGTTTTCTACACAGGAGACAGAATGTTCTATCAAAATAGAAAGCCAGACCATATTAATCTATTGTTTAAAAGAGTTATGACTTTCACTTAGTTGGAATAAAATTTCCTATTGTGATCATTTGGCTTCTGTCTGCCATTTGTGTGTGTTATTTCACAGATTTCACTCACTCTGCTGCTGCCACACTCCTTTTCTTAATATCCTTAGTTGTGTAACATAGCATCGTTGTGTAGACATAGCATAATTTAACCTCTGCTTTCAGTTTCCTGAATGACGTTCCTATTTTATATTTGGATTTGGCCTAAGTATTCCTGTAGGATATAATCTACATGGGCATGATTTGCCATATAAGTTCACTTCTACTGCCTAATTATGGGCTGGCTATCATTTTGATGTCTCTAAACATAGATATCAGACTCATGTAATCTATAGTGATCTGTGAACTGCCTGGCTGGGCCTCTCTCTCTGGCCTGCTTTTGCTGGGAATTGGATTTAATCATTACAGACAAGAGTGAAATCTCATTAATTAACAATAAAGGTGGGTATACGTTAAACTTAAATGATTTGCTTAGGTAAAGGTACATGAGAGACTTTTAATTTAGAGTTAGTCTTTGTTACAAATAAGGTACTGTATAACAAATCTACAAACCCTAGTCAATAATCTTTTGCAGGATGCCTGAAACTGAAGCTCTGGGGAAAGGTGAAAATTTTGTTTTATCCTAACTTTGAATACTCTATTGATTTTAGTCTCAAGACTTGTAAGACCTTGAATATATACTAGAAAAAAATGTTTAGAAATTCACTATTGATAATTTTCATGTACATTTAACCCTTGCTAGTTTTATATATAGAAACTCAACTTGTGTAATATATCCAAGTGCTTTGGGGGATAATCTAAAGCCTGGGATCACCTGCAAAAGCTGAGTTTGGCTTTTTTCCTTTGCGAGACACCATATAATCTAAGCAGGTTCTTATGTAGAGAGCTCTAGAGAGTAAGGGAATGTGACTATTTAAGGAAAATCATACATCCAACTCTATGAGATATGGTAAGTCTGGCATTTCTTCTACTGAGGCAATAAAGTAATAATCTTTGGAAGATATTTCACTATTCCACGGAAAACAGTAGAGTCTATTGAAAAAGCTAGAGTTGGCTAATCCAACAAGAACTCCTAAGCTTCCTTTTTGGTAGCACCAAGGAAATCTGGGAAGTTCTCTGTTAGGTACAGAGAAGGGCAGTTGGTGGAAAATACATGGCCCCTTCAGTAGGCATTATCAGTGTCTGAAAATCATATGCAACATGGGCAGATAGCCCATCAATGTCATGTGAGCTCGTGGGGGAAGAAAACGGGAAGAGTAACAGTATCATCATTATGAGAAATCAACATTTGCCAGAGAAATTGCTAACAGGAGG
The DNA here is from genome assembly GCF_011762595.2 of Tursiops truncatus. Lineage (NCBI taxonomy): Eukaryota > Metazoa > Chordata > Mammalia > Artiodactyla > Delphinidae > Tursiops > Tursiops truncatus. Next base: position 36,826,976 of record NC_047036.1, read on the forward strand.
AGGGCAGTATAGTTAGCAACAGATTTTTGACTGATATTCACAAAAACTTGTGAACCTTAAAGTTAAGTCATAGGTCTGTTCCCTTTTTGACATTAGATAGCCCTGTTTGTTCATTATTCTTACCAGTTTCCTTTTGACATCTTGTCCCTTGGATTCTTGTAAATGGAGGAGCAACAGACTATTGGTTGATGGATTTTTTTTTTTTCTTCTTTTTTTAGCTTTTTAAATGGAGCTCAAATGCCTAAATCCTTCCATTTCAGGAGTTCCTCTCCTAGATAAGGTTTACCTAGATGTATAAATGAGTTCCAAATTAGCCCAGGTAGGGAATTGAAGTAAGTTGAGTTAATGAAGTTTAACTTTTGGAACTGTTTTTAGAAAGTTACATTGCAATTCACTGTCATTCATAAAAAAGAAAAAAGAAAACCTTTAAAATGTCTGTTTGAAATGAAAGACTATCGGAGAGTTGTTAAAAATAAAATAAGCTACAAAAAGGGTCAGTTTATGTTAAATTTAGAGTATTTCAAGTTTCCAGGGAAACAGAACATATAGAAATTAAAAGCAGATGTTCTTAAATTGATGCTTTGGAAAAGCCCCACAAGGCTTAATCCTGTGCTGGGTAATGTTGCTTACCCTCAAAACTTCATTTGCCCATTTTTTTGCAGTGTGAATTTTGACAACTACACTGTTCCCAGAGCAAATGTAGATATTATTACAATGTCCTAATGCCTTGGTTATTACTCTCACAGTGTTGAACAAATTACCCACCACTGCCTCACTGCCAAGTCAAAGTAGCATAACTGTTCTTTCTTCCACAAAAAAAAAATCCTGACAAATTTAATAGCTGGCAACTTAACATGTAAACCTGTAGCCCAATTTACTACTAGATTCGCATTGGCTAAGGTAAATTGAAAAATAAAATCTAATATTTTTGCCCCTAGTTATTTCCCGTTACTTTAAAATTATTTCAGCAAAAAGGATGGAAAACAGAGTTGGGTCAATAAATTCCTTGGATTTCAAATTCTATAGTAAATTTTGAATGATAGAGATGATAACTAATCAATTCTAATGCTTTCTTGAGACTATTGGGCTTCATTTTCTACAGTGCCTGAGTTGCTCCCTGGTGATACAGTCATAGAGCCCTGTCAATTCCATCCTGTTGCAGAGATACTATTTCACATATAACAAACATTTAAAAACCCTTAATGTTAGTGTTCAAAGACTTTCCTATAGGAAGCCTCTCTGGTGTATGGCTGCAAGGTCAAGACAAGCAGTTTTCTCAGTATTTGTCTATGTGAAATCTGTCCTGGGCTCTGCCAGTGCCTCCACCGCCTCCTGGACCACAGGAGATTATCCTGAAGTCTGAGGCCAGTGCAGCATCTCTGTTTTTTACAGTCTAGCAGATGGGCACCTGGCCAGCTGTTGTGAGTTTTAGTCACCATATTTTCTACATTACTTGAGGGAATGTTTCATAGACATGCAGATTGATAGTGAGCATGTTTGTTCATATACTATAGACCAGCATTTCCCAGCCTTGACACTATTGACATTTTGGACTCAATAATTGTTTGTTGTGGGGAGGTATCCTCTGCATTGTAGAATGTTCACCAGCACCCCTGATCTCAATCTACTAGATGCCAGTAGCATCCCTTACCCCCCATCTCAATTGTGACAATCAGAAACGTTTCCAGATATTTCTAAGTGTCTCCTGGGGGTAAAACCATCCCCACCTTAGAAGCACTGCTGTAAGCAAAGGGTAAATGAAAGGGGCTTTGCCGAAGAGAAGTGTTGTTTAGGAGAAATATCTAGTGGCACTGGAGGGGGAGGGAATATGAACCAAGGAAGAGACTTGGAAAGAGAAGAGGTCATATTATAGAGAGACACAGTTACCACTTGGGAAATTGTGAGTTGTCTTTGGTTTTATTTCAGGAAATGTTTATTAAGTTGGTGTTATGTGCTAAGCACAGTGTTTATTGCTGTAGATATTTAGACCAGTGATGCATTTAAATTGCTTGCAGTCTGGTAGAGGAATTAGAAAAGGAAACAATTACAGTCACATATGAACTGCAGTAAGGGAACTTAACCCAGTTGATTCAAAGAGGAAGGGAGAGAAGCCAACAAGAAAGGCTTTCCAGAAGATTGACCTCTGTGTTGAAGGTCAAAGAAGAGTTAATCACATTTGGAAGGATATGGGAAGGTTATTGTTCTTATAGGAACAACAGGTGCAGTGTACTTATCTGAAACAGCAAGTGCAGACATGTGTAGCGGGTGTTTCTGAGTGTGTGTGTGAATGTGTGCATGGACACGGGCACACATGAGGGAGAAAGCAAGAGACTGACAGAAAAAGACAGATAGAAAGGGCAAAAATGTGACGTTGGTACCTTTAGAAAAATGTAAGTAATTCTACCTTGCTAGAGCAAAGAGGTTTAATGGGAGAGCAATAAAGAGACAAAGCTGGAGAAGAGGTCAGGGGGAAAGTTATGATGGACCTTGGAAAAAAATATTATAGTTTAGGTTTTATCTGCAAGGACATAGGAAGGATTGTGAGCTGAAGGGTGATGTTTTAGAAAGGTAATTCTAGGAGTAGTGAAGAGAAGATATTGGAGTTGAGGATAGGCCAGAGGTAGAAAACTTGAAGGCTGTTGTAGCTGTTGTAGCAAAGAGAATTTAAGAAGTGGGAAAAAAAGTAAAGGAGCAGTGGAGGATATTGCAACAATTTCCCCACCCTCCCAAATCTCAACCAAGGTTTAAGTGACAAGAAAGAAGAGGAGTATATGTATTAGATAGCTGAGCATACGCAGAATACAGAGAAAAGAGCTGTGATAAGGAATGAAGAAGAAAAACTCCTGGAATGATCGTAGGTCTCCTGCTTAAGTGATTAGTTGTGTGGTAGAGTCATTTATCAAGTGAGAAAAAAGGAAGAAAAGAAATACAACCATGTGTATTGGGAACGATGATAAATTCAGTACCGGACATACTAAGCTTAAATTGCCTAAGGGATATTTAAGTGGAAATGTGAAATGAGTGGTAGGATACATGGTTGGGGAATTCAGCAAAGGGATCTTGGCTGGAGATTTGTAAATCGTTTGGAAATAAATGATCACTGAAACCAGGGTTATAAAGAATATTACCTTAGAAAAATGAGTGCCAACAGAGCAAAGATAGAAGGACATCATCCAACTAGGAAGTATAACAGCCAAGAATTGAAACAAGGTTTGTGGATCCTAGTCTGGGGTCTGAACCACTGTACAGTTGGCCGACTCTAACTCTCAACACCTATCTGCAACTCATTCTTAGAAATTTACAACTCAAGCATCATGCTTGTGGGGCCTTTCCTCCATTCCTCTAATAGTAGTCCTCAGGGCACCACTGTCACCTGTATATACCTTTATCATAGAACTCAACATGGTGAATTGCATTTTGTTTTACACTGGATATTGCTACATATGGAGGGAAGAGACCTTATCATAATCAGCTTGTATTTCCTGCACATGACAGAATGATTGCATATTCTAGGTGCTCAATAACATTTTGCTGAAAGAAATGTAAAGGGTCTACAACAGATTATGTGTTAAACCAAGTAGAATACATTTTTAATAAGCTCATTCTGTTTGCCATGACTTAAAATTTTTACTAGTCTTAAAATATTTTATACTCAAGCTATTTTAAAGTCATATACCAAGCCACCAACTTACTGTTCACCCCATATTCTCATCTTTCAGTTTAATGTTGCTAGCGCTTCTCCCATTAGAACCAAACTACAAAGTTCAGTAGAGAGACAACTTTGAAAAACAGCAATAGTAGCAAATAGGTTGCCTAATTGGATTTCCTCCTCTTTTACAAATGAAATTCTAAAAGATGGCAAAATAAATAACATCCAATTCCTTTTACAGTTAATGTCCATAACAAGGTCATTGTCTTTTAATTTAGAATTATGTGTAATAGTGATTCAATCTACTGTTTGCTGGTGATATGTATTTTATTGTGAAAATTTGAAAAGGTAGGCCAATATGCTCACATAACAAAAAACATAAAAGCATAGACTTTTCACTCATTTTAGGAGTATTATCCAAATCACTATAGATCTTACTTCTTAAATAAGAAATAGATATGTGTGAGTGTGCATCTGCTTGTGTGTTTATTGAAGTTCAATATGGATTATAGCTGGGAATAATGTCTTAAAAATAGCCTGCTTATTCTTCCCTTCTCTGGGCACTGATCTTATAATTTGTATGATAGGAAAATGTTAATGTAAGTGGCCTTTACAATAATACCAGGAAACCTATATAAGTAAGTACCCTGAGAACTAGCAAATTCTTTACCAGTATGCCATTTTCTTTGTGAGATTTCCTCCTATTATATGAGTTGAGTTGCTCCAGAAGATGATTAAACTTAGTACAATACTAAGGTGCTAAGGTGAAAAAAAACTCTTATAACAAAGATGAAGGAAGAAGGCACACACCTTAATCATGGTTTAAGGAGATGAAATTTCTGAGCTTACCAGTGGTAGATAGTTCAAGACTCATTTGTAGAATGTGGTCTTGGAACCCTTAACCTCTATATCTAAACAAAGGGAGAAGGGAAAAGAGCAAGTAAGGTGAAATGTCTGGCACTCCTCTGTTCCTGTAAGATGAGTTTTCAGTGAGATTTACTACGTGATTATGACTACTACTCGTAATCATATTCTAAAAGCAGACACACAGTACATACAGAATATAAACTCCCTATAGACTACTAGAGTAGAAAGTGGTGTCACATTTTCTCAGTGTGCTGAAATGGCAGCAAACACAATCACAACTGGATGGAGCACGATGGCTGTGCGTGGTGTGTGAAGATAATACCATGCATCTATAGTCAGCTGAGCATGTGCTTCGAATTGTTTTTCTAGTTGTGGTGAAAGATTTGAACTGATTCATCTGCATTTTCTCACCCAGTCTGCTTTGTGACCAAGGGCGCATATTTTCGGGGCAGCTGGCTGAGGCTAGTGGTAAAGTCTGTGGCCATGGAACAGAGGAATTCAAATTGCCCAGACCCATAACATTGGCTTCATAGTACTGTGCTCCAACCAACCGGCCTAACTAGCAGCAGCTGAACTACTCTGTGTTGCACACATTTTGAGAGCATTCCATAGTGGCCCATCAGATACCAACTGGGCACAGACGAATTCTTGTTTACTTGCATTGAGGCCAAAAAAAGCTGCACATAGTGGTTTGGCTTTTCATAAACATCCAGCAGAAGTGTCTGTCATTTCCCATGTTTATGGCTAAATGAGGCTCAAGTCATCAGGCCTCACTCTGACATGAGGTTTTTATCAGTGGAAAAATGGAAGCAGATGATTCCATCATCTTTTAAAGTAGTGACATGGGGTGATGCTGACATCATGTGAAATCTGTGTTGCAACCACTCTACTACCCGCTGACTATTTCTTTAAAAAAAATTAATGCCTTTAGAGTTTTACATAAGCTTTTCTAAAGGGCTGATTCTAAAATATTCAGTTGGGGACCGTGCCTCTTATAAAGTGCTCTACCTTGGTTTCTCAAAAATTTTATCCTCATGTGCTTCTCACAAAACGGGTTGAGGGCTTCCCTGGTGGTGCAGTGGTTGAGAATCTGCCTGCCAATGCAGGGGACACGGGTTCGAGCCCTGGTCTGGGAAGATCCCACATGCCATGGAGCAACTGGGCCCGTGAGCCACAACTACTGAGCCTGTGTGTCTGGAGCCTGTGCTCCGCGACAAGAGAGGCCGCGACAGTGAGCGGCCCGCGCACCGCGATGAAGAGTGGCCCCCGCTCACCGCAGCTGGAGAAAGCCCGCGCGCAGCAACGAAGACCCAACACAGCCAAAAATAAATAAATAAATAAAATGTAAAAAAAAAAAAAATTCTTAAAAAAAAAAAAAAAGTTGAAGGTGAAAACACGGACTAAACTGCCTTAAAACAGAGATTCTGGGCTTCCCTGGTGGCGCAGTGGTTGAGAGTCCGCCTGCCGATGCAGGGGACACGGGTTCGTGCCCCGGTCCGGGAGGATCCCACATGCCGCGGAGCGGCTGGGCCGGTGAGCCATGGTCGCTGAGCCTGCGCGTCCGGAGCCTGTGCTCCGCAACGGGAGAGGCCACAACAGTGAGAGGCCCGCATACCACAAAAAAAACAAAAAAACCCGAAAAAAACAGAGATTCTCAGCCTTGGATAGACATTGGAATCTTCCGGGCACTTTAATAATCATTAATGCCTGTTTTGGGTCTGCATCTGGGGAGTCCAAAAACTCCCCAGATGACTCTAAAGTTCAGTCCTGTTGTAGACTTAGGGGCAAGAGGAATGAACTGCACTATTACACAGTCTTTTGCATTTGGCAGAGCGTTTTCTGAATTCCCATGAGTTTAACTAATTAACATCTTTTCCATATGTATATTCCACATGAAATTGTATCCATCATAGAATCTGTCCTGGATTTCTCTAGACATTTGGTTTTTTTCCTTGGCGAAAAAGCCCAGTGTTCACTAAATAAATGCAAACTCCTATGAAATTTGTTAGGCCATCATTTTAGGCCTATGACTCAATTGAGATCCAAATATTATAAGCATGATTCTAGATGTTGTATTTAGAATAATAGATTATCAATGGCTTCCTGCTACTTGTGTTTTAAAGGAAGTAAGTGAACTGAATTTTCCAGGTAAAACTTGATACTCAATTGTCAGCATTATCCACTAGGCAGGTTGGTAGTTATGGCTTCTCTTTTTCTGTTTCAGGAAGGTAGGAAGGTTTATACAACACTTTCAAGAGATCTGCTAATTTTTATAGAAAAAAGAATAGGAGTCATTAAAATGTCATCTTGATACCTTAAGGATGGCATTCTTGAGTAATGATGATGTCATTGAGTAATGATAATGTCTCAGAATGCATGAGAATTCAGTGTTCTTGTTCTTATCTTTTAGATTAATAAACTGGGAGTTAGAAAGATTAAATAATTTGGGTGGATTACGCAGCAATTTATAAGCAAGATAGGTTTAAATTCCATGTCTGCCTGACTCCAAAACTAAATCCTGAAATCAAATTACTAAGATAGTGATCGGTGTAGGATAGTGACTTGTGTTCTAGTGACAGAGTAGATTATTCAGAATATAAATTGTAAGGAGGCTTTGGTCCACTTTTCTTGTTTTCTCTTTAATGGGGAAGATGAATTTGATTGCTGGGAAGGAATAGAAATATTCAGTTAATAAATAACGCTTGACAATGCTTTCTGTATTTTAGTTCCTGTATAATTCATCAAAATCTGAAATTGAGGTTATACCAGTAAATGTTTACTCAAATAGCAAGAGATTAAAATATTTGACCATGTCTCATTAGCATAAACACCTAAACAGAAGGCGCAGCAGTGGCAATAATAGCTAACATTTGCAAGGTTATTTCCAATTTACAGAGTGCTTTTGCAACAGGTACTTTTGTAATTCACTGAGTATTTTTTTCAAAAGCACAAAAACATGAGAAAAGACACTTGAAATTCAATTGTGTCATTTTTCATTTTATAATATTTACCTTACGAAGTACTACTTTTGAAATTTCACTTAAGAGGTGTTTGAAAATTCAAAATTTTAAAAGGGCAAGCAGGTGGAAGTCCCCCTCAAACCCAGACCCTCCGTACCAGAGTTTCAAGGACTTGTCTGTTATGTCACAAGCAGCAGGTAAAGGAGCAAGGAATTGGAACCTGGTTTTCTCAGCTGGAATTCCATATTCTTTTTACTGTATTATATCTAGACTCTGCCATTTTGTAACAGGGTAAACTTCAGCTAGCTAAGCTATTGAAATTCTGTATGCCTTAGTAATCACATCTGTAAAAATGGGGAATTTTCTAGCACTTTCTGCATAGGACTGTTATTAGAATCAAATGGGGTTAATACATGTTAATGCTTAGAACAGTGCCTGACTGGTCAGTAGATGAGCGTGCAGTCGATGTTTGTTCCATGATTGCATCATATGTCTCCAGTGATTTCTGCGATTCACAGAATGCAAATACTATACCATGATTAGAACCAGCTGAATCTGTAGATCATATATTCTATGAACTTGTATGGTATCTTCAAATATTTAGGTCTTTCAAATTTGGCCACAAACTGTCAATATAGGTCTGTCATTGGTGATTTCATAGTTCACTGAGGTTACTGGGACACTCCACTCCTAAATTATATACACTTTTGTAATGGGATCTAATAGTAGGTATAATTACATCCCACAAACAAATCACTTGTAGATAAACTAGGCAAAAATCTGAGGATGTCTGAGTTCTTACTCTGTTCTGTCTTGGATGATCTTTTCTTTTTTTTTGGTTAATTATTTTATTGAAGTAGAGTTGATTTACAGTGCTGTGCCAACCTCTGCTGTACAGCAAAGTGACTCAGTTATACACAGATAGACATTCTTCTTTTAAGATTCTTTTCCATTATGGTTTATCACAGGATACTGAATAGAGTTCTCTGTGCTATACAGTAGGACCTTGTTGTTTATCCATGCTATATATAATAGTTTACATCTGCTAATCCCACACTCCCAGTCCTTCCCTCCCCCACCTACCTCCCCCTTGGTAACCACAAGTCTGTTCTCTATGTCTGTGAGTCTGTTTCTGTTTTGCAGACAGGTTCACTTGTGCCATATTTTAGATTCCACATATTCGCTTTGTTGTGCAACAGAAACTAACAGTATTGTGAAGCAATTATACTCCAATAAAGATCTATTAAAAGAAAAAGATACACACACCCTTATGTTCATAGCAGCACTATTCACAGCAGCCAAGTCATGGAAACAACCTAAATATCCATTGACAGATGAATAGATAAAGAAGATGTGGTACATATACACTATGGAATACTACTCAGCCATAAAAAAGAAGGAAATGATGCCCTTTGTAGCAACATGGATGCAACTAGAGATTATCATAGTAAGTGAAGTAAGTCAGAAAGACAAAGACAAATGTCTTGGATGATCTTTTTTAAACAAAATCAGTAGATCACAAATTAAATAAGCATTATAGGTCTCAGGTTATCAGTGGTAGAAGTTACCTTGTATCACAAAATGGCCACATCATTTGACACGTTTAGCAGCTTCTGCACAATAGAATCCCATGGCGTTTGACTCCTATGTTACACACTCAAATAAATGTTCAAGTGTGGACATGTTTATTTGCTCCAGGAAATTAGGATCCATTAAATTCTCAGGGTCCTCACTCATCATGAGAAAAAAAGTTCTGAAGAGTCTTATTTGGCAAGTTCAGTGGACATTATTGAAAACATCAAACTATTAAAAATATTCGATTTCCAATTAAAAGAAGTTACAGTCTCTTACCTTTTGACATTTCCAGTTTTCCATGATCTCTCCACAAGTTTTCCGGTTAACAGACAGTTATTTAGCAATCTATTTTGCAATTCTCTAAGTACCTTAAGAGCTTGACCTCACTTAAAGGGTAGATGATTATCAACAGAACTCCTAAAACTGTAATGCTCTCTTACCAATGTTTGTTTTATGTTTCTCAGCATGTAGAAAATTGTACTCAAGAGGAAATTGAAGCAATCAAAAAGAGAACCAATATACCTTCTTTCTATTATTCTTTAACCCTAGGCTATCCAAATATATCCAAGAACCCTGGGAGTAGTTATGTGCTTTGCCTCCATAATTCCTGTCCTAGGGATTTGCCCTACAAAAAGTCCACACAAGAAAAATGCTTGACAGAGGACAATGCAGTTCATATTATACATAATAAAATGTAAGAAAATAAAAAATACAAGACAGAAATTAATGAAATTGCCTGTTAATAAGGAAATGTTTAAGTAAATTGTGGAACATTAACTGGATGCAGTTCTAGTCCTGGTTACACCATAACCACTTAAACTGCTATGAATGCATTTTAAAATTCCAGTAAAATCCATGTATCATGAAATCACTACACTACAAATATTGACTTTCTAGCCTTAAGGCTATTGCTTGCAGTGTTGCCTAGGCCACTTGTTTCTGCAAAGGTGCTTGATGAAGCCCCCAGGTGTCAAGGAGAGGGCTATTGTCTTATTCATTTATGTGTCCTCATTGCAGGGCAGAACAGAACCAAATAAACTGAATGGAAATGGGAGATCCCTGTGGATTTGGAGAAGAGTGTCCGGTGTATCCCATAGTGTTTTGCCCTTGGGGAAGCAGGGAGGGGGGACTGCTGCTGTCACAGTAATTGCCTTTGTGTTTGGAGGGGGACTCTCACTGACCTCCCCACCCCTCCCAGCCCCTCCCTTTCCCCAGAGAACATCCTCCCTCACAGCTGTCTGCAAGGTTAGGAAACATGCCTTTTTCAGTAAAATAATATGTGCCTGCCGTGTGGACACCGTGTAATGAATATGGAGAAAACCTGAGGCTATACCCAATGTTTTTTGTCTTACTTATCCATTGTCTTGCCTGGATTGTATACGCAGTGGTTTGAATCAAGCCCTTGATGTTTAACACGAAAGCAGCCGGGCATCAAATGAGCTTCTGCTTCTCACTATAGTCTCCAAAATCATCCTGGCTTTTCTTCAACTCTCTGCACCGTGTATGAGACTTCAACCCATTCCTAGGTCAGATTCTCCTAAACACACTTTCGAGTCAACAAGGGAATTTTGTTTGAATCCTGGCTACAGGACATGAAATAAGTGTTCCTGAAAGAACGTTCTCTTCCTTCTTGTCTTGGTTCAATTCATCCTGCACTTTAACTCCTGTCTCTGGTTCCAGAATTTGGCACTGCCTCTCACAGTGTTAAGCATCTGGGCTTTTAGGCTTTTCAGAATGCTGTATACTTTAGGAAGGTCAGCACTTTGTAACAATTTTCCAAAGAAAACAGTCTTTGTTGCCATAACCTTCTTGTATAACCAAGTTCACAGAGCCTGGAAGCATTTTGTAATTGTATTGAAACAGCAAAAACTGCCCTAGGGGACCACCCAAGGGACAGGGATAAATTGGTTGCCTCCATTAAGTGATCTTTAAGCATCAAATTTTAGTAGAAATGTTGGGGAGTAAGCGATCACTTAAAAAAGAGGTTGCCTGAGGTCTGAGAGTGCAAGTTGGCCTATATTTAATAACTGCAAGGTCATTGCGTGAAATCAGTAAGAGGAAGCAGAGAGAAGTGGGTATCTTATTTCCATACCCTCCGTGCTCTGATGGTTTGTGATGTCAGCAGACCTTCAAAATGGAATGGTTGCCTTTAAAATATCACATCATCTCGTTAATGAGAAAAGAGATCAAAGAATTTACTCCAATATCCAGTCATGACACTCTAATTTAAAAATGCTTTGCCATGATTCCCATCCGAGGACCTCAAACTCTTTTTCTTAATTAATTTCATTCATAGAAACTGCTCTAAGGGCCAGAGATTTTTATGGCTCTTTTGCAGAGAAGTCAGGTCACATGCAAGGAATTCTCGATTAGGCACGCTAATACTGGAGGAGATCAGGAGTGAAGATTATCCCAAATAGTGGATAATCCAGAAATCCTCTCTGTTGACCTTTGGAAGCTATGGCATTATTTGTTGTCGTTTTTGCTGCTGCTGCTGCTGGGGTTTTTGTTTGTTTATTTGCTTCCTATTGGTTGTTTTTTGTTGCCAGAAGACACTGAGTAGCACACCAACAGAAAGGACCTCAATGCCAACCTGACCAAATGCCAGTCGAGAAGGTGGCTCGTAAACATCCTGAATGGCAACAGAAGGGGGCCCTGATATAAGGCATGCAGTAGATTGAAGGGAAACAGATACATAGAAACCTCAAGTTGGTGTTGCCAGAGAGAAAAACAATTCTTCCCATGGCTTCTTTACCAGAGTAATAACCCAGTTATTAATTTATCTTTGGTAAAATGAAAAGGAAATAGAGTTGAAATGAATATGAACTTGCATTGCAAATTTGAAATGCTGAATTTAAACAAATCTCTTCTAATTATAAAGTATATAGAGTTAGACATTTTTTGGCCAGGAAAAACCTGATTGACCTTTATCATTCAGGGAATTATTTTTGCTGATGTTTTTAAGTGGAATCAGAAGCTAATTAGTTGGGAATAGAGCATGAAGTGAGAGAGTTAAAATATATACTTGGGGGGCTTCCCTGGTGGCACAGTGGTTGAGAGTCCGCCTGCCGATGCAGGGGACATGGGTTCGTGCCCCGGTCCGGGAGGATCCCACATGCCGTGGAGCGGCTGGGCCCGTGAGCCATGGCCGCTGAGCCTGCGCGTCTGGAGCCTGTGCTCCACAACAGGAGAGGCCACAACAGTGAGAGGCCCACGTACCAAAAAAAAAAAAATATATATATATATATACTTGGTGTTTGGTTCAAAATATCCCAAAGCTTCCCAGATATTCATTGCATGCTGTCAGCCTTCATAGGAATCATCTTTATCTTGGTTATGTAGGTCCTAAACATAGTTCATCTCTATATTACTCTTCCTAAAATGGAGGCACCAACAAATGTACACTGAGTCTCTTTCACACTGAAATAACTGTCAAAATGGGGACCAAAACAAGAACCTTCATTCATTCATCCATTCAGCTATCCATTTGTTTATTTACCTTCTGTATAGAAAATACTGTTAGATGAAGGATACTGATTGTGTGTACAACACAGATTATCTCTGAGCATACAATCTACCTGGTAATATAGGGTATTTATATAAGAAGCAACTAAACCTTTTGGTATGGGAAGTTCAAATGACTTGTAAATTCTGCATATCAGTGTGAGGAATTTTTTTTGGTCAAATCTTCTACATGCTACCTGTGAGGTATCTACTTATGCCAGCTCCTTTCATCCTCACAACCCACTGAATTAGAGTTATCAGCCACATCCCCCAAGTGCAAAACCCGATGCTCATTGAAGAGCTGACAGACTACGATTACAGCCCAGGACTCCAGGGTTTCAGTAAGACATTCCAGATCTGGCCTCCAGGAAACAAAAAGTAGGGAGAGGAAGAAAGGAGACATGGACGGAAATGTAAAAAGAACTTGCCTCAGTGGGGGTGGAGGGGAAGGTATAGTTTTTATATGGAGCTAAACACTAAGAAAGAGAAATCCTCAATCACAACATTATAAGGGAAAATAAGCAACTAAAACTGTATAGAAATGAAATTGCACATGAAGAGTGAATGCTACCATATCTTCCTCTAGGTTCATAACCTTGCATCTCTCTGAGTCTGTTTCTTCATCCACTGGACAGACTACCTCATAGACGATTAAAAAGTTCACATTATATATTCCATACTAAAATGTTTTAAAACTGGCACAGTAAATTGAATGTCAGATAAATCGGCAAGTGCTTTTATTGAACATATTTTGTTAGCCATACCTAAATTCGCTAACCCAGATAGCTCTAAATTAGGATCAGCCACGATTATTTTATGATGTCGCTATGGATATGACACTAAGAAATGTTAGTTCATCCATTACAGCATGGAAATGGCCTTTGCTAAATCCATTGGTTCATATTATGTGATGCAGCTGGTAAAGAGATATAGTTGCATATTCCTATGTTGTATCATAAGCCTAGGTCCAAAAACCTCTACTATTCCATAGGCAATGGATTGGTACCTCTTGAATTCAACTGTTTAATAAATGAAGACGGAAGAGGTAAGCTGTATATTGCTCTGTCGGTGTTAGATAAAGAAATAGGAAATTTCATTTTAAAAATACCAACAAGAGTTACAAAATTATTCCATTGCTTTTCTAGGTTTAGTGATCTTATACGAAACTTTGCATCAAATTGCAATTACAGTTGTAAAAATGTTAAGAATTTTCTTCATGTGTTTAACCTTTGCTAGCCACCCTCTACATGATGCAACATCAAAGGAATTCCTTTGGGAAAAAGTAGATAATCAGGTTTGTTAGAGAAGGACTTTCATATGTCATCACCATTACTTACCGAACTATAGTGAAGTATAATTTTGCAAGCAAGGAAGGATCAAAAAAAGATATGACAGAAATCCTCTTTAGCCACATTCTTAAAACTGATCCAAACAATGTTCGATTTTTATCTTCCATGACAAATCAGGTGTCAAGGTGAGTTTGGGTACCACTTCCATTGAATGAACTTCTCAATTAGATGACAACCAAACGATATGTTCAAGCTGCTGTAATTTAACAATATAGAAATAAAGGCCTTTAATCTCTTGTATTTTCCTCTACAATCCTCCATTTATTTCAGTATTGGAGAAAGGAGGAACCTTGTCACAAACCCTTTTGAGAACAAAACATTAGCTTTTTATTAGAGACTGGGAGTTCAGCTTATTTATACATGCCTCAGTGTCAGGTAAACCAATGTCTAATTTTTTTCTCTTTCATTCCTGTAAAACTTTGATGCTTACAATAGAATGTCATCATCAAACACAAAGATTTCCACAGGTGCCAAACTGGTTGGAATAGAACTTGATCTCTGCTAGGTGAGGACGCTTATTGTAGAAGGTCATGTCTTTTGTCTTTTCAGACTGGATGGTGATTATCTTACAACTGTTAAATATATAGCATCTACAAATACACACTTTATTTTGACTTAACTGCAGATATGCAGATAATTTCCACTTCTATATGTGAATAACCTGGTTTTTATTTTTTGTAGTTTTCAAAGCACTGTCAACTGTTTTATCTCCTTCAATTATCACAACAGTTCTATGGTGTAGTTAGGTATATGTCTCAAAACAAAACAAAAACAAAAAGAAGAAACAGATCTGCAAGCTTTAGAGGCTTTCTGTAAATCTTCTATGCAGTAAATGTGGTAACATAAGAAACAGATTTCATAATGTCTGGCAATTTGTTTAGAATATTTAGAGCCACCTGTAGTCTACCACTTTCTTGAATAACAATGAAAATATTTATTATAAGGATCAACAGCTATAGAAATGGAAAGGATTGGAATATGGCTTAGTTTTATTGATTACTTATATCCTATCTTTTAGTGGCCATTTCAATGTACATGTTTATTTTTTAGTGGTTATCACTATTGAGATACAGATCACAGAGAGGATCTAATTTTCATATATCTTTCTAGCAATTTTTAATATCAGAAGGCCACTAGGATTCCTGTTTATTTGTTAGACTTCATGCAGACATAATGAAATAGAATCTCAACAAATGCATAAATGCTAGTCAGGTCCCAGAGACACTGGGAATAAGTCTCATGAACATAAATAAAATGAGAGCCATGAAAGCTATTCTAAAAAAATGGGTAGGTATAATTGGGGTGGGGAAAGCAAAATGATGTCCAGGGATAGCAAGGAAGTTACCAGGAGGTAAAAGATGGTCAGAGATACTGACTCCTTCTTACTTAACAAGAAAAAAACCATTTTTTCATATATGTCAATGGGTGATTTCCATCAAATTCTCCCTTCCCTGTTCCTGGAGGGACTTCTCATAGTTACTCAAAGCTGAGAATGAGGTCCATCCATGTCACTGCAAATGGCATTATTTCATTCTTTTTGATGGCTGAGTAGTATTCCATTGTATATATGTACCACATCTTCTTTATCCATTCCTCCATCGATGGACATTTAGGTTGCTTCCATGTCCTGGCTATTGTAAATAGTGCTGCAATGAACACTGAGGTGCATGTATCTTTTTGAATTATGGTTTTCTCCAGATATATGTCCAGGAGTGGGATTGCCTGATCGTATGGTAGCTCTCTTTTCAGTTTTTTTACCTAGAGATTGTCATGCTGAGTGAAGTAAGTCAGACAGAGAAAGACAAGTATCACATGATATCATTTATATGTGGAATCTAAAAAAAATGGTACAAATGAACTTATTTACGAAACAGAGAAAGAGTCACAGATATAGAGAACAAACTTATGATTACCAAGGGGGAAAGGTGGGAGGGAAAGTGATAAATTGGGAGGTTGGGATTGACATATGCACACTACTATATATAAAATGGATAACTAATATGAACCTACTGTATAGCACAGGGAACTCTACTCAATACTCTGTAATGACCTATATGGGAATAGAATCTAAAAAAGAATGGATATATGTATATGTATAACTGATTCACTTTGCTGTACAGCAGAAACTAACACAACAATGTAACTCAACTATACTCCAATAAAAATTAATTAAAAAAAAAAACTGGAAATGAGGCATTGTCAGTATCCAGCTCTATTTTGTACTCATGAAGGGTAGAACATTCCAAAGAGCTATAGCTACTTAAATGCATGACCAACTGAGAGGTAACATCATAGAGTTGGGAGTGGGGAGGAAAAAAGATAAGGATTATACCACGGGTAGCAGGAGAACTCAGAGAACAATAGAAGGTGTAAAATGGGATATTGGGGGAGAAAAAGTGATCAAAGATGTGTTATTAAAAGTAACAGCTCCTTGAAGGCAATACCTGTACTAAGATCTAGAAAAAAAAGAAACTTCTGGGAAGCTTGAAGACCCAATGATTATCATAAAATACAGTCTTGCTCAATGTCTGTATTATTATTATTTTTTTTTGCGGTACGCGGGCCTCTCACTGTTGTGGCCTCTCCCGTTACGGAGCACAGGCTCCGGACGCGCAGGCTCAGTGGCCATGGCTCACGGGCCTAGCCCCTCAGCGGCATGTGGGATCTTCGCGGACCGGGGCACGAACCCGTGTCCCCTGCATCGGCAGGCGGACTCTCAACCACTGCGCCACCAGGGAAGCCCTCAATGTCTGTATTACTGATTGAAGAAATAAATGCTAAAAATTGTTGTTATATGTCATTTGGTTGAGACCAAAATGTCATGTAAAAAATCTAGGATTCCTTGCTAAAGCAATATGTAACACCTATGCTTAACTCACTTAGAAGTTCATACAGAGTGTTTAAGAACATGGATTGAAGAAATGTAGGTATGAGCTGAGCTCTGGATCTGAGCTCTGCCACTTATTATTTCAGGGATAATAGGTAAATTATTTAAATTCATTTGATCTCAGATTTCTCATTTGTTAATTGAGATAGTAATATGTATGTTCCTCACAGGGTTGTTACACAGGTTCTGTTACATAATGTAGGTATACCTGTTAGCACGGTGTTCAGTACTAGACTGAACTCAGTGTATGGTGGACCCAGATAATGCAAATGAGAAAGGAAAAATGTTAATGTCACAAAATGACTGGACTTTTAGCAGCATTTCACACAAGTGACCAATGTGTTCTTTTCCCTTTGAAATTATTTCTTCTCTTCACATAATGCTGTGGCTCTCTTCCTCTTTTCTTTCCTGCAGGAAGCATCCAAAGTGATCTTATAAAAATGCAAAACACAGCATGCTGCTCTCCAGAATAAGCCTCTCCCTTATCTCCCCATTGCATTTGTAATATATTCAGACCCCTTCCTGCAAACCCTTTCTACCTGTTCCCTTTCTATCTTTCCTTCTACTTTCTCAAGATAGGTTTCTTCCCATCCATTCCTCAAGCACATTAAGAATGTTCTTATTTTAGGGTATTTTCTATAGCCATTTCCTCTGCTGGGATGCTTTTCCAGCAAGCAACTTAAGGTTGATTAAATTTTGCCCTATCGATTTTACCTCTTGTAGGACTTCTCTGTCTCTGCCTTGTTAATGTTTGGTCTGGCTAAATTTTTGTGGTGGGGACAGGAATCCTGTGATTTATAGGATATTCAGGAGTATCCCTGGACTCTGTCTATTAGATGCCAGTAGAACACCTCTCCACTCCCCCAAGTAGTAAAGAGAAAAAAATGTTTCCAGACATGACCAAATATCCCCTAGTGGGCAAAATCACACACCACCCACCCCAAACACACCACTGAAATCACTGGCTTCAGGTCACTTTCTCAGAGCAGCCTTTCCTCATTACTCAGCCAAAGGTAGCCCCTGAATCACTATCTATCCCCCTTTACCTTTATCTATAGATAAAGATAGATAGATATCTTTATCTATCATAAAGCACATTAATCACTTAATCTTTTCTTGCTAAATGATTTATTTGATTATTGTCTATTCCCCCCATCCCCGGCCACCAATACAGTATAAGTGACTTGAGAGCAGAAGCCATGACTGCCTTATGTATAATAAAGATGTGATGAATACATACGTACATAAATACGTACATGTTAGTTTAACAAATGGATAGATGAAGAATGTGTGCAGTGTCCAAACTGCAGTTTAGTTTTATAAACCCTGCCTCTAAACATGATTTTATGTTAGTAATCTAAAGATTAAATCTTATATTACTAATTTAACAAATATTAATTGAGTGCTTCCTATGCACCAGACATTATCCTGGCTGCTTGGCAATGCAGTGGTCAACAGGACAGAAGAGACCTACGTTAATTCTAAAGTCATTTGACAGGTATTTTAAGGTTGCAGAGTGGAGGGACACAAAGAATATTACTGGTAAAGTAGATTTGTTGCAAGCATCATGTGGGAGGATTGTACATCCTCTCTTTAGTCCTTAATTGTATATTTCTTCTGAATCCCAGTCTTCCAAGACTGAGACTTTTTTCCCAACACTTTCCATAATTAATCCAAAAGAAGAATTGGATTTGCCTTTCCTAATCCATTAGGAATAGCTTTATCTATGCTTGTATATATATATGTCTGTACATATGTGCATCTAAAAATGGAAATGATTGGAATAAGTCCTGAAACATAGCTAAATAATATAAACATAATTTTGTTATGTATGTACTTTATATAAGTAGGATCTTATTCTAAACATTGTCTATAATTTGCTTTTGTTGAATCCCAATATATGTTGGAGAGTTTCTTTCCATATTAGTTTATATAAATCTACATTGCTCTTTCAAAGTATTTAATAGAAATTCATATTATGGATACTTTAAATATGTTTAATTATTGTGTATTCTTTTAGTTTATTTACAGTTTTCATTATTACAAACCTATAACTTTTCTTGTGCAAGTATATCTGGAAGTAGAATTATTAAATTGAAGATAGGCATTTACATTTTAATGTAATTCCAAACACTCTTCTAAAAAGTTGATGAATTTATATCTGTACTGATTTAATGATTGTGTGTGTATATTAATATTACCTATTAATCTGTATATATTATAAACAGGTTCCAAATACATTCTCCCTGTTATTATTTTTTAAGATTCTGAGTATGATTATTTTCCTATAGAGAAGTTTTATTTTCTTTTAAAATGTAGGCAAACATCTTAGTCTTTTTCTTTGAGATATTTGTGTTTTATGTTTTGCTAATTAATTAAGTAGGCCTTCACTAATCCAAGTTAAATTTTCCTTACAATTATTATTTCTATAGTTTTTTTTTTTTTTTTTTTTGCGGTACGCAGGCCTTTCACTGTTGCGGCCTCTCCCCTTGCGGAGCACAGCCTCCGGACGTGCAGGCTCAGCGGCCATGGCTCACGGGCCCAGCCGCTCCGCGGCATGTGGGATCTTCCCGGACAGGGGCACGAACCCGTGTCCCCTGCATTGGCAGGCGGACTCTCAACCACTGCGCCACCAGGGAAGCCCTGTTTCTATAGTTTTTTAAAAATGTGTAACTAGTTAATCCTCTAGAATTTGTTTCTTGTATATGGTGTGAAGTAAGGATTTAACTTTTTTTTCCAAACAGATAGTCAGTTATTAAAATATCATTCATAGGATGGCATTAAATCACATATTTAATATATACAAAATTATCAAAATTATGTATGTCTATATTTTCAGAAGTCTTATGTTTAATTGATCTTATTAATTCTGTTCCAATTCCATACCATTTTGTTAATATAGTTTTACAGTAGGTTTGGACATTTGGTAAAATTTTCCTCTCACCCAGCTCCCAGTAATATTTTTTCTATTCTAGATGAATTTTAGAATCAATGTATCAAGTTTTATTTTTAAAAAATTGTCAGCATTGTATTTCTTTTATAATCAAAAGTACAATGATGACAAAACTATTAAAAAATAAAATATATAATAATGTTTAATACTGGCAAAGTTCTATTAAACCTCATACTCTGAGACAACACTTTTGGCAATTTGTACTTGTAGTCACATGTACAAAGCCTTCTAAAATTAATTTTATAATTAAAAATTTTGCATATATGTTTTAATTCAGTAACCCTCAGTATGTTTCTTTAGGAATAACATTTTAAAAAGGAAGTGGTCATATGGATTTTATTATAACATGGAAAAGACTTGGAAAGAACTTTAATGTCCAATGGCAGAAAAAGGATACTATGATACATTAACTAACTTTTCCTTAAAGAGCAAGTTGCTAAATCAGTTGGGTTGCAGGCTATATGGTCTGTGTAGCAAATATTCAACTGTTCTGTTGTGTCACAAAAGCAGCTATAGACAATATAGAAACAAATGTATATGGCTGTGTTCCAATAAAACATTATTTACAAAAATGGCTGATTGACCGTAATAGTGCATATAAACATAATAGCAGTAGCCTGGAGAGTATCTTGTGCTAGAAGATAAATAGGAAAAGGCAGAGTAAAAATATACCCACACTGTGATTGTAATTATGAGTAAATTATAGGTGCGGAGAAGAACTTGTGAGGAACTAATAAAAATATAAAACTTTTCAGTTATAAGGCAGTTAGATTTGTGGATTGTTTTCTTTTGTTTTAATTATTTATTTGCTCTTTGTGCCGAACAATATTGTTCAACTTAAAAAAATCAATATTTCGTTCTGTAACATTTCTTTCAGTGTCCTTAATCTTTTCCTATTTATTTCTTGTCTGCATTCTGCATTAAGCCATTCCATATGTGACCTGACTTTCAATTATTTAAGCTCTACACTTAATGGCCTATCTCACACTATATCTCTTATTCTCTTTTTCCGCCCATCTGCTTATACTATTTTTTTTTTTTCTTGTGGTACGCGGGCCTCTCACTGCTGTGGCCTCTCCCGTTGCGGAGCACAGGCTCCAGACGCGCAGGCTCAGTGGCCATGGCTCACGGGCCTAGATGCTCCACGGAATATGGGATATTCCCGGACCGGGGCACGAACCCGTATCCTCTGCATTGGCAGGTGGACTCTCAACCACTGCACCACCAGGGAAGCCCTGCTTATACTATTAATCAATTAACAACTCCGGCCCTTCACTTCTGAAAAGAATGATAAAAGTAAGAAAAATCTCAAATACTTTGATATTTGCTAGAAATTTTCAAAAGTTAAGATTCTTCCAAGTAATTTTTCTGGTATCCCTGAAAGCATTAAAATATATTTAGTTCTAAATCATTATAGAACTCTCTTCAGATAATGAAAAAAAGTACAAAATATGTTCAGTTGTAAAAGGGAAAAACTCATATCATGATAGGAATTCTCATTATAAACACAAATAATTCGGGAAACTAGAAACATGTGCATAATTATATATAGCCTACATTAGCAAAACTTTAACAAACTTAAACCTAATCTGCAAAGAATAGATTGTTTGATTACTCTGTGTCTTTAATAGGCCTGAGCTATCACTTGGGGAAAATGCTAAAAGTGCTAATGTTACGTTTTAAAGTGAACTACTGGCAACCTCTCTGCATCAAATAAATCTAAACTGAACATTATATCGATGGACTTTAACCACCAATAGATAGTATAAACTGTCTGAAAATGATTAAAAGTCCAGTGGAATGGACAGTGAAATCATTAATCAAGCTACTTGTTTGGAATACTGAATGTTCATAAATGTATAATTGACGCTTTTGCAATGTGCATTTGCTATAATTCTTCATTGTAGATGTGATCTAACATGAGCACATAAACCTTTCATGAATATCAGTACATTTTTTATAAATAAAATAGTTTACATCTCTGGTGCTTTGTATCAGTCTGTATTTCATTACGTTTTGTGAGAGGATGTGAGTAGCACAACCTAAAAGGCCTGGATACCTAACTGTTGTGCCATGAAGCCCTTAGAAGGAATTGCCAAAGATCTTCAGGAAACACTTAAAGTGGCAGCAGCAACTGAAATAGGAATAAAATTGTGAGGGCCATCTGTTGGAAAAATCAAAACATCTGGATAAATGTAGGCCATAAGGCTCCTGAGATTGGCAAAACTATTCTATAATGAACAGGTATTGGATTTAGAGGGGATGATTTCATTTGACTGGGAATAAGAAACTAATATGGGACATATGTTAGCCATACTTCATGTCATTGCTTCACATCTTAAGTGCAGAACACTTGGGATTACAGTCTCCAAACTCCGTAGTAGGTCTGCACATTGTGAAAGTAGCAATTCATAGACTTACTTCCCTGGGGGAAATCCTGAACATTTTCATATAGTGAATAGTTATATTTTGTGGGGGGACATAAATGTTTTCTATGAATAATTGTTTTTGATTTCTTCTTTTTCTTATAAATGCTTTCTCTGCTTTTAGAATCATAATCCAGGCTCTGATAGTCAAAGAAGCATTCACACATTTAAGGTTAAATATCTCAACTGTCGTGTGTTACTTAAAACTATGTCTGTCCTTGGAGGTATTATAATAGAGAAAAAAGGAGACTATACCATTTAAGTTTGAGGATAAAAAACATTCCACTAATTTAAGAATATCAATTTCTAGGGAACTAAGCACTCTTTTCAAAATGTTTTATACAACTTAAAATTATTTGTATCCTTTACTTTCTATTCATATTGATTGCTTTCTTTGAAAATATATGCTTATATTTTTTTAAAAAAGAAGTTTGCTTGCCTATTTCCAGGTGGTCATAGGGGAGTGATTGCAGATGGAAAGCGGATGCCTCTGGTTTATGAAAGAGTTGCTAGAGAGGATTTTCTGAATGGCAAAGCTTACTGTCTATAACAAACATCCTCTTCTTAGGATGTTAGACCAAGATCACATCTGAATTATCTCCCTGCATCATCCTAAGTAGTCTCAGGACTGAAGGTCTTTTGGCCTTGTTTTGAGTGCATTGGTCACTGCTACTTGCCTTTGGTATCTCCTGCCCTCCCAAAACAAACAGGCCTCTCACTTTTTCCATGCTTCATTCAGTCTCAGAAACATAGATGGCAAGTAGTTACAAAGAAATCAGAAAATGTTACCTTGTTATTGAGAACTGCTTGAGCTCAAACCAAAATAACACAGATGGAGAGCCAAAGAGAAAGAAGCAAGCTGGTGGAATGCTCAGTGACAGTCTTGGGCACATCCTCCCTGAGTCTTTCAAAGAATGGTCACCCCACTTGGCTGACCCGGAACAGTTTGTCGCCAGGCTGCAGGTGCTGCAGAAAACCGTGGATCCACTGGAATGTGCCATTCTGGTATTTGAAATAATTTTTAAAAAGTGATAAGGACCACCTTTCAAGGATTGTTCCCCAGTCTCTCATCCCTCACAATCACCTCAAAACACAATTTTAATCACAAAAATCAAAGAAATGCATACCATACGTGAGCATAACTTAGTCCCTAACATATTTTCTGTCTCTTTCCCTGTAAAAATCTGTATCGCAAAAGATAAAGAACAAGAAAAAATACATTTTATAAGTGCTAACTTATGAGTGGAATATTAAAATCCATATATACAAAACCTTAATGAATCATCATAATCTGAAGAAAACTAAATGACTAGAATTTAAATTATGACAGGATATTTAGAAAAAGCTGTATTGCTATAGTAGTTTCAAGCATGTTCCTTTTAAAATAAATTTTATTATGTAGTTAAGATCCTTAAGGTTCTTGATTGGGTGAGTAATTTTTCAAAGCATGACAGATAAATGGGTATTTTTAAAGTGCATAAATGTCTTCAAAATTATAGTTACAACTTACAACTTATAAAGTGGTGAATCGTATCAACATTATTGCAAACTTTAATGACTATTATGTTTACATACATGTATTTTGAAAATACTTTAATGTCTTCTTAAGAGTGTTTTGTGTTTGGTTGTTTGTTCATTTGTTTAATTTTTGGCTGTGCTGGGTCTTTGCTGCAGCACGCGGGCTTCTCTAGTTAAAAGTATTTTAAGTTTTGTCCTGCACATCATTGAATTTTACCTCTAAGATGCATTTGACTGTATGAAAACTTTATCTCAAACAAAGTAACTAAAGGCATGATTTTTTTTGTTTTTTGTTTTTTTTTCGGTATGGGAGCCTCTCACTGTTGTGGCCTCTCCCGTTGGGGAGCACAGGCTCCGAATGCGCAGGCTCAGCGGCCATGGCTCACGGGCCCAGCCGCTCCGCGGCATGTGGGATCTTCCCGGACCGGGGCACGAACCCGTGTCCCCTGCATCGGCAGGTGGACTCTCAACCACTGCGCCACCAGGGAAGACCTACAGGCATGATTTTTAAGAACAAGTCCTAAGATGTGTGAACGTAACATGTGTTAAAAAGACATATACAATATTGATCAAGGCGGAATCTGAAATGGGTTAAATTAATATATATCTCAGAAATCTGGGATCCTCTGAAACCAGAACAAAGGTTGTGCAACCAGAGCAACTTCAGAGAGTGATCCTAACCTCCTACATGATGATGAATGTGGCAAATGGACAGTTAACCACTGATATTCCCAGGATTTCTGCAATCTACATACAGTGTTTGATATATATGATGATAATACCTATTACTACAACTGTACTATAGAGCTTGTCAGGAAAACACGTGGTGAACAGTTCAGGTGAGTAAATCTTACCAGGTGTAACACATACAAACAAAGTAGAAGGTTTATAAGAAACATGCTCTAAAATTTAGTGTTTCTTAAATTTGAATGTGCATACAAATCATCTGGAGATCTTATTAAAACATAAACTTTGATTCAGGAATACTGGGGGTGCCTAAGAATCTGCCTCTCCACAAATTCCAGGAGATGCTTTATGTTTCTGGTTTGAAGACCAAACCTAGAGTAGCAAAAGTTGACACTTCTCATGCCTGATGCAGCACAAAATTACCATATTTGACGACTGGGGATAAAGTAAAATAAAAAATGATAAGCCTTTAAATTGGCATGTTTTGATGTCGAGTAACATTATAAGGTCCCTACTTTGTACATGGTACTGTAATAAACTCTCTATATGTATTATCTCATTTAATATTCCCACACCCTATGGATGAGAAGCTAGTATTAACATTACTTTTTTATTAGAAAACCATGCCTTAGGGCTTCCCTGGTGGCGCAGTGGTTGAGAGTCCGCCTGCCGATGCAGGGGACACGGGTTCGTGCCTCGGTCCGGGAAGATCCCACATGCCACGGAGCAGCTGGGCCTGTGAGCCATGGCCGCTGAGACTGTGCGTCCGGAGCCTGTGCTCCGCAACGGGAGAGGCCACAGCAGTTAGAGGCCCGCGTACCGCAAAAAAGAAAGAAAGAAAGAAAGAAAGAAAGCCATGCTTTAGAGCTGTAGAATTAGTATAAAAACTGGTATTCAAATACAGGTGTTTTCCAATTCTAAGCCATACTTGTGTACTTATTTAATGGTATTATTTCATATAGAAACCTAGAGATATGATGGAGAAGGCAGAGTGAGAATATACTTAGAATTTATATTGATGTTATTTGGGGTCATCCAACTGCAATAAAGCCAAGTAATTCACAGAGTTCATTAAAGTAGAAATGACCATTTTATAGGGTTTATTTTGTCGTACGCATTGTTCATTCCTTCTTGATTTAGTATAATGCATATATCTATTTTAAAGATTATATCATTATTGGATATTTGCAGATGGCAAAAGGAGATAGTATTTCAGGTAAAGATGATTTCATGTGCAAAGCAGTGGAACTGTAACAGCATGTTGTAGTTGGGAAAATATAGTTTGGGTTGCTGGAACATTCAGTCTGAGGAAACAGTATCTGGAAAGAGGCCAGAGAGCAAGACATGGGCCAGATCACGAATGATCATTCAGTGGAGTGTTGGCTTTATGACACAGGTAGAATGTCACTGAAGGAGAAATCAAATGCAAATCTGTTATTTTTAAAAGAGGAGTCTGTTGGAAAAGAGGAGGAAGGATTGAAAGGGGAAGAGACACTAAGCAACCATACCAGTTTGGGAATTTTTCATAGTCAAGGCAAGAGAAAAGTCTTAGTTTTAAGGTGGTTCCCATAGAAGGAATGATTTAAGAAATATTTAAGAGGTGATATTATTATTAGAATGTTATGAACAAATGGGTTGAGGGAAGTGATAGAATTGACTTAGATTATAATTTGAAAATTTGTTTAAAAATTAGTTCCGTTACTAGAATTGAAGTATTCTTTTAAAGTATTTTTTTGGACATGTTGACCTCGAAATTCCAGTAAAATATACAGGTCTTTTTTTATTGCCTACAGATACAACGTAGCATAGGAAAGGCAAAGGTTTACCTTGAGGGCCAATTTCAGTGCACTGACAGATGCTCAAAGTGCTGTGCTGCCATGCTGCTACATCTAAGTTCATCACAAAATAGATTCCTGTAGCTGTTTTGGTTACCTATTGGATTATTTTTAACCTTCCAGGGAATAAAATACAAGATATTCAGGTAGAGTCAAGACTGAAGTAAATGCAAAATCGTCAACTCAAATAGATAAAAAAAGAACCAAAGAAAAGAAGTAAAGGAGAAATCTTTCCTAGGTGTCAGAACAGAAAAATAAGCTATATTTATATGATTGTCAGGAACTTATCTTTTTTGTGTGAACTAATCTTAGATATTTAATGATTATTTCTCTGTAATGTAGTTTTTATTAGATTTTTGATATATACTATAAAAATATTTACTTGTAGTTTATTCTAGCCATTTTCTCACAACTACAAAAACTTTATGAACAATAGTTGAAAGGGAAAGATGTAAAGAAGAATCATGGAAAAAATAAATTCTTTTGAAGACACTTTAGTAATAATGTGAAAATATTATATATACCCTTTACATAAAAATTCAATTCTTAGAATTGTAACTGGGAAAATAGTGATAGACATAGTATGTAAATTTAGCTACACTGAATTTACTGTAGGAAAGCTTAATTTTTAAAACTTTTGATTGAAGTAATACATGCAGGCATATGAATTTTTAACCAATTGGCTCTTTGAATATTTCTTTTTTTTTTTAAGAATATTTATTTTAAAAGTCTTTGCCCATACTTCTTCTAAGGACCGTTGCTGTTTTTTATTTCAATAGGTATCTTTCTTCCTCTAAATAAATTGTTTCTATTACTATCTATAATTTTAGATATTATCAATTTATTCTTTGCTACGAATGATTAAGATTTAGCTTGATTAAACTAAAATACCTCTCTTTTCTTTTCCTCCCAATAAAGCTACATAGCTAGTTTTGGTTCTTCAGTTAGTTATATTTGTATGTTTGTACATTTAAAGGATGAAATTTAACACCTATATCGTTTTTTTAGACAGTGATAAGCAGAAATTTTTTATGCTTTCTAAGTTCATGATATAAGTATCCCATGATTGCTTCTATGTAATAGTTTATTGGAATGCTTAACGAATTCAACAAGATAAAAAACATAAATTAATTATAAATATTTTTAAACTGCCTCATTTGCATATAACTATCTATGTGCACCCAAGTGAATATAACAAGGTCATTAATAATTAAAAGAGAGGTAAGAAGGGAAAATATGAGAGACTAAAGCAAAAGAAACATTTTTACTAATAATAGCTAAAAACTGTTCCAAGCTTAGTGACAGACACTAAACTACAGATCCAGGAAGTTCAGAGAATAGGAAACAAGGTAAATACCAAGAAATCTACACCTTTCAACTGCAGAAAACCAAAGACAAAGTGAAAATATTGAAAGAAACCAGAGAGAACCTTACCTATAGAGGAACAAAGATATGAATTACAATGGGCTTCTCATCAGAAATTATTGCAAGCAAGAAGAGAATGGAGTGAAATATTTCAATTGTTGGAAAGAAAAAAACAAAACAAACAAACATTCATTTAAAATTCTGTATTCAGTAAAGTTATCCATCAAATTTGAAGAAGAAATACTTTCTCAAACAAAAACCAAAGGAATTCATCACCACCAGCAGAAATAACCTGCAAGAAATCTTAAAGGAAATTCTTCAGACATAATGAAAATGATATAGGTCAGAAAGGCAGATCTATGTAAAGAAAAGAAGAACATCAGAAAGTGAATGAATAAAAGTAAAATAAAATATTTTATTTTTCTTATTCTTAATCTAAAAGACAACACTGTTTAAAATAGAAATATTAACAATGTTTTGGATGATTATAGCATATGGATAAATGAAATAAATGACAGCAATATTCTAAGAAATGGGAGGAAGGAATTAGGAATATTCTGTTATAAATACCAGCATTACATGTGAAATGGAATAGTCTTTTTTGAAGGTGGATTTAGATTAGATAAATATATAAATTTCAAAATGTAGTGCAACAACTTAATTTTTTAAGAGGTATAATTGATTGGCTAAGAAAGATGAAAAAATGAAAGCATATAAAATGTCAATTAAAACCACAAAAGGTAGAAAAAGAGAGGAAATATAGAAAAAAAGAACAAGTGCAACAGATTGAAAAAAGTCACATTCACCAAGATACCAAATTCTGAGCTATAAAGCATACTACCAAATATAAAGTACTAGGAATCATATGAAGTATGTTCTTAGACCACAAGTTTAAGTTTCAAGTTTAAAAGTACTAGTTCAGATGGTTTCACTGGAGGGTTCACTGGTGAATTGAAGAAATGATACCAATTCTCCATAATCTCTTCTAGAAAATAGAAGTACAACAAACACTTTCTAACTTATTCTATGAGACCAGCATTACCCTAATACAAAAACCAGATAAAAATATTGCAAAACTCTTCAGCAAAATGTTAATAAATTGGATCCAACAAATAGCATATGAAAGAACAATCAATATAATTTGCCATTATGGAAGAGAATCAAAGGACTGGATATGAAAGACCTACTTGTTGAGCAGGAAAGTATGTCTGACAGCATAGCCAGTCACTGGAATAGCTGATCACAGATTAATTGAGGGAATGAACTCTCAAAATGCTAAGGAATGGAAGGCTAAAGGAAGGACTGGGGAGAAAATGACATAAGATTACCCATGGAATTCCTTGTTTTTTGTTATTATATAGTTTTTGAAATGAATCATCCAGACAGAAATGGCCTGTAAATGGAAAACAGTAACCAGGGAAAAAAGTTACCAAAGGGTGGATCCCTGTTTCAGATCACTGAATGATACCAACGATCAAAATGACTTTTTAAAAGATATTTGAAGAGGGTGCAGGACATAGAAAAGACAGAAAAGGATATGCCATAACTGTACTCCCTTACGATGTATTAGGATAGTAAAGAGGCCTATCCAATGGGGCAACCCCCAGTTCTTTTATTAAAACCTAGTCATGACTCCGCCACTGAGGTAGAAGCATTGGTTGTTCGAATACAAATACCCCTGCACACAGTTCAAGTATTGAAGGGTAGTCTCCATCTATAATGGTGGCCTGCAAACAATATTTAATTAGAAAATGGACCTCTTTTCATTGCCCAGGCAACACAGAAGTTGGTCCCCTAGCAAGGAATAAGGTAGCTATTCTATGATCCGTGGAGCAGCTGGATCCCTGGAATAGTTTAACAAAGGCATATTTCACCAGGCCAGTGTTTTGCCCCCCACGACAGGCTGGCTGGATGTTTGCCTGTAGCTAATTATGCTAAGCATGCTCTGAATAAAACTGTTCCTCACAGATTCCATGAGCTCTCAGCAGTCTGATGAGAATCTAGAAGTTCATTGTAAGGAAGGAGGGAGTGGCCTGGACCACACAATTGCGATCAGGACCCTGAGTCTAGATATATCTTACCACATCTATTTTTCACCTCTACTATGAGTGTCAGGGGGCTGGGAAGTCTGGATCTCACCCTGAGCCTAGGGATGAGGGACACATACCCCAAATCACTGCTGCCTCCTCATTCATTGTTGGTGGCCACCTCACTGGAGCTGGACCCCTTCTCTGCACTTTGAAAAAAATATTGCACTTCCAAGTTCACATACTGTGTTTTAAGACCTTGTGCTGGCTGTCCTCATCCTGATACAGGTGGAGAGAAGTTCACTCAACCATCATGAGATGAAGGGGTCCTTCCAGGTAATAGCTCTGTATATGGGTTAGACAGTATTAATTATATAATATATTTTATTATATATTATTATGATATAATTATAATTCCAAAACAATGAGAAACCCCTCATTTAATAGAAAGGGGACATTTAAAATCATCAGAGACAGGGATAGGTGCATATTTATTGTCTTGAACTTATCCCCCACTGATCTGAATTCTTTTCTACAACTCCCTCAAGCAGTGGCTTCCTCAGCTAATCTGTCATGATTCTGGCCAGTACTGACAAGGACGGAGCCATTAGTCATTCAATTTGTGTAAGTCAAGATCCCCTGAGAAGCAGACACCAAGAAAGGAGTAGACATACAAGAGAATTACTGGAAGGGAACCCATAGGAAGGATAAAGTGGAAGAAGCAAGAGTAGACAGGGAAAGACTTTGTACAGCAGTGCAGGCCTGTGAAAGGAAAGGACGAAGGAAGTTTTGGTAGGTAGAGCCCAGACTGCAACACCTTTGTAATACATTTTCTAGTGAATTTTCAAACTGGGCAATGGGGAGTCTTTGAGCCAAAGTTGCCCATTTGAGGATGCCCTTGACTCGCAGAAACAAGCTTGTATTAGCATCATTGTTGTGCTTAGTCACTGATAGGGATTGATTGGGAGTTAGCCAGAGGAATGCGGTAGATCCCAAGGGTTGGCAGCTGGGACTGTAAATCAACTATGGTCTCTGTAGCAGATCCAAGTGACGTGTTCCCATGGCTGCCATATATATATATATATATATATATATATATATATATATATATATACCTGTGAGTGTCTTTAAAATGTGATAAACATTACTTTTCAAATTCGTGGAGAAAGAACGACCTAGTCAGTATATGGCACTGAAAAATGCTGGCCAGCATGTACGCTTTCTGATAGGAGCAACTTGTCATACTTCTGAATGGATTCCCATTACCTAGAACTATGCCTAGCATTTCATAGTTGCTCAAAACAGTTTTCTTAGTTATATTGAATAGTCTATCTTTTAAAAAAAAGATCCCTACTTCATACCTTTTAGTAAAATTAATCTCAGATATTCAAAGATTTGATCATGAAAGTTATAAAAGTATTGGAAAAAGTATAAGAAAATGTATTTATAAATTTAGGGTAGGAATAATTTTAATTAGACAAAAAAACAAAAAAAAGAGAAAGTCGATACATTTGATTATGTATAAATTTAAAGTTTCTTTCTAAAGTTTCTTTCTAAATTAAAAGATAAGCAACAAATTAATATATTACAGATGAAGGATTAATATGCAAATGTAGTTGAATACCTACATATCACTAAGAGATAGAGAAAACTGATCATAAAAGAAATGCCCAATAAACATGAGTGATGTTTGAGAGCTGGTAATCTGGGAAACGCATTAAGATAACATACACCTTAATCTATTAGATTTACAAAAACATAAATAGTTTAATAAGGTTACAGATTGGTGAAAGCATGGTTAACAGATGCCAGCAGGACTGTATTTTGAACAGCCATATTTGACAGTATATTTTGACTATTTTAGTATATAATATAAAGAAAATATTTTGCATATTCTATGTACCAGCAATTCAACTTCTAGTTTCCGATTCTAGAGAAATACTCTCACATATACAGGAAAAATTCTTTTACAAGGATCTTCATTGTATAGGTATTATCACTTTTAACAGTGAAAGATTTGAAGCAAATTGAAAGTCTGTGGAAAAAGGAAGGACTAAAGAAATTATTGCATATCCATAGTATGGAGGAAATTGCAGTTATTAAACAAATGAGGTATACATTTAGATCTTTCAGATATTCTTGAGAAAAAAAGGAAAATTGTAAAACAACCAAAAATGTAATGTTATGTTTTAAAGATAGAATTATGATAACAAGTATTGGTGAGGATGAAGAGAAATTGGAACCCTCATTCACTGCTGGTGGGAATGTAAAATGGAACATCTACTTTTGAAAACAGTCTGGCATTTCCTCAAAAGATTAAATATAGAGTTACCATTATGACCCAGTGATTCTACTCCTAGGTATTTAGGCTAGAGAAAAGGAGATGTATGTCCACATAAAAACTTGTACACAAATGCTTACAGCAGCATTATAAGTAATAGCCAAAAAGTAGAAACAATTAAACGTCTATCAACTGCTGAATGAATAAATAAAATGTATATTCATACAATGGAATACTATTCAGTTATAAAATGAAATAAAGTGCTGATGTGTGCTACAACATGGATTAACCTTGAAAACTATGCTAAATGAAAGAAGCCAATCACAAAGGATCACATATGGTTTCATTTATATGAGATATTCAGAATAGGCAAATCTATAAAGATAGATTAGTGGTTGCCTAGTGCTGAGGGGTATGTTTGTGGCTTGGGGATTGGGAAAGTAACAGCTAGTGGGAGCAGCATTCTTTTTGGAGCAATGTTCTAGTGTTGGTTATGGTGATGTACACAAAACTCAGTGAACATACTAAAAACGATTGAATTGTGCACTTTAAATGAGTGAATTGTATGACATGTGAATTATATCTCAATAAAATTGTTAGAAGTATAGTTATAAAACAAAGTTACTTATTTTCTATAAGGGCATATATATGCACCTAAATTAATTGGAAAAGCTCACACACCAAGTTGATAACACAGGGGACTACAACTGAAAATTATATTCTCAAAATGGATTTTAGCTTTATCTTTTCAATTTTTTTCAGGTAGCATGTATTTGTGTGCTACTAGTGTAAGCGATAATTAATTCTCCAAATTTATTTTCCTTAGAGTGTTCCTCTACATCAGACTTATCAAAGACTTCTATAAAGGGAGGTTCAGGTTTCACCACCCCTCTTCTCACTCAATGTCTCACCACCAAATCTTGAAAAAAATAAAAAACTGGGTATGTCTAGAGTGTATCCTTGCCAAACATAAAGCGGAAGTCCTGAGAAGTGCCCTAAAGTGCCGCCAAATATGTCACCCTTCCACTGAGAAGCAACTTGATCTTCAAATAATGTAAGGTCACAGCCCACAGATAATGTGTCACACTCACTCTTACTCAGCTGGGGATTCTATTAGGAGTGCTCTTCTACTTTATGAGAGAGCTAAGAGTTGCTTTCACAGCATCCCCACCAAAACCCTATAACATTTGGCGATGGAATCTCTATTCTTATGTTGAATTTGCAAGAATTAAACAAAAACAACTGTTTGAACTCATGTTGATGTATAAAAGATATGCTACTCAAGATTTTTTGAGGTATGCCTAAAAAATCTGAAGCATTAAATAAAAGAACTTTATGAGAAATCTGGAAGAACATAAACTACTTAGCTACAGGTACAAAGTACAAATTTACTTCTATAAAGCCACAAAAGAAGTTTCAGTTTGATGAATAAATTAAGATTATACTGAGCATTTTTTTCCATAGTTTGTAGAACACCCAGAGCAGTACTTCAAATGTTTTCCTTCTCCTTTAAGTACAGTAGAATTTAATTCGTAACATCTTGAATTTCCAAATTTAAATCACCTTTAATTAAAGAATTTCAATCAGCCATAGAAAAAAAGAGTGCTATATTTTCTAACCATAAGTGATTATGTATTCATCAAAGCTATATGTATATTTAAATAGAAGTCTAAAAAAATAATAAAGCAGGATTCTGCAGACCAGAAAGCAATTAGTCTCAGGTGTTTCCTGTTAATAAATTAGACTAAACTAAGGGCCAGACTTGTGAAATAATTTCCATTAATTAAAAAATCAAGGGTTTAATGTTTATTCTCTTTTCCCAAAGGTGAACTTGAAAGCTGTGTTCTTAACTAAACAAGAGAACATAATTACATTTATACTTAAAGCTTTGAGGTACCATTTTATTTTTCCAAATGACCAGGTGTGATATTGAAATAACATGAATGACTGGGAAATCCGAGAAACCAGTTTTCAATCAACAATTAATGATTGACCATCTGTTTTGTATAAGTTAATCTAGGAGCCAGTGTCTGACACATCACTTATTAACCATATCTCCTGCTTCCAGGGATTCCCAATCTAAACTAAACTATATTAAACAACATGATTCAGTGATATCTTGTAGGATATACCCTTTACATCATATTAAATTTTGAGCGACATCAGAGAAGATCATATTTACAGAGTACTACTGTAATTAGGAAGTTGGACTTGAGCTGGAACTTGGAAGATAGATGACAGATGCAGAGGTGAAGAAGATGAAGGAGGATGCCAGGCAAGTCAACCATCAAAGCAATGACATAGAGTTAGGAATGAGAGTGGTCTGCTCACTGGAGGAAACAAAGGAGTCTTTCCTGGTAGAAGAGAAATGTGTATACAAGACAATAAAGAGAAGAAGGCAGGACAGGTAGGGTAGGATCAGGTAAGGAAGCCTTAAACCCAGGTCAAACCTACTTTGATAAGAAATAGGGAGCTATTGCAGGTTTCTGAGTAGAAGAGAAAGCTTATCAGAGTGGTAGGTCAAAAATCAGGCTGGCACTGATTTTTCAAGAGGGAATTCCTCTAAATAATTCTAGTGCAGAAATGTATCTGGATGGAAGTAAAATTGGATTAAAAATTCCAATAAAACATGGATGCGCTTTGATTACTTACTAATTACATATGTCAAAGAAAGGTATGAATTAGGCAACTTATCTTCAGTCCCAGGTAAGAACCGATTGAGGGACATAAAGTGAAGAAGATCATAGGTTCACCTTTGAACATTGAGTTTGCAGAGAACCCATCTTAAAATATCAGAAGGTAATAGAGAGAGCCAAAGACTAGATGAGAAAATTCTGGAAATGCAGATTTGAAAGTCATCAACATAGCTGAGAAACAAATACATATAAGAGGACCAAGTTCCCCAAACTGAAACTTGGACATCTCAGTGGTTAAAGAGAAGCCAGAAAAGGAAACAAAGAAGGATTAATCAAGGAAGCAGGAAGCAAAGTAGGACATTATTTCACAGAAGCAAGTGAAGTAAGGCAGTTCAAGAAGGGTGGAGTCACCAATTTCAGAGGATATAGAATCATCAAAGAGATGAGAACAACAACAAAAAAAGGCCTTTGGGATTTGCACACACACACACATATTATTGGTGACCTAGAAAGAATACATAGGGTGAAGTTTTTAAAACTACATACTAAAAAAACCCCAAACTTAATTTACACTAACATTTAAAATTGTTTCTGTTTCTCCCTAATATAGAAAAAGCTTGTTTATCCAACATTTGCATTATTATTGAATGCCTTAACACATCTGCAGTACTGTAAAACTGCATTTATATTAATAGTCCTAAGATACTTAAAGGTGATTTTATATCATCCCAAAAGGTCAATAGAATATAGTACTAGACACAATTACTCCTTTACCAGGTTATCCATGCAGATGATACAAAAGGCTACCTGATGAAATTAGAAATCCACATCATATATCGTCAAGCTCACTCATAGTCAAAAGTAAGTATCAAAAATCTGCAAATGTCAAAATCAACTATACAGTTTCAGTGTATTTCACTGTATTGTTATTCAGTTTGTCAAATAAGCACTCTACATTAAAAAGGCTATTTGTTTCACTAAAACTCAGTATGCTGAAGAGTTAATTGTGCTTGGCAAGAGGTGGAGAATAAGTCAGAAATCTATGACTGTTAATTACAGAATGGCTTTCACTGCCTGTACTTTTTTTCTACTGCACCTAACAAAGCTAAATTGCTTTATCGCCAATATCACAGTATTATAGTTAGAAATGAAATTAATAATGTTCCTGTGAAATGGCTTTCTCTTGACCATAGTAATAATGATTTATATTTTTTTAAGCAAGAAAATGTCATCCTGTGACAAAAAAGTATTGTCTTGGGAGCAAATCTAGCTTCTCTCACTAGCTTCTCCATACCACCTCAGCTGTTTCTTAAGTGCTTAAGTCAAATTTTCCTGTCTTTCAAATAAAAATAATGATTCTAGTCATATTTACCTCATAAGGTTTCTATGAGAAAAAATGAGAAATTACTGTAAAAATCTTTACCACATCAAAAGGAATTAGCCCTTAGAGATTCAATCAACCCTTTCCACGATAAAAATAATTATTGCTTAAAAATATTAACACGTGGACTTCCCTGGTGGCGCAGTGGTTGAGAGTCCGCCTGCTGATACAGGGGACACGGGTTCGTGTCCCGGTCGGGGAGGATCCCACATGCCGCGGAGCGGCTGGGCCCGTGAGCCATGGCCGCTGGGCCTGTGCGTCCGGAGCCTGTGCTCCGCGACGGGAAAGGCCACAGCCGTGGGAGGTCCGCGTACCGCAAAAAAAAAAAAAAAAATTAACACGTGATTCATATGTAGCTTTGTGAAAACAGTTCTGCTGCCAATTTTCACGCAGTGGAAGACTTAGACTGATTAATTATTAAAAGTATAATATAGGTTTGATTTTTTTTTTAGCAGAAAATACATGGTTATAACATTCTAATTCCCTCTTGTCAAGAGGATTGTTGCATCTAGAAGTCTGAAAGAAAATGTGCCTTAAACCCTGTCTTTACTTCTTTTTTCCCTTGTTTTGGGCTTGATCACCTTGTATCATGTCTCTCCTCTGAATTCCCTTTCTTTCTGTAATTGCATTAGCATGTGTATATTAGCTGTCAGAGTAGAGTAAGGCCCAAAGCCACAAGCAGCCTAGCCAGCTCAAGGGGACCATGGCACAGGGCCCCATTACAAGGTTTTTATTGTTGGAGGGAGCAACTGCTTGCAATCACATTTTCAGATTCCCTGCAACCAAAGGGTTTGTTTGTGTTTGTATGTATTCCGGGCAGCCTCCTTATTATAGGAAGCATTACTCATCAGTGCATATGGCCCATTAACATTTGACCGCTGTCCATAGGGCAAAGCTGCATCCTCCCAAAGACCAGGCAAGAGGTTATACAAAGCCGGAGGGAGTTCTAGGGTCAATGGATCCTCCTAACTGATTTAATTAGGTACTTATTAACCATTATGAATAAAAGTCTCATTCTGATCAACATTTACTCAACAATTTGGCTGAGTCAGTCTGGCTTTTGCATCGAGCCACTACTGCTATTTTTCTTGACACCAGATTATTCTCCCCCTAACCCTGCCTTTAAAAAAATAACCATGGGATATTTCAGAGAACTACTTCCTAATTATCCTCATTCTTCCTGGCTATTCTCCCCATAGAAATCCTTCAAAATATTCAAACTGTTATCACTAACTACGTTCATTGTATGCATCTAAATGTATTTTTATACATCATATTATGCTTTGCTTACACCCTAAATCAGGTCAACAGATTTCTTAAAATGTTTGACATCTAATAACTCCTCATTCTTTTTTTTTAATCTATGTTTCACTCTTTCCAAGAAGTTATTAGAGATAGAAATTGCTGAAATCCACGGTATCTAAACAGAAACCTCAGAAGGTCCCTCTGCTGTGTTGTTTTAATTTTCAAAGCTTGGAAGCATCTAAAGTATTTTATCATTGCCACATCTCTGAACCTTCTATCAATTTATTTCAAGGAAATATTATTTAAAAATTTAAAAACATGATTGCTCAACAATCATTTAATCTTCTGTTAGCCTATTGTTTATAATTTATATCAGATTTTGATTAGTAATGTATCTAAATAAATTTGGAGATAAGCTTTTCTTTTCTCATATAGGAGAGGGTGGGGAGTTTCTGTTTAGTTATTATTTTGGTTTAAATACCCTTGTATTTGTGTTTATTGTGTAACAAATTACCACAAAACTGTATCTACCTATCATCTCAGAGATCTGTAAGATGAAAGTATGACCATAGTCCAACTGTGTTCTCTGCTTGAGAGGTCTTAGAAAACTGAAATCAATGGGTGGGCTATGTTCTCACTTGGAGTCTTGACTGGGGAAGTGCCTTTCCAAGCTCATTCAAGTTGTTGACAAAATTCAGCTTCTTGTGGTTGTAGGACTGAGGTTCCTGTTTTCTTTCTGGCTGTTAGCCAGGGATTGTTCGCATCTCCTACAGACCACCTTCATGTACAAGATGCACAAAAGGGAAAACTGCTTCTTCATGGCCAAGGAAAGCAGTTTCTTGGTCTGCAGCTGTTACTCTGAGTCTTTTTTTTTTTTTAACATCTTTATTGGAGTATAATTGCTTTACAATGGTGTGTTCGTTTCTGCTTCATAACAAAGTGAATCAGCTATACATATACATACATCCCCATATCTCTTCCCTCTTGCATCTCCCTCCCTCCCACCCTCCCTATCCCACCCCTCTAGGTGGTCACAAAGCACCGAGTGGATCAGCCATAAAAAGAAATGAAATTGAGTTATTTACAGTAAGGTGGATGGACCTAGAGTCTGTCATACAGAGTGAAGTAAGTCAGAAAGAGAAAAACAAATACTGTATGCTAACACATATATATGGAATCTAAAAAAAAAAAAAAATGATCATGAAGAACCTAGGGGCAGGATGGGAATAAAGACACAGAACTGCTAGAGAATGGACTTGAGGACATGGGGAGGGGGAAGGGTAAGCTGGGACAAAGTGAGAGAGTGGCATGGACATATATACATTACCAAATAGTACTCTGAGTCCTTTAGAAAAAGCTTGCTTGAGACTCACCCAGAATTATCTTCCTTTTGATCGTATTAACATCACCTGTTTACAGACTTAATGCAAATCTTTTCACCTTTGCCTGCCAAGTTACATAACCTAATCACAGGAGTGATAGCCATCATATTCACATACCCTGCCCACATTTAAGTGGAAGAGATTAAACTGAAAGTGACTGTAGGCAGTAATTGTAGGGCCTTCACAGCATTCTGCCTGATACAACCCTAATCAAAAAGATCTTAATTAAGACAACAGTGACATTTTTGTTGATGTTACTGTTGTTCTTTTATTGGAATATACTTGACAATTACCTCAACTTTCTAGGGCATTGTAGAGGACTATAACCTGAAATTTTTTCTGACAAAATTTAATAGTCCTGATTGTAAACTAAGACATTCCTAAAGATTGCCTGATTGCTCTAAACATTCTAAATGATATCCTGGGATGAAGCCAGACTTGCAGGGAGTTGAGACACATGCAACATTTTTTGGTCCCTCAAAGACTAGAATTTAGTAATCTTGGCTTTCATATTATCCCTCAGCCTATGCTTAAACTTAGAATAAACATCTCTAAGAATCTCATCATCATATTTACAATATGGTTGATGCTCACTATACAGCATGGCCTCATTTTTATGGAAGAAGTTTCCCTCAGGTTTGAATAGAAGGATTAATTATATGTCTTCAGGAAAATTAGTTTTGATTTTGTGGATGTTGATGCATATAACTGATCAAGATTGCAGTTTTATCTTGGCTACTATAAAGCATACAATCAAATGTATAACATAATCCTAGAAAATATACAAGAAATTTTGGGTACAATCTTTATCCTAATTTTAATTTAATTTTCTTGCCTGTGTTTTCTTTTTCACATTAAACTTCTTCACTTAATTTTTTAAATCTTGTGGTTCCACAGGTATATTTATAAATTGCCTTAAATCTTTTCTGAAATAAGTCAGTTAATATATATTGATCATTGTCAAGGGAGCGGTTTTTAGTACTCTAGTAGGAACCTAAAACACACTCTTTTATTTTTCCTTCCTCTCAAAAAGGAGACTAGCTAATGGGTTCACAAAATAATTAAGAATGCACATAAAAAAGGATTAAAAATGTGTTAAAAGAAATATAGAAATGAGCATATACAGTAATTATAACATATAAAAATTTAACATTTTATTGTATAAATGTTCCTTTTTATATAAACCAAATAATATCAGGCCTTACCTGTGGTTCAAATTAAATCATACTAATATCAAATCATGTTAATTCCCCAAACCACAAGTTTCTCATCTTGTGCCCATCTGCTCATGTAATGCTTTAATTCCATTGAAAATATATACTCCAGCTATTTTGAGGAGTTCCCCCAAAAATGTCTCACCCTCAGTCCAGACTCTCAGGCAAGGTCACTGTGTGACATGTGTCTTTATGTCCTTCTACTTCTGATCTGGCCCCTATTCCTCAACATCTGCTGCTCCTTTTGATAGGGCCACGCAGGAGGATTATACTTATCTATGATCCTCCATCCTATACCCTTGCCCCCCATCTTTCCCTAGACCACTGACCCAGCAAAAATACTCATCCCTCTTCTCTAAAAAAAAAATCTCGCATCATCATCATCATCATCATCTTCATTATTGAGTGTACACAAAGTACTAGGCACAGAGTGCAGTGATTTACAGGCACTATTTCACTAAATGTCACAAATATTACTATCTTCATTATCTTTAGGGGATAGTGAATGCACAGGGATATTAAGACACTTGCCCATGTTCATTCACCTAATAAGTGGAGAAGCTGAAACTCAAGCCTAGGTAGTCAAATCCTCATTCTTTAACTGATATACTATATGAATTCCTGATGTAAGTTAATAGCTGCAAACAGAGGAGATGTAGTCAACTCTGAATCCCACCTCAATATGTTGCTATGTCCAATTATATTCACATCTCTAATCAGTGATAACCCCATAGATCCTACTCTTGCCTTTTTTATAGGAAAATAAAATGAGATTCAGAAAAACAAAATGACTTTTGTAAGATTTCACAATTAATACCTAGTAAAGGTAGGACTCATACTTCTATTGGATCAGCACCTTGAAGTCAGGTACTCACCTATACACCTCTAGCACCTGGGAAAGTGCTTAGTATGCAGAATGCCTTCAACAAATGTTGGGTGGATGAATGAATGAATGAGTGAATAATGAATAAAATCAAGAAAACTTGATTATTAATTCAATCCTTTTTTTCTTTATACCACAGATGTCCCATGATGACAGTAGTCCTGAAGGAAAGATGCATTCCTGGTAAGTACTATTTATCCAGAAAGTGTGTGATTAGTGTTTTAAAATCAAAGATCATAGTTTAAAGAGTGAAAAATAAAGGAATTTTATATGGGTGCCATGGTATGTGATGGGGTAATAGAGAAACACATGTACCTGTACGTAAGTGATGTTAAACATGTTTGCTTGGCTAAAGTCTAATCTGAGTTAACTTACTAAGAATTAACTGTTTAAGTGATGAAGGACCAGTTGATAGAAGAACAGCTTTTTTTTCTAGTTCTGTTTTTAAGCTTTAGCAAGTGTCGGGAAAATTTGAAAACAATATTACTTTTGTTGAGTGCCTCTAGAAAATGTGTGCAGAAAATGTTATGAAGCCAAACAAAAAACAATGAGGTTTTAAAACTTGTAATAAACTGCAAATCTTTTATTAGGGAGTCATTGTACCTTTCTAAGCAGGGAAGACACATGATTTAAAAACATAAAAAATAAAAGCCAGGGCTTCCCTGGTGGCGCAGTGGTTAAGAATCCTCCTGCTAATGCAGGGGACAGAGGTTCAAGCCTGGTCTGGGAAGATCCCACATGACGCGGAGCAACTAAAGCCCGTGCGCCACAACTACTGAAGCCGGCACTCCTAGAGCCTGTGCTCCGCAACAAGAGAAGCCACCGCAATGAGAAGCCCGCGCACTGCAATGAAGAGTAGACCCGCTCTCCACAACTAGAGAAAGCCCACGCGCAGTAACAAAGACCAAACACAGCCAAAAATAAATAAAAATAAAATAAATAAAAGCTAAATCTCTGCTTTATGTGTCTTGAGAAGGGGTCAGATTTTATTCAGGGGGATTAGCAATTTACTATTATTGATTTTACCTTATAAGACTAATGGTTCATAATTTTATGAGAACTCCTTAGAGTGGCTTAAACTTTATAGTTTGAAATCTATTGGCCCTTTAATGTTTTCAACAGTCCTAGTTTTTCCAGAGTTATTTTTCCACCTAATGTGCATACTAGTAGATATTATAAGCCAACTTTTTTTTCCAGAGTATTC
This sequence comes from Tursiops truncatus, assembly GCF_011762595.2. Taxonomy (NCBI): domain Eukaryota; kingdom Metazoa; phylum Chordata; class Mammalia; order Artiodactyla; family Delphinidae; genus Tursiops; species Tursiops truncatus. The sequence continues at coordinate 36,868,804 of NC_047036.1, forward strand.
TCAGCATTTTAATAACATATTAAGTGATCAGCCAGTCTAAGTCATAAGCAAAAGAAACCAACTCTGGACATATTTGGCAGAAAATGATTTATACTAAAAGAATTGGATAGTTCACAGAGTTTGCAAGATGACCAAAGGGAGGCCACACAGCCAGGAAAAACTCCAAGACAATGTTGCAGAACATATCAGTCTGGGCGGCGGTTGGCCACAGATCTCCTCTGCTGTTCCCATCATAGATAGAAGTCAGCCCTACCCCAAAAAGGGACATACACGCTTGCCCCTGAAGAATGAGGCTTGATTGCTTTGCCTGTGGAGATGGGGCAGAATTTCTATCATCATATCTATCCTCATCTTCAGAATGAATTTTGTTATATTCCTCTTTGGGGGTGCAATTAACTTTATATTCCAATCTACGGCATCTTTGGCAGAGGCCGGAGCATTAGACCCCCATTAGGGGGTCTCCACTGAAGGTCCCTTATCAGGGTTTGCTCATGGCTCCATACAGCATCCCACAGACATTTCATGAATCACTGGTTTCACTGGAGCCACATGGCAAGGGTCTTCTTTGGCCCCCACTTAAAGCTGTAAAACTTTTGGGTCTTACAATAAACAGATTTGTTTGTTGCCTCTAAATCCAGGAAGGCTCACCAAATACTATATCCCTACTTAGTGGGAGGGAACATAGAGTTCAGCTATTGCTCTGCCATTTTGTAGGGAGTACATACCTCCACATGTTATAATCCGTGGGTCTCTGGAAACTTCACCAAGGTGTCAGGATAACACATTTTCATGAATTTATCTACTATCTTCTAGCAAAGCACCAACAAACTTCTACTCCCCTGGTACTAACAGTGTGATTTTGTCAAAGTAGTGGGCCAAGATGATATACAGAGGGATAGTCAGAAGATTAAATTTCCTGCAAATTAAATTGTGGTCTATAACTGGAGATAGCACATGTCTTTTGCAAGATATTGAAGAGGTACTTCTGTCCATGACGGGTAAAAATTACATATATATGTATAAAACTTCCAGATTATACTAGTTGCTCGGTTTGTATTGATAGGACCCAAGAAAGAAACCACATCTGGAACTGCAGTTGCAATCAGAATTACTGCTTAAACTAAAGATAATTTAACTGCTATTTTTGGTATCAGTCAAAGAGGAAAGTTCAATGTGGACACAACAAAAATCATCATCTCTTAATCTTTTAAGTCTTTGATAGCAGGATCGATCTCTACTGTTCTCTCTGAGCTGCAGTATTGTTTTTGTTTTACTATTTTGGTATGGGTTGGGGAGGTTCTGGGGTTTCCCTTTAGCATTTTCTAGCATGTTAATCTTTACTCTATGAGTAAAGGTGGGAATTCTGTCAGTTGTTTAGAATATTAATTCCATTTGGAAACTAGGGAATAAAATGTAGGGTCTTCACTGAGCCTAACATAAGATGGACTTGGGTCTTGACTCCCATAAACCCCTTTATGACAGGTACAGTGATATTCTGGCTTTATTCCAGGATCTACCTTGAACCAAGTGTCCAAGAACTCCTGAAAGTTATGGAAATTATCTTTTCCAAAGATGCAGTTATTCTAATAAATAGACACAATTCTCTTTGGGAAAACATTAAGAGGTAGAGTCAGAGTATGTACTTCTGATATAACAGATTCCAAACAAAATTATCTATCCCTCCCTTGGTTGAAGGGTCATGAGATATTTGTACTGACCCAGCTCTAAAAATCGGGTGAGGAAATGTTATAAATTGTGGTGGCTTAAGTAAGGCCTCTACTCATGAGGTCTAGAGTTTATGCAGTTCTGTGTTCATATCAAGGACCCTATGATCAACATGTCACCACAAAATGCCTTATGGAACACACCATTCTGATCCCTTTGCTCATATTACTGCTGTTTATAGTCATTATGACCTGATTAGTCCAACAGTGATGCACCATTTCTTACCTTCTGACATCCTGGGAGCCAGTATCACACTGAAGTCAGGGAGCCCTTGACTGCAGTATCTTGCACAAGCATTACTTTTCTCCAGAGTGCAACCCCCTGCAGTACCTTTTAGAGATGTGGGAACTCCATTCCCTAGAATATTTCTCAAAAACTTGGCGTAGTGAATGTTTACTGGGCCCTTCAGAGAGCATAGTCAGGCAGCAGTTGAGCCGTTCAGTGTGTTCAACCTTCTTTAACATTTGCTAATCCATGAGCCTTTAGATTCTTTCGTCTACATTATGCCAAAGAATTTGAGTTCAGTGTAAAGTTAACCAAACTGAAAAAAAAAAAAAACCCACACTCAACTGCTCAAGCTGACACAGTGAACCAAGAATCAGCTTGGTAACTGAGTGTATATTGATTGATGTAACCCATTCTAAAATTATTCCTTTCCCTCTTAGATCTAGAATTTTCCATTCTTGCACATTTTCTCCACATCTATGTTCATATAAATCATACAAATTATCGATATCTTATAAGCTTTCTATGCCAAGGGTGTGTGTGTGTGTGTGTGTGTGTGTGTGTGTGTGTGTGTGATTTCCCTACCCAAATATTCTTGACTCTGATTCTGGTTATAGGTCTGGGGACTACGTGAGGAGTCACAGGTACCTGGTATGATCCTTCCGTCAGGGAACTCAGTGCCCTCCAATAAGACCTAACGACAAGGAGGAGGACCCAATTCCAGTGTTTTCCTCCTATAAATTCCCATTCCAGTTTTCAGAATCCCAGTTTTTCCCCAGGTCAAAGGCCTAGTGAATTCAATTAGTATGATAATCTGGCAACCTGAACAATCAAATTTTGTTTGGTTTTGGCAGTTGCAACCCTGAGGACTCTAGACAAAAGACAATATTTTAGTATGCTTGTATAAAAACCCTGGTATTTGGGCTGAAATCAAGATTTTGAGACTTCTGTCAATCATTTTCTTTTCTTTAAGCCATGCATGTGTTTAGAAGCAACTCGTCCCTTTCCTCACCCCCGATAGGCCTTGCACTCTTCAGGGCCATCATACTCTCTTATGTCAGCATCCACTTTGTCCCCCAAAGTTTCACCTAGTCTGAGGTCACTCATTAGAAGTCAGGTTGTAAGAAACATACAAACTCTATAGAATTAAGCAAGATGTAAGTTAATAAAAATATATTCAATAATTGTATTAGGATATGTCATGGCAGGTTATATTGTTGTCAAAAAATATGTAACCTCCAGAAGCTTAGTTGCTTATATATAGAAAAATATGTGTTACTTTCTCATGCTACATGTCTAATGCGGGTTGGTCAAGGACTTTGTTCACCACATCTACTCAAAGAATTGGACCAACAGAGTCATTTTTTTTTAAAGTTTTTACCATAACTTTATAAAGTTATGGTAAAACTTTATAAAGTTTCTACCTCTTTTTTTAAAATTAATTAATTAATTTATTTATGGCTGAGTTGGGTCTTCGCTTCTGTGCGAGGGCCCTCTCCAGTTGTGGCAAGCAGGGGCCACTCTTCATTACGGTGCGTGGGCCTCCCACCGTCGCGGCCTCTCCCATTGTGGAGCACAGGCTCCAGACGCGCAGGCTCAGTAATTGTGGCTCATGGCCCCAGTTGCTCCGCGGCACATGGGTTCCTCCCAGACCAGGGCTCGAACACGTGTCCCTTGCATCGGCAGGCAGACTCCCAACCACTGCGCCACCAGGGAAGCCCTGGAGTCATTTTTGACATGTGCTTTCAAAATCACTGAAGCAGTGGGAAGAAAATATGGCAAATTGCTCATTGGCTTGAAAACTCCTGTCACATCACTTCTGGTCAAACTATTGTGGCCCAAACACATATTATGGCTGCACATACTTCAAAGCAAGTGGGGCAGAGCAATTCTACTGTGTGCTCAGAAGAGAAGAGTGAAAATGTTTGTGAACATTTCTACTGTTCGCTGCAGAACTCAGAGGATTTTCAGCAGGGCGGGAGACTTAGGCTTTTATTCTAAGCAGCCTGAAACAGTTTAAAGCCCCATTATTTACCAAGGATGAGCGTACATTGACACATCATAATCATCCAAACTCCATAGTTTACCTTAAGGTTCATTTCTTGGTGTCGTACTTTCTATGCATTTTGACAAATGTATAATAATATATACCCATTAATTTAATATCATAGGGAGTATTTTCACTGCCCTAAAAATCCTTCGTGCTCTGCCTATTCATCTCTCTCTTTTTCCTCACCCTTGCCAACCACTGATCTTTTTATTGTCTCCATAGTTTTGCCTTTTCCAGAATGTAATATAGTTGAAACCACACAGCATGCAACCTTTTCAGATTGGCATCTTTTACTTAGTAATATGCATCTAAATTTCATCCATATCTTTTCATGGCTTGATAGCTCATTTCTTTTTTGCACTAAATAACATTCCATTGTCTGGATGTACCACTCACTGAAAGACTTCTTGGTTACTTCCATGTTTGGGCAATTATGAATAAAGTTGCTGTAAATATCTGTGTGTAGGTTTTTTTGTGGACATGTTTTCAGCTCCTTTGGGTAAATACCAAAGAGTGTGATTGCTGGATCATATGGTAAGAGTAGGTTTAGTTTTGTAAGAAACCTCCAAACTGTGTTCCAAAGTGGCTGCATTATTTTGCATTCCTACCAGCAATGAACGAGAGCTCGTTTTGCTCCAAATTTTTGCCAGCATTTGGTTTTGCTAGTGTTCTGAATTTTGGCCATTGTAATAGGTGCATAAATGCATATACATATACATATATATATATACACACATATATTTTTCACACTCTTTTATGGTCAGTCAATTATCTCGCTCAGAAAATCTTATATATGAGTGTGTATACATATATATGTATATGAAAATTCGCTGGTTTATGAGAACCCATTAAGACGTCAAAACTCTATCTCAATTCAAATAGTAGTTTTGTACAATATTACATGCCCTCTAGTTTACTACATGCTACAAAAAGAAAGTAAGGGAGATTGTAAAAGAAATATCTAATACAGGGTGCTCAGATAAATAAATGTAAGCCCAAAAACTTAAATGACACTTCTTAGGGACATCAAGAGTTGAGATGAGAGTTAAAGGAGGGAGTGGTAGAACTTTATTCTTTTATTAAGAACATTAAATTCACAAAATAAACTCATAAGAGAAATACAAGTATATCTAATACCATTATCCTAATAAGGATTACAAGAAAAAATTCAAGTTTATGTCAGTGCTAATGTTGAGTCTTTCAATTAACCTTCTCCAAAATACCTAATTATGACTAACTTAAGTGGTCTTAAGACTTGTGGCTAATTTTTAGCTACAGTTGAATAGAAACTGAGCCTCTGATATACATAAATAGAACAAGCCCAGGGAGAATTTGGCAACATGCTCTTTGCATCGATAACGAGTTGATTGATTAGGCTAAAAATGACAAATATTTATAAAGCAAATTTTAAGTAGAAAATGTTTAGTTTGAAAATTCTTTTAAACATTGTATCATTAGAATATGAAAGACAATTCCTATCCTGTCACTGGAGAACTTTTTATTTAATTTTAAACTAAAAATGCTTAAGAAAAACAAAACATTTGATTCATTAGCTACAGGATCTAGAGTTTGATATTGTATGAGGGGTGTGTTCATACCAATTTTGGTATGCACCATTATCATGACTTACACACTTCATAGATACTTGTCAACTCATTTCAAAATGCCTTCAAATGAAGAGAAGGAATTACAATGCCTAGCCAATCCTGCTTAGCCATCTTCAGATATGCCTTTACATACATGGACTCTAAAGGAGAAATACATTTTAAGCACAGCTGGGTTGTGACGAACATATCGTGGCATGACTCTGAAAGTATAAACTCTGGAACTGAGTCTCAAAGTTCTTTTTACTGTGGTTTACATAAACAATCCACATCCACATCATTGAAAACCTTTGCTTCAAATATGCTAATGAAAGATTAACACATGGAATTGGGATGTATGAGAAATTAATGCATGCTCTTACAATAAATTTTTAACGAATATAATTCCCCAGAGTAATACACTATAGTAGTACAGTCATGACTCAACGAAATACCTCACTATAACACATATTATTCAGTATAGTTTGATACTCAAGCACCGTGTTTAAAAATCTTTCTCTCTGCAGAAGTTTCCGTATTCGTTTACTTAGGCAGCCATATTCTAATCTACAGTACTGAGTTTTTATTTCTACTTCAACATAAGATAAAAGATTCAGCTGTGTCCAGAAACAGGATTTTAAAAAGTGACAATTCTCTAGCCTTCATCTCAAGAAGAAAACAAAAATAGCCCCAAATATGACAACATGTCCTACAGGGTTATTAATGAAGTTTTGTCTGGAAGCCAATTGAGGTGATAGAGTATAGTCATGTGGACAAAAAAGTAGTAATTTTTTTAAACAAGGAAGACTAGTTAAGAAATAACTAGTCGTGTCTCTCTTAGTACAGTTAGTAGATGAGTTAGCGTAACTAAGAAAAACAGTATATCCAAGTTTAAAAACATGTTCTCACTCTTTTAAATTAAGCCATTCTAATGAAGTAGACCAGACGATATAGTAAAGGAACCATAGTTAGGAATAGATGGAAAGATTACTCTTGTTGAGCAACTTAATAGGCATCAATATCCAAAAATATCAACTCTACTTAAGAAAATCTCATAGTTTCTTTTTTCCAGAGGTACAGTAGGATCATTTGAAATTTTGTACTTTCTTCTATGCTAAATTAAGTTTGTTTCTTTCATGTCAGGACTGACTATATACCATAACATAAGTAATCATTTCCATAGATTCCTAGGGGATGAACATCTGGCCCATATTTGCTGATGATGATCATGTTTATATGTTACCTCCAGACTGGACCTGGCATATGCCTGTGTAGTAATTTTGGCTATTCTGATGGCTGCTACCACCAAATGGAATATATGCTGTTTCAGATCAATTGCTAAGACATCTGAAAGCATCAGATGAATGGTCCAATCTGTGATGCTTAGAAATATTCATTAATAATATTTCTTTGAGTCTATATTTAGAAACAGTATACATGGTATTTTCCATGAAAACTAATCCTTAAATATCTAAGATGGTTTAACCTAATAGAATGATTGAAAGGACTTTCTTGCACTTGCTGGTAGATGTTTATTTGGCTGTATTGAAGGGACCAATAGATTCCTCCAAATACTCTGAAACATTATTAGCCTAAAAGATAGATAATTGACCCTCAAGAGCGGGGAGAAGAGCCACCTTATTTCCCTGACAATTGTATCCAAATGTAATGTTCTCCCTTGTTATGTAAAATGATTTCCTAGGACCCAAAGCATATCAGATAACAGAACGTAATTTTTATTACGTGTAATATAAAGTATGAGAATTACTGGCATAAAGTAATGAAAATTACTTCCCAACTAGTGAAATATTGACTTTAAAAATTGTCTTAGTGATAAGAAGTAGGATTTTCAAAATTATTGTGCATTCATTGTATGGAAAGTGATATAATATCCTAATGCCACACATTTTTCAATCTTTAATTTATGTAAAAATCATTTTATGAGGCATAAATTTTCAAACAGAACTGAAATAATTTTGCAGAAAATTTTAAGCTGTTTAAAATGAAAATTACTATAAGCTCACTTGCAAAGGCAACAAGTACTGGCAAAAAATAGTAAAGAAATATGTCCAAAACAAAACAAAGACAAAATTGAATAAGTGACAAAAAGAGCATAAAGTATAAATTCCAATAACAAAACCTGAAGATATTGGAAAGAAATGAAAAGGAGGCTTAAAATTAAAACTTAAAAGAAAGAAGGCTGGCAAAATAAGGTTACAATTCATGGGACACAAAACCCACAAATAATTAAAAGAAGAAAATTGTGAGGAATATAAGTAAAAATTATCCCATTTAACTAACATTTATAACATTATTACTGTTATGTATCTGATGTTGATTTTGACAAAAAGAAAATCACAGATTTGACAAAGGAGCAATGGGCACATATTGATATGTTTAAAGTCTCTAAGATTTCTTCCATTGCTTTATATGTCTTACTGCAAATTAGGAAATAATCTGCTTAGTAAAACTTTTAAAGTATTTTTATATTATGCACAAATTCTCTTAAACATTTTATAGAAAAGAGTTCAGGTAGTTTCCACAAAACACATTCTCTCTGACAGCTCCAAATGGCCACACATTACCCAGGGGTGGTTAACTCCCCTTTGTGCTTATTGAACTTGTTCCTATAAACTCTTCAATCCCTCCAACCCAATTAATGGGACGAAATGCCTAAATAAACAAGAAAGGGAAGACCTTTAAAAGTTCTACTACCCCTAATAAAAGGACTTCATTTTGAATGTTTGCAGCTTCGAGTTGACACTTTACTATGACTGACAGTATAGACATCCCCCCTCCATTTCTGTGCCCCCAGTAATGACACCCACCTCACCAAGCTTTGAGAGTTTTCATACATTGGCAGTTAAAGTCATTTGGCCTTTGGCCTTGTGCCTTCAGGGGTTAGAGGCATTTATTTAAGAGGAAAGATTAAATTAACCGTAGCTAGACCAAAGAATAACTAAAAGAAATAAAAGGCAAAAAGATAAAGGAATGAGGAAGCACATTAGATGGTAAAATGAGGAAGTCATTAAGCAAATGAAACCTTAGATTGAATAATTGGCAAAATTTCCTGGAACAAAAGAGCTCTTAACTCTGAAGTACTGTTGTTCTGTGACCAGAGTGACTGAGCTGCCCTTGGGTCGGGCAACACTAGATTGGCAGCCTGCGGCAAGCCTTGCTGGACTAACAATCCAAGTCAGACCAAGGAAATTCCTTTAATGTTTAACATCTAGCTGTGTTTGTGGGAACATGAAATCAGTATTATTTCTTTCTCACTCTCAAAAAGTGCAAAATACTCTGGGTAACTGTACCAACAATCAATCTTCATAGTCCACTGGGTAGAAATTTTTGTTATACGTTTCAGACTCATCTAGATCAAAGCATCTATAGGAGTCTTCTGGTCCTTAATGCCTGTTATGGTGTCTGACACGGTGAATGTGAATGATGCATGAATATGTCTGGTAAGTTACCCTAAACGTTATGCTAGGTAAAATTATTCTGAAGTAATCACTAGATATTTTATAATTTCTGATTCTAGATCCTTCTGATTTCATTGCCCATGTTTCTGAAAGAATGATTCAGAGGGAATTGTGATCATTCATAAATGTTTATTGCTCATTAGATACCAGAGTTTCACTGTATCTCACCATCCATAATGTTTTCCTTGTCGTGCAAAATTTAATAAGATACAGAGATGTTCGTTTTCATCTCCAAGCCCATTGTGATGCCACTTTTCAAGTTCTGTGTTGAACACTAAAGTGCCCTTAATAAATGAGTCCAGATGGAGCGTGTATGTGAGACGGGTTAGGTAAGTGCGTGAGATGTAGACCACAAATAGCTTTATACACAATCACTTCATAAGACGCCACATGGCCTGGGGTAATTTTCCGTAGCAGAATCTAAATAACATTGTTCATTTGCTAATGGTCTAAATATCATAATTAGGACATGTTGCTGCTATAGAACTCTAATTACTGATAAAAAGGAACTTTCATCATGACCCTCTCCCATTTAAAGAAAATGATCATTATACCTAACTCTAGCCTTTCAACCCCTTGATCATTCCAATAAAGCATTTTGGAAAATGCCAAACACATTGCCTGGTTTACAATTGCTGTTCTAACTGGGGACTAATGATTTATGTCTTTTTCAAATGTCATACATTTGGAATCATTACCAGGTGAGAATAAAAATAGCAAAAAGTGGATGTCTCGGAAACCATGAGACACATGCTTACTAAGGTTATAACTAGCCACTGTACCACTTATCTCTTTCACTTCATCTCGTGCCAGACACATTGCAAAGCAAGCCAAAAGTAAGTTTAATCTAGTCAAGTTCAATTGCAGCAGTATGGTTTCATGTACCTTAGCATTCATCCGACCCATTGGATCTCCCTGAAAACACACATATCTGTACATCTCTACATAACACCAAGTCTGGGCTAGCTTTATGATGTGAGCTGCATACATGATGTGATATGGAGAGTCTCTCTGTTTAAAAAAATATATCCCTGATTGTCTATTACAATTACCAAAAGTCCATTACCAGAATTTTTTTATAGACTCTGATGTGTCCCCAATGAAAACTCAAATATCCTTAAAAGGAAAAGCACGGTAACCTATATTAGCTAAAATCTTGCTTGCCTTGAGAGCAAGGTGAGCAGGTCTTCTGGTTACAGTAGAAATAGGATCTTGGAACCATGAATGGTCATTCACTCCTTCACTTAGATAATAAGCATTGACTGGGCACCTATTTTATTCTAAGCAATAATATAATTTAGGGCATAGAGATGCATGTGTATGATGTCTGTATTCAAAGAGCTTAGAGTTCACTGGAGGAGACAAGCAAGATATAAGGCAATCAAAGTAGGGAAAGTACAATGATAGAAAAAGGGAACTATGGAAGCATGTGGGAGGGGAACCTAAACTGGGTTAGGCTGAGGGGAGACAGTGTGGAAGCTTGCTTGAGGAGACCATATATAAGCTAAATTCTAAAGATGTCACCCTTCAATAGGGCCTTACAAAGTTAACTATGTTTTCATATTATATTAATGAAAAAATAGGGCACTTACCTTCCTTGACTCGTAGTCAGTCAAGAATAATTTTTGTGACTTCTTGGCTATAACAGTAGTTTTAGTATTAGAATTGCAACATGCCCCATGAGCTGAATATTAATCAGCAGACTTGTCACTTTCTCACTTGGTCTCTCTGGAAACTGAACAAATACCTTGTCCTTTTTGTGTCTTAGTTGCCTCATATGTGAAATGTGCAGTAGGCATCCCCAGTCCTAATTTGTTTAGGGCATCTTCCTTGCCCAGGTTGAGGCTGGGGTTGGTACTGTGTCCAAGGTTCTGAGACAACAGACAGGATCCCCTCCTTCCCACCTTCAAAAGAATAAGTAAAAGGTATGTGCATGTTCCTGAACAAATTTTGCTTATGTCACCATTTTGTACAGCAACAAATCTCTGACCTTAGAAAGTAGATCTTTATATTTACCATCACATTTAAAGTTTTTCTCTAGAAACTTATTTTCCTTAGAACATTACCTAAGGAAAAAATACATTAAACGCTATATTTGATTTTTGTAACACAACACAATTTAGTTAAAATCATGAAATAGAATGTAGTTACCAAGCTTCTTTAAATTTTTTTCAGCAGGCTTTCATTAATTTAGGAATTTTTTTAATCTTTTGTTGAAGTATAGTTTTATTGAAGTATAGTTATTGATGTACAATATTACATAAGTTACAGGTGTACAACATAGTGAGTCACAATTTTTAAAGGTTATACTCTATTTATAGTTATTATAAAATATTGGCTATATTCCCTGTGTTGTATAATATATTCTTGTGCTTATTTTGTACATAATAGTTTGTACCTCTCGCTCCCCTACCCCTATGTTTCCCCTCACCCCTTCCCTCTTCCCACTAGTTGGTAACCACTAGTTTGTTCTCTATATCTGTGAGTCTGGTACTTTTTTTTTTTAACATCTTTATTGGAGTATAATTGCTTTACAATGGTGTGTTAGTTTCTGCTTTATAACAAAGTGAATCAGTTATACATCTACATATGTTCCCATATCTCTTCCCTCTTGCGTCTCCCTGCCTCCCTCCCTCCCTATCCCACCCCTCTAGGTGGTCACAAAGCACCAAGCTGATCTCCCTGTGCTATGCGGCTGCTTCCCACTAGCTATCTATTTTACATTTGGTAGTGTATATATGTCCATGCCACTCTCTCGCTTTGTCACAGCTTACCCTTCCCCCTCCCCATATCCTCAAGTCCATTCTCTAGTAGATCTGTGTCTTTATTCCTGTCTTACCCCTAGGTTCTTCATGACATTGTTTTTTCTTAAATTCCGTATATATGTGTTAGCATACGGTATTTGGTTTTCTCTTTCTGACTTACTTCACTCTGTATGACAGACTCTAGGTCAATCCACCTCATTACAAATAGCGCAATTTCATTTCTTTTTATGGCTGAGTAATATTCTATTGTATATATGTGCCATATGTTCTTTATCCATTCATCCGATGATGGACACTTAGGTTGTTTCCATCTCCGGGCTATTGTAAACAGAGCTGCAATGAACATTTTGGTACATGACTCTTTTTTTTTTTTTTTTTTTTTTTTTTGCGATATGTGGGCCTCTCACTGTTGTGGCCTCTCCAGTTGCAGAGCACAGGCTCCGGACACACAGGACCAGCGGCCATGGCCCACGGGCCCAGCTGCTCCGTGGCATGTGGGATCCTCCCGGACCGGGGCACGAACCCATGTCCCCTGCATCGGCAGGCGGACTCTCAACCACTGCCCCACCAGGGAATCCCCATGACTCTTTTTGAATCATGGTTTTCTCAGGGTATATGCCCAGTAGTGGGATTGCTGGGTCATATGGTAGTACTATTTGCAGTTTTTTAAGTAACCTCCATACTGTTCTCTGGGTCATATGGTAGTACTATTTGCAGTTTTTTAAGTAACCTCCATACTGTTCTCCATAGTGGCTGTACCAATGCACATTCCCACCAGCAGTGCAAGAGTGTTCCGTTTTCTCCACACCCTCTCCAGCATTTATTGTTTCTAGATTTTTTGATGATGGCCATTCTGACTGGTGTGAGATGACATCTCATTGTAGTTTTGATTTGCATTTCTCTAATGATTAGTGATGTTGAGCATTCTTTCATGTGTTTGTGGGCAATCTGTATATCTTCTTTGGAGAAATGTCTATTTAGGTCTTGTGCCCATTTTTGGATTGGGTTGTTTGTTTTTTTGTTATTGAGCTGCTTATAAATTTTGGAGATTAATCCTTTGTCAGTTGCTTCATTTGCAAATATTTTCTCCCATTCTGAGGGTTGTCTTTTGGTCTTGTTTATGGTTTCCTTTGCTGTGCAAAAGCTTTGAAGTTTCATTCGGTCCCATTTGTTTATTTTTGTTTTTATTTCCATTTCTCTAGGAGGTGGGTCAAAAAGGATCTTGCTGTGATTTATGTCATAGAGTGTTCTGCCTATGTTTTCCTCTAAGAGTTTGATAGTTTCTGGTCTTAGATTTAGGTCTTTGACCCACTTTGAGCTTATTTTTGTGTATGGTGTTAAGGAGTGTTCTAATCTCATACTTTTACATGTAGCTGTCCAGTTTTCCCAGCACCACTTATTGAAGAGGCTGTCCTTTCTCCACTGTACATTCCTGCCGCCTTTATCAAAGGTAAGGTGACCATATGTGTGTGGGGTAATCTCTGGGCTTTCTAGCCTGTTCCATTGATCTATCATTCTGTTTTTCTGCCAGTACCATACTGTCTTGATTACTGTAGCTTTGTAGTATAGTCTGAAGTCAGGGAGCCTGATTCCTCAAGCTCCGTTTTTCATTCTCACGATTGCTTTGGCTATTTGGGGTCTTTGTGTTTCCATACAAATTGTGAAACTTTTTATTCTAGTTCTGTGAAAAATGCCAATTGTAGTTTGATAGGGATTGCATTGAATCTGTAGATTGCTTTGGATAGTAGAGTCATTTTCACAATGTTGATTCTTCCAATCCAAGAACATGATATATATCTCCATCTATTTGTATCATCCTTAATTCCTTTCATCAGTGTCTTATAATTTTCTGCATACAGGTCTTTTGTCTCCTTAGGTAGGTTTATTCCTAGATATTTTATTCTTTTTGTTGCAGTGGTAAATGGGAGTGTTTTCTTAATTTCACTTTCAGATTTTTCATCATTAGTGTATAGGAATGCCAAGGACTTCTGTGCATTAATTTTGTATCCTGCTACTTTACCAAATTCATTGATTAGCTCTAGTAGTTTTCTGGTAGCATCTTTAGGATTCTCTATGTATAGTATCATGTCATCTGCAAACAGTGACAGCTTTACTTCTCCTTTTCCAATTTGGATTCCTTTTATTTCCTTTTCTTCTCTGATTGCCGTGGCTAAAACTTCCAAAAATATGTTGAATAAGAGTGGTGAGAGTGGGCAACCTTGTCTTGTTCCTGATCTTAGTGGAAATGGTTTCAGTTTTTCACCATTGAGGATGATGTTGGCTGTGGGTTTGTCATATATGGCCTTTATTATGTTGAGGAAAGTTCCCTCTATGCCTACTTTCTGCAGGGTTTTTATCATAAATCGGTGTCGAATTTTGTCAAAAGCTTTCTCTGCATCTATTGAGATGATCATATGGTTTTTCTCCTTCAATTTGTTAATATGGTGAATCACATTGATTGATTTGCGTATATTGAAGAATCCTTGCATTCCTGGAATAAACCCCACTTGATCATGGTGTATGATCCTTTTAATGTGCTGTTGGATTCTGTTTGCTAGTATTTTGTTGTGGATTTTTGCATCTATGTTCATCAGTGATATAGGCATGTAGTTTTCTTTCTTTGTGACATCTTTTTCTGGTTTTGGTATCAGGGTGATGGTGGCCTCGTAGAAGGAGTTTGGGAGTGTTCCTCCCTCTGCTATATTTTGGAAGAGTTTGAGAAGGATAGGTGTTAGCGCTTCTCTAAATGTTTGATAGAATTCACCTGTGAAGCCATCTGGTCCTGGGCTTTTGTTTGTTGGAAGATTTTTAATCACAGTTGCAATTTCAGTGCTTGTGATTGGTCTGTTCATATTTTCTATTTCTTCCTGATTCAGTCTTGGCAGGTTGTGCATTTCTAAGAATTTGTCCATTTCTTCCAGGTTGTCCATTTTATTGACATAGAGTTGATTGTAGTGATCTCTCATGATCTTTTGTATTTCTGCAGTGTCAGTTGTTACTTCTCCTTTTTCATTTCTAATTCTATTGATTTGAGTCTTCTCCCTTTCTTTCTTGATGAGTCTGGCTAATGGTTTATCAATTTTGTTTATCTTCTCAAAGAACCAGCTCTTTGCTATCATTTCCTTCATTTCTTTTTCATTTATTTCTGATCTGATCTTTATGATTTCTTTCCTTCTGCTAACTTTGGGGATTTTTGTTCTTCTTTTTCTAAATTGCTTTAGGTGCAAGGTTTAGGTTGTTTATTCGCAATGTTTCCTGTTTCTTAAGGTAGGATTGTATTGCTATAAAATTCCCTCTTAGAACTGCTTTTGCTGCATCCCATAGGTTTTGAGCATCGTGCCTCCATTGTCATTTGTTTCTAGGTATTTTTTGATTTCCTCTTTGATTTCTTCAGTGATCACTTCGTTATTAAGTAGTGTATTGTTTAGCCTCCATGTGTTTGTATTTTTTACAGATCTTTTCCTGTAATTGATATCTAGTCTCATAGTGTTGTTGTCGGAAAAGATACTGGATACAATTTCAATTTTCTTAAATTTACCAAGGCTTGATTTGTGACCCAATATATGATCTATCCTGGAGAATGTTCCGTGAGCACTTGAAAAAATGTGTATTCTGTTGTTTGAGGATGGAATGTCCTATAAATATCAATTAAGTCCATCTTGTTTAATGTATCATTTAAGGCTTGTGTTTACCTATTTATTTTCATTTTGGATGATCTGTCCATTGGTGAAAGTGAGGTGTTAAAGTCCCCTACTATGAATGTGTTACTGTCGATTTCCCCTTTTATGGCTGTTGGTATTTGCCTTATGTATTGAGGTGCTCCTATGTTGGGTGCATGAATATTTACAATTGTTATATCTTCTTCTTGGATCGATCCCTTGATCATTATGTAGTGTCCTTCTTTGTCTCTTGTAATAGTCTTTATTTTAAAGTCTATTTTGTCTGATATGAGAATTGCTACTCCAGCTTTCTTTTGATTTCCATTTACATGGAATATCTTTTTCCATCCCCTCCATTTCAGTCTGTATGTGTCCCTAGGTCTGAAGTGGGTCTCTTGTAGACAGCATATATATGGGTCTTGTTTTTGTATCCATTCAGCCAATCTGTGTCTTTTGGTGGGAGCCTTTAATCCATTTACACTTAAGGTAGTTATCTATATGTATATACCTATTCCAATTTTCTTAATTATTTTGGGTTTGTTATTGTAGGTCTTTTCCTTCCCTTGTGTTACTTGCCTAGAGAAGATCCTTTAGCTTTTGTTGTGAAGCTGGTGTCGTGGTGCTGAACTCTCTCAGCTTTTGCTTCTCTATAAAGCTTTTAATTTCTCCATCAAATCTGAATGAGATCCTTGCTGGGTAGAGTAATCTTGGTTGTAGGTTTTTCTCCTTCATCACTTTAAATATGTCCTGCCACTCCCTTCTGGCTTGCAGAGTTTCTGCTGAAAGATCAGCTGTTAACCTTATGGGGATTCCCTTGTGTGTTATTTGTTGTTTTTCCCTTGCTGCTTTTAATATGTTTTCTTTGTATTTAATTTTTGATAGTTTGATTAGTTTGTGTCTTGGCATGTTTCTCCTTGGATTTATCCTGTATGGGACTCTCTGTGCTTCCTGGACTTGATTAACTATTTCCTTTCCCATATTAGGGAAGTTTTCAGCTATAATCTCTTCAAATATTTTCTCCGTCTCTTTCTTTTTCTCTTCTTCTTCTGGGACCCCTATAATTCGAATGTTGGTGTGTTTAATGTTGTTCCAGAGGTCTCTGAGACTGTTCTCAGTTCTTTTCATTCTTTTTTCTCTGCTCTGCAGTAGTTATTTTCACTATTTTATCTTCCAGGGCATTTATCCATTCTTCTGCCTCAGTTATTCTGCTATTGATCCCTTCTAGAATATTTTTAATTTCATTTATTGTGCTGTTCATCATTGCTTGTTTCCTCTTTAGTTCTTCTAGTCCTTGTTAAATATTTCTTGCATTTTCTCTCTTCTATTTCCAAGATTTCGGATCATCTTTACTATCATTATTCTGAATTCTTTTTCAGGTAGACTGCCTATTTCCTCTTCATTGGTTAGGTCTGGTGAGGTTTTTTTTTTTTCTTTTGGTTTTTTTTTGTGGTACACGGGCCTCTCATTGTTGTGGCCTCTCCCGTTGCAGAGCACAGGCTCTGGACGTGCAGGCTCAGTGGCCATGGCTCACAGCCCCAGCTGCTCCATGGCATGTGGGATCTTCCTGGAAGGGGGTACAAACCTGTGTCCCCTGCATCGGCAGGTGGACTCTCAACCACGGCACCACCAGGGAAGCCCAGGTCTCATGGGTTTTTATCTTTCTCCTTCATCTGCTATGTGTTTTTCTGTCTTCTCATTTTGCTTATCTTACTTTATTTGGGGTGTCCTTTTTGCAGGTTGCAGGTTCTTAGTTTCCATTGTTTTTGGTGTATGCCCCCAGTTGTTGAGGTTGGTTCAGTGGGGTGTGTAGGCTTCCTGGTGGAGGGGACTAGTGCCTGTGTTCTGGTGGGTGAGGCTGAATCTTGTCTTTCTTGTGGGCAGGTCCACATCTGGTGGTGTGATTTGGGGTGTCTGTGGCCTTATTATGAGTTTATGCAGCCTCTCTTCTAATGGGTGGGGTTGTGTTCCTGTCTTGCTAGTTGGTTGGCATAGGGTGTCCAGCACTGTAGCTTGCTGGTCGTTGAGTGAAGCTGGGTCTTGGTGTTGAGATGGAGATATCTGGGAGATATTCGCTGTTTGATATTGCGTGGAGCTGGGAAGTCTCTTGTGGACCAGTGTCCTGAAGTTGGCTCTTCCACGTCAGAGGCATAGCACTGACTCCTGGCTGTAGCACCAGGAGACTTTCATCCACAGGGTGTAATGTTGCCTGTGACACCGTCAAAACCAACGTGAATCGTGTGCTCAAAATCTGAAGGAAGAGAAATCTCTGGCTTTTCCTTCTCCTGCCTTTTTCTTTTTTTTTCTTTCTTTTTTTCCTTTTTTGCTGCTTAGTCTAGCTTCACTTGCTCATTGGGTACCATGTGCAGAAGCCCTGCACCAAGCCCTTCAGACCAGAGCTCCTAGTGGGAAACGGCTTGTCCCGACACTGCAGCTCCGCAGCACCATGGGCAGAAGCTCAGGCAGGACACCGCATTCAAGACGGCAGCAATGGGCCTGGTTCTTTTTTTTTATATTCACTAGTTGTGTTTTTTAGATTCCACATATAAGTTATGTCATATAGTATTTGTCTTTCTCTGTCTGATTTATTTCACTTAACGTAATACCCTCCAAGTCTATCCATGTTGCTGCAAATGGCAAAATTCCATTCTTTTTTTATTGCTGAGTAGTATTCCATTGTATATATACAACATCTCCTTTATCCATTTGTCTGTTGATGGACATGTAGGTTGCTTCTATATCTTGGCAATTGTAAATAATGCTGCTATGAACATTCCACAGTGGCTGCACCTATTTACATTCTCACCAACAGTGTACGAGTATTCCCTTTTCTCCACATCCTAACCAACATTTGTTATTTGTGTTCTTTTTGATGATACTTAGGTGATAGGTGTAGGCAAAGGCAGATTTCCTATAAGTTAGTTAAGAAGGGCAAATTAAAATTATAACAGCCATAGTGTTCTTCATCACTTGTTCTTTTTTAAAGCATAATATATATTTCATACCAAAATAAAAATATTTGTTATTTAATAATTACAATGATCACAAAATGATGAACAACACAATTTGTGAACTAGTTTTCCAGATCACTGAATTTGGAAATAATATTCCTACAAAGAACTTTTTTTCATCATTAACTGTCACCTCACAATGCCTAATTCTATTCTGACTCTGGGAGAAAGGAATAAGACTTAGAATTAATGGTAGTAAGCTTGAATGAATTTTGTTATGGAGCCATGGGGAAAGAGTCTGGGTGGTTGTCTAGGTTGCTTTCCCCCAGGTTTAGGTTGCTGAAGCAATCTAAAATCTTTCAATAGAGGAAGAGCTAAGTAAATTTTATATATATATATATATATATATATATATATATATATATATATATATATATATATATATATAATATATATATATATATACACTATATATATATATATATAGTATATATATGTATATATACATACAATGAAACATTACTCAGTTCTTAAAAAGTGAGACAGGTATATGTGTACAGCTAACACAAAGCTATCTAAAAGTAAGTGTAAAATTATTTTTAAAAGGTCCCAAACATGGTTAGACTATGTGCCTAATTATATAAATTTTTAAAGATTTAATTAGGAAATGTAATTGCGTGTGTGCATGTGTGTGTGTGTGTGTTTGTGTGTGCACTTCTGAGGGATATAACTGAACATCAGGATGGGAGGGAGGCTAACTTTATATTCTAGCCATATTTTATGGTTTGACTACTAAAATTATAAAATAATTTTGATAGTTTGATGATTTTATCAAATACATAAATTATTTTTAATAATTAAAATTGTATAATTGTATTACAGTTAATATTGTATAATAATTATGTTGGAAATTAAGAAAATACTGATATATTTCATAATTTGGGGAACAAAAGTAAGGCAATTTTTTTCAAAGTATGTTTTATAGAAATAGTCTTGGAGATGCTGTTAAAACAATGACAAAAACAGCCATAACGAAACTACAACAGAAAAGTGTTCTTTAGTCAAAATAATCAGAACCACCTTGAACTCTACCTCAGACAGCAATAATGAGTATTCACATATGCAAGCCTCTTAAAAATCTTGCAGACAAGAAATTTTACTGGTTTTAACCAAGTGTTTCATTTTTTTTTCTTTTCGTATTACCAGTCTCCTCAGATATAATCATATTTTGAAATAAAATGCAATGTTTTAATATATGGTACTAAGGAAAATAATGTATATGAACAGAGAGAATAAACTCAAAAAACTTTGTGACTGTTTGCTTTATTTTTTTATTTTTAAAATTTTTTTACCAGTCTAAATATATATATATATTTTGAATTTTTGAATTTTATTTATATTTTTATACAGCAGGTTCTTATTAGTTATCCATTTTATATATATTAGTGTATACATGTCAACCCCAATCTCCCAATTCATCCCACCACCACCACCCCACCACTTTCCCCCCTTGGTGTCCATATGTTTGTTCTCTACATCTGTGTCTCAATTTCTGCCCTGCAAACCAGTTTAACCAAGCATTTTCCAAACACATTTATTCAGGTAATTTTTTTGTGTTTGACTTATCACCTATTAATATCTCACAAAACATACTTGTAGCATCCTTTTAGAACTGTACCAGAAACAATGTGATCATTTTATCTGTTTGAGATATGGGACTGAAACAGTTGATCCAGACTCGCTTGGCTGCCAGCTGGAGAAATTCCAGGAGGCTGGCATCTTGGCCACACTCCTGGGTGCCATGGTCCTTCCCTCTGTCTCTGGGAAGTTACGTAATACTGAGAGGCATGCTGCCCTCATTTAGAGGGCACGCACACTGCTGCTGGGATTTGTCTGAGATCCATGAGAAAGAGAGCAGCTCCAGAACTTTATTTTCTTTGGTACTGAGCCAAAGCCAAGAAACTCTTGGCAGAGAAGACCTTTTTCTCAGAAACTGGGCAAAATTCATATTTGAACACTTCAAGTGGCAGAATCCTGTTGATTCCTTTGCAGAGGGGCTACCCCTGGACTTGTTCTTGGTGGCATTGTTTGCTTATGCCGGTGCTATTAGAACTGGAGAGTCACCGTATTACTGGCCTGGGTTGTTCCTGCTCCAGCGTTTGGGAGAGAAATGCACTTGGCACACAGGGAGAACTTGGAGGATGAAAATGTCTTCCACATAGTTGCTAGAAGGGTAAGGGTTTGCCAATTCTTTTTGTTTGGCTGCTTCATTTTGGGGGCAAAAAATCACTTGCATATTTTCTAATGATAATCTAATAAAACTAGAAATCACCAATAAAATGTGAAGTATTAGAAATTAAGATACACTCAGGAATAACCACTAAATCAAAGAGAAACTGAAAATAAAACTTACCTATGAGACATACAAAAGCTGGACTTATGAGAGAAGTTATAACCTAAATGCCTAAATTATTGCAGAATTATGGGAAGTAAATTTGAACAGTAAATACATAAATGCCTACATAAAAGGCAGGTGTGGTTTTTTTATTGTTGTTCTATGAGGTTTTCCCTCATAAGTGAATCATTGTATATTTGAGTTCTTATAAAACCTCTCAAATAGTCTATCAGGCTCTCAGTAGTTTTGAAAATCAATGATCTATTTGAGGAAGACATATTAATCTTAAATGACAGCCCTCAGTGCTAGTTTGGGATGATAATAATAAAGTTTACCTGACAGAATTTGTTAAAGAAGGTAATAAGGAAATTGAAGGTGGATTTAGTGATTATCCCTGAGTAAATGATTTTATAGTTATATGTTTGGGATTTTATGAGAAACATGGATCTTAAAAATTATTTGGAATAAAATGTATGGTCACAGTTTAGAGATTATGCAAATTCATTTTGGAATAGATTGGAACGAATGAGAAAAACTGTCTTATGTCATGCAAATAAGATTGAAGTGTGTTAGGAAATTCAGCTGTGATTTCAAAAAATGCTATGTCTTAAACAACTTAGATGATGTGAAGTTTATGTGCATTAGAAACAAGTACTCAATGATTCATAAAGTGGAACCAGTGGCAAAAATTACAATAATTTCGAAGATGCATTTAACAAGTTTGAATAAAATTGTTTCAAAAATGTGAGAGAAGAGTTTCCCACACCACATGTAAGAAGCTTGGAAATTGCTACTCCATCCTAATAACAAGTAAAAAGCTGAACAAACTGGAAAATCAACAACTTACTTAGATCTGTAAGGGTAGTGAGCTCACAAGGTAAACCGTGGTGCCCCAAATTGCAGAGGCAGACAGGTAAGCACAGAAAGTCACAGCAGCAACCCCCATGGGTACCAGGGCTGGGGCAGGGAACCTGAACTGATGACTGATAATCACTGAACTGCTGTAACAGGATTAAGATTATTTGGTGAAAAATAAATCAAGGAATTAAATATAAATTTTCATAGGTATAAGACACTGATAACACCAAGTAGGAGCAAGCAGTTATATAAAATCTCCAAGTGGAAATACTGAGAATGAAAAATAAAATTGTTTAAATAAAGAGCTCATCAGAGAAGATGAATAGCCAAATAATGAATTAGTGGGTTCGAATTTCAGATTGAATAACTGCCAGAAAACACCAAAATTAATAAAGAATTGAAAATGGTAAGTGCTAAAAAATTAAAGTGTCAATAACTTTATAATAGAATTTCTGAAAAATAGTGTAAATAGAGAATATAGATTATTTAAATATAATCACCAAGAATTTCTTAAGTAAGGATATCTGAGAAATTAAAGGATGGTTCAATATTGGGTAATTTTTAATGTTATTCATTATTTTCATGGGTCAAAAGGAAAATAATGTTCTTTCAACTGATTTAGAGAAAGCAATAGAAATATTTTACCATTTATTTATTATTTGAAACACTTATAAAACTAGAAATAAAAACTTAACTTAGTAAAAGCCATATACACAAATCTCTATAATACTTAATGAATAAACTTGATAAAATCAAAAGCAGTATTCAGTCAAGGATGTTCAGTATCATTACTATTATTTAACACTATCCATAAGAAAATAAAAAAAGAGAGATGTAAGAATTAAAAGGGAAGAAATAAAACTATTATTGTTTGTAGATTATATAAACATCCACATAGAAAACTTCACAAAATCAACAGATACTCAAAACTTACTCAACTAATAATATAACAGTTTTACAAAACAACAGAACTATATTATCTATTAAGAAGTCTTAAAATGTGTAAGATCTATATAGATAAAAAGTTTAAAAACTGTCTTGAAGAACATCATAAAAAGAGTTAAAATAAATAAATATACCCCTTTTACTGATGGACTGACTTAACACTATCAATTCACAATCTTGTAAACTTACAAGTTATTGGTAGCTATAATATCCGTAGAGCTCCAGGAAATCATATAGAAAACTATTTTAAAAATAACAAAATTAGTACGATCAAATTGATTATAAAACTAATGTAATAAAAAAATACTATTACAGGAATGGACAAGTAAGTAGTCAAACAGAATAGAGAAACCTGAAACCAGAATGGGGATACAGATAAGTCATATATATATATATATATATATATATATATATATATATATATATATATATATATATATAGTGTTTGGTTTGGCACAATTGGCATTCATTTAATTCTAAGAAAAATGATGGTTTATGTAAAAAATGGCATTAACACAATTCATTAAATATTTGGGGGTAAAGCTAGATTACATCATGTATAAAAATAAATTCCAGATTTTTAGTAATGGTGAAATGTCATTTATACCAAGCCTTCCACTGAAAAAAAGAAACGAGAATAGCTAGACAAATAATAATTATAATCTGTTTAAAAACATTAAAAAATACCAAAAAAGAATACTAGAGAATGCAGCATTCCAAGAAAAAAAACAGAAAAGCAATTGAAGGTACTCAATATTTTCCCTCTGTCCCCTAAATGCTTCTCATGCCTGCTTCTTACTTAAGGAGAAAGACCTGCATGTACATTAATAGTTCTCTTGTGCTCTGAGAGAAGTTGACAGGTGTAAAATGCATATTGTAGAAAGGATGTTTTTAAAAGGAACCATAAATAAACCCCAGAAAAAATAAAAGAAAAATAATAAAAATTAATAGGAGAAATTCATAAAATAGCAAAAGCTATTTTAAACTAAAGAGAGTCAAGAAAACCAAGTTATTTTTCTTTGGAAAAACTTGTAAATTTCTTGCAGAATTAATATAGAAAAAAAGAGAGAAGGCACAAATAACAACACTAAGATTGAAAAAACAATTACTATATGTACATATTATTCATAGTATACGTATTATGCTACAGATATTTAATAGTTCATAAGAGAATCTTATAAAAATTTTTGCCAATAAATTTGCAAATGTAGATGATCTAGAAAGATACAACATATCAAAACTAAAATAAGAATAGAAAATGTTAATATTCTTTTATCCAATACAGATATTGAATCTGTAAATAAAACCTTGTCTGTAGAAAACTACAGGTTCTGGTAGATTCAATGGGGTATTCTAACAAGTGTTTAAGGAAGAAGAAAGCTAGTTTTACACAAACTATTTTAGACATGAAAGTAACAGATAACACTTAAGGCATCAGGTATTGTTAAAACTTATTAAGAACACTAAAGCTATTATCAAAAAGAAATATATATATATATATATATATATATATATATATACACACACACATATATATATAATATATATATAGTTTTTTCTCTTTTGTGAAGAGAAAGGCAAAAAATCTTCATGAAAACATTAGTAAATTAAATCTAGTATTATACAAAAATGATAATTTATCTCAACACAGTTGAAAGTATCCCAGGAAAAAGGCCTAAGTTAACACTTGAAAATTACTAAGTACTATTCTTTACATTAATAGACTAAAATAAATATAACATATGTTCCTCTCTACCAATTTAGAAAATGCATTTGACATGATTTGGCATTTCATGTATGATTAAAAACAAAACCACTTTGTAAACTAGAAATAGAAAGGCACTTACTTAATAAAGTAATAAAAGGTATAACTTTTTAACTATTAAAAGGTATGGATAAAGTCTATAGCAAAAATCATACATGATGGCAAAACTGGAGGAATCAGACTCCCTGACTTCAGACTATACTACAAAGCTACAGTAATCAAGACAATATGGTACAGGCACAAAAACAGAAATATAGATCAATGGAACAGGACAGAAAGCCCAGAGATAAACCCATACACCTATGGTCAACTAATCTATGACAAAGGAGGCAAGGATATACAATGGAGAAAAGACAATCTCTTCAATAAGTGGTGCTGGGAAAACTGGACAGTTACATGTAAGTGTATGAAATTAGAACACTCCCTAACACCATTCACAAAAATAAACTCAAAATGGATTAAATACCTACATGTAAGACCGGACACTATAAAACTCTTAGAGGAAAACACAGGAAAAACACTTTTTGAAATAAATCATAGCAAGACCTTTTTTGACCCACCTCCTAGAGTAATGGAAATAAAAACAAAAATGAACAAATGGGACCCAATGAAACTTAAAAGCTTTTGCACAGCAAAGGAAACTATAAACAAGACCAAAAGACAACCCTCCGAATAGGAGAAAATATTTGCAAACAAATCAATGGACAAAGGATTAATCTCCAAAATATATAAACAGCTCATGCAGCTCAATATTAAAGAAACAAACAACCCAATCCAAAAATGGGCAGAAGACCTAAATAGACATTTCTCCAGAGAAGACATACAGATGGCCAATAAGCACATGAAAAGCTGCTCAACATCACTAATTATTAGAGAAATGCAAATCAAAACTACAATGAGGTATCACCTCACACCAGTTAGAGTGGGTATCATCAGAAAATCTACAAACAGCAAATGCTGGAGAGGGTGTGGAGAAAAGGGAACCCTCTTGCACTGTTGGTGGGAATGTAAATTGATACAGCCACTATGGAGAACAGTATGGAGGTTCCTTAAAAAACTAAAAATAGAATAACCATATGACACAGCAATTCCACTACTGGGCATATACTCAGAGAGAGCCACAATTCAAAAAGACACATGCACCCCAATGTTCATAGCAGCACTATTTACAATAGCCAGGTCATGGAAGCAACCTAAATGCCCATGGACAGATGAATGGATTAAGAAGATGTGGTACATATATACAATGGACTATTACTCAGCCATAAAAAGGAATGAAATTGGGTCATTTGTAGAGATGTGAGTGGACCTAGAGACTGTCATACAGAGTGAAGTAAGTCAGAAAGAAAACCAAATATCATATATTAACGCATATATGTGGAATCTAGAAAAAGGTACAGATGAACTGGTTTGCAAGGCAGAAATAGAGACACAGATGTAGAGAACAAACGTATTGACACTAAGGGGGAAAGCAGGGTGGTGGGGTGGTGGTGGGATGAACTGGGAGATTGGGATTGACATATATACACTAATATGTATAAAATAGATAACTAATAAGAACCTGCTGTATAAAAAATAAATAAAATAAAATGCAAAAAAAAATCATACATGATGGAATATTGAAAAGTTTCCCTTTTATATGTAGAATGGGCTTAGATAGTTCAAAAAAAGCAGGAAAAAATAAGATGCATCGCTTGGAAAGGAAGAAATAAAACTGTTATTATTAGTTATAAAAATCCCTGTGAAGTCCAGAAATGAATTAGAAGGATTAAAATGTGAGTTTAGTTGCATTGCTGGAACAGTGTCAGTATTAAAATATCAATTATATTTCTATATGCCAGAAACAAATAGCAATAAAAATTCTAAAGCTATATTTTACTGTAGCAAAAAAAACAAATCGGGCTTCCCTGGTGGCGCAGTGGTTGAGAGCCCGCCTGCTGATGCAGGGGACACCGGTTCGTGCCCCGGTGTGGGAAGATCCCACATGCCACGGAGAGGTTGGGCCTGTGGGCCATGGCCGCTGAGCCTGCATGTCCGGAGCCTGTGCTCCGCAACGGGAGAGGCCACAACAGTGAGAGGTCCACGCACCGCAAAAAAAAAAAAAAAAAAAAACAAATCAATTACATAGAAATTGAGAGAAATTAAAGAAATAAATCATTGTACTGTCCTTCTGGATAGTGTCATATTTCCAAATTGATTTTTTTAATGCAATTTCACTAAAGTTTGAGAAATTTTTGGCATTGCGTGGAAACTGAGAAACTAATTTTATTTAAAATGTATATGGTCATGAAAAGTACTCATAATAGCAAAGACAATATTAAGGAGCAAAAGAAGGAATATTAATTCTACCAGTTATTTAGACTAATAGGTAAAAGGCTACAGTTATTAAAACAGTGAGGTATTAACACAGGATTGACAAATAGATGCAAAGAGATTCAAAACAGACCCACCCTAAGGGGCTGCCCCACCATGTAGGGAGAACAAGATGGTCTTTCAATAAATAGGCAATTTGGACAACTGCATGGGAGAAAAAAACAAAGCTTTACTCTCATCTCTTACCATATGTACTATTAACTCCAAATAGTTTGAAGATCTAAATGTGAAATGCAAGACAATAACATTTCTGGGAAGTAATATAAGAGCCATCAGTGGAGTAGAGGAAGAATTCTTAAACATGACACACAAAAATACTAACCATAACTGAAAAGCATGATATATTGGACAATATTAAAACTGAGCTACTTAATTTGCATCAAATGGCACTTTTAGAATAATAAAAAGGCAACAGAGTGGAAAAAGAGGATATTTTTGACATGTAACCAATCGAGACCTCATATCTAACATGTACCACAATGTTCACTGCAGCACTATTTACAATAACCAGGACATGGAAACAACCTAAATGTCCATTGACAGACAAATGGATAACGAAGATGTGGCACACATATACAATGGAATATTACTCAGCCATAAAAAGGAACAAAACTGAGTTATTTGTAGTGAGGTGGATGGACCTATAGTCTGTCATACAGAGTGAAGTAAGTCAGAAAGATAAAAACAAATACCGTATGCTAACGCATATATATGGAATCTAGAAAAATGGTACTGATGAACCTAGTGGTAGGGCAGGAATAAAGATGCAGATGTTGAGAACGGACTTGAGGACACAGCAGGGGAAGGGGAGGCTAGAACGCAGTGAGAGAGTAGCACTGACATGCATACAGTACCAAATGTAAAATGGATGGCTGGTGGGAAGCTGCTGATAGCATGGGGAGATCAGCTCCGTGCTTTGTGACCACCTAGAGGGGTGGGATAGGGAGGGTGGGAGGGAGGCTCAAGATGGAGAGGAATGGTGATATGTGTGTGCATGCAGCTGATTCACTTTGTCATATGGCAGAAACTAACACAACATTGTGAAGCAATTATACTCCAATAAAGATGTATAAAAAATAAAACTAAACAAAAAAGACCTCATATGTAAATATTTAAAGAATGTTTACAATTCAATAAAAAACAAACCAATAGAACAATGTACAATTGGCTTCAAAATAGAGAAGAAAACCAATAACCGATAAACTTATGAAAAATTGCTTGAAATCTTAAGGAATCCGAGAAATACATATTAAATTCAAAATGAGATATTACTACATGTCCTCCAGAATGTCTAAACTTGAAAGACAAACAATACCAAGTACTGACTATCATAGATAATGATACTAATTCATAAAAGAGATATTCCAAAAGGTCAGAAAAGCATAAAATATTTCTCAGCTTTACTGATTGGAAGATACAAATTGAATGATCCAAGTGTAAATTATAAGATCATTTTGGATATTATCACACACACATGATGGAATAACCATACTATAGAAACAATGTAGCTATGAAAACAAATGTGTTAATACATCAACTATATTGATCTGAACTGTTGCTAGGGACACCTAGTCCAATGAAAAAAGAAAATTGCAGAGTTATGGTTTTGGTTTAAAAAATATTCAAGTGCAACAGGAACAAAAAAATCAAAATGCATATACATATAAATATTCATAAGTATTTATGAGCAGGGGAAAATATGTGGATGAAAACACATCAGGCTTTTAGCATGTTTCCTAGGGCAACGGATGTAGAGATTTCAGAGAAGGAAGAAATAGTTAACCTTTTCTTTATATGTCTTGTATTATTTCCCAAATTAATACGAGTATGTAGTACTTCTGTATTTTTAAAACAATGTAATAAAAGATAAATAAAAATAAAACATAGAACAATAAAAATTAAGATGACTAAAAAATTTAAGCTGAACAAAACAGCTACCATGTTCATGTTCTGGCAAAACATCTTATGACCAAAAAATTCACTGAGAACTAAAATTTCACTTAGAATTAAACTCTCAAGAAGCAGACTTTTTCTAGATTCTATGGTGGATGTGATAAAAAGCAAGGATGCCTTGGGATAGTTTTCTTTGTTTGTTTTTTGTGAATCACTGGGGCCTTTATACATGACTAAAGTAGACATTTGGAATTGATAGATTTCGTTATCTAGAAAAAACGTGGTATATTTTGAAGAACTCTTCATAGTTGTTGAGTCTTTTTGATGATAGTTTTATTCTATTTGGAATGCTCAGTGCTGTGTCTCCTTCACATTTTTATAGTTATTTATTTATTTTATTTTTTTGCGGTACGCGGGCCTCTCGCTGTTGTGGCCTCTCCCGTTGTGGAGCACAGGCTCCGGACGCACAGGCTCAGCGGTCATGGCTCACGGGCCCAGCCGCTCCGCAGCATGTGGGATCCTCCCGGACCAGGGCACGAACCCGTGTCCCTTGCATCGGCAGGCGGACTCTCCACCACTGCGCCACCAGGGAAGCCCTATAATTATTTTTTAATAAACATCTTTAAGCATTTTCTTAATCTTTCTCAATTCTTGCTGGCCTGACCCGAAAGATAGCACTATTTTTGAAAGTGTGAAATTAAGCACTTGTTTAAGGAGCTGCATTTTGATGATCATTTCTTTTTCTCACATCAAAACAGTGCTGGCCTGAGGAATCACATGAATGCTTTTGTCTTTCAATTTAAATAAAAGTAACCATTACAGATAGCATCAATGGCATTTTCTCAGTTTTGAAAAAGGTGTATTCTGCACGTTATTTATACCTACTTAATGTAGCAAGACAGTAAACCGTAAATTAGATCCATATTATCGCTGGGTTTTTAAATATTTGTTTAGTCTTTGGACCACTAAAAGACGCAATACAAACCTAGGGTGATGTTCAATTTCTTCATATGGCCAACTGTATGTTAAAGAAATTTCTAGGAAACAATATGAATTTGCATTTCTTGGATGACTTTTAATAAACTACTTTTTAACATCTGTATGTTAAGAGTTAGTAACTGTTATATGTTTCAGTGCTTTAACTCATCTAAACATGTGTTTCAGAAAGTGGTCTGCATAATAACTTAATTGATATTCAGCAAATGAAGTATCCTTAGCTTTGTTTTCTTTCTGCTTGATTTTCATTATTACTATTACTATTGTTATTATTATTATCTCAAAGTTTGATGGCAAGAAGCAACTTTTCATTGGTTGAAATATTTATTACAGTGGAGAAGTTACCTTAAAAATGTTATTTTACTTACGGTTTGCTCTCTTTTCTTAGAGTTAGTTAACAATCTTCAGAACTGTTAATATGTTTGACTTTTCCTTAGATAATTGATTTTAATAATCCATTGTCATTAATAGATTTTAAATAAATATACATATATATTTCCTTGCTTCAAATTATTGACATATTTGGACTCAACAATCAAACTCATTTGCAAAAGTGTTATTTAGGTTAATAATTCACATTATGGTAACAAAATAAAGCCAAAACTATACAGTAACTGTACAGTAAAAAAGCTCCTTGACATAGGTCCTGGCAGTGATTTTTCAGATTTGACACCAAAAGCAAAAGCAGCAGAAGCCAAAATAAAAAAGTGGCACTACATCAAACTAAAAAGCTTCTGCACAGCAAAAGAAACTATGAACAAAACGAAAAGGGAACCTGCCAAATGGGAGAAAATATTTGCAAATCATATATCTTCTGATAAGGGATTAATAGCCAAAATATAGAAACATAACAGAAGAGTGGATCCCAGGCTGGGGCGAGTTGGGAAATAGGGAGAATTTGCTAAAAGGGTACAAACTTTCAGTTATAAGACAGATAAGGTCTGAGGATCTAATGTAAAACATGACTATAGCTGATAACACTGTATTATGTAATTGTAATTTGCTAAGTGAGTAGAACTTAACTGTTCTCACACTAAAAAGTTAAAAAAGACAAAACAAAAAAACCCTCAAAGCTTCAAAAATTTCTAAAAAAAATTCACAAACCTTCCATTGACCTCATTGTCATTTTTCAATGTTTTTCTCTTATGTCTTTCTACTATTATATCTATTTGTAACATATATTTTGGTAGATGTTATTTTCCCCTATATGGACAAATTTTAGCTCTTTTTTTTTAAAACATCTTTATGGGGTATAATTGCTTTACAATGGTGTGTTAGTTTCTGCTTTGTAACAAAGTGAATCAGTTATACATATACATATGTTCCCATATCTCTTCCCTCTTGCGTCTCCATCCCTCCCACCCTCCCTATCCCACCCCTCCAGGCAGTCACAAAGCACCAAGCTGATATCCCTGTGCTATGCAGCTGCTTCCCACTAGCTATCTACCTTACGTTTGGTAGTGTATATATGTCCATGCCTCTCTCTCGCTTTGTCACAGCTCACCCTTCCCCCTCCCCATATCCTCAAGTCCGTTCTCCAGTAGGTCTGTGTCTTTATTCCTGTCTTACCCCTAGGTTCTTCATGACATTTTTTTTTCTTAAATTCCATATATATGTGTTAGCATACGGTATTTGTCTTTCTCTTTCTGACTTACTTCACTCTGTATGACAGACTCTAGGTCTATCCACCTCATTACAAATAGCTCAATTTCGTTTCTTGTTATGGCTGAGTAATATTCCATTGTATATATGTGCCACATCTTCTTTATCCATTCATCGAATGATGGGCACTTAGGTTGTCTCCATCTCTGGGCTATCGTAGCTCTTTTTTATATTCAAACGCTGTGTTAATGGTTTTTACCTTAAATTTTATGTTCATCAAACTGTTAACTGGCATTTTTCCTCACAGGCTTTTCCGGATTGAAAATGCAGTTCGACTTTTTATTTGGTTCATTAGTGAACAGTGATGTTACATGGGTTATCATGGCTCAGGAGTTTAAGAAGGAGCGTGAAGCTTGGGAGTGTATTTAAGAAGTTTCTGCCGTGTGGATCTGTGCCTGCCATGTCTTAGGAAAGCTTGCCCTGAGCGTTCACCTCTCAGGGATTGCGCCACAGGACCCACTGGCAATTTGCATGTGCTCAAAATTTTATATTTATATACTATATATCAAGTCGAAATGCTACAGTAAGCCTTAAGAGGGTAGCTTTTAAAAGTTTCTACTTTTAAAAAAATCCATGGATTAAACATAATGCAAGCACGTGTGAGCATGTGGCAGAGCTGACCTTATCCAACTCTGAAAAAGGCTTAACTAAGAATATTAAAATTATCTGAGGAAATCAGATAAAAAATTGAAATCATTAAGAAAACTATTTTTATGTGGATTTATAACAAAAGTCATTGAAAATGAACTTTTCCTTAAGTATAAATTGCACTTTGAGATGCTAACTATTAATAGAAGTATATATAAAACCTTTATGAATAGAAATACATATATTGAGAATGCATGACTTAAAATTTTTATTGATGTGCTATATAAATGCAAACAGTTGGCAACTAGGTCATAATGAACTGTGACTCCTGGTTTACTATTCACTTTCCTTCCTGGGACCTTGAGCTCTCTAATGCCAAGAACTTCACAGCCTGTTAACAATATCTGCAACATAGAAATTTATCAAAATTTTTTGCAGATAATTTAATATTTTAGGTTATTCAAAGGATAAATAGACTTAGATCTTGCCATCAAGGAACTTATGATTTGTTGATAACTAATTATTATGACTAATGAAGACGTTTTATCCAATGCATATAATACTATCCCCTACAGAAAAGTTTGTCGTCAGTAAGGACTTAAAGTTGATCACTTCCCAGCATCCACTTTATGAAAATCAAACTATAGTCCTGCTGAACCAAAACTAATTTCTCACATATGCTTTTGTATTTTAATCTTATTTCTAGTTCCATGGATTCTAGTTCCATCTTTTGCTCACCTCTCTCTAATTCATTATAGGTTGTCTGCAGTTGTGGTCTGCTCATCTTGCATGCTCTAGGCAGTCTCTCTTCAACATACCTGAACTGCCCCCTGCCCAAATATAGCAGCACAATGAAGTATCAAAGCAGCAATGAAATGGATCAAAGGTGACAGGCTGTATATTCTGGAATACAGACTTTTCTGCAAAAAATTGCCATTAAAAAAAAAGAAACAAAGAAAAAACATAAAAACAAAGAAAGACCCCACCATCTTTGTTCATTGGTAGTATAAGTTCAATTAAATGTGTTATGCAGCAGCATACAAAATTATTTTTTTCCCTTGTGATAAGAATTCTTAGGATCTACTCTCTTAGAAACTTTCAAATATACCATACAGCATTGTTAACTATAGTCATCATGTTGTACATTACATCCCTAGTACTTATTTATCTTATTTTAAAAATCAGATATCTGGAAATATAAAGGGAAACTAGGTCACATCAATGTAGGACTTTAGATTCTAAGACGTAATATTTTAAAGCCTGCTGACCTCATATTCCAAAGAACATGAAAGAGACATTTAAAGAAAAAAGAAATAAAAATGTCAAATCCCTTCACAAAGGGAAAAATGATATGTATCTAAACAGCAAGTTAAATGAAAACTCAAAAATATGCTATTTGTTTACCTCATGACTTTTTTAATCCAAAAGGGACTATGAAATCAGATGAATAAAGAAATTTATACTGTTCCATGGAAATATATATATTGTAGATGTTTTACCTACATGACAACAAAAGTTTAAAGGGTTAGGCAGGTCATGAACAGATAATATATTACTAGAATATTCATCTTAAAGACAAAGACATCATTTTTCATGGAGCTGATCTTCTGATTTTTGGTGACTGAAGAATTCTCTTGGTTCTCCAAATCATTTCTGTTCTTCTTCTTTTTTTTTTTTTTTTTTTTTTTTTGCGGTAAGCGGGCCTCTCACTGTTGTGGCCTCTCCAGTTGCGGAGCACAGGCTCCAGATGCGCAGGCTCAGTGGCCATGGCTTACGGGCCCAGCCGCCCCACGGCATGTGGGATCTTCCCAGACCGGGGCATGAACCTGTGTCCCCTGCATCGGCAGGCGGACTCTCAACCACTGTGCCACCAGGGAAGCCCCATTTCTGTTATTCTTTTAGCTTCCAACAATAGCAGCTAACTTATTATGCTTCACTTGAATAGTGAGATAATTGCATTTTGGAATAATACTTAACTGCTTTGTTTTAAGATCCATTGTGAAGTCATTTCCAGTCATTTCAAAAGCACAAACACTTGCTTACTTGTAAACGGTTTCCTTTCTTCGCCAAGGGCACCAGGCGTGTCAAAACTCTTGTTTCTTCCTATCTCTGATGCCAAAAAGATTAAGAAGGATAAGAATTAATACAATTTAGCATGACTAGAGGGATATTCATCCTCTGAATTTGTTTAGTTTCACTAGATTAAATTTACAATAATGCAGTAAGCATAAGAGTTTCATATCTTAACACAATAATTCTTAGTTACATCACAGTTAATAGTCTTGTTTCAGCTCTTCATATAACTATCTCATGTATAATCTTATATCTGTTTTCTAAACATATTTTCTGGCAACCCAGACCTCACTAAGGGTCTTGTCTAAATAAATATATTCTCTATTTAGTGCATATCATGGGGAAATTGTCTTTAATGACAGAAGATCATAGACTGTACACAAAAACATTAATAAGTACATCATCATCATCATAATATAATACTCATACCCCAGAAAGACAAACTCACCTGATTCAAGGACTATACATGGACTGTGGTATTACAAAATAATCATTACCACTCCATGTAATTCTGGGACAAGTACATTTAGCGATTGTCTCAGTACAAAAGCTGGAAATGTAACAAGTTGAGAGATGGAATAGAGGTCACCAAAACCAGAGGAATGAACAGATCCCAGAAATGTGTGCAGAATCCAAGTCCAAGAAGCTTGGAAAGGGATGTTCACTAAAGCAAATGGGTAAGCAGCAGATGTAGAAATTGAACTGAGGCGCCAAAAATTCAGGAAATCAGAAGATGGGAGTAATTGCAAGCGGGTCCAGAGGGAAAAGAGGTTTCTAGTGTAAAATGGCATATGGTTTGCAGCCCATGATCCAGCTGGTCTCAACTGTGCCCAAAAATATCCGTGAAGGCAGAGGAAAATCACAAGTCAGAACACTGTAAATCAGAATTGATAATAAAATTTTTACCAGTATCTGTAAAGAATGTTCATTAACAGAGCTAAGAAAATTGTATTAAAAATTGTAATAGGTATTCCAACATTATTTGCCCAATTAAAAGTAGATAAAATTTTCCCTCTTTGCTATTTTTCCTGATTCAGAAATAAATCTTCATCGACTTGGAAATTAGGGAACTATCTATTATATGTGTACCACATTTTGAGATTCTTCTTCCCTCTCCATAACCCAATGACTATTACTACCATGACTCTCTCTCTTTGTATGTCTATTTGGAGACGATAAAAAATAGAAAGAAAGGGCTTCCCTGGTGGCGCAGTGGTTGAGAGTCCGCCTGCCGATGCAGGGGACACGGGTTCGTGCCCCGGTCCGGGAAGATCCCACAT
Source organism: Tursiops truncatus (assembly GCF_011762595.2). Lineage (NCBI taxonomy): Eukaryota > Metazoa > Chordata > Mammalia > Artiodactyla > Delphinidae > Tursiops > Tursiops truncatus. Next base: position 36,904,066 of record NC_047036.1, read on the forward strand.
GCCGCGGGGCGGCTGGGCCCGTGAGCCATGGCCGCTGAGCCTGCGCGTCTCGGAGCCTGTGCTCCGCAACGGGAGAGGCCACAATAGTGAGAGGCCCGCGTACCGCAAAATAAATAAATAAATAGAAAGAAAACAACTAGTCAGGAGTGTGTGTGTGTGTGTATGTGTTTGTGTTGGGGAGAGGTTGTCTAGTGAGGTTGTACAACATCCTAGAAGGTATAATTTTTACAAACAAAGTTACTATGTAAAAATATTAATGAGAAAGAACTCAGTGAATACTGTTAAGTTTTGAAAGCATCATTTATTCAGAGTGCTGCAAAATTCGGCATTGAAGTACAGGCAATCCTGTCTCAGATCAGCAACACCTCACTGGCACTTAGTCGATAGATATTGGGCTAAGAACTATGTGCATCAACCTGCTTTCTGCTTGTAGTCCTGGGAAAGAATTCTGCCAGTGTGTAAGTGTATAGAGAAGCAATGGCAGTCCAATCAGTGGAATTTGGGACATCCAAGAGAAGATGGTGACAAGTATATTTTTTTTCAGCCTAGCATTCACTGGGGTTACTTATGTCACATCAATGAGACACAGTCCCATATAAATGTTGGTAACTATTGGCAACATTCTCACTCCCTAACACTGAGGATGAAATATTCCTCACCTGGAATCCTGCACCACTCTCACTAGGCTACTGAGAGTGACCTGAGTATGTAAATAAGTCAGGAGTTTCACATTATTGTTTTAAAATGTCTGATTGCCACAATAGGTAATAGCTAATTCATTCTTTTCATCTTTACTTGAAGTAATGGCGAATGTCAGGGTGAGATTTTGGAAGCAGAGTGGACATGCATAAGCATAAGCATAAGGTCTGCTTGCCTTGTCCATGAATAATACCATTGATCTCACTGTGTGGTTTTTAAGCGGGTTGTGAAAGCGATTTTAACATAGGAATTTCAAAACTGAGCTGTTAACAGCAGCCTCAACGAATTAAGGGTTAACTCTGGTGATTCATATGCATGACAACACACATCTGAATGTATATGCTTTAGTATGTTTGCTAAAACGCCAGACACACTTAAAATTCTTCTTAATATTTCATAGCCATTCCTTGAAAAAAGCTTTTGCAACACAGACACTGCTCTGCATCAGCTCACATTTTTTCTGGTCCCTCAAGACTTTCTGCCCAGATACCTTCTTGCTGCTCAGCTCTATTGATTTGGGTCTGAGCACCGAGCCTTGGTGCTCAAATCCAGTTGCCCAGTCTCCTTGTTGACCTTGCCCTACAGTATCCGCCACACGTTGTCTCTTAGTGGAACTTTTTGGATGAGACTTTGGACCCATATATTAGCCTATTTTCCTATTTTATCAACTGTACTCCCCCCCTACGCCCACCTGCTCTGTGGCTGCTCAAGCCCTGGCATGATCATTTTCACCCTCAATTCAAATGAGGATGTTGCCTGAATTTACAAATTTAGTTGGGATGTTATGTAGGCAAAGCCACAAAGACAAAACAAATTGATAAAAATCATACCCTTTGCAGTTTGAATTTTGTGTCCATTGCTTGATTTCCACAGGGAGAAATCTGATGTCAGTGGGAACCGAGGCCAGAAGGTGAAGACAGCACTGAGCCTTCTTTTGGGACAGAGAAAAAATGTAAACAGATGTAATTAAAACATTGCAAAATCTGTTAGATGTGTGAGCAGACGCTGGGTTATAAGAGTAATTATTATCAGGTTCTCCTATTGCCTGAAATATTCAAAGCTAATTTATTTGGGAGTACTTAAGATGGTTTTAAGAAAACTTTCTACTGCTGTGTATTCTGGGAAACATTGTGCATTTCTTCACTGCATATTGAGAAGATTTTCAACGGCCGTGTTGCTGCCTACGTCTGAGTTTAAGTTCTCAGACTTTAAATCTTCACAACTGGAGAAGTTTAGGTTTAGAAAACCTGTTTATTAACTGCTTTCCAACCAACTTCATTGCACATTGTCTATCACTCTCTTTGTGGCTTTTATCTTTCCCCAACAATGTACGTGGCTCAGGTAAAGAGTAGATATGAAAACATATAAGTAGGCTCTGGAACTTTCTTGATTTTTCAAATTATCTTAAAAGAAAATTACTAGGCCTAAGTTCACACTGAGTTTCAGAGCTTGTGTACGGTTAATTTACTGTTCTATCTGTCTTGCTGCTGAACTGATGTTTTTGTTTGTTTAATGTGAGTGGTCTTTCTAATCCCATTAAGTGGAAACAAAGTTTACAAATGTAAATCCATTTTACTTTGATTTAGTACTTTTGCAAGACCAGGCTTCACAAATCAAGGCATGAACTTTGACAGCAGGAGTAGTTTCAAAAGGTGTTTTTCCCCCACCTTTGAGAGAAGAGGACTAAGACCTTTTCTAAGGGATTCCTTTTTTTCTCTTCTAAAGATAAACACTGGGAGTGTGGGAGGTTGAGAGGATCAGGGACTTGGCAGACACTTTTTGTCCAGAACTAACTGGTGAACCTAAAAGCCTGAGGTCCTGCAGGTGGAATACAATCTGTGGGATTACTCCTGTTGTTGTTCTATTGTTAAATCAATCCCCATTCTTTGAAGGGAAAAAGTAGCTGAGAATCTCTGTGAGGCCCTGAGGATGAAATTTTGGACTATGAGTCAGAAGACCTGGGCAAGCCATAATCACTTTGACCCTCACTTCTCACAGGCACCAAATAATAGCAATGATGGCTACCATTTACTGAACAATTAGAATGTGTTAGCTCCTTCTCATTTCTATTTCTGGTTTCCACAGTAGACCACACGAGTTTCTGAAAGAATTAATTTAGTAAAATGTACATGAAAACTCCTGCCACGCTATCTAATGTTCTTGTGAAAAATCAAATGGAAAAATTTATATAGAAACCATCTGAAAATTGAAGTTATTATTCCCACTGGAAAGGACTCTTGGCTACCCCTCTTGATATCAATTTCATAGCTATTTTTTCATAATTCAGTTACTGTCAGAGGAAAAAGAAATTGTATAAAGATTGTAAGTCTTGATAAGCAATAAGTCAAACTAAGAACCTATAGATATCTATATTTTCCCCTGAGTAACAAATTGGAAAAAGTCAGTGTAATACTTTGATGGATATTATTAACAAGAAATTATGGAATTAAGATACTTAAAGTCTAGTGAGAAAAGTTTTACATTTGTTTCTGAGACTCAATAAATACATCACTATTTATAAAAATGAAAACAAAAATGACCTAATTGACATGATCATTAAAGAGTAACACTCAATGAGTGGGTGATAAATTGTTTTCTAAAGGTATGTTTATGCTCTTGTTCAAGAAAAGTTTATGCACCAAAATTATAGTGCTTCTTTTTATATATACCTTGAAAGTAATGATAATTTGGCACATTGTTTAAACAATGTAAAAAATTATCATACACACACATACACATGAGAAAAAGAAAGAAGAAAGAGAAAGCAGAGATAAACTTTTGTCCTTAAACCTGGACATGCAGGAAATATTTTAATTAAAATTTTCTACAACTTCATTTCTGACCCTGAGACTCCATTTTATATCTACTTATATGTATCTAAAAAATTCAATTGTCATCATTCTTGGGTGTCTCCCCTATTTTGACAGGTTTTTTTCCAGAGTGAAGGCCTTGGGGGACATTTACTGGCATTCTGTCATCTATTCCCTTGTTTGCAAAACCACTTCAGGTCTGTTACTTCTATGCCAGGCTTAAGAGAGGGAATGTTTTCTGACTTGCCCATGCACTCATTTTCCTTTCATATCTGAAATCTTTTTGCTTTCCTGATGAGGCCAGAAAACACCATCCTTCTTTCTTTCCTCCTCCACAAGTTCAGGGGATCTCTATTCTTGAGGGACGTTTTCCTATCCTTTATGGACACTCTCATCCATATATTTCTCCAAAACACATTGTCTTAATCTGCAGATCTTCCTTTATATGCTTTAAATTCACTTAGGACATAGATTTTCAGAAAACAAAAGCCAGAAATATCCACAGTTTATTTCTGCTTTCTGTTCCTGCTACCATCCCTTTTGTTGTTCAAGACTTGACACTCTCCTTAAATTGAGCAAGGGAGAGAGAGAAAATGATAATGTAGTATAGTATGTATAATTTTAATATAGTATGTATAATTTAGTATCTCTGTGGTAGGATGACATAAGAGTCCCCAAATATATCCCAATCCTGTTCCCCAGAATCTGTGAATGTTACCTTATACAGGAAAAAGCATTTTGCAGATGTGATTAAGTTAAGGATCTTGAGTTTGGGGACTGTTTGTTACGCAGCAGTGTGTAACCAAGATAGAAGTTAATATCTAAAAAGGTAGATACTGATGTAAGAATAACCTAAATCATGGGCAATGGCTTTGGGAGTGGTCAGTAAGGACACTGTTGGTGGGGGCTTGAAGTTCAGGGAGAACAGTGCTATTGCAAGCTGGAGGGATTTGTGTTATATATTTGGTGGAGCAATTGGTGAGACTGTCACTAGCTATAAGCTGGAAGATGTGAAAAGGACCTAATAAATCTGTGGTCTGGATAAGGTGATTTTCAGGCAGAATGTTAAAAGTATAATGTACATTTTTAAGCTGTCTTTGATAAAGTATTTCAAAAGAGAGATGTACTAAGTAAGGGAGGAAATGTTCAACTTTTGAGCAGAATTTAGAAGAATTATTTACACAACAGGATTTACTGGGTTGGAAAATAAAACTGTTTTTCACTCTCAGGATTTCCAGTTGGCAAAAGGTTTTCAAAGTTGGGAAAGGCCTCAGTGCAAATATCAAGTACAGAGTGCTGACAGTAAAATGTGACTTCAGGGTAATAATCAAGTCAAGTCAAGCTATAAGATCCCTTTTTGAGGCTTGAGGAATATTTACGATGGTGCTTCATAGTCCTCTCAGCTATACAAAAGACATATAAGAATCTTAAGGTTATGCCTCTTATAGTCTCTATGTCAAACAAAAGCACTCTTAAGACTTAAGGAAAAAAGAATAGATACATGAATATGTATAACTGAATCACTTTGCTGTACACCTGAAACTAACCCAGCATTGTTAATCAACTATACTCCAATATAAAATAAACATTAAAAAAAAAGACTTAAGGGAATCATTCTATAGCACTCAGGGTAGACAGAGTCTTTTTCTAAGAGATTTATTATGGCTTTTGTCTAATGGACTGGATTATAATTTGATAATCTGGAAACCCATGAAGCTTTTAAAGGAATTATATCAGTTTGGACTGAAAGAGACAGAGACATTCAAAGAAAAACAAAATCTCTGAGCTCTTTTTCTTTTCTATAGGTCAGAAATATTGGCTGAGAAAACTATTCACATGCTAACGCTGGCCTTTCTTATGGAAAATGAAGGATGTCTCAGAAGGCAGAGCCAGTACCCCAGAGGGTGGAACAAATAGCTGCAGAAAACCACTCCCAGAGAGCAGAACTTGGTCTTAATGAACATAATTCCTTTGTTTCCAGAACAATGAAAAGGGCTGGATTTCAGAATTTCTATAGATCAGTGACTGCTATGTGCCTCTCATCACCTCAGCCCTCATTTTTGAGTAAGATATTCTACTGTGGTTCATTTGTCCCTGTCTTACCCTCAATATAGAATATGGGTGATAGATAGATTTAGTTCACAGATCTTCATTAAGGGAGAGCTGCACCCGAAAACTCTCATACATTACTGGAACCTGATTTCAGTTATGAGATTCTGGACACTAAGCCTTGAGCATAATGCCATTAAGGAATGAGGTTTAAGAGGTATTACAGGAGAGGGAAGTTAAGTATATTTTACAAGTGGGAAAGACATGAACATCACTGGAAACCAGAAGGTGACCTGTGATAGACTATTACCTTTTTTTAATTGAGACATAACTGACATATAGCATTATATTAGTTTCAGGTGTACAACATAATGATTTGATATTTGTATATATTGTGAAATGATCACCACAATAATTGTGGTTAACATCCATCACCACACATAGTTATAATTTTTTTCTTGTGATGAACACTTTTAAGATTTACTCTCTTAGCAAGTTTCAAATATACAATACAGTATTATTAACTATAGTCACCATGCTGTACATTATACCCCCCCAGGACTTATTTATTTTATAACTGGAAGTATGTACCTTTTGACCATCTTTACCCATTTCCCCCACCCTCCAATCCTGCCTTTGGCAACCACTAACCTGTTCTCTGTATCTATGAGTTAGTTCAGTTTTTTTGTTCATTGGTTTGTTTTAGATTTCACATATAAGTGTGATGTTATTTGTAGTCCTCTGCCTGACTTATTTAACTTAGCATAATGCCTTCAAGATCCACCCATGTTATCACAAATGGCAGGATTTCCTTACTTTTTATGGCTGGATAATATTGCACTATATATATATATATATATAGTATATATCACATCTTCTTTTATCCTATTCATTTTTCAGTGGAACTTAGTTGTTTTCCTGTCTTGGCTATTGTGAACACTGCTGCAGTGAGCATGGGGGTGCATATATTTTTTTGAGTTGGTGTTTTTGTTTCCTTCAAATTAATATCCAGAGTGGAGTTGCTGGATCATATAGTAGTTCTTTTAAAATTTTTTCTGAGAAACATCCATAGTGTTTTCCATAAGGTCTGTACCAGTTTACATTCCCACCAACAGTGCACAAGGGTTTTCTCTTCCCCACATTCCCTGGTATACATTCTTAAGTGTTCCTTATCAAGAACTGTGAAAAATATGAGACAAATTAGCCTGCCACCATATCACGGATGCTGGTAGAGGCAGACGAGTCCTGGATTAGAGCTAAAAGATAGGTTATTACTCTCAACAATAGTTTGTGGCCAGAGGATTATCATTTTTGTGCTAGTTGCACACATCTGAATTCTCACAAGATAACAGAGATCCATATTACACTTGCACATACAGCAGATTGTGTTACAAGAGAATGACTCCAAGCTAATGGAACCCAAATCTTTTATCATGGGCAGTAAACCTGCTTGCTGTTGCTCTGGAGGAAGACAGTAATTTCATTATACTGGCCTTTTGCTCAGAAGAAGACATATCTGTCTTCCAAGGCTATTCATTATACAGCTGTCTGTGAAAAGGTAGTTCAATACAAAGGCAGCTAGTTAGTGCCTCTGCTCAAAAGAAGTGCAGAAATGCAAGAGACTCATGGGGAATTGTCTTTCAGAAAATACTTCCAGTTATTAGCAGAGATTTCTGTTTGTTTCACAACTGGATATATTCCTTTTCATTGTAAAGATTTAATGTCAGTTCAGTTCAAGGATTGTGTCCTTCCCTGATGCACTGCAGGCTCAAATCTGGCCTCCTCCACTCTTGGAGTAAGGGGGCAGGTTCTGGCTCAAAGAAATCTCATCTTTTTCCCTTCTATGCACTCACTCCCCACTTTTGGGGGCAAGGTGGATAAATAGGGGACTTAGGTATCAGTGAGAGAGGGATGCCTCTGGCTTCACTCTGGTATTGATTGGTCTCATTTTCTCCTAGTATTTTCTGTTGACATGATGTTTGAAGACATATGGGCATATTTTCCTCAGCTTGCTCCAGACTCCGTTCCCTCTTCAAAGGATAGCCCCGACTCCCTTTGACAAGTCAAAGGTATAAAATCACCAATCTTTCTCTGGTATGAACATCTGTTCACTTGACGTCTATGACCTCTTGAGCAGCAATGCAGCTCATGCCCACCACTAACCTTCATGCACCTTTACATGTAGCGTCAAGAACACTTGCTATCCTCTCTCGAACCCTTAAAGAACTGCAGAGAACTGGGTCAGGAGTAAGGTTGCCCCATCTTCTTCCAGGCATATTTCACCATGGCCCCTTGAAGACCATAATGATATCAAGCTTTTCAACTCTCCTCAAATCCATCAACTCAAATTCAACATCGATCAAGTTGTTTCTTTCACTAATACCTTTATTCTTTGCCTTCAGTGTGAAAAAGGATCACCTATGACATTCGTTAAAATTCAGATTTCCAGCTCCCAAGCATAGAGACTTTGTTTCAAGAGTTTGAATGTTTAACGAGCTTTTCACATGATTCTGATCATGATTTTGATACATTGGTCCCTCTGTTTCCCATCTCTTATCAGAATAAGTAGTATTCTTCAAAACAGTGCAAATACTGTGGAAACAGTGTAATATATTGGAAAAAGCATTGGCTTTGCAGTCAGCTAGATGTGCATTCAGATCCTGGTTCTGTTAGTTATTAAAACTTTCTTCTTTTTGAAAGGAAATAGATCTTTGGTGACATCTAAGAGAAATTAATTGGTGCATGTGCCAATTTCTTTCAGATCTTCTAGCCCTCAGAGCCACACTTCTCTAACGGATACTCCTCTTTATACACGAAGTTCATCCTCCCAGTTCCTGGGCTGGACCGGGCTGGGCTGAGAGAACCCGGGGTGGGGGCCGGGAAGAGAGGGCAGGTGGTGACGACCTCAATAATTCGAATTTTTTCGTTTGTTTTTCGAAGTGGTCTTTCTCCAGATAGGATTTAATTTTCTTTAGGTAGACGAGTATGAACACATCACCTTGTTCCATGAGAGACTGGGTTTTGGACTGTTAGGGCTGATCTATTTCAGGTTTGTTCTTTAATTTTAATTAATTAATTTATTTATTTAAAAATTTTTTTTCACACATACACACTGTATTTTATTTTTACAAGAGATAAACTGACACCAAGCATTGTAAATGGATGACCACAACAATAATTTGAATTTTTCACAAATTTTTATATGATTCTGATATGTTATATATTGGGTCCTCTATTTTTCCTCATTGAGTTTTGGGATGGTTTTTAACACAACATTATTTTGATCAGAATTAACTGATAAAGGGGTAATGTCATATGTATTTCACAGACATAGACAGACAGTCAGACAGACAGACAGACACAGACACTCCAATACAGGTCTACTGGCTTAGAATTTGCATGAAAATTTTCTTTTATTTCTTTAATATTGTTTTTCCAGTCTCCATTGCTGGTTTCAGAAAATGATGCTAGAGCCATAGGCAAGAACCAAATGAAATGGTATGTGCCAATTTATAATTTAGTAGCCGTAAGAAGCCACTAAAGGATTCTAAGCAAAGGTATCTCATGTTTATATTGTGCTTTAAATTTTTAATATTATCAATCAGATATACGGAAGTGCAATTTTATTTTCCATAAAATAATTATTTTTGATTTTAGCCCCAAATCTGCTAATAGAGAGAAAAATAAAAATAACTTACAAACTCAACCCTACCAAGCAACCTAGTTTCTTCCACTTTAGAACTTAGTCTCTTCCAGGTTAGCTAGGTAAATCAGAGGCTCTCCACCTACTCTATTTTATCTACTCCCACGTCACCCTTCTTTTACACCTCTCTTTGGTGGATATCTGAGCATTTAAAAAAAACTTGTAAGAGTGGGGTAAGAGGGGCCTCTCTTCCATGAGCTGCCCTCTCGATTCTTTCTGGTCTCCCTTATTGATGTACCCATTCCCTTCTGTCTGTAGCATCGGCTACTATGGCCCATTGTCATCCCACAGTTTCCAGTCAAAAGGGGACTAAATACTTTCCCAGTACGAATTACATGTGTCTTCAGATCTCCAGACCACTTATTAGCACTTTAAAATGCAAACAGGAGCTTGTGAACCTATTCCATTTACATTCACACCATGGGGAACTGGAGTCAAAGGTTATCTTGGGTCCATTCTCTCTGATTAAATACACCGTGTGCTGGAGGTGCTCTTTGAGGTGGTGTCTTTCCAAAGTTCAAACATAAAGGGAAATACAAACTTCTGCTTTCAGCTAGGTTTGAAAATTATTAAGAATGCAGAATCTAGGATAATGCTTCTCAAATTTCAATATGCATATGAATCACCAAGCAATCGCTTTAAAATGCAGATTCTTATATAGTAGGTCTGGACTGGAGCCCTCCAAATCTGTATGTGAACAAGCTTCCAGGTAATTCCAGCGTTGCCAGTCCATGAACTGCACTGTGAGAAATGGAATCACATTAAGTTCCAGAGCATTTGGAAACTGATTGGAAGGCAGAGTTAACGTCAAGGAAAATCTTTGAGATAGCGTACCATCCTTTAAACTGGCCTTGCCAACTGTTTAGAGTGTTATAACTTTCTTCCCCAGCAATTCCAAAACCCTGCAAATTTATGTTTGATATAACCTTCATCACCATGTATTGAAATTATTTTCTGTTCCCCTCAACTCTCTGAAACAACTCTCTGTGCCTAATTCTTTTGGCACTGCTTTTGCCCGATCCAGTGGAACACCGAATATTCTCAAGAAATGTATGATGAATGGCCTGTGTTCTCAGTTTAGGTGTGCAAAATATGCCAATATCTTTACCAAACCTCTGAGTGTTATAAGTAAAAAAAAAATCTACATCAGCTTGTTTCCTTTCATTTGTAATGTAGAGGAACAGCCTAGCCAATTGAACTTTCTGGTTGCTGGATTTTAAAACAATATAAAAGAAACATATACATAATATGCAAAACTGAAAAGACTATTGTTATTTCACCATCCTCCTCTCCACTCTCATCCTATACCCCTTGCCTCAGAATATTCATTGGCTAAGTGCTGAAGAGCAAAAACGAAAATATTATCATCTATGATTGAATTTTGTTACAGCACATATTTATGAGAATGTAATTCATCTCAAAAGTCTACATAATTACTGTTTCTCTTAAATAATTTTAAAAAGTATAATATAATGGAAAAATTTGGAATCTACACTGGTCCTAGAAATACAGCCTTTTTCTAAATATAAAATTAATTATTACATTCTAAGCTTTCTGTGCAGCATTCAAACAACCAGTTGGTGAGGTACAAGTCAAATGAGAGAAGAGGAACTGGTCCAACTATCAAAAATGCATTTCTAAGGTAAAATTTGCAACGGAACATGTTTAGATCAGGGTTTTAATCTATCAATCATTATTATCATTAAACTATTATTTTCCAACTTTATATAAGCTCCCTTTGGCTCCCTGAATGCTACAGTTGATTTTAAGCTCTAATCCAAAGTGAAATGCAGCATTCTTTTGCTTTATGTAGAAACATCAGTGACTTTCCAGTTATCCAAGAAAAGACAAATTACCAATAATCAAACTTGTTTGAATAATTTTTAAGTGATTCCAGGCAATATATATTTACTAATGTATAGAACATGGGAAGTTTTAGCTTCAAATTGTGAACTTGCAAAAAGTTTGTAAAGGACTGAATATAAAGGGGGAGTTATAGAAAATATTTGGTCACCTTAATTATAGGCTTAAATGCCACAAATGCTATAATAATACTTCTTACTTTTTTTAGTTTATAAGCAACCAAACCACTTTATAAACATTAAGCCAAATATCTCTTTAAAGTAAGACTTCTTTTTTTCTCCCTGAGTATCATTTATAGACTGATAAAAATGAAGTGAAAAGTAAATGTTTTCCTGTAGACAGGAAAAGTACCCTCCATGCTAGAGCAGTTCTGAAAATGGTAACCACAATTCCTCCCAATTTTTTGCTTTTTCCTCCCTATAACTGTTAATTATAATAAAGCATATTGAAAAGTTTTTCTTGAATGATAGCTCTGGTCTGCTATTATGTTTTTATTAATATTTTTACTTTATTTCATTTATTATTATGAGGATGAAACAATTTGGGGATTTCTTTTTCCACTACTCAATGTTTTTTTCAGCAACAGATTGTTTTCTCTTATTTGACAATATTCTGAAAACCACCTACTCATTCATGTTTGATGTGGTCAGACCTCTGTGGTGAACTAAAGACCATCATTACTGTTTGTTTAGTGTTTACATTTTGTTTAGCAGGGGTTTCATATTAGTGGCTACTCTGGGAGATGTATCTCAGATAATTATGGCAGAAAAGCAGCAAAGGAAAGGCTGAATGAAGCAACCCTAGGCTGGAATTCTCAATCTTGCCTTCAAGTGAACAAATATGTTTTCATTACATTCCCCTCTTTTTCCACAGTATCTCTTAAATAAAGAACTTTTTCTTTTTACAGTAGACCAAAAACATGTATACATTTAGTCTTTATAGATTTTACTTTTATTGATTTTGCATGTTGTGAAAATAGTTTCACTGAATACTTAATTATTCTTAGATTCTACTTGTTTGCAGCTTCCCTTCGTTTACTTATTTTAAAAAATATTTTATGTAGACAAAGGTGCTGTGGCTATGTCCTCAGATCCTCAGACAGTTCTCCCATTAAAGTTATCTATTCTGTTTGTGACATGATAGCTTAGCAGGACTCAGTAGGCCATTAGGAAAATAAGCAAATTCTTATCTGGAAGTCATTAGCTAGAATCACTCATTCTCTTGCCTGGAAGTTGGTTCTTTTCACATCCTGAAAAAATATTTTGATAGAGAATTAAGTGCTGGTGAAAGGTGAGTATATGGCAGAGGGACTGGAATGGGTAGGAGACTAAAACCACGTTTGTCTGTGTGATCACTGAGGGGCATTAACAAAGACAAGGTCAGTGACCAGCTGCTGGCATTGTCATAGTTCGCTGCTTAAGTTCTGACATAGAAATAACAGATTCATAGCCAATCCATTCTACTGCACTGAAGGGTCTTCTAATCCATGTGAGTAATAGATAGCTTTAGGTAACAGAGTTTTAATCCACAGTTCTTGATGATGATCCGTGGAGATTATATAGAACAGCAAATTAAAACTCTTAGCCATTTGGAATCCAGTGGGTCATCTAAACCCAAGACATTAGCTAAAGGTTACATTCCCAGCTCCAATTTCAATTTCAAGGAAATATCCTGATCCAAAATCATGAATAGATTCCCTCAGCCAGATTCCCCCGCTGAAGTCCACAGTGAATAAATGAGCCGAGTTTGAGAAAATCTTCTTAGCAGGAGTTAAAATATGCTTTTCTTTGGAAAATCATGTCATTTTTGTAACGTAGAAGCATTTGCCCATGAGAAAATTAATCTCCTTTATAATTAAATTGTGATATAAATACCCATTCATACCCATATATCCAAGTGTGTGGTTCTTTTGTTTAGCTATCATACATAGAGTAAACATGAAGTAAAGCTAGATCTGTCTCTCAATTCTAAGTCAGCACATCACTCCTGGTATTTGCTGACCAAGTTTAGAAACTGAGTAACATCATAATATAAATTGTTTAGTGATTCATTGGGTTGCAAAGGCACTGTATTTTAGAGCTATATTATTTCATTTATGTCAAGGAGGACTGATTAAGAGTCTGGGGCCATTTAGTCGATGGGTCCAGTGCTCTGTGGTGGTTTCCTGGAACATGAATGATCTATGAGCACACTGTTGAGTGGTGAACTTCCACCAGCCCCCCACAGAGATTCTGTCCCAGTGCCCAGACTGTGCTGAGCTCCAGGGGGAAGATACATAGAGTTGGAGCCAGCCATTTCGCTGGCTGATCGTTCCCCCACATCTCCAAGATATGAAAAGACGAGTGAAACGGGACAGTTTTAGAGGACCTTTCACTCCCCTTCCTGACAATGTCCTGGAACATGCATCATCACTGACCTTAACTATCCTCTTAGGGAAAAGACCAGAGAGTAGGGGTTTACGATAATTTGTGTTCAGTCTTGTGGATCAGAAAAATCAATAATATTGTGTCCTTCAGATAAAATCAATTTCATTGAAATTAAATTACAGAAAACTTAATAAGATTGTGCTGGTTACTTATAAATGCACTCTAAATATTACTGCTAATGCACACAGCATTAAAGGGAAAAATTAAAAGGGAAAAATTATTCTCACAGATCAGAAAACAAGATTATAAATCTGAGTTTGAGATTCCCTAGGTTAAGAACATATCTTTGAGTGCACATTATCTATGCAAAAAATGTTCTGGCTTTACATATGATAAAACGAAGTTTTCTTATTGCTTTTTAAAGAGTAAGATCAAAAGAAAAGCAGAGAAAAACATGTAGATATTGTAGATGTCTAAAGCAGGACTCTAGGCTGAATGTCTGTATAAATAACCTGGCAATATACTTGTGAATATAGAACTTATTTAGTAAGCTGCCGAAAGAATCCATAAATTTTCTAAAATTGCTTAGTTTAAATTTGGTAGTGTCATAGAGCTTTTGAGTGAATGTGGCTCAATCTGCTTTCCTGATAACTCAAAATATACACAGTTCATAATAGTATGTCTATGTAGTAATGATGACATAGTTTAGTATCATCATTTTGACAAGCATCAGAGGGGACAAATCACTAAATTATCAACGAAGAGAAAATTCTCACTGTGCTATAGCCAAATCGTGTTCAGGCAAAATATTGTAAGACCTGAGCCCAGATGATGAGTTTTGTGGAAAGACTGATAACTATGGATATTGGACTTGGGAGAAAAGTGAGCATATCTTTAGTTTATAACACAGTATTAAGGAATTTCTCATCTGACTTCTTGCCGAACTGAACTGGCTACTTAAACGCACCCATGGGATGGAATGAGGTAATGGTAAAAGCCTTTGAAATCCCCCAAACTGTCCTCATTTAAAGAAACAGAGACCCTGATTTCAACCTAACCATTTCTAAAATACTGAGGGAATAGGTGTGGTATGTTATATGGAGGTTTTTATTTTCCTGCAGCAAGTGTCAGGTTTTCGAGATTCCTAAGTTAGGAAAAAAAGTCCAGAATTTAGTGTCAAGACATAGTGAGGGGTAGAAACAAAAGGTGACTTAGCCACCCACTCCCTCATAATCCTATGCAGACTAAAATTTGGCGGTCAAACAAACCAGAGCTGAACTCTATTATGGCCACACTAAAGACACAAGGAAAATCAGTGGGTTAGATTGCTGATGAAGATTTTGTTAGAAATCAATTCTCTGTGGGATAGTTCTATTCCATCACATGAAGCCAATTCTCTAAATCTTGACAGCTTTTTCATAAGCACTGACTGTGGATCACAGAGGGGCCAGGTATTCTTGTATCACTGTAAATCCATCAACGTGTTTCTTTAAATATATGTCAATTCTATGTACACAGAAAGTACACACTTATTTGAGAACTGTTTGTTATTAATCATAATAGCTATATTTCACTGAGTGTGCCCTATGGACCAGGTGCTATGCTGAGAGGCTATATACCTCATCTCAATTAACCCTTACACTAACACCAGGAGTAGATATCAAGCCAAATATGTGAGATGCCTGGAGTACCATAGCTAGTAAGTGGGAGACACAAGATTTGAAATCATTCCATCTGTTTCTTATTTTTACATTCTAAGCCATTTCATTATATTGTTATTCCATTGTTTTCTGTTTCTAAATAGCCGTTCAAGACTAGGTGATATATTCCAAGAGTCTGTGAATTCGTAGGTTCATTTAGCTTGTAAGTTTTTAATCTAGATGATAATTCAAACATTTAGGATTTCAAGTCCAGTATAGCTGGTCTGCCTTGGCTGCATTATAACGAGAAATCCATTCCAGTAAATATGACTTTGTGTTTTTCTGTGCTATTGATAATCATATGAACAGATTCTATAGGAATAAGAACTCATTGGATATATTTATATTTATATATGGTCATGTCTCAAACATACACATCTTGGCCTGTGTTATTAAAAGAAAAATGAAGTAGAAAAGGCAAACTCTTTTTTCTGCTTAATCAGCCATAGCCTAAATGTCAGAAAGATTAAGTTTCAGGATAAGCCTGGAGAGGTAGATAGGAGACACACGTGCACACACACACACACGTGCACACACACACACACACACACACACACACACCCCTGACCCACCAGAACAGTAGGAACCTAGGTGGCAGTATTTCATTAGTAGAGGATTTACAAAGGGTTGATTAATAAAGTGAATAATGTCATTAAGCTACCAAAATAATTTTGGAAACCAATGGTCCCGATGTATTCTTGACTCCTCCAACTATATCTGATGGATTAACTTTTAGTTCTGGGCATGATATTTTAGGAGGATTATTGTAAGTCTGTAATATCAGGGAGAGAGTAGCAAGATGATGGGGACCTAAAGGTAGTACTGATATTAAAATGGTCAAAAAGTCTGGGTGAGCTTAGAAGAATGAAAGAAAAGGTTGGGGAGTTCAATGACAGCGGTCACCCAGTATTTGAAAGGCTGTTACGTAGGAGCAGGAAAAAACTTAGCTTTACATGGTTTCCAAGGACAGAAGTAGGACCAATGGGTAAAAGCTATAGAGAAGTAGATACTTGGTTCAACTAGGAAGAACTTTCTAGTCATTATTACTATACAACAATGGAAGAGGCTGCCATAATACAAATTCACAAAGAATGGGGAAAAAACGAAAGGTACTGTCAGAGGCAGTAGAAAAATGAGGGGGAAAGAAAAGGACTCTAAAGAAAGCAGAGAGTAAAACAGCAAAACCATAACAAAGTCAGAGTTACGGAGTCTGCTTTGGAAATCAAAACTGTTTTGTCCAGGAAGGTTTAATTGAAGATATGCTGGAAAGTAGTGGATTAAAAATAGATTTCTTCCTACTTTACCTGCAGAGTAATGTTGTAAATCATGTAGTAATAAAGTAAGAGATACAAATTTTTTCAGCCGCTCCGTGGCACGTGGGAACTTCCCGGACCGGGGCACGAACCCATGTCCCCTGCATTGCCAGGCAGACTCTCAACCACTGCACCACCAGGGAATCCCAAGAGATACAAATTTAATACAACCATTTCTAAGCTAGTTTTTGAGGATAGAACCAATTCTAGACACATAAAGCATCTTGCATTATGTTCTTTTTTCATCTTCTATTAAATCTTTTCTGGAGGAAATGTTTGTTAATTCAAATAAAGCTATTGTTATTGGTTAAAAGAATAATATAAAGTCAGAGTGTTTTTTTTGGTGGATTTGTTTTCTATTTAAGAATAGAGCATTCAACTTCATTAGCAAACCATATTGTTTTAAATTAAATTTCCAAATAAATATACTTGGGTGTGAATTCAAGGGAAAATATTTTGCAAAACTCAAGGAAAAAAAATTAACATCCAAACTCAAAACATTCTAGTGGTTTTGTAAAACTGAAACATTTTTTGTCAAGGTTTTTAAAATAATGAATTCTAACCACATATGCCCAGCAAAATCTGTTCTTCAAGGCGTCCTTCCTGCCCATACAAAAGTTAACAGTGACATCTTGTGGTTAGTTTTTACTCTTAAAAAAGCCTGTGTGTGTGTATGCAAAGTACAGAAATAATGCCCTTTTGTTTTACTGCAAAAATATCTAGTTTCTCCTTCCACTTCCAAATATTTTTGTGGTGCTTATCCCCTATGCAGATCTTTAATTGTTAAATTAGTTGTTTAGAATCACAAAAGCATAAGTCATGTTGATAGCATGTATTCTTGATATGATTTGATGAGAATGGCATTTTACCTCTGTGGTCTTCCCTCTCAAAATCCATAACCCCAGGGCTTCCCTGGTGGCGCAGTGGTTGAGAGTCCGCCTGCCGATGCAGGGGACACGGGTTCGTGCCCCGGTCCGGGAAGATCCCACATGCCGCGGAACGGCTGGGCCCGTGAGCCATGGCCACTGAACCTGCGCGTCCGGAGCCTGAGCTCCGCAACGGGGGGAGGCCGCGTCAGTGAGAGGCCCGCGTACCGCAAAAAAAAAAAAAAAAAAAAAATCCATAACCCCAATCTAGCCATGAGGAAAATATCAAACAAACCCAACCTGAGAGGAAGTTTCCAAAAACTGACCAGTATTCCTCAAAACTGTCCAGGTCTTCAGAAACAAGGAAAATCTGGGAAGCTACTACAGACCAGGGGAGGCTAAGGAGACATGACAACTAAATGTAATGTGATATCTTGGATGGGATCTTGGAATAGAAAGAGGACATTACGGAAACACTAGAGAAATCCAAATAAAGACTGGACCCTAATTAATAGAAATGCACCATTGCTGGTTTCTTAGTTGTGATATATGTGCTATGGTCATGTAAAATGTTAAAAATTAGGAGAAACTTGTTGAGGGGTATATGGAAATAGAATTCTATAACATCCTTGCCACTGGTCTGTAAATCTCAAACTATTCCCAAACTTTTAAAAGTTTATTTAAATTTAAAAATACTTTCACGCTATGAAAGGTCACCGGATTTACTGGGTGGGATATATTTACCTTTCCAAAAATAAGAAACAAAAAATAAAGATTTTGCAATTTCTAAATGTTCCAGGTCTTATGTAGTGAACTTATATTGCTATGCAAATGCGATGAATAAAAACCTGATTTCTTTACAGGAAGCCTTAGGGCTTAATCCCAGATACAACATTCCTGAATTCCTCTCCATGGATCTTTCCCACACAAATAAGACAATTTCATTATGAAATTATAAATACAATGGAAGTAATTCCTGCTCCCTTTGATGTCGTCTCCTATGTCTCATCCCCCTCCACCTCCTGTCCCTTCCTTCCCCCCTCTCCCTCCTCACCTACAAACTTTTGCACTTGCTGTTCTGACTGACTGGAACTCCCTTTCCTCAGGTATCTTCATGGTTCACTCCTTGATTCCCTTCAATTTTCTGTTCAAACGTCCCTTGTCAATGAAGTCCTTCCTGATCAGCTTACATAAGTCACCCTCCACCATCACTCTCTGTCCTCTTGCCCTGCTTTATTATCCTCCAGAATGCTTATCCAGCATGTGAATATTACATATTTGTTTATCTTCTATCTCTCTGGGACAGCATGTAAGCTTCAGGAGACTAAGAACTTTACTTGTTTTGTTTACAGATGAATCCCCAGTGCCCAGGGCAGCCCAGTGTCCAGTACATGATATGCACTCAACAGTGTTTTTTTTTTTTTTTTTTTTTTTGCGGTACGCGGGCCTCTCACTGTTGCGGCCTCTCCCACTGCGGAGCACAGGCTCCGGACGCGCAGGCTCAGCGGCCATAGCTCACGGGCCCAGCAGCTCCGCGGCATGTGGGATCTTCCCGGACTGGGGCACGAACCCGCGTCCCGTGCATCGACAGGCGGACTCTCAACCACTGCGCCACCAGGGAAGCCCCACTCAACAGTATTTGTTCAATGAAGCTAAAATCTCCTCTAAAACTGGTGTCTACTGTTCCAGTTCTTCTCACTAGAGGAGAAAACTGATATCTCTTGCCCATTTCAGCCTACATTTATGATGCCCTCAGCTCCCATTTCTGTCTTCCTCTGCTCAGGCTCCACACGATATGCACTGTTTACTCTCTATCTGTAGCCAGCTCCCATATCTATTCTCTGCCATGCTTTGTGCACTGGGAAGCTGAGCCCCGAGGACTGCCTCCCTTGGACTCCCTGACTGGCTGGTTTCTATCTGGGTTTTGATAAAGGGCATGAGAAGTGAGAAGTTGAGGTATTTCTTCTGTGTCCCCCCTGTCTTGTACCCAGATATCCCATGACAACAGGTACCATCAGGTGGTCCCTCTTTCAGGGGACAGGTCTCTCTGGGCTCAGGTAATGCGCTTTCCTTCTTTGCCTCTTCACAACTTGAGGTAGGCATGTCTGTTTGCTGTTGCTGGTCTCTGAGTTTCATCATCCCTAGTGTGCTCTCTTAACCCTGCCCACACCTCTGTAAGTAGGCTGTTAATTAAAATTTCTTCATTTGTACCATGTGGGGTGCATTCTTTTTACTGCCATGACCCAGAGTGATAGCCTGGAGCAGTGGTTCTCAAAAATTAGCATGCATCAGAATGACCTAGAAGATTTGCTAAAATATGGTTTGCTGGGCACCACCCCCAGAGGGGTGAGGCCCCCCAATTTACATTTCTCACTAGTTCCCAGGCAATGCTGTTACTGCTAGTCTGAGGATCACACAATGTTATCACTGCCCTACAGAGTATTCTTTTATGATCCTAAGTGATATACATTGGGGGTGTTATAGTGAAAACTTCCCACAAACGTGAAATAGAAATTGTGAGTGCTGGAGGATGAGGGGTGAGCGCAGGGTCAGGGAAAAGAGTGTTTTAATTTCATTAGGATGTGTGAACTACTTCGTCTTCCTGCGCCCTACCACGAATATCAGAGTGGGTATTCTGGATAATCATAATAACAGCTAAAGTTTATTGAACATTCACAATGCTCCTGTCACTCTTCCAAGCACGTTGAAGTAGTATCATCTCATTTAAACATAACAATGGCCTTATCAGGTAGATATGTTATTGTTTCTATTTTAAAGATGAATGAAGGGGACAGAGAAAGGTTAAGTGACTTGCCCAAGATGGCAAAGCTAAAATATTGTAGAACCATGACTTTTACCGAGGCAATCTGACTCCAGTGGATATACATATCCACTAATCTGAAAAAGAGGTGCTCCTGGGATCAGAGCACTTGGGTCATTGTCACCTTTCTAACCCACATTGTTGGATGAATAATCACCAGAGGTTTTATTCCTAATATTCTCTAATAACATAAAGGTCACAGTCATAAAAATTCTACCTCTCTCTTCACACAACAACACTGTAGTCATGATGATATTTCCTAGTGAACTCAATAGCCAAATAATTCAAGCACTTGAATGAAATATAATGGTCCTTGTAGATCTCTAAGTGCTATAAATTCTAAAAATCTTTGTCACCCATTTTTTTGAACTAGAGATTGAAGTCTCTTCTCTTTCGTGATGATTAAAGTTCAAATTCATTGTACAAAAGACAATTGGGGGGGCTTCCCTGGTGGCGCGGTGGTTGAGAATCTGCCTGCCAATGCAGGGGACACGGGTTCGAGCCCTGGTCTGGGAAGATCCCACATGCCACATGCCATGGAGCAACTAGGCCCGTGAGCCACGACTACTGAGCCTGTGCATCTGGAGCCTGTGCTCTGCAATGGGAGAGGCCACGATAGCGACAGGCCTGCGCACCATGATGAAGAGTGGCCCCTGCTTGCCGCAGCTAGAGAAAGCCCTCGCACAGAAACGAAGACCCAACACAGCCAAAAAATAAATTAATTAATTAATTTTAAAAAAGGCAATTAGGGGATATTAATATTTGCCAAATAATGTACAAAAACCAAATATGAGAAAGTTGAGGGTTGCCTCTGTGTATACACACGTGTGTGTGCTCATGTGTGCACATGTAAACATAGACTTTCCTCTTATCCAACCTAAACCCCATGGTGCATTATTCTAATAACTCAGCCTATAAACCTTAATGTTCCATCTTCGCTTAAATTTTTGCATAGGCTTCTGTGCAACTCCCAGCTGTCTTTTCTACTCCATTGCTGTAGTAGAAAAAAAATTAGAATCATCTAGGTTGCTGCCAGCAAATTTAAGTTTCTACACTTAATTAGTCCCTCAACAATATTGTAACAGTCAGAGTTCAGCCTAGATATTTAGACCAGAATGAGTTTTAATGAAGGAAATTAGAGGCAGGAAGGTTTCTTTCAGAAAATCCAGAAATGCAACTAGTACAGGAATGTCCCCACCATTGGTCTCAGCAGCTGTTGTAAAGAAGGAAATGATTTCATTTGTCACAGGGAAAAACATGAATATTAACCCTTATCTCACACCATACACAAAAATCAATTCCAGATGAGTTAAAGACTAAAATGTGAAAAAATAAGTAATAAAATGTTTGGATGATAATATAATATATCTGTAACATCAGGGTTGAGAAATGCTTCTTAAACCAGATTTAAAAATGAGCAAAACATAAATATGACCACACTGAAGTCAAGAAATGATGTTTATCAAATGATATAAAAAAGAAAGTGAAGAGTCAAGCTACAAACTGGAAAACATAATTTCAAGTCCTTTAAAAAAAGATGGGACTTCCCTGGTGGTGCAGTGGTTAAGAATATGCCTGCCAATGCAGGGGACATGGGTTCGAGCCCTGGTCCGGGAAGATCTCACATACCAGAGAGCAACTAAGCCCGATGCCACAACTACTGAAGTCCATGCACCTAGAGCCTGTGCTCTGCAACAAGAGAAGCCACCACAATGAGAAGCCCTCGCACTGCAACTAGAGAAAGCCTGTGTGCAGCAACAAAGGCGCAAGGCAGCCAAAAATAAATAAAAACATTTATATAAAAAAAAAAAAAAAAGATGAACTCCTGAAGAGGCATTTCATAGCAGAGGAAATACAAATGATCAGCAAACAAATTTAAACATGGTCAAATTCATTAGTAGTCAGGGAAATGCAAATTAGAACCACAAAAATTCTATTTTACACACACCAAATGAGCAAAAATTTGTCTGACAGTATCAAGTGTTGCTGATGATAAATCAGTGGAAACAATTGCCTTGGAAAAATATCTGATGCCCTACCATAGTTGAAGATGACCCCACCATTCCACTTTTAGCATATACTACAGAGAAGGTATGTTCGAGGAGGATTATTTGAAATAGCCAAAAATGAAAAACAATGCAAATGTTAAAAAACTGGAGGATTACCCTACTGAAATCTATCCATAAAAAGTAATACAATGCAACACAAAAGTAAGCAAACCACAACTATAAAATTCAATATGGAGAAATCTTAGAATCTTAAAGTTGAATAATTAAGCCCATCACAGAAGAAAATACATAGCATGACTTCATTTACTTCATTAAAGTTCAAAAACATGCAAAACTAAACAATATGTAGTCAGGACTGCCTTGAATGCTCACACAGGCTGTTCACTGCACAAATCCATGGCTGCCACTTAGAGAATAAATATTTAAGAATGTCCACTTATGGTAAGAATATCCATTACTAAGAACAATTATGTTCTCAGTAATGTAACTAGTAGCTTCCTTGTTATCAAATCAATACGAATTATCTGTTCCTATTTAAGTTCTCTTCAAGATTCAACACTATCTGGGATCCTCTATCATGATTTCTACAAAACTACACTCTTCTGGCCTTCTTTCTATCTCTGAGGATGTTTCTCTTTTACCTTGGCAAAGGTCCTCTCATCTGCTAACCTCTGAAATATTGGTGTCCACCAAAGTCCAAACTACTCTCTTCTCATTGTCAGTAATGTGTCAAGGCAATCTCACTTATGCTCATGGTTTCAACCTACCACACATTTATTGACCTCCACATCTGTACCTCCAGACTACATCTTGGTCCTGAGCTACACTGTCATATGTCTAATAATTGGTAGAAGGATATCCAAAAATGGACTCATCATCTTCCCCCACTAAAACATACTTCCCTCCACATTTGAATAATGATGCCAACATCAGTATCATTTCCCTGAGGGTTATTCTAGGAGATTTTTCACGTTCCTTTATTTCCTATATAAGTTCAGTTGATTATACATCCAAAATTTCTCTCCTATATATCACCCTCTCCATCACCACTTCAGTTCAGACTCTCATCATTTTTCTCTTGACAATTGCAGTAGCTTTATTGTTTTGTATACCTCCATTCTGATCCCTCATATTTATTCTTTGCTGCCATCAGAGTTATCTTTCCTATATGTAATAATTTCTCTGCTTATAGTTCTGCCATGATTGCCCATCCCCTAAAGGATCACAAGCAAAATTATTATCGCATACAAGACTCTACATAAAGATACAGTCATTACAACATAAAGGATAAACTCAGGTCCAAAATCTTCATCCTACATCAAGACTTCATGTTCCTATTACTGTGGGAACAAGCCAGCCCTAGTTGCTGGGCTCAGGGAATCATGGAGGTATAGCTATAAATGAAGAAGCCATTTTGTCAAAGATATCACTTTCTCTCTAGCTCAGAATGACACTTCTTGGGCACAAGTCTAAGATTCTGTTTATTCTCCCACCGATGTAGAGCAGACTAGCTGAACATGATGTTGTGCCTTTTATCCTGTTTCTCTTTCTGCCACCTGTCTTCCTGGGAAGCCTCTGCAACTGTGTTTTTTTGTCAGCTCAATGTGTAGGCCATGGAACCTGCACTTAAACAAGAGGTGAGCTTCTTCCAAGTTAGCTGTTGTCTGTTCTGATTCCACACTGGCTTCTTTCAGGTTATTCTCTGTTGACTTTTGGCATTTCTTCAAGGATCTGATAGTTTCTTCCAATTCCTAGCACTGAATTTTCTAGTTTATCCTCTCCAAACTTGAACTTGGGTGAGCAGACTATTAGACTTTGGCATGGAAGATCAGTACAATCTAAACCAGAATTCTACTTTGGGTTAGAATTTTACTATATGATCAAATTTATTCAACAAGGAATTGGCTATCTGATATAATAAGAAATGGTACATCGGGCTTCCCTGGTGGCGCAGTGGTTGAGAGTCCGCCTGCCGATGCAGGGGACACAGGTTCGTGCCCCGGTCCGGGAAGATCCCACATGCCGCAGAGTGGCTGGGCCCGTGAGCCATGGCCACTGAGCCTGCCCGTCCGGAGCCTGTGCTCCGCAACGGGAGAGACCACAACAGCAGGAGGCCCGCGTACCACACAAAAAACAAAACAAAACAAAAAGAAATGGTACATCTATTCAGATTCTGATTACCTGTTACATTTTTTCCTAACTTTTAATTTCTAAGTTTTGTTCTGATTTGTAAAAGAAAGAAACAATCTGTGTCCACTAAAGATAAATTAGAAATTATAGGGAGGAAAAATGCCAATAATTCCATCACCAATTTTCAACATTTGTTAACATTTTATTGCACTTTTTTCCTGGGCTTTTCTGTGTGTCTTTGTGTACATATATTTCTTAATGGATCATGAAGTTTATGCAGTTTTTTTTAGTCTTGGTTTTTTAGTTTGTATTTATTTCAAAAGCATTTCATACTGAGAAATAGGAAAATATATAACCCAATAATCAGTTTGGTAGGACA
This sequence comes from Tursiops truncatus, assembly GCF_011762595.2. Taxonomy (NCBI): domain Eukaryota; kingdom Metazoa; phylum Chordata; class Mammalia; order Artiodactyla; family Delphinidae; genus Tursiops; species Tursiops truncatus. The sequence continues at coordinate 36,928,774 of NC_047036.1, forward strand.
CTAAGCCACATTAAAATCTGATCCTATATATAAAAAGTATATTCAATTTCATTGGTATCTCCTTAAGAAGTCTTTGTTGGGGAGGAAGGACCAGACCTATGTACAGATAGAGAATAGGATGAGGGGAAACTCACCAATCTAATATTTAAGGAAGCATCAGATGTATGGCCTCTTAGGGGCTTCACTTCTAGACTGGGAATAGATTGTGAGTAGATCAGTGCTACTGCTGATCCTGTCTTCATTTAAAATTTTGACATTTTGTTCACTATGAACTTTTTGGTATTAACTTTGATTTTTTAAAGATGTTTTATTAATAATATCATTTATATAATATTTGATGTTTTTGCACCACTCAAAGTCTGCACTGGAGGTGAGTGAGACACTTGCCTTACTCCTGACTCAATGTGCCTGACTCAATGTGCCTTACTCCTGCCCCAACTACTCTTTTCTCCCCTTCTCTGCTCAGGAGTGTAGCATATTCATGTGGCCACCAAAAAAATCAGAAGTTTCTACTGTATTCTCCAACCAGACCTTTCCTCCATGGACTGTTCTTTCATGCTTCCAAAGTCTTTCATTTTTCTTACCTCACCAACCCCAAAATAAGTCTTAAATACATTCTATTCCTCAGTGTTCTTCTCTTACCTGGTTGTAGATAATAGATAATCTATATGGTGCGTGAATGTTGAAGGATAATTATATTATTATTCTTAGGGTATATGTATGTGTTTAAAAAGAATCTGCCCAGAGATAAAATCTCTTCTCATTAATTTACTACAGAAATATATATTTTTCTGCGCTAGGAAGGTAGCTGTAAACAAGACAGACGAAACTCCTGCCCATGGAATTTACATTATGCCAGATATATAAAGATATGATCAAGAATGGTGACATCTCATACACCTTGGCAAATAGTAAGGAAGGAATGATAACAAAAATGCTGATAACAGAAACAGGACCTAAAAAAATCTTGAAAAGATAGAGTTGTCTGATTTGAATAAGCTGACACTGAAGGGGGTAGATGTAAAATGTTGAATTTGAGATTCAATGGTTATAACTACAGAGCAGGAGATGTAGCTTAGTCATAGTTCATGTGAGACATTAGGGTTAGCTTGACAGAAACTGTGAATTGACAGAAATGTCTGTCAGGTCTCCCTTGGCCACACCATGAATTCAGGTAGTAAGTAATGTGAAGGGAGATGTTTCGGGCTTGTGTTGGGAGTCCCCAAGGCCACCCTTAAGTTTGATGATTTTCAAGAAGAACTCACAGAACGCACAGGCTTTTATGCTCATGGTTATGGCTCATTATAGTAAAAGGATAAAGATTAATATCAATAAAGGAAAAAGGTGCATAGAGTAGAGGCCAGGAGAAAACAGTGCAAGCTTCTAGTTGTCCTCTCTCACTGGTGTCATACAGACAATGTGTAATTCTCCCAGCAACAACATATGATGTGTTGCCAACCAAAAAAGCTTACCTGAACCTTGATGTCTAGGATTTTTACTGAGGGTCAGTCACATAGGCACAGAGTACTTGCTTGACTGACCTTATTAACACTTTAGCCTCTTCAGAGGTCAAATCGACACTGTGTGGTCCAAGACTCCAGTTATACAAAAACACACTCATCTAGCAGGATATTCCAAGGGCTTAGAGGTTAAATCCCAGGACCCACCCCTACCCCTTCCTCTAGCCAGTCTTTTCTTTGGAACGTTCAGAGTTTGAACACTCCAAGCCTGGTCAGTTAATGCCTTACTACACAGTTAACTCAACAATATGAAAATATCATCAGGGAATCGGGACCATCTTTCCATTCTGTCATCTTTAGCATTTCTGTGATGTTTCCATTCATGGTTATAAATGGCTGAAGCAATTTCAAGCATCACATGGAGATACTGGGTTGGCCAAAAATTTCGTTGGGGTTTTTCCATAAGATGTTACAGGAAAACCCAAACGAACTTTTTGGCCAACCCAATACAATAACTGTTGGGGAAGAAGATGGTGTCTCCTTTTATTGAAGAGAAAAACCTTCCTAGAAGCCTCATGGGAAATTCCCCTTCAGGCTTCATTGACCAGGATTGGGTCATATGCCCTTTTCTGAGCCATCATTGAAAATCGGCTAGAATTACCACAATTGGCTCAAGCTAATCATGACCCACCCCCATGGACTGAGGGAAGTGTTGGCTTTGCAGAGCATATTGGATGATAAATGCCTGAACACGGCTAAGGTTCTACCACTCAGGAAGAAGAAGAGACGGATGGTCACTGAATTCCAAAAACATGCCACAACCAGAAAACTGAATAGATGAGAAGATATAGGAATATCCATCTCAATTCAGTATAGTGAAAAACACTGTTTTACACACTATTTTGTATGTGTGTAAAGTAACACCTATTATATTGTATTCTAATTATTTCTTTATGAATTTGTCTTCACAACTGCTATGCTTTTGAGCTCCTCAAGTACAGGGTCTAGTCGTATTCATTTGTATCTATGCCCAATACTTAACATACAGTTAACCTTCAAAAAAGTATTTGAAGAGGACACATAAATAAATAAGCAGGATAGCTCCCAAAACATAGGGATACTCTGGCAGTTGGTGAATTTTCCATCATCCATTTGATAACAGTTGTTTAAGAGAGGAGCCTAGTATAAAATGCTTGCTAATACAAAATAAACTTTCCATACTCTTCCAATCCTGGATATTTAAAAAATGAGATTGCTATATCATGAGAACTAATTAGTTTCTAGTGGTAATAATGAGCTTCTTCCTCTTCCTTTACCTCCCCCAAATAATAATATTAACAAAAGCATAATGCTTAAAGTGCATCTTATTATTTTATTATATTATAGTGACCCTATGATAATAGGTGATAATAGTCCCTATTTTAAGATAAGGAAGTTGAGGCTTAGAGGGTTTCACCAAAGTCACACAACTTATTAAAGTGGTGGAGTCAGGAATACAACCTAGATAACTTCACTCCAGAGTTCACGTTCTTAACCACAACACTTCACAATACTGATCACTCTTTCCTGCCCATGATCTTTATTCTTTGGTAATTAATGAGTTAATTAATTAATGTTGGCTGAGTATTTACTTCCTAAATTTTTCTACCTCTTTCCCATATCAATCTTCTTTTTCTTTCCCTAACTGCATAATGATGTGCATGAACAGTAATGGGGGAAAAAATGGATAGAATTTAGTCTAATTCTCTAGCTTGCAAAGATTTAATTATCTAAATTTCTAATCATTATCTAACTCGATAGCAGAATATCTGACGACCTGTGCTTCTTGTTCATAGTAATAGGTAGTTAAATGTGTACTCAAAGACAACATGGCCTACAGTGCATTTATGGTTCTTTAAAATGTTTAGCTGAATTAACATGATGAAATTGTACTAGAAAAGTAAAAATGTATGTGGGAGGAAAGACAAGTTCCTGGGGTATCTGTTCAGTTAGGAAATTACTTGATTATTGAGAAATTACACTTAGAGAAAGGAATCAACTCAAATTGAGAAAGACAGCCCTTGGGTGTTATCCCTTAAGTTTCCCTTTGTATAGGGTACTATACTAAAGAATACGATTTATAGGAGAAAAGAAAATTGGTAGATATGCAAGTGTCATTAATACAGGTTTCCATTAAAATAGAGAAGAGTTGGGCTTCCCTGGTGGCGCAGTGGTTGAGAGTCTGCCTGCCGATGCAGGGGACACGGGTTTGTGCCCCGGTCCAGGAAGATCCCACATGCCGCAGAGTGGCTGGGCCCGTGAGCCATGGCGACTGAACCTGCGCATCGGAGCCTATGCTCCATAATGGGAGAGGCCACAACAGTGAGAGGCCAGCGTACCACAAAAAATAATAATACTAAAAAAATAAAATAAAATAAAATAGAGAAGAGTTATAAATCTGTATGTTCTCCCATAGAAAATATTCAATGTGACATCAGTGACACTATCCTGAATTGTATGTTGATAACAGAGGACATGGCCTAGGATATAAAAGGAGAAAAATTGTAGAATGGAGCTAGGAAAGTGGATATGATTCTTAAACAAGTTCTAGCATCATATGCTACTTGAGAGGCAATGTGCTCAAGGTAGCCAGAGATAAAAGGACACCTGGCAGGAGACTTTTATCAATACACCTAAGAGATATAACAAAGCAAAACCTGAGCCCAATATTTACTGAACATCTCTACATCATTGACATTGGAACATACAAAATTTAGTAGAATGATGTATGGTCATACTAGAGTCATACTGTGTCTCTGTATTCATTTTAGAGTATTATGAATTGGAGTATTATGACTATGGGTACACTGAGACATCAATGTATACATAGTCACATGTAAGTGACCTCCCCTCCTCAATTCAAATCCACATCTAAATTAATTTAGGACATGCATCAACTATACATCTCTAACTGTACAATAATGGAAATGTTTCTACTGAACTTTTTCATGCATAATCCAGTTGGGCTATTCTTTGTAACTTCTGTAACACTTTCTCTTATTTCAAGGACCACTAATCCAGATGAATTAGATTAAAATCTAAATTTTCACATAAGGTGGGAGGATTTTCTTCAGCAAAACAGAAAACTAGAAGTCAAAAAAAAGAAGATACACATTTTTGAATAGATAAAAATTTTGTGTAGCAAGACTCCAAATTAACAAGGTTAATAACACACGGTGAATATTTTATAGGCAAAGAACTTCAAAGAAAAAGACCAAAAAGGGGCAAAGCCTATTCATAAAAAAGAAATGCAAGTGGTGGACAAATATATGAAAAGATGCTCAACCTCAGTTGCGGTCTGTGTTATAGTAATTAAACAAGGAGGCAGGTAGACTGAGGTGTCTCTAGTGCCTTGGTAACCTAGGTAAGCAAACCGAAATCTAAGTCAGAGTCAAGGCACTCGAATCCAAGAAAACATAACTGAAGAACAACTAATCATTAAGAGCCAACAAGGCTTCCCCAAATAAGGCAACTGCTTAAGCTGTAGCCAATCAGATAATTTCTTTGCTTTGCTTCTGATCTTCTCTGGAAAAGTCTTTCCCTTGGCTTCTGTCAGCAGAGCACTCCTAAACACTTTCAGTTTGGTGCTGCCCAACTTGAACGAATGTTTGCTGAAATAAACTCTTGTAAATTTTAATGTGCCTTGGTTTACCTTTTAACATCTGATAAATAAAAGTTAAAGCAATTATATAATCTATTAAGCTTGATCAAAATTACTTTTTAAAAAGGCATTGTTGGTGAGAATGAGAGAAAATGTGTACTTCACTGTGGTAGGAGTGTAAATTGTTGGTAATATGTCTAAAAATCAAAAGGGCATATAACGTGTGTCCACTCTTCAGAGTCTAGCCTAGGAAAATAAAAGTACTAGTACTTAAACATATTTATTATATAATTGCCTATAATGTAAAAAAGAAAGGAGATTTTAAAATATTGAATTAACCTGAATGCCCGTCTACAAGACTGTCTAAATAAATTATGGTAGATGCATACTAAGGAATATAAATCAGCTATCGAAAAAGTGTTAAATTTTTATCTATTGACCTAGAGGACTCTTCCTATGTATTAGATTAATTCTGTTTTTATTTAAAACTTATCCTACCCAAAGTGAAAAAATAAGTGTCTTGTAAGTATTTGTCTCTCATATAAGCATCTATAGAAAATATTTATAGTTTTATGAGCACTGTGGGAGACAATTATTGGGTCTGCTGCTCTGAAGCCATGAGTGGGGGATAAATCTATCTAGGGCAGAGCAATGAAACCGTATTGTTGGTTCTTTTCCTCACATAACAATAAGTCTGGAGACAAGCATCTGGACTAATGCATGGCTTCGAGAAGATAAGAAGGTCCCAGCCACACCTATCTTTCTGTTTCCTCACTCTTCAAAATGGGCTTTTGTCCCCACTGGTTTATGGCTTCTTGCATCTGTGGTCCAGGAAGAAAAAAAAAGGAGGGGGAGATCCTCTCCTTGTGAAGATTGCCTTTCATTTAGGAAAGATTGTCCTCTCCAAGGACATTCTTTTTTTTTTTTTTTTTTTTGCAGTACGCTGGCCTCTCACTGTTGTGGCCTCTCCCGTTGCGGAACACAACTCCGGACGCGCAGGCTCAGCTGCAATGGCTCACGAGCCTAGCCGCTCCGCGGCATGTGGGATCTTCCTGGACCGGGGCATGAACCCGTGTCCCCTGCATCGGCAGGCAGACTCTCAACCACTGCGCCACCAGGGAAGCCCCAAGGACATTCTTAATATGGCAAAAATGGGTGATTTGATTAATCAAATGTTTTTATTCTTATAAATGACCATACATGCTAGTGGGTGACCAATACTCATATTAGAGTGTAGAAAAATAACTCAATTAAAAATTATGAGAATATTTGATTCCTTGATGATACATCTAAAATGATTTAGAAGAAGGTAGACTTCTCTCTCTCTCTATTTCTGTATATAGACATGCACACACACTATCTCTGTCTTGTTTTCAGCTGAAGCCCTAAAACACTAGGTGCCAAGTAGTTCCATGTTTCCAAGTAAGTGCCAGGCTAAGTATGCAGCAATTGCAAAGGAATTTATAAAACACGGTTTTGTACTTCTTGACCCTCCCCCAATCCAAAGGTGAGGAGAGACCCAGAACATATTGAGAGTCTCTCCCACCCCAACGTCACCCTTGACAGGGCAGGAGGAGCAACTTTCCTTTATCTCAAGCCTACCTAGAAAGACCATCACACCCCCTGGAGGAGCTTAGTACTGGTTTCTTGGAGTTTGGGGGCACAGTGGTGTCTGAGTCACAACTTAAAACATGGAGTTGCCAGGAGCAGCCTAGTGAGCAGGAGCGAAGCTAATGTAGGGAAGCAGAGGAAGCCCACCCAGGCTTCTGCCAGCCAAGCTAAGGCAGCTTGAGTTAAGGCTGGAGAGAGAGGATAGAACTTTAAATGAAGTTGACAGCATTGTTTCTGTTTCTTATTGCATTGAACTGAACATGGAGTTACAGGGTTAAGAAATTTTTGTGACTAGAAGGAACTGGAGGATTTATCTGAGATCAACTAGAAAAATAATAGATCTTGACCTACATTTTCTCCAAGATGCAGGAAGGAAATAGCTCTTCAGAGCGGATTTGAATAAGCAGTCAGTGACAAGAACAAATAACATCTGACCCTCTGAATGTGTATGTATATGTCGAAATTCTTATGCAGGAATAGAGTCTTTAAAAGGATATACCAAATGATATGCAAATGAAGCAACTGACAAAGGATTAATCTCCAAAATTTATAAGCAGCTCATGCAGCTCAATAACAAAAAACAAACAACCCCATCCAAAAATGGGCAGAAGACCTAAATAGACATTTCTCCAAAGATATACAGACTGCCAACAAACACATGAAAGAATGCTCAACATCATTAATCATTAGACAAATGCAAATCAAAACTACAATGAGATATCATCTCACACCAGTCAGAATGGCCATCATCAAAAAATCTAGAGACAATAAATGCTGGAGAGGGTGTGGAGAAAAGGGAACACCCTTGCACTGCTGGTGGGAATGTGAATTGGTACAGCCACTATGGAGAACAGTATGGAGGTTCCTTAAAAACTACAAATAGAACTACCATATGACCCAGAAATACCACTACTGGGCATATACCCTGAGAAAACCATAATTCTAAAACAGTCATGTACCAAAATGTTCATTGCAGCTCTATTTACAATAGCCTGGAGATGGAAACAACCTAAGTGTCCATCATCGGATGAATGGATAAAGAAGATGATAAACAATGGAATATTACTCAGCCATAAAAAGAAACGAAATTGAGCTATTTGTAATGAGGTGGATAGACCTAGAGTCTGTCATACAGATTGAAGTAAGTCAGAAAGAGAAAGACAAATACTGTATGCTAACACATATATATGGAATTTAAGAAAAAAAAATGTCATGAAGAACCTAGGGGTAAGACAGGAATAAAGACACAGGCCTACTAGAGAATGGACTTGAGGATATGAGGAGGGGGAAGGGTAAGCTGTGACAATGTGAGAGAGTTGCATGGACATATATACACTACCAAATATAAAATAGATAGCTAGTGGGAAGCAGCCGCATAGCGCAGGGAGATCAGCTTGGTGCTTTGTGACTGCCTGGAGGGGTGGGATAGGGAGGGTGGGAGGGAGGGAGACGCAAGAGGGAAGAGATATGGGAACATATGTATATGTATAACTGATTCACTTTGTTATAAAGCAGAAACTAACACACCATTGTAAAGCAATTATACTCCAATAAAGATGTTTAAAAAAAAAAAAAGATATACCAGAGACTGGTAACAGTAATTGCCTCTAGAGAAGGAAAAGGAGGAACTAAGAGTGAAAGGAGGAGAGTTTTTCACTGCCCATTCTTTGGTCTCTGAATTATTGACCTTAGACATTTATTATTTAAGAAAAATTTGATTTTAGAAGTGTCACTGGAATTTTGCAGTGGCTCTGATTTATCTTTGTAAGCATCAATTACAAATTGCATAAACATGCTGAAAGCAACTATACTCTAATAAAAATTTTTAAAAAAGAATTTAAAAAACGATGCTGAGAAGTAGCAAGGTCTGATCAATAGAAATACCAATAAAAGGAGCTAACCAAGAGATTCAAGAATCCTGAATTAGCTGTTTCCTTGAAATCTGAAATGCTATCTACTTTTTAATCAAACTTATCTTAGGGAGTGAAAATCATAGAAGAGTTTTCGTTTTATAATTTTTTGTATGTGGTTGAAATTTCCAATCACGAATATGATCAACATATATACTTTTTCAAAACACGTATTATACCTTTGTGTACTGCTTGACCACAAACAGCAACAATGATAAATACAAACTTACACTTTTCAAGTTCTTCGAAGTCTACTTTGCAGATTATTTATCCACTCAATCGTTTACAGCAAATCATTATAACATGCAAGCTCAGTACTGTGTTATAATCATGAAATATTAGTCAATAAGAAAAACACCCCACTTTATTCCTACAAACTTTGACGGTGCACCAAAGTGAACATTTTTTGTGGGTTTTTTCTATAGGCGTATTCACCTTAATTTCTGTGGGAAAATTTTTGGAACATTTTGCTATTGATACGGACTGTAGAAGTTGATCCTAATTACTATTTTTCATTTAATGAATTTCTTTGCCATGACCATATTTTATTGTTGCTGTTGTTATGTAGGTTTTAGGACACTGATGCCTCAGAATTGTTTGCCCACAGTGGAGGACCATATCCTGATCATGGAAGTTAAAGTCCTCTTATTTCTTGGAAGCAGAATTAGATACATGATTATTTGCTGACATGGCAGTCAACTTTCTCCATTCTCCCCATGATCTATGTCATTTTGAGTTGACTTAGGTTGTTGATTCATTATTCCTGAGAAGGCCACGGTGACCTCCTATTCTGTAGTTTAGCAAACTTAAAGCTCTGCTATGCTGTCCTATGACTCCTGTATCTCTGATAAGATTTTTGAGGCCAAGAGAAAATATTTTAGTTTCCCTCACATTGCTTATTTGTGAGGTAGGAAAAGTCATGGACTAGTCAAAATAATGCACAAGATTCTGAAATATTTTGTGCTAAGTAGATATAGGTGAATTTCATATTATCCCAATTTCCTATTATTTCTGAATTGTGCATACAATCTTAGAAAGTTGACTTCCTACCTTTTAAGAATTCCTGGATCTCATCGTTCTAGTTTACAAAACCACTCTTTACAAGCATGGGCTTCATGGTCAGAGATCATGGTTTAATGCTGGTTCTGACCCTTAATGAGCTTGAGCAAATCCCTTACCTCAGGAAAATCAGTGTTCTGATTTAAAGTATGTTGCTGAGGGAATTAAAAACATTGGCACCTACAGAATATTTGGTGCTTGGCAAATGTTGTTTTGCATCATTTTACATATGCCACCTCGTTAAATCCCCATAGCAAACTTGTAAAGTGTGTTTTATTAATCTAGTCTCCTAAATAAGGAAAGTGAAAGTGGCAGAGCTGGGCCTGGATCTCAAATGAGATCTTTCAAATCAGCAAAGAGTGAGAGAGTGGCATGTACATGTATACACTACCACATGTAAAACCGATAGCTAGTGGGAAGCAGCCGCATAGCACAGGGAGATCAGCTCGGTGCTTTGCGACCACCTAGAGGGGTGGGATAGGGAGGGTGGGAAGGAGGGAGATGTAAGAGGGAAGAGATATGGGGATATATGTATATGTATAGCTGATTCACTTTGTTATAAGGCAGAAACTAACACACCATTGTAAAGCAATTATACTCCAATAAAGATGTTAAAACAAACAAACAAACAAAAAACACATAAGTAAATTCATGAAATTCTTTATGATACCAAAAAAAAAAAAAAAATCAGCAAAGAGAATGGTTTGGGGAAGACAAAGAACATACTTCCATAGATGCATATAAATTGTTATATATTGGACCTGTAGGAAAAGAACATTTATCTTCATTTTTTTTCTTGTATCTAACTCTAAATGTAGACTATCTACATTAAAATTTCTCAACCCTATTAGACCCACTGCTCCCTTTTTATAACAATAAATTGTAACCCTACCTTTACTATCCTGAAATAATATTTATAGATAACCTACTATACCCAGGAATGTATATCTAATCTATCTAGCTAGCTAGCTAGCTAGCTAGCTAGCTATCATCTATCTACCTATCTAACTGATACCCCTACTATAATACAAGGAGAAATAAAGGATAGCAATTTAATAAAATAATTTGTATTTTAATACAAAATGCTCAGGCATAATCACACTAGAAATCACATATAAAGAACATCCCTATATATAGAACCACCAGGAATGTGACAGCTGTAGATACATACCTACTGAATCCTATTTAACCTAAAGACTGAACAATAGTTTCTAAGTCCAAATACTCTACTTCATTTGTTTTCATATATATAAATATATATAAGTTATAGACATTATATCAATATATATAAATTATATATATAATTTTAAGATATAGATCTGAGTGCAATTAAAAGAAATAGTACAAAGAAATCTGCCTCCTTTACCCCGTTTCCTCTCATGGTAATGTCTTGCAACACTACAGTAAAATAATGCTACCAGGATATTGACATTGATATAGTCGAGATATAGAACATTTCCAGCACCACTAGGATCCTTCATGTTGCTCTTTTATAGCTACGTCCACTTCCTTTTCATTCTACTGATGCCTTAATCTCTGCCAACCACAAATCTGTTATCCATTTTATCTTCTCAAGAACGTTGCATAAATGGATCATACAGTATGTAACCTTTTGGGATTGGCTTTTTTCTTTTTTAAAAAATGTATTTATTTTATTTTTGGCTGTGTTGGGTCTTCGTTGCTGTGTGCAGGCTTTCTTTAGTTGCAGCGAGCAGGGCTACTCTTTGTTGTGGTGCGCGTGCTTCTCATTGCCGTGGCTTGTCTTTGTTGTGGAGCATGGGCTCTAGGCGCACGGGCTTCAGTAGTTGTGGCATGAGGGCTCAGTAGTTGTGGCTCGTGGGCTCTAGAGCTCAGTAGTTGTGGCTCAGTAGTTGTGGCACATGGGCTTAGTTGCTTGGCGTCAAGTGGGATCTTCCCCGACTAGGGATCGAACCCGCGTCCCCTGAATTGGCAGGTGGATTCTTAACCACTGTGCCACCAGAGAAGTCCCTACAGGGCTATTTTAAGCTAGATTCTTAGAAACTATTTCTCAAGCCTTCTTTCCTTTCTGATATTCAGATAATGTCCTGCTCCAGAAGAATCTCCTTCTAGTCTACATGACCTTGTAACAAACCACTTCTACTTTTCAGTTTCTGTATCCATAAACCTTTTTAGTCCATCTTTTTACTCCATTATATCTTTTGGTTACCAGCTGTCTATGAAAAAAGCTGTTGAAGAAGTGAACTTTGTCTGGGACTGCATCCATTATCAGCTCACTGTACATATTAATGACCTGGTCATTCAGCCAATTCTGACCATGTAGGGTTGCCAGATCCTCCATATCCAGCATGTGCTTATTGTAGAAGATACGGAAGTTGCATTTTTGATGTCTGGCCTGATAGTTTCTTATTTCCCTATTGATAAATGGTTTTCTATTGGAAAAGTCTTCGTTAAAGACACCTTTTAATCTTCCAAGGTCATCTTTTTCACTGAGTGGGACCAAACTGACATACTTCTTCATAACCTCATCCAGGAATCCAGAAAAGCAGATTGACAGCTGTTCACCATCCACTGGAGAGGCTTTTTGACTGTTCTTCCCACCTCCCACTTGATTTTCTAGTTTGAGTCCACTGCCTGTCAGAGGAGCCTCCAGTGGACTTTTACAGTAAGGGTGGTCCAGCAACTTAGAACTAAGAATGTTCTGCTTGAAAGATCCATCCTCATCCCACTGGCATGAGCTCTCATTCTGAACAGTGTCTTTGGACACAGGCCCATCTACACTACTCACAGATTGATCTGCCCCTGACACTGACAGTTTTACTGTGTCATCATTGACAGTACTTGTCCGATTTTCCTGACCCAGAGCCATAACTTCTCTCTCAGTTTCCAAGATAAACATGTTACTAGAATGATGTTCTGGTAAGGGGATGTCATGAATCAGTTCTGTACACTCCCACTTAGGAGAGGAAGAGGCTGACTCGCCCCAGGTGCATTGTGGCACTGCCATTCTGTTGGTCAGGGAATGCTTCATCTAAACTAAGCTCCTTGCCCAAGAGAGGGCTTCCTTTAGTGTGGCCATGAGGCACATGAGAGTTCTTTCCCTTCACCACAGCATTGCTGTCCATATCTGGAAGGTATGGTTAATGCCGACAAGAAGGCTCTTCAGGTTCTGGGGAAGGGAATGGGCTGCAACTGCCACCCGCACTGTTCTCCATAAGGGTCTCTTGATGGTCCCCAGTGACCTGCACCCAGTTTTGCTGGGCTTTTTTTAGCTTGCAAGCTTTGCTTTTTGTTCTGAAGTGCTGGGATCTGAGAACCCTGTACCGAAATCTAATCATGGATCATTTCTCATACATCATATGAGGAGATACTTTTATTCTTCTCTGTTAAGTTGAAACTTTTTTTGGAATCAGGGGTCCCTCATTCCTGTGGTGCTCCAGCCCTTGGTAGCAGCCATAACAAAAGCTCTTTCTCTTATGGTTGCTCAAGGTGACCACAATTGTGCCACTCTCACCTGGACTCTGGCTCTCCCCATTGAACTTCATAGGAAGACGAGAAGCCTGTGGCTCCATCCTAGGTCTGTGACCACTGGCCTGACTTAAAACACTATTTGCTGGTACGTCAGCAGCTGCCTTCAAGAGACTTTTCTCTCCAGAATATTCATGATCAGATCAGAGTTCTTTGCTGATGATAGCAACTTCTCTGCTTGGAATTTCAGGAAGGTACTTGAGGAGGAAATGAAGTGTTTAGTGTCCTTTCTTTTCACTTTAGAGGACAAAGTACTAAGATTCTGAACAGCCATATTGGACTTTGTCTTAGCAAAAAGGGGTTCATCCTGGATCCATATTTTCTGGATTTGAAGGGCCTTCTTTCTGCATTGGAAATGCCTCAAATGCCTGCTCCAAGTAACTGGCCTTCCCAACTTGGCTTTCAGAATGCACAACTGTTGATGAAAGTAGAACTTCTTAAAGCCTCCAAACCCAGTATTCCATTTTTAAGAAAAGGCTAAGTGGATTCCTTTCCTCCATAGAATTTTCATCTGTTTTTTCATTTTTCTGATGCATAATGAGATCTGAAAGCAGCTATGCCCCTCTCTGCTGGAACCTGTCACGCCATGGGTCCAGAGGCTGCGGCAGCTTGGACTGCGGCTCCACCTTCGCCAGCTTTAGGGGAAAGCCCGTCAGCCAGCAGGCATCTGGCCTGCTTACAGCGACCATGGCCGCCGAGCTTCCTCTGGAAGGGTTGGCTTTTTCCACTCAATCTACTTTTCTGGAGGTTCATCCAGGTATTACATGTATCAGTAAGTCTTTCCTTTTTATTGCCGAGAGTATTCCATGGTATCGATGTATCATAGACTGATTAACCATTCACCCGTTGAAGGACACCTGGGTTTTGTTTTGGTTTTTTGTTTGTTTTAATTTGGGGCTCTAACGAATAAGGTTATATTATGTATAGGCTTTTGCTTGAAAATAAATTTTCCTTTCTCTGGGATAGAAGCCCTAAGAGTGTGGGTCATGTGATAGCTGTATGGTTAATTTTTTGAAGAAAATGACAAATTGTTTTCTGGAGTAGCTGTGCCATTTTACATTCACCCAGCAAAGTACTGGGTGATCTAATTTCTCCTAATTCTCATCAGTATTTGTTGTTATTTTATTTTAGCTATTCTGATAAGAGTATAATAAAATCTCATTTTGATTTTAATTTGCATTTCCGTTATGGTTAATGATCTTGAACATCGTTTCATGTGCTTATTTGCCATCTGTATATTCTCTTTGATAGTCATTTTTTAAAAACCTATCTTCTAATTGGATTGTTTTGTTTACTGTTGAGTTTTGAGAGTTCCTTTTTATGTGTTCTAGATATTGGTTGTTTGTCAGATATATGGTTTGCAGTTATTTTCTCTCACTCTGTAGCTTTTTCATCCTTTTAACAGTATGTTTTGCAGAGCAAAAGGTTTATTTTGATGATGCCCAGTTTATCAATTTTTCCTTTTATGGATCATGCTTTTGGTGTCAACACTAAAAACTCTTTGCCTAGCTCTGGAAACTGAGGATTTTTTCCTCTTTTTTTTTCTAATAATTTTATGTTTACATTTAAGTCTGTGGTCCACTTTGAGTTAATTTTTCCAAAAGATGTAAGAAATAGGTCGAAGTTCTTTTTGTTTTTATTTTTGGCTTATGGATGTTCAATTGTTCTAGCACTGTTTGTTGAAGAGTCTGTCTTTCCTCCACTGATTACTATAGCTAAATATTAAGTCTTGAAATCAAATAGACTGGTCCTCCCCTTTCATTCTTTTCTTTTCAAAATTGTTTTAATTGTTCTTCATTTGTTGATGAGAAAGAGCTGTGTGACTTTGCAAAAAAAAACCCAGAGGGAGGATAGTATTCCCTTTGGAGGGTGATTGTGAGATTATGGGCACTGACACATATAAAGTACTTAATATAGTACCTGGCATATGATGCAGACACTTAGCTTTCTTCCTGTTGATTCTAAACCAACCATCAAAAATCTACACATACACACACACACAGACTCTCTCCCCCAGTAATACTGTATATTATGTTCTCTGTTTTATGTAAATGTGTTATATATGCAACCAGGTAAGAAATATGCCTTCAGTAAGAAATACATGTGAAGGAAACAACTCAAAAGGACTAGCTGTTACTCTCATCCACATCTGTAAATAGGAACTATCCAGTCTCCATTTCCTTCCCATACCTTCAGTTTGAGATATAAGCTCTGATAAGGACATCAACTGGGAGGTTATGGTCTCATCCAAACAGCAACAGAACTCATGCCCAGCCAGGAGACAGTGAGATAGGTTCCCAACAGGAAAATAAAAAGTGAGTATAAATATTGTCTAACTCATCAGAACCTGTTTCTGAATTGGATATTGACTATTGCTGGCAAAAGGGTAATGCCCTATTCCACTTTAGCCCACTGGCCTCCCTGCTGTTCCTCCCACTTTCCAGATACATTGTGACCTTTGCCCTGGTTGGAATGTTTTTCCCCCAGATATCCACATGGCTCTATCTTTCATCTCCTTCAGATGTTATTCAAGTGTCACTTTCTCACAGAGGTCTTCTCTGCTCAGTCTATTGAAATCACTCTACACAACCCCTAAACCCAAAAAAGTCTTCTTCCCAGCTTTATTTTTCTTCTTGGCTCCTATCACCATCTAGCATAGAACACGTATATTTGACAAATTTGGTTAGATTTCACGTACTAACTTGTAAGCTCTATGAAGGCCTTTATTTCACTGTTGTATACTATGTACCTAGAAAGGTGTTTCTATGTAGTAGTCACTTGATAAATATTTGTGGAATGAATCAAGTAGAGAGGTTTCAAAAGACCATTGGAGAATGTCATGGCTTTTAACTATAATACTTTAAATCTAAGATCAGTGGCAACCTTAATAGGGAAGATCTTAATATCCATTTCTTCTAGGAGAATGTCAACTAAATAAACATATATAATAGATAAATACATGTTTCACAGATTCTCCTATTTCCTTTCCCAAATCTTAACCCACTCTCCTGCTGCCCTCTCCCCTTCCAAAAAAAGACGACAGATTAAAGGAAAAGTGCATTTCTTGCCCATTGGCCTTCTCCTCTCATTCCACTGCTCAGGACCAAAATCTTGGATACTTTCTCATACCTACTTTCAATTCAGGATCTATGATTACTCTCACGATCTTCACTGCTATTGTCTCTTGAAGCCACAATGAGCTTTTGCCTGAAATACAGCAAATTGTCTTCTAATTGGTTTCTCTACTTCGAAATCTGATTCTCCACAATCTATTTCCAAATCAGCCAGAGTGTTATGGACTGAACTGCGTCTCTCTAAAATTAATATGTTTAAGCTCTAACCTCCAATGTAGACACAACCTTTGAGACAGTCAGAGACAGAGCCTTTATAGAGGTAGTTAACATTATGTAAATACGGTCATAAGGTTAGGGCACTAATCTGATAGGCCTCTCTCCTTATAATAAGCAACAGGGGAGAACTCAGTCTCCACCATGTGAGGGCACAGCAAGTAGGGAGCCGACTTCAGGCCAGGAAGAGAGCTCTCACCAGAACCCAACCACGCTGGCACCCTCATCTTGGACTTCCAGCCTTTAGAAGTGAGAGAAAATAAATTTCTGTTGTTAAAGCCACCCAGTCTATGGTACTAGTAAGCCTAAACTGCCTAATACATAGAGTAATTCTTTTAAAAGCTAAGTTACACCATGCCATCCCTCTGTGTGGAACCCTCCATTGGCTTCTTACTCCTCTGAATATTAGTTAAGAGCCCTAAAAATCCTAGAAATTGCCTTTAGGAACCTATAAATTCTGGATTTTCTTTCCTTCTTAATCTCATTTCCTACTACTCTCCCCATCCATCACTTCCTTCAACCACACTGGCCTCCTCTCTTGTGCTTGAACCCACCAGGCGTGTTTCCATTTCAGGACCTCTGCACCAGCCGTTCCTTCTGCCAGAATCCTCTTTTCTCAGTACTGTCATGATTCACTCCTCACTTCCTTTGAGCCTTTGCTCAAAAGTTAATGACTTAATGAAAAAAATAATGCATTTGGGGCATCTATTTCTAAATGTCAGTTTAATATACTTGCAACTTTATAGTTAGATTGTATCATCCATTATAGCTTAAAGGAATACTTAAGTTATAGCTTCCTTTTATTAACAAAATGTTTGGTTTTCAATACCCTCAAGAACTATTGCAATAAATCCAAATAATATTCCAGTTCCTGATTATAATAGGAATGAGAGTCAATAAATTAGATCACCTGAAATGAGCTTATATTTTTAGTGATTTAGATGGTTTTTATTTTGTTTTTGTTTTTTTTGCAGTATGTGGGCCTCTCACTGTTGTGGCCTCTCCCGTTGCGGAGCACAGGCTCCGGATGCGCAGGCTCAGCGGCCATGGCTCACGGGCCCAGCCGCTCCGCGGCATGTGGGATCTTCCGGGACCGGGGCACGAACCCGTGTCCCCTGCATCGGCAGGCGGACTCTCAACCACTGCGCCACCAGGGAAGCCCTAGATGAGTTTTCTCAGCAGGTATTTGGTAAGTACCCACTATGAAAGGTTGACTGGCCACTGCGGATCAAAAATAAAATAGTCCCTACTTCGAGCAGCTTACAGATTAGTAGCAACCAATTCATGTTAAAATAATAATTGGTTTTAACACAAAGCAAAATTTAAATACAATTCTTTGGTAGTTTTTAATTTATTTCCCTTTTTAAATTAGATCCAAGTAAAAGTATATTCCTCTTTTTGTAAATTATTCTCATTAAACAAATTATATATCAACTAGCATAGAGATATATGTGTAATTATTTTCCCCAAAATTAGCACTAGTCATCTATAAGTGATGCTTGCATCATTTAAAAAATAAGCATGGGGCTCCCCTGGTGGCGCAGTGGTTGAGAGTACGCCTGCCGATGCAGGTGACGCGGGTTCGTGCCCCGGTCCGGGAAGATCCCACATGCCGCGGAGCGCCTGGGCCCGTGAGCCATGGCCGCTGAGCCTGCGCGTCCGGAGCCTTGCTCCGCAACGGGAGAGGCCACAACGGTGAGACGCCCGCGTACCGCCAAAAAAAAAAAAAAAGCATGTATCACAAAACATGTTAGAACAGTATTTTCAATAACAGGACTCGACCCCAAGAACTAAAATAGAAAAGTGATGTGATATCCATAAATGAAACCAGTAAATTTAGCCAAGAGCCAGAGGTTTCGGTGCAGAGCACTCCTACAGGGTTTCTGGCAAAAAGTTTGACCTGGTTCTAACAGGCAGCATCTCCTATTTAAAAGTTTCACTCCTCCCCGACACATCCGTGGAAAACCTATTGGCGCGCGAGCTCTTCCTTTCAGCAACAACCTCTTCGGTTCAAGATAAACTAAGTTGCAGAAGCTACCTGATTGGCTAAGAAATAATGACGTAAGATTTCTCAAGCCCACTGAGAATCGTCCTCCCCTAGCCTGCCTCAGATTCCGCTTTCCGATTGGTTATTACGGCAAGAAGGCGGGGCCAACTGCTGAAGTTGACCTCTGGGTCGGGAACCCCAGCAAACATGGCGGCGGCCAGGTGCTGGAGGCTTGTGCTCCGTGGTTCAGGGCTGTCACTGCACACCGCGGCCGAGGCCGCCGTCAAGGCTCCCGAAGTGACCGGCCCAGATGTCGCGGCAGCCCCAGTCGCGCGCTACCCGCCGGTCGTAGCCTCTCTGACTGCCGACAGTAAGGCGGCACGGCAGCGGCGAGTGGAGCGATGGCAGGCCACGGTGCACGCGGCCAAGTCGGTAGACGAGAAGCTGCGAATCCTCACCAAGATGCAGTTCATGAAGTACGTAGTTTACCCGCAGACCTTCGCCCTGAACGCCGACCGCTGGTACCAGAGCTTTACCAAGACGGTGTTCCTATCGGGCCTGCCGCCGCCGCCGCCTGCCAGGCCCGATACCGAGCCCGCGCCGGCTCTGGACGTAGTGGCCCTGCGCGACGCCGCCTGTGATTGCCTACTGCAGGAGCACTTCTTTCTGCGGCGCAAGAAGCGTGTGCCTCTTTACCTGGAACATGAGGCCATCACCTCGCCTTTCTTGGACCAGCTGGTTGCCTCCCTCACGGGCCTGCTCAGCGCTCGCAATCCGGCCCTGGCTAACGCCGCCCTCGGTGAGCCTCGGGCCCGCCACTCCGGGCGGGGGAGGTGGGGATGGTAGGGGACCTCTCTGCGCCAGATTTGCCCCCTTTTTCTTTCTTTCTGCTTGGTCAGTTTTTTTTCTCAGTCCTTTCGCTCCTGGCTGGCGACAGCGTCCGGAGACTGGGTTCTCGTGCATGTGCTGCCACCTACTCACTGTACAACCCTAGGCTAAGTAGCCTGAGCCCTCCAGGACTGCTTTGTGAAGGTCCAGACAAGTGTTGGTTAAGAAAAGGGGCTCCTGGAGAGCGGGACAGGCCTGGGGTTGCCTTTTAGCTCTTCCATCAAAAAGTTACTGACCTTATGTTAGTTTATAAACCGATTTTGACCTAGTTTTTCTCATTTTCAAGATGAGAATACGATAATAGTACTACTTGGTCATAGATAGAACTGTTAAGATTAAAGGCGATATTGATTAAAATACCTAACGTGTATTCGGTACTCTCTATGTACCTGGCCCTGTTCTAAATTTTATATGTGCCAAATTTAATCCTCACAGTAACTTTACAGTAGGCAGCATTGTTTTATAAATGAAAAAACAAACAGATCCAAGGTACAGAAACGTAAAATGTATCTAGTTAAAGAGGCTACAGCTGGTAGATTTGGAGGACGGGCTTCAAACCCAGCCATTCTGGGTTCTCAGTAAACAATCGGCAACTTCTGTTTTACTGTTAACATGCAGGCATGAAAAATAATTAATGGATAGACAGTTTTAAAAATCAGTGTTTCTGACGTGTTCATCATTTTATATCAGCCACCCAGTAGGTATCTTAATAAATATCTATTGAATTAACGTTACTGTGACTGTAGGTATGTGCTCAACTGAGTCTTGTAGTGTTCTTGTTTCTTTCATCCCAGTTGGGAATGAAGTGGTCTTGAGACAAGTGTCACAGACTTTGCTCATGATTGATGGCCTGGGAAAGTTGACAATCTCGTCAAAACCCAGGTTCCTCTTCTGTATAATGGAGATAACAACTATACATACCTTTGAGAGTTATTGTGAAGATTGAATTAGTAATTCATAAGACAGCTCTGACTCTTAATAAACTTTTTATTTCTGGTGAATGATGCTGCTGTTAGTTTTATTTTATGTTTGTCCTTAACTGAGAAACCTCTTTGGTTACAATGCTTAGTGTAGTGTGGCACAAGTAGACAATAAAGGTTTGAGCGTTATTTTAAAGTTGTGATTGTTTAAGTTAAATTATTACATAATCCAGACGCTATATCTTACATCAAAGAGTAATTTTTGATGTATTTTCAGCTAGCACAGTCATTCTTGAGTTCTGTATTGCAGAGTTTGGTGTGCTTACAATAACTAAATTCATCTAAATTATCATATAAAAAATTTTTGAATATCTTTTGATAGACTGTAAACGCCCAGTTCACTTCTACTGGTTGCGTGGTGAAGAAATTATTTCTCATGGTCATCGGAAAGGTCGAGTTGATGCTTTGAGATACCAAATAAATGATAAACCACACAACCAGATTCGAATATCCAAACAACTACCTGAGGTAAAGATTTATTGCATATGTTTCTGTTGACAGTTGAGGAGGAAGTGTTATAGCAGGCTAGGTAATGGGCTACGTAGGATAAAAAGTTTTGGATAGAACCCTTTTCTTTCAAGTGTATTTGGAATATATCTCAGCTATAATTCTTTTTCAGCTTTTTAACTTGCTATAGTATATATATTTTGCAGAGGTCAAATAATCGTTTTAAGTGGGGTTAAGTCCTCAGTTTTTAGGACCATACAAATCTTTTTTTTTTAATGAAAATACTGATAATAGTTTATGATTGTAATTTACGGTAAAGTACCCTACCTAATTATAAATCAAGGCATTTTTACAGCTATAAGCTGGTCATCTTATGTGTATACACTTCTTTTGGAGAAAACAAGTGTGTTTTGAGTATCATCTGTATGTCCATGTCAGTGGTTGGCACATTTCTTCTGCAGAGGTCCAGATAGTAAATATTTTAGGCCTTGAGCGTCATAAGTCTCTGTTGCATTCTCAGTTCTTAACATGTAACAGCAGCCGTGTACCATAGGTAAATGAATTTGCATGACTGTGTTCCAATAAAACTTTAGAAAAACAGGTGGCTGGCTGGATTTGGCCCATCACTAGATGGTAGTGTTAAATCATTTTGTAAAATCATCTCATTTTTAAGATTTTTAAATCTATTAAGAATGTGACTAAAACATATGCTAGTGTTGCTGTGAATTCACTTATGACTTTTTCTTTAAGTTTGTGCCGCTGGATTATTCTGTACCTGTAGAAATCCCAGTTATGAATTGTAAGCCAGACAAACTTCCATTATTCAAACGGCAATATGAAAATACCATATTTATTGGTAAGTTTCGTCTTTTAATACATGAGTTCAAAGTGTCCTGTGCAAATTTGCATAATTAATTCTTTTATTTATTTATTTATTTTGCGGTACGCGGGCCTCTCACTGTTGTGGCCTCTCCCGCTGCGGAGCACAGGCTCCGGACGCGCAGGCTCAGCGGCCACGGCTCACGAGCCTAGGCGCTCCGCAGCATGTGGGATCTTCTGGGACTGGGGCACGAACCCGTGTCCCCTGCATCGGCAGGCGGACTCTCAACCACTGCGCCACCAGGGAAGCCCCATAATTAATTCTTGATGACCAAGAGGTTCAGATAGTCTATAAGCAATGTAATTCATCTCAGGTTGCAGTTCGCATGAAAATTGGAAAGAAAATATTCTTTCAGCTTGCCATTTAAAATTTTACTTGTTTCTACTGAATTAACAGTATTTAACAAATAGTTATGTTTATTAGGCTTTGTTGATTTATTATTTATATAGAAAAGTAATTTGTGTTTTTTCAAAAGTAAACAGGTAAGAACTGGATTTGAGGTAGTGATTGGCTTTTTTTTTAACAAAAGCCTCCCATTTGTGCCACACACTGATAACCATCAGGAATATAAAAATTAATAAGGCCTGATCTCTGTGCTCATGCAGCTTATACTTTGGCTGTTTTTTCTTTGTTTATTAATTCCTAGCTGATTGAGGAAGATTTTTAAGAAAGCAGCTTCTGCTGGTCCTCCAGAACTGTTTTATCAGTCCCTTCTCAGTCACTGTGGTCTTAGAGAGTGAATTATGGGGAACTTTTGGTTGAAAAGACTTTACCACTAAAACCAAGAATTTCAGCATTATAAAGGAAGTTTTTAAAGTCATGAAGCGTTTGTATCCTTTGGTGATTATGACCAGCAGAATAACAAAACTCCTAGTGATGACCGAGGAGTTTGAGAAAACTGAAATAATAGGGAATTTTAAATAAATTTTACATATATTCTTTTGACTTATGCTATATCATAGTGAGCCGATGATAGCTAGCAGATTGTACTTTCAGATGAAATTTATTGTAATCAATAAAATAAATAAGCCAAGCTTTCCGTTTGTGTATTTTGAATGCTGATCACATAATGAGTTAGAGGAGACAGATAGCCTTGAACCAAATACTGAGGACATGTGCTGCAGATATTCTACTTGTGTATTTCATCTGAAATGTTTTTATTTTGCTCTTCAGGCACAAAGACAGCAGATCCACACTGTTATGGACATACCCAGTTTCATCTGCTACCTGACAAATTAAAAAGGGAAAGGCTCTTGAAACAAAACTGTGCTGATCAGATAGAAGTTGTTTTTAGAGCTAATGCTATTGCAAGCCTTTTTGCTTGGACCGGAGCACAGGCTATGTATCAAGGTAAAACTAGTTTTATGGCATTATAGTTATTGGAAGACATTTTAAGAATTTAATAGATCAGATTGTTTTCCTTGGGTTAAAATGTAGGCTGAATCTTCACATTTTGAAAACTTTTGCATTGGCACAAAATGCAGTTGTTTTAAAGTCCATAATTAAATATTTTACATTTGTAGTTGGTAAGTGGCACTTTGGTAGTTACTCTGATCTTTTACTTTGACCATTTTTGTGTGAATGTATTTTTTTCTGATGATGTTCTCAAGCATTTCAAAGACCACCTGAGTCAGCTCTGTAGATGACAGCAGCTTTCTGAAACTAGAAAATGAAATGTTTTCATGGATTAAATTTTAGATTAAATCACAGTTATGATATATAACTTCTTTGAAGGCCATATCTAGGGTGTGAGTTAGGAGACTGTTCATTCAGTTAATGGCTTATGGTTTTTACATACCAGGTGCTGTTGGCCTTGGAGATACAGTGTTGAGTGAGAGAGACAGATCCTGCTCTCCTGGAGCTTATGTTATAGTAAGGAGAGTAAAATATAATAAACATGTAGTATTTTTAGCTAGTGGTGTTACTCTGGAGAGACTATACTAGATGAGGGGTAGAATGATGCATAGGTTGCAGGTATAAATGAGGCGTGGGGCAGAATCTATTTAAACAGAGTTAATTCAGGGGAGGTCTCTAAAAAAATGACATCTGAACAGAGACCTGAATGGTGAGGAGCTGCCTTTGCACAAACCTGGGAGAAGGACACTTCTAGGCAAGAGGAATGGCAAGTAACTCTGAGCTAGGAACGGACTTGAAGTGTTGAAGGAACAGCATGAAGGCTGATGAAGAAAGGGAGGGGGAGAATGGAAAGCGATAGCAGGTGAGAGAGGAAGCTGGAGGCATGCCATGGAGGACTTTTAGAGCCAGCCCATTGTGAAGCATTTGGATTTTGTTACAATACAATATATACCTAGATTACTCCTATATAAGCATCCGTGAGGAATTTAATACAGATTTAATTGCTGCCAGGCTCACCTTTTTCCTTTATATATATATATGTATATATGTACACATATATGTATACACACATGTGTATATATATATATATATATATTTTAACCTTACACTCACAATTGTTGACTTACGTTTTTGTAATAGAAATAAATGGATAAAGTAGGAATAGGAGTAGACAGAATCAGAAAAAGTAGAAGGAAACTTTCTTGAAGATACTAGAATGGCATTGTTCATTCATAAAAGATATTCTTTTCACAGTATAATTCTATATTTTAACAATACTGTTTATTGGCTATCTTCATTAAAGCTGATATAAAATATGTGTGGCAAAATTTATAAGTTACTCCTTGGCCCTGGCAGTTGGATTTAAAAGTATTAAAGCCAGTTAGCCTGGAACAAGAAGCAGCCAGAAAACTTGAGTTGTAAAGGTATTAAGATACCCTGGAACCTTATGATGACGTAAAATACACTAGGCAAAATGAAAGCAACTCATAAAATCAATTTTGAATTATAAATTAAGACACAGAATTCATCTAATTACATGGTTGAAGTTCTTAGAAAGTCAAGTTTTTTTCTGAAGGGCGTTTTTTTTGGTAGATTTGGTGAAGTAAATGGCTGTAATGGTTATTGGGTGTTAGATGCTGCTGGTATAAGGAAAATTTGAACATATTTGAGGTTGTGAGTAATCATGTGGTTAGTACCAGATGTAGGAGAGATCTGCATAGATAGAGCTTGCTGCTCTTCTTAGATGAAGTGAGTTAAGGTTGAAAGCTGATGAAGTCCAAAGTTGTTGAAAAGGTGTATCCTGAACTTTGGGGATAGTAGAGGGAAGGAAATAGTTCTTGATGCAGAAATGGAATATAGGATTAGAATGGAGAAGATAGGGAAAACTTCGATATCTTTAGGAATTTGGTAGGTAAAATATATAGGTTTTAGGAGTTATTTTATATCCTCCAATGTGTGTGTTTTGTTTTGGTAAAATATATTCTGTATGTAAGTTTCAGCATAACTTTCTTCTACAGGATTCTGGAGTGAAGCAGACGTTACTCGACCTTTTGTCTCCCAGGGTGTGATCACAGATGGAAAATACTTCTCCTTTTTCTGCTACCAGTTAAACACTTTGGCGCTGACTGCACAAGCTGATCAAAATAACCCTCGTAAAAACATATGTTGGGGGACACAAAGTAAGCCTCTTTATGAAACAATCGAAGATAATAATGTGAAAGGTTTTAATGATGATGTTTTACTTCAGATAGTTCACTTCCTACTGAATGGACCAAAAGAAGACAAATCACAGCTGTTGGTAAACTAAGAAAAAACATTTGATTTGAGACTTTGGGAATACTTAAATTTCACTGAAGGAACAATAAAAGGAATTTTAATAATGAGACTTCTGTCAAATATTAAATGTACTGATTTTCAGGCAAACATTTCTTATGTTAACCTCTGATTAGACCTTTCATTTGGCTCAAAATACATCACTAAAGGATTTAATTTTAGATATAGTATGTCGATTAAAAATAATTTTACTTATATGTGACTAACTGATGAGACTAATTGAGCAATCATCAATACCTGGTATTAACTGTGTGTGTAAGCTCATACTACTTGCTGCATACCACTCACTGCATGACAGGCCAGTAATTTGAGAGACAAGGTGTTGGCGTAAGGAAAAATGATGTTATTTGGAAAGCCAGTGAGCCAAGATGGCGGACTAACATCCTGAAGAATTATTTTAATTCAGGGTAGAATTCTAGCTTCTTTTATGCTAGGGAAGGGGGAAGCAGGGTGCCTGATAAGCTTGTGGACAGTCTCCTGACTGGTTGGTAATGAGATAACCAGGTGGTATTTTGGGAGTCAACATTAATCAGCCTTCTGGTTCCAACCTGGCTGGGGTGTATGTGCTTGTGGTCAGCATGTAGTTAACTTTTTCTACGTGGTGAGAATTTTACTATCTATAAAACAACTGAAGTGTATGGCTCAGAATATTATCTATAGCCCTCAAGGAGGAACTAAAGGTCTTTGACGCTGTTTTGTGGCTAAATTATTATTTTGTCTTGCTTGACTATTTTCCTTTGTTTCTGCATTGTCTCATTTCTCTGACTAAATTTGCTGTTTGGAACTCAGGGAAGGCCTTGGAGGCTGAAGCTTTTCTACAAACAAGAGGCAGGGGATATGGGGGTTCTGTACCCTGGAAGGCCCTGCAGGTCCTGCTCAGTTTTCTATGGTTTTAAAAGTAATATAAAGACAATTCAGTGCTTGAGAATATTTAGATGTTTTGTTATATTTTTTCTTTTTATTTTTTTATAATAATATCGTATAGAGTTTCAAAACCCTACACAAACCCCTTCAAAACATGAACAGTATTTTGCACATATAGGAAACTGGCACAGAGGAGTTAAAATGACTTTAATAAGTTTTCACAGATGATTAATGATATAACTGATGAATTCTATGCAACTTAGTTTCCTTAGAGCTTAGAAGTAACATTAATATAGTTCTGCTAGTTTCATTTGTTCTATCACAAAGATTGGTAAACTAGGTTTGATATGTTTGAAAATCAATTGTCGGTAAAATTGTTAATCTTGTTGAGAATTAAGGTTCATTCAAACTATTTTTAGTGAGAAAAAACAATTACCTTTGTTATTGTTGTTGTTGTTTGGCCGTGCTCTGCGGCATGAGGGATTTTAGTTCCCTGACCAGGGATCGAACCTGTATTCAGTGGAAGCACCAGACCACCAGGCAATTCCCCTAATTACCTTTATATAACCATGCTAACACTTACGATTTTATATAACCTCCTGTTGTAGATATCTAAAATAATCCATTATTTACTGTAGTTAATGACAAATGCTGTTTTTTCTTTCTTCCTTCTTCTTTCCCTCCCTTCTTCCCGCTCTTTCAAAACAGAGGTCACAGTTATATGGAATAGATGCCTCAGCTAGAAGGGATTATTTACTACAAATGATTGCTAAGCTGAAGGAATATGATTTGAAAGTTGTAATTCAGTTCAGGCAAGTGCCTCCTTTACAAGGCATTGTGCTAAGTGTTCCATCTTTACTTTCATTTTTTGCAGAATGCCATGTAATTTCACTCCACCATTCTTTTATTTAAGCTGTTTCCAAAGCTTGGAATACTGTTTTCTACCCCTGGTCCTGTTTATTCCAACCTGTCTGTTGCATTCTCACTCATCCTTCATAGAAAAATGCAGGTATAGAGGGAACAACCATATCAAGCTCCAAATAAAATATCTCTTAATCTTCACTCTCTAACTAATTGAACCTTGTGCAATTTGAGTTACCATCCTTGACTTCTGCCTCCATAAAACAAAATAATTTCACAAACTTGTCTAAGGATGAAATGAGCTAGTGTATGTGAAAGTGCTTTTAAAATATTATGTAATTAAAATATCGAGGGTTCAGTTGAAATACTTTTCTTTTCCTAAACAGATTGTAATTGATTGTCCCATCCTTTGAATACTTCTTCCTCTATGGTAGCACCTGTTTCATTGTTTCACAGCAATTTTTCTCATTACAATGGTGGACAACACACACATCAGACATACACACCTGTATGTACATGTCAGGACTTCATACAGCACTTACTATATTCTAGAGCATGGTCTAGATATTTTACCGATATTAGCTCACTTAATCATCACAACCATTTTGTGAGCTAGGGACTGTTATTCTCATTTTGCTGGTAAGTTAACAAGCACAGAGAGCCCAACAGCTTATTGCAGGTCACACAGCTAGAAAGTGGCAGGATTAGAATTTGAGCCCAGGTGGTCTGACTCCAGAGCCTATGGTAGATATTCCCCAGTAATACACTATAGATGTAGTCAGTGCTACAGCAGTGTATCAGTGGTATAAATTTAGATAAAGGAAATGTTAATACTGACTGATATGAATCATAGGAATGTGCCTTGGAGCAAGTAGCATTTGAATTGGTTCTTGATAGATGGCATTTTCCAAAAACAGGAGAGTAAGTGGATAGATCTGTGAATGAAGGTGAAAAGTTCAAGATTTACCTGGGAAGTAGGTGGTAACTTGCTTTACCCAAGTAGGGTGTAGTCTAAAAGCATTTTGAGAAAAAATTTATTTACTAAGAAACAAAATCTAATTGGTGTCCCATCTACATATAACACTGAACATCAGGAAACAGTATAGCAATGTTTAGACTTCTGGGGGAAACATTACATCAGAAGAAATCTGAATTAGTCAAGATAAAGATAGGTTAGGACAATTGAAAAAAATGTTAGAACACCCAAGTCTCTTACCAGTTCATCAGAAATGTATTTCAGTTGATTAGCACATGATTTAATAGAGGAACCAATGAATGGAGGAATCAAAATGAATAAATGTAATGAGTACACAAAGTTGTATCAGGCAAAAGTAGGCATAAAGCAGGGTTAGTACCTATAATTTCAAATAATTCAAGGCAAGAAAAGAAATCTAGTGTTAAAACGTCATTTTATGTTATAAACTGTAATCAGTGTACAAAATGTTAATCTTAGTTTGAGAAGTTGGAGTAACTAAAAATGAGGAATAATGAGTAAAGGTGACTTAATAAAATTTGGTATCTTACAAACAGAATATATCTTTTAAAATGTGATAGAACATGTATACAAGATCATTTATTAGACCACAGAAAGTGTCAGGAAATTATTAAAAGTGGGAATCATATAGGTCGTGAACTCTATCCACACCGCAGTATACCCAGAAATTGTTAGTATAGTTTTAAACCAGGAACACCTAATCATTTGAAAGTGAAAGTATATTCCTCCGTGGTTATTGCCTGGACAGAATTTTCAATATAAAAATCAAACACTCCCAGAGCTATATCACAATCTAAAAGTGAGAGCTAGTTATCTTACTTGCCTTTTCATTTTTGTCAGATGTATTTTTATATGATCTGGACAGTTCTTCCTTTCCTATGCTTTGAGCAGGAAAGCATTGTATTAGTGTAAGTAAAACTTTAGACTAAAATACAAATCCTGCCTATAAAAGCTAGTGGAATATAGCCAAAATTATTCTGAATACATTTACTCCTAAGGATGCATGAAGGTGCTGTAGGAGAGAATCACTGAATAAACAATCTCTTCCTTTTGCAGTTGTCAACTAACTTTGCTTTAATACTTTTTGTTTTTGTATTAAAACACATGGAGTAGAATGGGAAAAGCCACATGTATTTTAAAAGATAAAACATGAAGTTCAGAGAAATTTTCACTAATCTCAGAACTCGGGAAGAGCATCATATCTTGCTTTTTGCAGTCTTACATTTGATTTGATGCCTGTTTACTAATATACTTAGTGGCAAATTTATAATGTTACGTGTTTATGTAAAGCAAGAAAATAAAATCTGTGTTTGCTAGAAGAGTTTAAAAAAACTAAAGAAAATCAGAAGAAGAAAATATAAATGTAGAAGACTGAATTGGAAGAGAAAGCAGACTTGACAAGTAGATGCACTAACTGGTTCTTTATCCTAGCCCCTCCCATATCAGTAAAAGAGTTAATATTCTAGTAAATCTAATCAAGAGGAAAAAAGAAAACATTTAGAATTGGAAAAGGGGAAGTAATATACTTGGTGGAGGCTCTAGATAGATAGGAAAATGCTATGTATAACAAATTTGGACATTTTCTGCTGAGAAATATAAACAAAATGATAAAGATAGAAAGCTTAAATAGACCATGGAAGAAACTGAAAATATTTCTAAGATACCTTCCGACAAGGGTCCAGAGCAGTACAGTTTATCGGTGACTTCTTTAAAATTTCCATGAAACAAAACTAAAGTTTGGAGTGCTACCCAATTCATCTTATTAACTCATCCTAATTTTTAAAAAAATCTCTAAAAACATACAGGTTAAATGCACATTTGTATATAAATGCAGAAATTCCAAATGAAATGCCACATAACAACTTCAACAGTAATTAAAAAATCCACCCTAATAGGGTAGAGTTAATCATGGAAATTCAGTACCAGATTGATGTTAGGAAATATGCTAGTAGCTAACATCAGTAGTTCAAAGGAAAAAAATAAGGCTTTTGATAAAATTCTTACTCTTGGTTAAAAAAGCAAAGAAAAAGGGGTATTAATAGAAGTATATTTTAATAAGAGTTTTATGTTAGGCTACCCCCAATTTATGTTTAATGGTGAACAATAACTGATGTTCCCACTGAACTCAGGTAAGACTGCCAGCTTTGACCTTTATGTGTGGTTTGCTGATTCATTCCAGGTGCCTAGAATCGTACAAGCAAGCACTCCAAAGTTTGTTGAATAGATGTGAATTAATGAACTTAAGGTAGTCAGTCTTTCTAGTTTGAAATCAGGTATATCTCCTCATTTATGTGCACTTTTCATATCTCAGCAAAGTTACAGTTTTCTTTATGAAGATTTGCATGCCTAGATTTTTCTGTAATTGTGAGTTAATTTTTTTCATTTCAGTTATTTTTTATAGCTTCAAAAAAGGGCTTTGTAATAGCTGTTGTTGACTGCTATATATTTATTTTGTAAAAGGCCGTTTAATTAGCTCATTAAATCAGGAATTTTTTAGTTGAGTCTCATGAGGTATATAGCTCCAGTCTGTCTTGGGTTCCTCTGAAACTGCTTATTAGCACAGCTAATCATCAACCTCCATGTAGTAAAATCATTGGACAGTCTCTGACTACTTCACTCAGTACATTTGTCACATTTGGCGTAGATGACCACCCCTTCATTCTTGAAGTGGTGTCTTTTATTGCCTTCAATGAAACATACTCCATTTTCCTCCTATCTCTTTGGCCATTCTTTCACATCCCCCTTTGCTGTTCTTCCTCTAATCTTTCTTTAAATATTGGTATACCTCAGGGTTCTGCCCTAGGCTCCATCTTTTTTTATCCACCATCTTTCCTTAGATGACCTTACCAAGTTTCATGGATTTAAATATATTTATAAGCACATTCAAAATTGCAATTCTGTTTCAATTTTGTGTTTCATGTCTGAACTGTTAACGTCACCATTGTAAATGAATAGGTCTGAGTGATTAAAATTAGGGTGATTTTTCATTAATTTTTCAGTTTCGTAAATTTCCCAGAAATACATATTATTTTTATAATAAAAAATTCACTTTAAAGAACCTAGTTCTCTTTCCTGAACGGACTCCAACATGGAACCACCGTCTTATGTCAAATTGTACTCCACCATAAACAACTTTATTGTGAAATTGTATTTGGTAAAGCATTTCTTGAGTACATTTGTTATTTAAGAAAAGTTCGTTCAGTAAAATTCACGTAAGTTTCATCATACATATATTTAATTTATTCTAAATAGTTGATCCCTATAAACTGAAAACTTATTTATTAGATGCAAAGAGCTTAGATTTTTTTCTTGAGATATTTTAATAGACCAGTCAATTGCTATGCATATTGCATTTTATATTAAATTCTAGCACATTTTGGATAATGCTTAAAATAAAGCTGAGGTACGGTTAATTCACATAAAATGTAAGGCACAATAATTTTTTAATTACTCATTTACTATTATAGAAATCGGAAAAAATCGTTGCTTTGGACAGAGGCAGGAAAAAATAAGAAAAAGAAAATAAAAGGGAAAAAATTGCTACAGAGAATATTGAGAATAGAAATCAAAGACCCACGGGTGAACAACACTGACATTGGCCAATATTTGATTGGACAAGGTTGAATTTCTCATGAAAGGCCTTAGTATTCCAAAGTTTGGTAAAAAAAAATTTGTAAGACAAACAACAATAACAGTACAAAATAAAAAGCAGGGACTAATAAGACTCCACAAAGGGTGAGAATTATAGGTAATAATATTGCAAATGTACAGACGTGATCACTGTCTTGGTGTGTAATAAGCACACTGTAGACTAAAATTCAGCAATAGTTACTATCCAAATAAGCTTATCTCTTCATTAAATGTAGCTTATAAGACTATGTAACTTTAAGAGTATTCTCATAATTAGCCTGCTTTAAATAATGTTCTGGATGTCATCCTTAGAACAAAATTAAGCTCCATTTCTCAATCACATTTCTTTGTTTCTTTCCCTCTATGTAAAAATATGGAATTCTGTCTCAGGTCTTGATTACATTTTGTGTTCTTTGTCATCCTATAGAATTCTGCATTTCACTTTGGAACTTTTTGTAATTAACTTTTGACGCTTGAAATTGGCTTTTGAAACTTTTATAGTAGTTTGGACGTAAGTTTGGGGTTTAATGTGTAGGTTATATTTTTGGCTTTTTGCATCTTTAAAAGAAAGTTATGGTTATGAGATGATTTGTTTTTAAAATTATGTAAAGGAACTGCCATTGGATTTAAAACGCAAGTAATGTTCTCTAGAAATGAATTGAATTGATGGGAAGTCCAAGTTGATACATGCAAATGGGATATCACTTTTTTTTACCTTTTTAGTTTTTGGACAAAATAAATGAAGTTTTAAATTGGTGACATATAGCAAAAACTTATATATTAACCAGTTTAGAAAAGCTGAATACAGAAGAAAGTAACCATCTTTTATTTTTGTTTATTCTTTTTAATTTTTAATTAATTTATTTATTTTTAGCTATGTTGGGTCTTTGTTGCTGCACATGGGCTTTCTCTAGTTGTGGCGAGCAGGCTTTCTGTAGTTGCGGCGAGCAGGGGCTACTCTTCTTTGCAGTGTGAAGACTTCTCATTGCGGTGGCTTCTCTTGTTGTGGAGCATGCATTTTAGGTGCGTGGGCTTCAGTAGTTGTGGCACGTGGGCTTCAGTAGTTGTGGCATGTGGACTTAAGTAGTTGTGGCTCGCGGGCTCAGTTGCTCCATGGCATGTGGGATCTTCCCGGACCAGGGCTTGAACCCGTGTCCCGTGCATTGGCAGACAGATTCTTAACCACTGTGCCACCAGGGAAGCCCCCGTCTTTTATTTTTGAATAGATAACTGTGTAAATGATTATAAACTTGGTGCTTTAATTCAAACAAACACCCTCAGAATGTTTTTATAAAAGTTGTGTATTGATATAAAGATATTCACACCTTTAGCGTTTTTTAGATGTGATACATATATATATATATATAAAATGGGAATTGGCATATTCATTTTTGCTATGGCCTTATGGCCTTATTCATCTTGTAGAGGTATATACTGCAGAAATATGTAACCAAATAGCGTTATAAATGAGCTACCTGTACTTTTTATCATTTTAATTCTAGGTTTGAATTACTAGAACCTGTCATGCTCTTAGGAAAATGAAAGCTTACATGATGTTTAGCCACTTGGAAAGTATTTCTCTGGGTCTTCAGTTCATGTAAAACGTGACTTTTATTTGTAAACTAACAGTACTTTTGTTATAAGCACTTTATTAGGATCTTCTGAAGCATTCCAATAAGTTTCCTCTCTTAATCAGTAATTAATCATTAATCATTAATAAAGAAGGTGGGCAGGATTTAAAGCCAGAACGTACATCAGGGATAATTTAGTTTAGCAGCTGAGTTCTGTTTATGTCATTTATCTTTACCACAGACAGTGCAGGTTTTTTGTCTTAATTGGCAACATTAAAAGGGAGAGAGGTTTTAAAACATCCAGGTTTCAAGTTCTTTTGAAAAATAGTAAAATCTGATGACGCTAGGTTTACATTCTTTTGTGTTAACAATAAACAGGCTCTGGAACTTGTCTGCTCTGGGTCGCTTTAGAGGGGACATACTCTCTCCAGTTTGTCCCAGTCCCCCC
The DNA here is from genome assembly GCF_011762595.2 of Tursiops truncatus. Lineage (NCBI taxonomy): Eukaryota > Metazoa > Chordata > Mammalia > Artiodactyla > Delphinidae > Tursiops > Tursiops truncatus. The sequence goes on from NC_047036.1 coordinate 36,962,548, forward strand.
ACCACCCACTCCTCATTTTTACTCTCTTGACCAACATCATCTGTCATGCTTCACTAATTTCTGTTAAATGTTTTTTCTCTAAGGCATTGAGTTTATGACCCCTGAGGTCCGGATTACCATTAAGAACTTGTATTACTAGTGGTAAAATTCAACCTTTATAATTACTTTTCAGGCTTTAGGATCTCAGTTTTCTATCAACATACATTAATGATAAATTGAATTCAAATGAGGAGTTCAATTTCATTTGAGATAATTAAGTGAAACCTGGTCTTTGAGTGAAAGAAGATATATTAGTTACCTGGCAAAATACATGAACTTCTGTTCCCTACCTCTTTTGCTGAATGAAAGGCAAAGTGAAACCTGCTTTGTTTTGTTTTGACAGTTTATTAATCATGAGGTTGGGAGAAATTTTGTCTATTTTCACAGAACCAAAGTTGGCAACCAGAGAATATTTGGACACTATATGGAGTATTTTGTTTACCTTTATAGTCTATGTTGGGTTGTCTACAGTATCACCCTCCCCAGTTGTGGAAGAATGGTTAGGATGCTCTTACAGAGTTGAGCCCTTATCAGACTAGAGAAGATGCCCAAATGGTGGTCAAAAACAGACTGGTTAGAATGCTGTGAAGTAACCTATTAAAAAACAAAAACAGAAACAAAAGAAACCTTTGACTTCTGTGTCCCAAAATGGTGGACTAGATTATTTGGTTCAATCTTCCTGCTATAATATCTGACTAAATATAACAAATATCCACTTGAAGGCAATTAGAGAGGTAACAAGGTAGTGAGTAATTGCCAGACTGATATCAGGAAGAAAATGAAAATCCAGAAAGGTGAACCTAGTCTTGGGTCTGCTTTTTGCTCTGGAGGGGGAATTTGTTAACCAAGAAGAGGAGGCTGAAAGGTTGAGTAGAATTTTAATAGTCTTGTGAGATGAGAAGGACAAGTTATAGCACAGCATCTCCAAGTTTGGGACTTGGGAAGAATTCCTTGGTTTGAGACCCTGAAGGATCACATTCAAGGTATAAAGGTGAACTAGAAGCAAACCATTCACATAGAATATAGCTTAGAATTGAGTCAACTAGATAGCTTAGAAAAATCTGAAGTTTTGAAAGTAGATTAACATGATCTGAGATTTTTAGTGCCCTGGGAATCTGAAAGATGCAAGTTTGGAGAAAGAGAACAGGTTCCTAGGTTTCAAATTATTTCTACAAAACTTTTTCAAATACAATATATCCATATAATAATTGGGCACAAGAGGAGAAAGACAGAATGAAAATCAGCAGAAACAATAGACAGTAGAAACAGACCCAAAGGGGCATCAAATATTTGGATTGTGAAATAGACTTTAAAATTAATGTTTACTATGTTCAAGGAGATAGAATAAGAGATTGAAAATTTCAGTATAGAACTGGAAACTATAAAAAATGTCATTGCAGATTTGTAAAAGAGCCAAATATTCAAGAACTAGAAAAACAAAACAGTAAACAAAATTAAGAACACAAAACATTGTATTAGTTATCTATTCTGCATAACATATAACTGCAGACTTAGCTTCTTAAAACAACATACATTTATTATCACAGTTTCTGTGGGTCTGGAGTTCAGCCATGGCTTAATTGGGTTCTCTGATTCAGAGTCTCACAAGGCTGCAATCAAAGTATCCGGTCAGGGGAAGGGTGTCATCTGAAGGCTCAGCTAGGGAAAGATCTGCTTCAAATCTGTGTGGTTGCAAGCAGGTTGTTGGACTGAAGTCCTCAGTTCCTTACTGGCCATTGGGTAGGGACATCCTTCAGTTCCTTGCCATATGGACCTCTCCACTAGAGCAGCTTACAATAGAAAGAGCATATAGAGAGTCTGCTAACAAGACTGTTGGTCAGAAGGCCAAGTCACTGTGTCCAGTCCATAACCAAGGGGAGGGGACTGCACAAGGTCATGAATAGGAGGTGTGAATCATTGGGGACCAATGATTCTTAGAGTCTGCCCACCAAAGATTATAAATACCACTGAAGAGAGAATTCCTGAATTGGAAAGTCAGAATAAAATATCCATAATAAATGTTGTCTTCATAAACTTTTTTACTCCGCCATTACCAATAAAGAAGGGTTGATATTTACCCATGCCCAGAAGAATGGAAGTAGTGTGGAAAGGGGATAAATAAGGATATATGTTAATTGAATACATAGGAGCTTAGAAATAAGGAGACTATTAGGGAAGGAAATGAAGGATCAAACTAGGTATTTAGGAATCCCATTTTTTCTTGTTCTGGATGCCAGTGGGTACCCCATCTGTAGTACTCTTTGTAATGAGCTATACATAATTTGTGGCTTAGTTGATATTTTTGATGTTGATTAATAACATGCCAGTGGATAATCAGTAGAAACGTGTGTCTATAAACTACTAGCCATAGCACATATTTTATCTTGCTCATTTTATTTCTGCACAGGATTTTTCAAGGTGCAAACATCATATTTCTGAGAAGTATACAATTTTCTTAAATAAATAGGTTTTTATTTTTTAATTGGCCATTACCTCATGGGAGGTGATATTTGTAAATATATTTCAAATTAGCATGCATTTCAGTAAATAAATTCTTTACATGTCCAAAAAAGCCCAACATGACAACTGTAGGTTAAGAACCAGTTTTAGTTTATCTCATAGGTGTTCTATCTTTGTTCAAGCTTAGTTATAATGGAAAAACTCTTTAATGTTGACAGAATTTCTTTAGAATAAACGATTAATATGTCTGAAAGACCAATTTCACCTGGCAAAATTGGAGAGGAAATAGTAATTTGGAAAACCAAGTTACTGTAACCTTTGATAAGCAAAGGCATCTATAATGTAAGTCATTATAGTATTTCTCCTTTTTAAGAATTCATAAATTTAATGGTCCTATCAGTTGCGTGTTAGTTTGAAAATGATCTCGAGCTAGATTCATACTGAATAAAATCCAGAAACTTTCATCATAATTTGACTAGATGCACAGGAAGCTAGGAAGAAAAGGGAAAACATGGAGAATAAACTTCTTCATTCCAGGTACTATATTAACATGAAATCAGTCAACCTTCAACATCCATATTCATTTGAAACTTGATGACATTGTTTAGTTACTTATCATGCACTACCCAAGGGACATATAGATAAATATTTTAACATCCCTATGTAGAAGCATCCAGTAAGGTTTATGACTTTGTTTATATCAAATCATATCCTAGGTATTAATTTTATCCACTTAGGTAGAGAATGGATAGGCTTTTGATTTAGTTTAGAAAATCAGATTTTCATATTGTTTTTTAGCTTCATTTTAATCTGTAGAATATAAGATTATTTTTGTTGTTGATGTGAAATATGTAATTATTATAGAAAATTTGAAAAACAGAGAAGTGGGAAAAATAATCTCATACTGTTAACATTTTGGACTGTTGCCTTATATCTATGCATTTTTGTCAACAACATGTTTTATGTTTTTATTTCATAATCATCTTATCAAATTACTGTAAGTTTCTATATTCTATGAATAGTCTTTTGGGGGTATTTTAAAAGGTGATTGAATAGTAACAGTATTCTGTTACTGAAGGAGAAATACTTAAACATGAAATTTCCACAATATTAAGTTCACATTCATTTACAGAGGAAAAGAATCATAATTTTTTCAATTGTAAAAAACTTGAACATGATAATTCTTTAAGATTAGCTAATGTGGGTGTAAATATATTCAATGTTGGACTGGTTCACAAGTATGCAGATGATTTTATCCTTTCAGTATATTTGCAAGATTTCCATATCTCACTACCTTAGTGTGATTCATAATTGGAAAAATAAAGGATCTGTGTATTTGGAAAGCCCTAAAGGAAGAAAAAATATCTATACAGTTATCCTCTGGAAAAGTGTAATTTGTTGAAACCTTCAGAACTAGGATTTTAAATGTCATTTAAAAGAACAATGCCAGAGAATTCTAGGTCTCAGGTTACCTGAAAATATAAACAAGTTTTAAAATCAGTTTGACAGTTGGATCTGAAAATCTAGATTGAAGTCTTGCTTCTATCATTAACTAGCTAAGTGACTTAGGACCACTCAGTTTTTCTTGAATTCAGTTCCTTCATATAATAAATTGAGGGGATTGAACAAGAAGATCTTCAAAATCCCTCCTAACTCTAATGTGCGATGAATCATTCCTTCTAAGCCTGTCACAGCAGATGTGATTTGCCATTAACATTATTTTTTTAAATTTCTTTTTTAAACCTCCTGTTTCCAAATGACAAAATGGTAATGTTCTTGAGAGCTGGAGAGTTGTGTGGGGTTCAGCTTGCTCTTTCACTAAATTTCTTCAGTTGTGATATTTTTCTTTCATACATTTTCCCCCATGGCACTATCCCCTGAGGGATAGACTCATAAACTTTTAGAATAAAAGGAAATTTAATGGTCATCAAGTTCAACCCACGATTCAGTGCTCAAATGTCCTCTAAAACATTTGCACCAAATACTCGCCTCTGTGCCTGAAGGTTGAAGATTTATAACCTCCCAAGGCTGCCATTTTCCCAGTTTGTACTGTACTGATTACTAGACAAAGTTTATTTTGAGTTGAAATCTCTTTTCTGGTAGCTTCTTCCCATTTATAATTGCCTATCTCAAGGTTATTTGGATATCTTCTCCATTTCCTTTCATCAAGTACATTTTTTACATCTTACTGTGTTCTCTTTTTTAAAAAATATTTATTTTATTTATTTGGTTGCACCAGGTCCTAGTTGTGGCATGTGAAGTCTTAGTTGCAGCATGCATGTGGGATCCAGGTCCCCAACCAGGGATTGAACCCAGCCGGGCCCCCTGCATTGGGAGCGCAGAGTCTCAACCACTCCACCACCAGGGAAGTCCCTGTCTCACTATGTTCTTTTAATTGGAAACAACCTAACTGTTCAACAATAAGGGATTGGTGAAATAAATTTTTCCCAATCTATATAAAAGGAGTACTGCATTAGTTTTCTAGAGTTGCCATAACAAATAACCACATATTTGGTGGCTTAAAATGACAGAAATTTATTCTTTCACACTTTTGGAGGCCAGAAGTCCAAGATCAAGGTTTGGCAGAGTCATGCTCCTTCTGAAAGCTTTAGGGGAGAATCTTTCCTTGTCTCGTCAAGCTTCTGGTGGCTCCTGGCATTCCTTGGTTTATGGCAGCGTAACTCCAATTTCTGCTTTGTCTTCACATGGTCTTCTTCCCAGTGTCTGTGTGTGTTCTCTCCTTTTCTCACAAGGATGCCAGTGATTGGATTTAAGGTGAACACTAAATCCAGGATGATGTCATCTCAAGATCCTTAACTAATTACATCTTCAGAGACCGTTATTTCCAAGTAAGTTCACATTCTCAGCTTCCAGGTGGACATGAGTTTGGGGGGGATACTATTCAACCCATGACAAATACTATAAAACTGCTTAAAATGATGAAATGGGTAAGTACTCAGTTGGTCATACACTATCTTGTAGGACCAGGCACAAGTTCTCATTGATTGTTTGGGAACATCCTATTTTAATAAGTCTATCATCATTAAGCTTTTTAACAAATTATCAACATGTGTAGTGTTACATGTTGAATTGTGCCTCCCCCCCCCCCCAAATTATACTGAAGTCCTAACTCCTAGTACTTCAGTGTGTGAGCTTATTTGGAAAGAGTCACTACAGATATAATCTGTTAAGAGGAGGTCAGACTGGGGTAGGGTGGGCTCTTTATCTGATATGACGGGTGTCCTTACAAGAAGAAGACACAGGAGAGAAAAACCACGTGACAACAAAGGCAGATTGAAGTGTTGCAGCCGCAAGCCAAAAAATGCCAAAGATTGCCAGTAAACCACCAGAAACTAGGAAGAAGCAATGAAGGATTCCCTCCTACAGGTTCAGAGGAACATCTGCCCTCCCTGCCAACACCCTGATTTTAGACCCCTAGCCTCCAGAACTGTGAGATAATAAACCTCTGTTGTTTTAAATCACCTAGTTTGTGGTAGTTTGTTTTGGCGGCCCTAGTAAACCAACACGGGTACAGTTGACCCTTGAACAAGGTGGGGGGCTTAGGGGTGCCAGCCTTCTGCACAGTCCAAAATCTGAATATAACTCTACAGTTGGCCCTTTGTATACATGGTTCTGCATCTGTGGATTCAACCAACCGTGGATCCAGTAGTACTGTAGTATGTATTTAGTGAAAAAAATCGGCATATACGTGGATCTAGACAATTCAAACCTGCATTGTTCCAGGGTCCACTGTAGTTTAAAAAAACAAAAGAAACTCTGAGCTCTGGGAACAGGATTTCTGAACTCTAAACGCCTCCACCAATAATAAGGTGGGGGTTTTTTTGTTTTTTTTTTAACATCTTTATTGGAGTATAATTGCTTTACAATGGTGTGTTAGTTTCTGCTGTATAACAAAGTGAATCAGCTATATATATACATATATCCCCATAACCCCTCCCTCTGCGTTCCCCTCTTACCCTCCCTATCCCACCCCTCTAGGTGGCCACAGAGCACCGAACTGATCTCCCTGTGCCATGCGGCTGCTTCCCACTAGCTGTTTTATGTTTGGTAGTGTATATGTGTCCATGCCCCTCTCTCACTTTGTCACAGCTTACCCTTCCCCCTCCCCATATACTCAGGTTCATTCTCTAGTAGGTCTGTGTCTTTATTCCCGTCTTACCCCTAGGTTCTTCATGACCTTTTTTTTTTCTTTTTTTCTTAGATTCCGTATATATGTGTTAGTATACGGTATTTGTTTTTCTCTTTCTGACTTACTTCACTCTGTATGACAGACTCTAGGTCCATCCACCTCACTACAAATAACTCAGTTTCGTTCCTTTTTATGGCTGAGTAATATTCCATTGTATATATGTGCCACATCTTCTTTATCCATTCATCTGATGATGGACACTTAGGTTGCTTCCATGTCCTGGCTATTGTAAATGGAGCTGCAATGAACATTTTGGTACATGACTCTTTTTGAATTATGGTTTTCTCAGGGTATATGCCCAGTAGTGGGATTACTGGGTCATATGGTAGTTCTATTTGTAGTTTTTTAAGGAACCTCCATACTGTTTTCCATAGTGACTTTATCAATTTACATTCCCACCAGCAGTGCAAGAGTGTTCCCTTTTCTCTACACCCTCTCCAGCATTTATTGTTTCTAAATTTTTTGATGAGGGCCATTCTGACCGGTGTGAGATGATATCTCATTGTCGTTTTGATTTGCATTTTTCTAATCATTAATGATGTTGAGCATTCTTTCATGTGTTTGTTGGCAATCTGTAATAGTAAGTTTTTTGAAGCCTTGATTACTGCTTTCATCATATGCACTGTTTTCTTGACACTTGCGATAACTTTCAGCCTAGAAATGCTATGGCTTTAAACTGAAGTTTGCCTAAAGCTAGAGTAGAATGTCTTGGAATTCCATGATCAAGATAGCAACTTTGTGGAGGACTGAGATTTTCCTAGATTGAGCTCAGTATCAACTAGAATTTTCCCTGATCTGAAATTTCAGTAACTTAATCAAGAAAACTAAACCTTACACTAAGAACAATCAGTGGGTTATAGTCTAATAGAATCAGTCTTAACTCTCTGCCGGGAAAGGGCTCCGAATTTCAGTACAGGTGAGATTTAGAGACAAATCTCTCTTTGTCTCTCTCTCAGTCTCTTCCACCATCTTTTCATTTTGTTAAAATTGCTGTTCCTACATAGTTGATAGTATGTTGATAGATCGTTTTCTAAAATGTCCAGGAAACCAAGGTAGAGAAATTTCAAAACATGCTTTTCCATAGCTATCTTGGAGAGAAAAAGGGAACCAGGCAGAGCAATAATTAGAGATAATGGCTTAAAATGAAATAAAAGTAGTAGAGATTTCTAGTTCAAGCAACATGGTAGACTAGGGCATCAACTACTTTCTCCCTCTATTACAGATTCTTTATAAAGAAATGTACCATAAGAAGGTACACTAAAGTATGACTGAGCTGAAAGGAAGGAAGGAAGAGAGGAAGGGAAGGAGGGAGGGAGGGAGGGAGGAAGGAAGGATGGATCCATAAGTGGGAACCTATTAGTACACTTAAAGCCAGAACAGTGAGCTCTGAGTGGTGCTTCTGTAGCCTGGGTGATATCATGCCTGGATATGGGCTGTGGAGTTTGAGCATATTCACGTTTGCTTGGGGAAAGGAGGCATGGACATAGCTAACGACTGTTGAGCTTAGAGATTGGAAAACAGCCCCAATCCTCCTATGAAAGGGACTAGAAGAAAGGCAATCCACAGAAAATGAAGCTAAAATATCCTTAGCCTCAGTATCAATGTGGGGAATGCAAATGAAAATAATGAGTTACTATATTATTCTCATTGTATTGGAAAAAGAATGTCTAAATACCACATATAATCTTGGTGTGGGGAAATGGGAGCTCTTGTACACTGCAGGCAGGCATTTAAATTGGTGGAACCACTTTGGATGCTGCTTTGTAGTACTTTGTGCAGTGGAAGATGAACACGCCCTGAGACATACCAATTGCACTTCTAGATCAATACCCTGAATGTACTCTCGCTCAGGTGCACAAGAAGATGTTGTAAGAGATTATTCCTTGTGGCACTATTTGTAATAGGGGAAAAATGGAGAACTTCTGAATGTCTAGCAATAAAGGAATAGATACATCAGTTGTTATATGTTCATATGAACATACTAGTGTTCAAATGAATGAACATGAACAAATCTGGAAAACAAAGTTGGGGAGAAAAAGCAAGTTGTTGAAAGATATGGTCAGTATCATCCCATCTATGTAAGTTTTAAAAATCCAGAGAATATTACACTGGTAATGCTATACAGGTGTAGTAAAATATAAAAATATAAACTGGAAGCTCTGTACATACTTTTGGATATTACAGTATGATGAGGGAGGAAGTGGAATAGCATTGGAGTGAGGTGGCGGTTATGTTTGGTGGTTCTGTTTGGTTATTTTCGTTGTTTGCAACATTTTGTTTTAGAAAAGAAGGAGGATCAGATATAAGTATGGTAAAATAATAGTATTTGTTAAGTTTGAATGATGGGTATATTGGTTTTCATTCAATATTTTCTAAGTTTTCTGAATGCTTGAAATATACGTATGTTAAAAAATTTATGTAAATGTATTGTTTTGTGCCGGTCTCAGTCTATTGATAACCAGTGTTGTGGCTGGACCAGCCCTTATGGTTCTTATTATGACTGCAAGATGCCCTCAGCAATAACCATCACCAAACTTGGAAAAAAAAAGTTTTATTACTTAAAGGTCCTGGAAATTACATGGCACACCTGGGGCCACACAGCAAGGTTGCCGGTAGAGAGAGAGAGAGAGAGCACGAGGCTGGGGTTCTGTGTTTTGGGGGATTGAGGGTGGGGCCTAGGATTTCACGGGCTCACTCTTTATTGGTGAATTTAAATATAAGTGGAAATTTTAAGCACAGAAAGAGAAAAAAAAGCAGCCCAAGTGGTCAGTTACAGAAATCAACAAAGATCTCTAAAACAAAGGAGACTAAAGCAGGGTGGCAGTGGTGTCCTGGCTCTATTTCTGTGGCTGGCAATGTGTTTATTTGAGATAGCTTTCTTTGAGGGGATGACTCTTTGTAGTGGATGACAGCAATCAAAGCTTAAGTCAGGCACTTGCATTACAAAAGAGAAAAAAAACACCCGTTCAGGGCTTACACTACATTTATAAAAATAAAAATAAATATAACATGTCGTATATAACAAAAGCTCTGTGTATATATGTGTGTGTGTGTGTGTGTGTGTGTGTGTGTGAAAAACGTAGGCAAAGGAAAGGCAGGACAGACTTCTGAGTAGTAAAAACATGGAGAATCCTAGGACGAAGAAACTGGCTTAAATACACGAACTTATTTGAGAAACCACATTCCCATATGACAATCTAGTACAATTTTCTGGTTTTAAAGTACAGGCATACCTCAGATATATTGCGGGTTTGGTTCCAGACCATCGCAACGAAGTGGATATCGCAATAATGTGAGTCATACGAATTTCTTGGTTTCTCAGTGCATATAAAAGTTAACTTTATACTATATTGTAGTCTGTACAATAGCATATGTCTACAAGATAATGTACACACCTTAGTTAAAAAATAGCATATTTTTAGCAAAAAAGTATTTTTTTTCTGAGCAGTATGTCTCAACAGTGGGCTTAAGATATCCACTAAGCAATGTTGTAAATATAATCATCCAGTCTTTGTTGTTCCATTTCTAGATTGCGGAGTAGATTGAGCATAATTCTTAAGGGCCCTAGGATTTTTGGAATAGTAAATGAGCATTGACTTCAACTTAAAGTCACCAGCTGCATTAGCCCCTAACCAGAGAGTCAGCCTGTCCTTTGAAGCTTTGAAGGCAGGCATTGACTTCTCCTCTCTAGCTATGAAGCTCCTAGATGGCATCTTCTTCCAATATAAGGCTTGTTTTGTCTACACTGAAAGTCTCTTGTTTAGTGTAGCCACCTTCGTTAATGATCTTAGCTGGATCTTCTGGATAACTTGCTGCAGCTTCTACATCAGCACTTGCTGCTTCACTCTGCACTTTTATGTTATGGAGATGGCTTCTTTCCTTCAACCTCATGAACCAACCTCTACTAGCTTCAGACTTTTGTTCTGCAGCTTCCTCACCTCTCTCAGCCTTCACAGAATTGCAGAGAGTTAGAGCCTATCCGTGGATTAGGCTTTGGCTTAAAGAAATGTTCTGGCTGGTTTGATCTTCTATCCAGACCACTAAAGCTTTCTCCATGTCAGCAATAAGGCTGTTTTGCTTTCCTGTCATTTGTGTGTTCCTTGGGTGGCGCTTTTCATTTCCTTCGAGAACTTTTCCTTTGCATTCACAACTTGGCTGTTTTGTGCAAGACTCACCTTGGCTTTCAACATGCTTTCCTCACTAAGCTTAATCATTTCTAGCTTTTGATTTAAAGTGAGAGACATGTGGCTTTTCTTTAACTCGGACAGTTAGAGGTCATTGTATGGTTGTTAATTGGCCTAATTTCAAGATTGTTGTGTCTAGGGAATAGAGAGGTCAGAGGAGAGGGAGAGAGAACCACTGTCTTAAATGAGCGCAGTTTGTGGCACCCCAAAACAATTACAATAGTAACATCAAAGATCACTGATCACAGATCTCCATAACAAATACAATAACAATGAAAAATTTGAAATATTGCAATAATTACCAAAATGTGATATAGAGACAGGAAGTGAACAAACGCTGTTGGAAAAATTGCACCGATAGACTTGCTCAACACAGGGTTGTCACAAACATTCAATGTGCAAAAACAAACCAAAAAAAGCACTGTGAAGTGCAAAAAAGTCAAAGCTCAATAAAATGAGGTATGCCTGTAAGCCAGAGAAGTTTAGAGATTTGCCCAAGGTCACATGTATATTGGTGTAAAGCTGGGTCTAGAATCCAAGTGTTCCGAGTCCTGTCCCATGTTCTTCCTAAATTGCCACAAATAGGTCATTAGTGTACAAGTCATGATTTGTACTTTGGCTTCATAAGGTAGATCATGTTGTGAGCTGTATTTCATAGATTCCCTTTATTTTATATTCTCCTAGTTCTTTCTATAGTGAAAGGCATTTTGATGTATTAATATTAGGAAGCCCAGAGTAACTCTGAGATGATACAATTTACTTCCATGTGAGAATCTTCCAGTTGGCATCAAGCTTGAGACTCAAGTAATAATTAGCTTTTAGGATTTTTTTGCAATACAAAATCAATGACTTACTGACCTATCTCTGTTTGCCAAGCCAGGCTTAAAGTAGTAGTACAGGTGTGCTGCTGTCACAGCAAAAGATCAGTTGTTTGAGAGTTCTGCTGGTATGTGTATTAACTAAAAGAAAAATATATTGTTTATTTTCAACTCTAGTTAGTAAAAAAAAGTGTTCAGTGATTATATTAGATTCCAGATTGTCTTATCTTTTCTTGACAATCTAGATAAATAGACTGTGACTAGACACCATTTTTAGTGTTGTCAAATATTTTGTAGAACTACATAGATTTTGTGTAGAAGGGGTTATATTTTTAGCAAAGGAATTGTTTCCTTGGGGAAAAATACTGAACATGGAAGCATTAAAACAAGTGACAGGGAATGGAGGTCATTTATTGTACCTATCTTCTTTGTCCTATGTTTATAGTCACTAAGCATCCCCTGGGGAGGGAGCAAAGAGCTGGGTTTCAGGAACTGGATTCTTGCTGTTCTGATAAGTCCACCTTTATCAGTTATTTGCCATATGTCATTTCTCCATCTGGAAATGGATTTTTTTTTTTAAATACATGGACTCCCGTATTATTTTTAACTTTATTTTTGGCTGTGTTAGGTCTTCATTTCTATGCGAGGGTCTTCTCTAGTTGAGGTGAGTGGGGCCCACTCTTCATCGTGGTGCGCGGGCTTCTCACTATTGTGGCCTCTCTTGTTGCAGAGCACAGGCTCCAGACGCGCAGGCTCAGTAGTTGTGGCTCACGGGCCTAGTTGCTCCGCGGCATGTGGGATCTTCCCAGACCAGGGCTCGAACCCGTGTCCTGTGCATTGGCAGGCAGATTCTCAACCACTGCACCACCAGGGGAGCCCCTGGAAATGGATTTTAATGCTAAATAATCCAGAGATACAGTGTGAGAAGGTATTAATTAATTCTTATTAAATATAGCCATTTACAGGGCTTCAGTATCGATGTTTGACTGTTTGAAAATGTTAAAACATCTGCAGCAGAGAGGCATTGGACATGGGGAAAAGTAACAAAACATTTAATTTGGACCTTCTGCAGGAAGCAGTATGACAGCTTACATGATGTGCTTTGGAGGTTACAAAGGCCTGTTGCAGGAGTGGTTTGTTTCTGCTCCACGATGCCCGGGGTTTCACCTGGTAAAATTCAAGTGCTGGGAGTGACTCAACACCTACAGTCTGGGGTCATCTGGAGCCACCTTTACTCACATGTCTGGCAGCTGTTGCCAGCTGTTGGCTGGGATCTCAGCTGGAGCTAGCTGACTAGTCTACACGCACTTGGCCTTTCTATGTGACCTGGGCCTCCGCACAGCATAGAGGACTTAGAGTGGTTGAACTTTTCATGTGATGGCTCAGGGTTCCATAAGGGAGTGTCTAAAAAGAACTATTGGAGGCTGCATGGCCTTTTCTGACTTAGTCTCAGAAGTCCCATAGCATCACTTCCATTGTGACCAGTTATAAACCTACCAAGAATCAAGAGAAGGAGGCAGAGACCCCTCTCCCTGACGACAGGAATACAAAAATAATTTGGAATCATGTTTTAAAACTGACAGAGGCACCTAACTGAGAAGGAAATCCAAAAAAGAGGGGAATATATGTATACATATAGCTGATTCACTTTGCTGTACAGCAGAAACTAACACAACACTGTAAAGCAGCTATACTCCAATAAAAATTAAAAAAAAAAAAACTGACATAGGCTACATGACTTGAAGCCCTCTAAAATCAAAAGAAGAGGACAACAAAAGGAAAATGGTGAGAAACTCTGCCCTCTTTTCCCAGAGCAGGCTGCCTGTGGAAGGTTCAGCTCTAATTAAGCTGTGGCCGCTGCCAGCTATCCAAGTGTTGCTTTAGTGATTACTCTGAGGTTCTCACACGTCTTCTTTCAGGAAGCCCTCCACACTAACATTAGATTAGCATGGACAGTAGGGACCCCTAGCCTCAGCCACATTAATTGGTCTGTGTTACCCACTAGGAGGGAGTAGCAAAAAACGGTCACTTCATCATGTCAGCCTACTTAAAATGTTCAGTGTTAGATTACTCACTCCCAGATGTATGAAAAGGTTTTTCAGGTTTCAACACTATTTTTAGTACAATTTCAAGGAATCTCCTTCCTTAATATAGAGCTCCTCAATATAATATTCTCTTCCAGGAGTACTACCTGTCCTCACACCTACCACAGAACCTTGACGGGACTTGGTTTCACGATTCCCGACGCAGACCCCATGTCCTCTCAGACTCATGAGATGAGACGTTTTTGAGAAGGAGCTGATTATCCCAGTCAAAACCTGGCCGTCCAAGTCTCACTGTGGTGTGGACTCCACAGTGCTTCCAAACATTTTTTTATTTCACAGAGCCCAAAGAAATTTATATTTACTCAGCATCCTCTTTTAAATAGGAAGGGTCTATTTTTAATCAGTGGCAACTGGCTTATGTATTCCTCCCATCCGTTTCTCCACGTGCCTGTGTAAAAGGAATCAATATTTGTATACCTATAGCCCATTCTTGCCAGGCTGATTAGGGAACTGTGGGTAGAGAAAACCACTCTGGACTAGGGTTCTAAAAATCTAAATTCCAAGCCTGTCTTTACCATGTGAGTCGTCTTGTGCTCTTGGTCAAATCAATTGCCCTTATTATTTAGCACTTCCTTCTGCCTCACTTTCCTTTCTCCATTTACTTCTTTCTTCTTCTACCATTCTTTTCCGCATAAAATAGTTCTTCATATTTTTCATTAATGATACTGACCTTACCTGTCCTTTCTGTGCCAATGAAACAGATCATCTTTGGGAGATTATCTCTTCTTGCATAAAAGATGCCTGTATATTCTAAGTGACAATTTAGGTGACTCTGTTTTGTCTATCTGGCAGTGTTTACCAGAAAAAGCTTTTTTTTTTTTTGGCCATTGTAGGGAAACATGTTAGCTATTTGGAATGGTTTCACTGGTTGAAATCCGAATCTAGATAAGGAGACTGTAGCTGCTCAACTGGCATCCCAAATCCTACAGTAAATCTGAAGACACTTATAGTTTGATAGTGCTATGGAAAGGAAGCCTAAGAGAAACTTTTCTTTTGAGCAAACGTGTGACCCAAATGTGACATGCTTCCACTTTGGTTATATCTTTCCCCACGTTTCCTTAGCTGAATATAATTTTTTCCTTCGGGTGGTAGATAAAGATAAAGGAACCAAAAATCAATGTCTGAAGATGAAGTCCTCGGAGTAAAGGAATAAAAAACAAGGTATGAGAAGGAATGATGGGGACTGAGTGTGGAGGTGGATGTAGGCTTGTGGTGAGTGTGGGCGTCGTGGTGAGTGGGTGGAATGGTGGCAGAAATCAGAGGGCTTCTCTTAATACAACATTCAAAGCAGAGGAAAAGCTTTCATTTTGGGGGGTGGGGGGGAAAGAAAGTGAAAAATCTTCCCTGGCCAAATATACTCCTCAGTGTGACTTGCTGATTTATAGAAGAAAAGAGGAGTGTTTCCTAGTTTTAGAAAAGGATGTAACAGAAAGAAACCACGACACAGATAAAGGCAGGTCATGGGCTTAGCTGGTACGTCTTGGCTGGCAGGGTCCTTTCATGGTCCACTCTTGGAGGGTTGCCACATGCTGGGTCTCTGCTCAAGAGCTGTATGTCTTGAGACGACAGCACACTGGGAAGAGTCAGTCACTGGCTGCTGTGGATGTGAGAGGAAGGAAGAGACAGAATGAATAAAGGGCCAGATAATGCTGTACAGACCAAGGGAGCAAGACAGACCCTAGGGTGAGAGGTGCAAAGCCACAGACTAAAGAACCATTTGGTTAACTTTGCTATAACCGTGATCCCCATCATTGACTTTGTCAATGTGGAATGAAGCACAAATACTCTGAGAGGATTCATGACAATAACTTGCATGTTTGTTTGTTTATTCCACAAACACGTATTGCATAGGATGGTGTGGGAAGCACTGAGCTGATCATGGGGGAACCAATGATAAGAAGTCAGACTCCACTTTAAGGAGCAATCAGAGTGGAGTCAGAAGGAAAGACTGTATTCCATGTATGGCTCATCTACCACAAATAATTTATAAAGACTTGTCTCGTCATTTCAGGCTCAACTTTTTCTCCAGACTGACCTAGTTGTGTCCAAACAACAGTTTCACGAATTTTAAGAGCTGGTGGGAGTGGAGTGGTTGTAATAGTGTGTTAGTGGGGGTGGTAGGCTAGAAATACCCCTCCAGTAGGTACCCACATTCTCATCCCTGGAGCCTGTGGATGTTCCCTTATTCGGAAAAAAGGCTCTTTGCTGACACCTTGATTTGAGTCCAGTGAAACTGATTTTGACCTCCTGGCCTCCAGAACTGTGATGTAATAGATTTCTGTTATTTTAAGCCAGGAAGTTTGTGATAATTTGTTACAATATCCACAGGAAACTAAAGTAGTGAGGAATGGCCTGTAAAAATGTGAATATAGTTTTGCTGCTCTTAATTTTTTTGATGATGCCATATTCCTCCCAGTGACGTTTGGGCATATGTATTTATACTATATACCAGAAGATTATTCTTCCCCTTTCCTCTCTTCCTTCCTTCCCCATCCCTTTCTTCTCCTCCCCCCACCTTATCTCTCTCACACACACATCCATGCATGTGCAGAAATAAAAATGAGGCAGTATCGTTGCAGAAAACCAAAATGCCTTGGTGATTTATCTAAACCAAGATAATTATTTACTTATAATGAGTTCCAAAATCCTGCTTTTTTTTGGGTATTGAAAAGGTTTAATGTTTAAAAAAAGAAAAAAAAGACAGGAATATACCTCTCTAAGTCTCATAAGTACATTTCAGGGTTGCAGAAAATTTGCAGCAAGAAAGAACACTGCTCTGAGAATCTGAAGATCAGATTTCAAGTTTCATCTCTGCTGGTAACACATTTAGGAGATCAGCATTTTCCAACAATTCGATTCTTCAATTCTACGGAAAAGTAGAATTGATTTGCCCTAAACTATCAAAATCCTGCTTTGAAGCATGTGCTTCTTCAAGAACTTGGGGTTGGAAACAAAGTGTTGAAAACCATAGCAAAATGTTGATTGTATTTACAATAACTTTGCCATGTTCTCTGCTTTTGAATTTTGATGTTAGTCAAAATTAGAGGCAAATCCTAACAAGTAACAAAGAGCGGTAAGTGATAAGAATAAAGGAAGGCTGATCCCTTAGCAACATCCCTGGCTTGGAGGGTTGTTTGGACAACAGCTGTAAGTAACAATTATGTTGATACCAATGGCCAGTCTATTCAAAATCATGGGCCTCCCTGGTGGCACAGTGGTTGAGAGTCTGCCTGCCAATGCAGGGGACATGGGTTCGTGCCCCAGTCCGGGAAGATCCCACATGCCGCGGGGCGGCTGGGCCCGTGAGCCATGGCCGCTGAGCCTGTGTGTCCGGAGCCTGTGCTCCGCAATGGGAGAGACCACAACAGTGAGAGGCCCGCGTACCACAAGAAAAAAACAAAGTCAATTATGTTCTAAAAAGACACCATTTACATTATTGTCCACGAATCCAAAGGTAAAAATCCCCATGTTTATGTTGATTGCTGTAGCAATAACATTGGATGAGGTTAATTGCACAATCACTGAGCACTTCCAGAAAAGTTCAGCAGCAATTTTGCGTAGATTATCAGAACAATTGTTAGCTTCTGCATTACAGGTTAATGATGCCAGCAGTTGGAATCTCTTAAGACTCTGCATGGCCACTCCAGTAATCTTTTGTCAACTGAGTTGTTTAATGCCAGAAACAATGTTAGTGACCAGTTCAGTTTGTGGCAGGCTAAGCTGAGTGGCGAATCAAGTATAGCATATCCACTTAGCCTCAAGGAAAAGGGAAGAAAAATATCTTAACGTCTGGTCACTTGGTCAACCAAAATAAAGCAAGGATTCAGGTTCTAACAGGAGCATTCTATCATTGTCGTTGTAGCTCCAGAGTAAATGCTGGAATTAAGATTTTGGAGTTATTTAGCTCCAGAGAAATGTGGGATGTGGTTGGAGTCACTGGAGTCAAATAGTAGAAGTAAAAATGTATTCACTTCCTTCATATCTCCTGAATCACTAATGAACCTTTCCACGGGGTATTCTGCTGTTCTTAGTCAGAGGGTACTGCACCATCACTTGTGAGTTTTCACATAATCCCCACATTTTATAAAATAGTTCCTTTATTAAACTATCATTAGTTGCCCAATTCAAGTGTGCATCTTTTTCTTCCTAGACCCTGATTAATTGATGGTTGGAATGTACACCAGACATAGAACATAGCCTTCTTGTTACTTTCATGCATTTATGTGAGGCTTTTCTTTAGTATGTAGTTTATATTTAAATTCCAGGATGTATTGCCCCCAAATGTAAACACTTTTCTTACATTATCACCATAAAATCTTTCAAATTAGCGATTTAACAATACGACACTATCATACAATCTATAAATCCCATTTGGATTTTACCAAACATCAAGCAAAGTCTTTTTCCTTCCTGGGTCAGGATCTAGTTCTGAAACACATGTTGCATTTTGTTGTTAGGTGCCGTCATACTCCTTCATTCTGAAACAATCCCTCACTTTCCCTGTCTCCTATTCCCTTGACAGTCGTACAGGCTTTTCATCATGTAAGATGACTCTCGGCCTGAGTCTGATTGACGTTTTCCTGTGAACAGAGTCTCAATACAAGAATATTTTCCTGCGTTCTTGGTAGGAATGCAAAAGAAAGAAAAAAAAGTGCTGTGTTCTCATTCTCAATGTACCACATCAAGGCACCCGTAACTTCAGGTGATTTCCACCATTGATCACTTGGTCAATTTGGTGTTTACAAAGTTTCTCCAACTTAGAGTCATCATTTTCCTTCTAAATTTTCATCATGTTTTGTGGCAAGTTATTCTGATATTACCTCAATACATTTTCCTTATCAAATCTTACCAAGTCTTAGAATATATTGATACCTTCCATCCTTGTCAACTACCACTATAACGGATGTCAAATACTGATGACCCATTTGTATCATTCCTTATTTACTTATTAAAAATGTTTAAAGTCTTATTTATTTCTTTATTTTTATATCAGTATGGAATAATAGAATCCTAGAAATGTTTCTCTTACCTACTTATCTATCTATCTATATCAATATGGAATCATTGGTCACTGTTTTATTCAATAGATTGTAATTCTATATACTCATTTATATTAATACTCAAACTAGATAAGTTTTGGCCTGTGAGCATCTCCTTATTTTATTGCTTAATTTATGTCCAGGCTTATTTTCTTCTTCCCCTGTTTCTCCCTTGAGTCAGCATGTCCCCAGGAAGCCCGGGTTCGAGTGGTATTTGGAAACCAAGAGATGTATTCTCAGAGTGCTTAGTGCTGCTGGAATTTTATTGCTTCTAAGCTTCTTTCATGGACAAAACTAGGAATGTGTGTGTGTGTGTGTGTGTGTGTGTGTATGTGGAGAGAGGGAGAGAAAGAGACAGAGATATAAGTACATACCTTTATGACTATTTCTAAATCTGCCTCTGTTTATTTTTAAAAGTCTGAGTTCATACAGATACTTTTAGTTCTAATTCAACCTCTCAGGGTTTTTTAAAAAATAGTCTTAAAAAGATAAGTTTTAAAAGGGTAGAAGTAGTGGCCAAGATGGCAAAGTAGGAAAACCCTGAGCTCACTTCCTCCCTCAGGCACACCAAAATTACAACTATTTACAGAGCAACTGTCCATGAGAATGACTTGAAGACTAGCTGAAAAGATTTTCCACGACTATAGATATAAAGAAGGAACCACAACGAGATGGGTAGCAGGGGCAGAGATGTAGTATAGTCAAGACCCACACCCCTGGGTAGGCGACCCACAAAAGGCAGGATAATCACAATTGCAGAGGTTCTCCCCAAGGAGTGTGGGGTCTGAGCCCCGCATTGAGCTCCCCAGCCTGTGGGTCCTGCACTGTAAAGACGAGCCCTCAGAACATCTGGCTTTGAAGGCCAGCAGGGCTTGCATACAGGAGAGCTGGAGGACTGTAGGAAACAAAGATCCCACTCTTAAAAGGCACATATAAAATCTCACATACTCTGAGGCCCACCACAGAGGCAGTAATTTGAAAGGAACCTGGGTCAGACTCACATGCTGATATTAGAGAGCCTCCCAGAGCGGCAGGAAGCGACTGGAACATCCCCTGGGGACACAGCTATTGGCAGTAGCAATTTTGGGGAGCTTGGTCTACAATAAGGACACCGATGCTGACGAGCACCATTTTGGAGTCCTCCCTCTACTTATTAGTGCCGGAGACTTACCCCCCTGCAACTGGTCTGCACCAGTCCTGGGATGCCCCAGTCCAAGTAGCTAGTCACAGTGGGACCCAGCCCCGCCTACCCATGGGCTGGCACCAGCCCTGGGATTCCCCGGGCCATGCATCCAGCTGAGGCAGGACACGGCCCCTTCCACCAGTGGCTGGCAGCCTCTTCGGGAGACAGGGCCTGGCAGTCAACTGCGCCAAGGGCTAGCCCCATCTACCACAGTTATCAGTCCCACCATAACAGAAGGGCCAATGCAGTTGACATAGGAGGCATCGCAGGAGAATATAGTTCTGGTGATCAGAGAGGAATGCACTGCTGCACCCCATAGAGAATCTCCTACATCAGGCCTCTTCTCCAAGATCAGGAAATGTAACTAACTCACCTAATACATAGAAAGAAAAACAGAGAATTAGGCAAAATGAAGCAACAGAGGAATATGTTCTAAATGAAGGAATAAGATAAATCCAGAAGAAGAACAAAGCAAAGTGGTCCATAGTTTCTCAATTTCTTACATTTGAATGAAAAAAAAAAAAAAACAGTACATCAGTAGGGAATCATGGAATTTTCTGTTGCTAAAATATACATTTTGATAGTTATGTATACAAGGATATGCCTTACTTTTAATCAGTGATAAGCCATGGATTAAGAAGTCAGTTATCTGGAGGGCCTTTCATACCTTGTATCTCCCCAAAGTTTTGAGACTACACCATCACTGAACTTGTCAGCTAGGTTGAAAATCCTGCTGTACTAAGCTTTTGGTACCTGTTAAAGTGTGTTTCACATTTTCCAAATGTGAGAAGGAAACTAAAATTTGTAAACTACTGTTTCAACAGACCTTCATATGTAAAAATCTGGATTTAGATAATAGACAAATTGGAGGTAACAGCTTTAAGATATTCCAAACACTTCTCATGTTCTTCACATGTTCAATGGCCATGTGTACCTAAAAAACTCTCAGGTTTCTTTCTACAGCCGGGAGTTTGCTCCTGATCACCACCTGGATGTCCCAAATATGCTCAAACTCCACATGCCCCAAACTGGACTCATTAGCCTCCTATCCTTTTCAGTGTTCCCAAATCCATGGATTCGCACAGCTGTTTACACAGTCTCCCATCTGGAAAGCTGGGAGTCTTTTTTTTTTTTTTTCCGGTATGCGGGCCTCTCACTGCTGTGGCCTCTCCTGTTGCGGAGCACAGGCTCCGGACACGCAGGCTCAGCGGCCATGGCTCACGGGCCCAGCCGTTAAGCAACATGTGGGATCTTCCAGACTGGGGCACGAACCCGTGTCCCCTGCATCTGCAGGCGGACTCCCAGCCACTGTGCCACCAGGGAAGCCCTGGGAGTCATTTTTCACATCCATACTTTCCTTCTCATATCCAGCCAGTTACCAGGTATTGAAAATTCCTAAAGATGTTTCCTTCTCACAATCCATTTCTTCCCCTACCTATTCTGTCTTATTTCAGATCCTCATCACTCATCTGGACAATTCCAAGGGTCTTCTAAAGTTCCTTGCCTCCAGTCTCACTGCTCTCTACTTAGCCTTCACAATGCAATCAGAAGGATACAAAGATTTCCCCCAGAATGAATGAAATCCATGCTTCATAGCAAGGCCTGCAAGACCCCTGGTCACCTTTCTGGCCTGAAGTCCTGTCATTCTTCACTTTTTCATGTTTAGCAATACTGAACAAGATGTCTTTCACTAAATGCACTGAATTGATCCTGAGCTCCTTGTCCTTACATGACGAAGCTCCAGATTTACCTTTATATGTGAACCGCTTCTTGGTTCCTCCGCACAGACTGAGGCTCACCGCCCATTTACTCCGTACAGACGTCCATTATATCCCCACTGTATTGCATTTATTGTGCCTAGGTTCCTTAAGAGTATGGATTGCGTCTGTTCTTTGTTCAGGCTCTAGTACATTGCACAGTGCCTGGTACATTATAATTCTCAGTAAATATCTGGCTAATGAATGAATGCATCCCCCTGATTAGAACCCTCAACAAAAGCAATCAAAATATAATTTACTATGCAACAAAATTTGACTTACAAATTTTGGAGTTGCGAATACATTGAATCTTCTACTGGCTTCACTCATAATCAATCAGAATATTTTAAGAATATAACTATCTGATTTGAATATGTTGACCTTTTGGGGAAAATATAGTTTGCAGCTACAGTGGATTCTCACATAAGTGCTGTAAATTATAGACACCAACACATTTATTATCTCTACTGTCTACTTTGTGTCTTTTCCTCTTTATGATCAGCAGAATGCTTTGTATATCATATTTGTTCTCTTTTGCAAGACACTGTGTGGGCGCTCTGATGTGTAATTTGCCCATGCAAAAAGGAAAATCACTGCTGGAGAAAACTGTAGGCAGTGTCTGTTCTTACCTTTGGGGAAAAAATATTGTTTCATAACTCGTCCCAAACTTTGAAGACATTTTCTATCTTAAGACTTTTCTTTTATGTTACTGTGACTATAGTTGGTCAAGGCTTCTGGCATCATGTTCATTCATTCATTCATTCAATGAATGTTTATTGAGAACCTAGTACTTGCCAGATATTGTCCTAGAGGATAGGGTTACAAAAATGATTAAGACAGAATCCCTATCCTCATAGAGATTGTAGTATAGTAAGAAAAACAAGCCACTAAAGAGACAATTACAATAATGATAAGTATTATAGTAGGTAACCTGAATACAGCTGAACTACCATGTAGCCCATTTCAACAGCATGGTGTCCTACTGGGTATGACATGCATGAGAAACTCAATCTAAAGATTGAAAATTAAATTATTTTTGTGTGTATTCTTGAAAAATGCCAAGAGTGGTTGTCCCATGAAGCACTGCAAAATATCCTAAAAATCTGCGTTCCCAACCATCCCCCCAGCTGATAAACACAGTAAGGCTGCTGCCCTCAATTTTCTCTTCACCCCTTCCCCAACTTTTGGTTTATTTGCTCTTTCCCCACTTCCTCTTTCATTGTCTCTCCTTCTTCAAATTCTCTATCTAAAAATTCACACCACTCTTGGTCTTCTCTATTTATTTCTCCTTTCCCTCCTTTGTTTCAAATCTACTCTTTTCTTTCAAGAATAGACTTTGCCTACCTTAAAGTAAGTAATCTAGTTGGGTTTGTTTGTTTGTTTTTTGGGTTTTTTTTGACTCTGCCGCTTGATACCTACACCATAATCTGGCCAACACAAGAATCAGGATAATAAGTAGCTCAGAAGCCCAGCAAGGATAGGAGAGTGAAGGAAGATGTGACCATTCATGCATTAACATTTTTTCCCCATCACGATAAGAAATTATGACAACCCATCATACCTTCCTTACAGAGGTGGGAATTCTAGGAACAAATTAACACTTTCCAGTTTACACAAAACAAAATGGAACCATGATTATTAAACTCCCTAGACCTAGACACTTAAAATTATGAAAAGAAACATTTTGCTGCTAAAATGGAATGGATATTAAAATCAAACAAATAAAAAAGAGAATTCTAGATAACCTTTTAGAACAATTTGTCTTAAGAAATCCTGAAATGAAAACTTTTGGTCCTGGACTGAAAAGTGGCTGTCAACTTTGGAAATATACTAAATTCAAAATAGACTAGACTCTAGTTGTGTTGTGCCTTTGTATCAGTATAAAAGTCAGTTGTATGCTGACAATTTGCTCCTCCCAAGCTTGGAAACATTTTATTGAGTTATCACAAAGGACTTTTGTGATAATGATCTAGTTCAATTTTTAGCCCAGTGAAGAAATCTCTTCCATAAAGTGCTTGATAAACAGCCATTGACCTTCCTCAGGGTCAATCTGGAGGATGGGTTAAGGTGGGCCGTCTAGGAGAGGATTCCCCATGAAGAAAGTATTTGAGAATTATGTCTTAGAAGTGGGGTAAGAAGGCAGCAGATGGAGAAGGGAAGGAAGGACATCCCTAGGTAGAGGAATTGCATGATGAAATGAGAAAGGGATTGAAATATATATTGTGTTTGCAGAAAATCCAGTGGCTTGATATTATTGTGGCATAAGAGTTTAGAAAAATGAGAACTAAAGATTGGAACTATATTTTGGGAAAAGTGATGAATTCTTTAAATGCCACTGCAAGGAGTTTGGAATTCATCCTGGAAGCAATGAAGAATTCAATCCAACTAATTGTGGGAAGCCTTCTACAATTTTTTAAGTTGGAATAAATTCTTCTTCCCACTGGAGAGATAAAAATAAATGAATGAATAACTAAATGAATCACCTCCAAAGGGTGGGTTTTTTTATGTAAAAGGAAAGTTTATTGTTTATTGTTTCCATTTAGTCCACACCTGGGAGGGGACTCTGGAATGAGGAAGGCCGCTGGGCTTGGAAGGCTCCTTGTCGGGCTTGAAGGTGAGCCTTCTGCGCAGTCTGTTCTGGGGCTGTCAGCCCTCTGGAGGTTGATCAGGTGGTTGCCCAGAGGTGGTTTACACCCTCCAGGACCACCTCTTCACGGTGGAAATGGAAACACAGAGAGGTAGGTGTAGGATGCCTGCATTTGCAGGTGGACCAGACAGTTGGTGGTGGTTTTCACTTTGGTGGAATAATTCTGGCAGATCTGACAGCTCATGGTTGGTTGGCAATGAGGATTTAACTGCAAAAAATAACGTTAGCTGATCTTGGAAGCTAAGATCCTGCAGAGAAGTGGTCCTGGAGGATGGACTGGAGAGGGGATTGGAGGGTGGTCTGAATCTCTGGGTCCATTCGTCCAAACACTGGTAAAGTGAGCTGGCACCAGTGGGCGCTCTGTGCCTTTGCAAATAAGGGAAGTATGCCTTTAAGATTATGGTTCAACCCAATCAAGAGAAGAAGAAATAAATAAATAAGAGTATGATGGTACTTATTCTACTGAAGACTTCTCTCCCAGTTGTCAGGGTCATTGGCTAAGCATTTAGTGGGATAAGTATTCAAACATCTGAGACTTCTATCAACAGTATGACCAGCAACACATTTCGTTTAATTACTTGGAAATATCTTTTATTTCTAGGACTAAAGTCAGAGACAAAATAAACTACATCAGGACCAGAGATACTCTAGTAATACCAAATTTTTTTTTAATTCACATATATTACATCTGGGTTTTCCAGACATTTTATGGGATAATTATGGCAAGGATAATTATTGTAATTTTAGAAAAGAGGAAACTGAATCTAAGATGGTTAAATGATTTGCTTAAGGCCACATAGTTAGGGAGGGGAACCCTAGGGTGCAAACCTAGATATTTCCAGTTCTAAGGCTACTGATTTTTCTTAAACCTTACAATGAATCCCAGATATACTTTAATAAAACATATAGTCAACTTTATGAGGAGGACACAAAACGAGGTCCACTGGAATGACAAAAGAATGAAGTATACACTATGTAAATATACAAATTATTTTCTACATCTATATTGATAAATCAAGTGCATGCAGGTGACAAAGCAAACTACAATGTTAAGTACATCCAGTGTGAGCAGAGATGAACTAATAATGCTGGGGAAATTATTATTTTACTATGAAACATTCTTCACCTCTATTTGTCTTTGGAGATGTAGCACAGGAAATTTGCCTGAGGAGCAGTTCTGAGAAACAAAAGATGCAGACAAATTTTAAGGAGGTCAGATGAGTGCTAGGGAAGAAAAGTGCCCAAGGAAATGTTACTAGAACAAATGTATTTAATCTGCGAATGGTTATTTAAATGGAATTTTTCTTTTGCTTTGAAGCTTTAACTAAGTTTTTAAAAACCTATCTTGATTATTCATGATGATGGGTGTCTTTAATTTCTCCCACCAGGTTTTGTTTGTTCAGGCTCTCCCTAATCCCTAACAATATCATTCCCTGGTTCACTTCTCCCCTCCTCCCCAAACAGGGATATTCACAGTGCTATGCGTGTAAGAGATACCGACTAAGTATGTGTAATTGATCTAAAGTCTGACTTAGCTTTGTTTTTCTGACAGCAACTATATATGCCATGAAATGGATGGAAAAGAGAAGCAATAAAAATCCCAGGTAATAAGTAGACTTTATAATTAGGCACTGAGTAATTGATAAATGTCTGTAGTTAAATGTAGTTGCTTATAAATATTCAGCTAATTAGTTATAAATTTATAACATCCAGAATTGTTAAACACCGTCCATGAACAAGTTCTCTGTTATCTAATCTTTTCATTTTAAGAAGTTTAATCTTCCTTCCTTTCTCCCCCCACCCTTCTCTTTCTCTCTTTAACATAATATCAACTACACATAAGATGAGGATAATAATAGCACATACTTTTTGGTGGTGTTGTGAGGATTAAATGAAACAGTCCATGTAAGGTGCTTAGCATGTTCCCAGCAATGTCAGTTTATTTTGTGATAGGTTGTTTATACTGAACTCTTATTTTTGCCTGGCACTTGCCTAAGTGCCTTTGGTGAGTTATGTCTTTTTATCTTATCACTCTTACTTGGAAGATGGGGTCCATGGTCGCAGAGCCAGTAAATGCTAATGGCAATATTTGACCCTAGGTAGTCTTATTCTAGTTTCCCAATTCTTAGCCATGATACTTCTCAGTCTGGACACCTGTAACTTGCTCTTACTTTTCCTTGATGTGCAGCAAGTGCAGCTTTGCCATATTTTTCAGCAGGATTTCCAGATGTAGCAAAACAGGTCCTTTGAGTTAACTTGAGTGAAGTCCTTCTACAATAAATCAACAGAGAGAGATGTCACATTAATATTGAAATCACTGAGAGTTCCAAATTTAAATTAGAATTATGTTTATATTTATGTTATCAATAATAAAAGCTCTGTCAGGTATCAATAAACGCAATTTGAAATATTCTGGATATAAATGTTAAACACTTTTTACTTAACAGTATAGAGTTCAATTACTCTTTTCCCTTAATGGCTGCAGTAAGGACTCTTGATCTGGTGGAAAATTTCACAAAATTAGGAGTGTTTTGAATGAAACAATCAGAATCCCTCTGATTTTATTAATATACAGATCTCAAAATTTAGTACTTATGTCCAGTGCTATAAAATAGCAAGTATATATTAAAATAAACCCTGCAATTAAAATTTCAGTAAAGCTCTTATATGAATTGTAGATAATTAAAAACAAGGTGTTATACTGATAATAATTTAGGGGACAATATTGGATGTGTGTATTTTTCCTTTTAAAGGTTGTAGACTTATGCTTGACTAATTCTTTGGACAACATCCCTGGCAATGTTATTATTTTTCTTGAAGTAGTTGGTGTTCACAATTTTTAATTCTCATTACCAGCATTTAAATATACATACCAACATTTACTGTTTTGGGGTGTGTATTTAAATCAATAACTGTCAAGCACCCATAGGAAAACAGGAGAAACATGAAGTCTTTCACAGTTTAAGTAGTGTAGCTGTATCCCAGGAAGGTCTGTGCCTTAAAAGACAATTGTCTCGTTCAGAGGACTACCTTAGTTTAAAGACAGCATGTGAATCTATTGAAATGTGTGTGGATTACATACATCTTGCCTCCTGGACCCAGCCCTGGACCCCAGCAGTTGACCCAGTGTCGAGCATATAGGTGGATCTTAATATTTGTTGGATGGGTAAATTCTGACTGATCAATGGAAACACTAGAAATGTGATTTTGTGTGTGTGTGTGTTGGGGGGAGCGGTGGTTTTTAGATGGGAGAGATTCATTCATTCCTGCATAACAAGTGGAAAAAAGTTTGTAAAGCAAAGGTTTTAATGGCAAAGGCTTTGAAAGTAAAAGTTTATTAAAAATTCAGAATCCAAACTTGGGTATGAATGGTAAGTTCATGCAGTGTAGCTATCTTTTACTGTCCTCTTTTTGTACACTTTATTTTAGAGGCATTGACTGTTAACGCAAGATATGTCTTGATAAATATGAATTAGTGGAGCAGAAAAAAAATGATAAGTAAACATTTTCAAAACAGGTTAGAATTAGAAAATATGTTATATAAGGACATATATTCTCCCTCAAGTCTTCACGTATCTAGTGAGTTTGCTATTTCTGTAGGAAACATCATCTTGCATGAGGAGAGAGGGCATTTTAAACTACATAAACAAGGGCTTCCCTGGTGGCGCAGTGGTTGGGAGTCCGCCTGCCCCTGCAGGGGATGCGGGTTCGTGCCCCGGTCCGGGAGGATCCCACATGCCGCGGAGCGGCTGAGCCCGTGAGCCATGGCCACTGAGCCTGCGCGTCCGGAGCCTGTGCTCCGCAGCGGGAGAGGCCACAACAGTGAGAGGCCCTCGTACCGCAAAAAAAAAAAAAAAGTAGACTACATAAACAATTCCATCTAGTTATAAATAGATTGTGTTCTAGAAGTTCATTTGAAAGTTAATTTTTTAGAAGTTATAACCTATTTTCCTGAGGAAGCAATGTGAGAAATAGGACTTAGATTCTCAAGGTGCCAGAAGGTGTAATGACTTGTCCAAGCAATTTAATGTAAAAGCAAGTGCTCCGGGTTAAGAAAGAGCTGGATTCAAATTCCACCTCTCTAAGTGATAGTTTCCTTCTCCATAAAATGGTGCTAATTATAACATTCACTTCATTGTGTCTATGTGGGTTAAATGACGTGGTAGATTATTAAGTGCAGTGCATGCTTCCAAGCAAACATTGCTCAAAAATGGAGACATTGTTTCTCCCATTACAATAAAGCCTACAAAAATCCATGCTCTCACGGTATTTATACTATCTTTATTGTATCCCATTCCTTTTGGGGCCCCAGACATTGTTAGTATTTAAAAATTATCTATGTAATTCTGCTCTGCTCTGGACAGACTTCCATACCTTTCTTCATTCTCTTTTCTCAGCTGGAAATGAATCCATATACTTTTTTTTCTTCCAAGTTCCAGCTCAAATGCTGCTTTCTCTAGAAAGGCTTTTTCCTCACTGGAGCCAGAATTAATGAAGAAAAACTCAAATGGTGAAGAAGGAGCTAAATACTAAGCAGAGCTAGTTCTAGAACCAGAACAGGCCAGTAGACATGTAGGTTTGCCTGCTTTTGAGGGTGGGTAGGGCAGGTGGTTTAGTGTCCTGGGTTAGGATAGGGCTCTTTTGTTAGAAGTAGACTAGGTGAGAGCCCTAATCAAGGATCTGTCAAAGTAAATCAGAAGGGACTGAAGTAGCACGGAAATCCAGCTGGAGCGGTACTGTATAAACTTGACAGTGAGCCATACAAAAGCAGGAGCATTGCTAGACTCTCACAGTCTAACACAGGGTTAGTTAGGTGTTCGTTAACTGACTTGGTGATTTGATTAGAAAAGACAGATGGAAGAAAGAAGGAGAGTATACAAGCTAAGTTGTACAGAGGTTCAAAAGTCTATTAAGGCACATTCGCTGAAGTAAAACGTCATTCAATGTGTAGTTTTCTATGCAGTAAAACAGCCTGCTGCTTTTAAATTTTTTAATTAAAAATTTTAATTTTTGCTCTCATTCACCAGTTCCCTTTTAAGAAGTAATTCCAGCTTTCATTTCAAACCATCAGTAGGAATATCCATATTCCTCATGTGATGATTTAGAATAGAGCAGGGTGGTGGGGTGAGACAAAAGCCTTTAGTGGATATTAAAAACTATGATGCTTTAATTACGGGACTTTTAAATTTGCACATACTCGGTAAACACGTTACCCTTATAAGTTTCATGGCTCAGGTGTACGCATTTATAGAAAGAGCAGACTCCTTTGGGAGGAGAAGGATCAGATACACATTAGCAGACTGAATTAAAACTTGTATCATCTTATTTTCTTTTTTTTTTTTTTTTTGCAGTACGCGGGCCTCTCACTGTTGTGGCCTCTCCTGTTGCGGAGCACAGGCTCCGGACGCGCAGGCCCAGCGGCCATGGCTCACGGGCCCAGCCGCTCCGCGGCACGTGGGATCTTCCCAGACCGGGGCACGAACCCGTGTCCCCTGCATCGGCAGGCGGACTCTCAACCACTGCGCCACCAGGGAAGCCCGAAGGTATATCTATTTCTGATTACTTATCTTTGCTTTTTTTTTTGGCTCACAAAATGATGTCAACAATTCAGACTTTTCTAAGGAAAGAATTTTACATTTTTGGTAAATGTCAGGTGTTTTTTGTCTTTGTGTTTCCTTAAAGGGTAACAGTTACCAAAGGCTATATGATACATTGGTACCTAGTATATTGGGAAGATAGTACTTTCTGGCTTTATTCCAACTCTTTCATTCAGCACATGGCCTTCCCAAGGGGACTGTTCTACTTTATAACTATGCTGTATGGGCAATCGTTTTAGCCAGGTGCAGTGGAAATTTTTATCCCTTTTATGAATGCTAAGCCAGCCACCCCTTGATGCATGTGTTGCATGTGTTTCTATGAGTGCCTATTTGCATGTACACCTTCCGATTTTGTCCTTGACCTTCGTGTGTTCTATTTCTATTAGAGCTCTTTGGCTTATTTCCTTTCTTTCTATGGTTTTTAGTACAATCTCTGTATGTACCAAAGATGCCCCATTTAAACTTCCAACCTATATCTCTGTCCGGAATATTCAGATACATCTATCTAAATGCCCCCTGAACATCTCAAGTTCTGGATCCAACAGACAGCTGTCATAGTGTGGTTTGTAAAGAGAAATATATATTTGGTCTTTGTCCCCATTCGTGGCACAGAAGTCCTGAGTCCCTGGGATTTCCTAAGTGATGAGAGCAATGGGTGTCTTCTGTTATGCTCATGAAGTGACTTTTGAAAAGCCCCTAGGTAACCTAAGGCTGAGGGCTGGTTGCTAGTGGAGCCAACCACATGATTAGAGGGTTGGAACTCAGTACTCCCGCCTACTCCTACCCCAGCCCCACATCTGGGGAGGGGAGAGGGGCTGGAGATGGAGTCCAATCACTAATGGCCAATGATTGAATCAGTCATGTCTAAGAAATGAAGCCTCCAAGGAAAGCCCGAAAGGATGAGCTTCAGAGAGTTTCCAGACTGGTGAACACATGGAGATCTGGAGAGAGTGGTACAGTGGGCGAGCATGGAAGCTCCCCACCCCTTTCCCTAGACCCAACCCTATACATCTCTTCCATCTGGCTGTTCATCTGTATCCTTTATAATACCCTTTATAATGAACTGGTGATTTATTAAGTAAATGTTTCTGTGAGCTGCTGTAGTAAATTAATGGAACCCCAGGAGGGGGGTGTTGGAACCTCTGATCTATAGCCTGTGAATTAGAAGCACAGGTGACAACCTGGATTTGGGATTAGTGCTGAATTGGGAGTGGGGGAGAGGGGCAGGCTTGTGGGACTGAGCCCTTAAGCTGTGGCATTTGATGGTTAACTCCAGATAGATAGTGTCAGAATTGAGCTAAATTTGTGAAATGCCTGGTCAGTGTCCACAGAGAACTGAGTTACTTGCTTGGTGGTGTGGAAAGAACACACATATTGGACAGTTCAAACTCAATATGTTAGAATCTTAACACATAATATTTTCTCTCCTTCTTATACATTTTCACAACAACGTGGTCCTTTTACTATATCCTTATTTCAGTGAAAGTCACCTTTATTTATGTAGCTACCTAAGACTGTATTCTAAGATCAAAATTCAACATCTTCCTCATTTCTTACAGACAATTAATTCACCCTCCTTAACATCTTTAGGATCAGTTTCTTTTTCTTTCCTTATATCACCACCTTACTTTGGAGCCTCATAATATTTTGTTTGCTTTACTGTGATAGTCTCCAAAGTACTTAGCCTACATTCAGTCCAGCTCTTTTCCAATCCATTTTCATACTTTACCCATCCACAGTGATCTTTCTAAAACACAAACCTTGGGTATTAAACTTGTCTAACGTTCATCTCGCTCGGTAAGTTCTGTGAGTTTACCACGTCTGATTCAACTTTGCATCTCTACTGTTTAGGTGAATACTAGATACAGGATATTTACTAATTCATTCCCTTATTCATTCCTTCACTTTAAAGGAAGTGAAGGTATTTAAGACCTTCTGTGATCCAGGGACTGGTACATGTACTGGGTATACAAATGTAAACAAGACAGCTAAAGTTCCTGTTCTATGCAAAAAAAAAATGGTGTGATAGAAAGTAGACAGAAGTGGATATTTTATATAGAGTTATCAGAGAAGGTCTCTCTAAGGGGCCTGGAATCTTTAAGGATGAGAAGGATTCAGCCTTGAGAAACAAAAAGGTGACTGTATATCTGGAGCAGGGTAGGCTAAAGGGAAATTGCAGCGAGGTAAGAT
Source organism: Tursiops truncatus (assembly GCF_011762595.2). Classification (NCBI taxonomy): domain Eukaryota; kingdom Metazoa; phylum Chordata; class Mammalia; order Artiodactyla; family Delphinidae; genus Tursiops; species Tursiops truncatus. Next base: position 36,994,777 of record NC_047036.1, read on the forward strand.
TGCCCAGCTGGGAAAGAGCCAGAAGACAGAAGTGGTCAGTACACTTTCCTTCACTGTCTGAGTGAATATAAAGAAGTAGGTGGGGAGCTTCTTTATTCTTTGACTTGGCCAGACACTAGAAGAGTTGCTTTGCAATCTTTCCATGCTATTGCCTTTACATTTCCATTAGATACTGAAATCTGCAATCTGTTTAAAAGTAGTCAGTGTGGATTAGTGAGCTCTGTTGTCTTTTAGACTGTTGATTGAGGACATGCAAGTGCCAACAACGAATAAGCCCGCAAGTCCCTGTAATATTTAAAATGGATCCATTTTGTGACATATTTTCTCCAAGTTTTTTAAAAGCCTTAAGCAGAGACTCAGAAGGATGACTCCAGAGTGAATTAGCATCAAAAAAAGAGGAAATGATGCCTTTGTTTTGATTCATGCTGATGGGCCTGCCTTCACATCAGAGCAGGAAGTCCTCTGATTCTTTTTTAAAGCACTATCAAATTCATATATGCTTTCTGTTGTCTGCATATATTTCCAGAAGTGTCGAAAATTCAAATAGTTCAGCTTACTAACTGCATCTTCAACTCCTTATATGCAGAGGCAAGACAGTTCTATTGAAGAAAATTCAGGATAACGAGGACAGAATTGCAAATTGTAATTCCACATACAAGAGTGTTGATTTCACAATAAGGTAAATAACCAGTACCAAGCTGCATGGTATACTGAAGTGAATTTGATTAGTTGGTTATGGCACTGGATGGAATTTGGAAGTGGGTGGTAATGGAGTTCTATCTGATGTAGTAAAATATTAGGGGCTTTGGAGCCAAACAAATCTCTCTTCTTGCCTCTAATCCTCTGAGCTTTATACTTGAGAGCCAAGTTCCTTTAATGCAGTACATGCCAAACTTGCCTGGCGGTAAAAATTACCTCAGGTAATCCTATCATTTTTACATTCCACAGTCCCTACTGAGACTGCTGACTCTGTAAGGGAGGAGCTGGGAAAGACATATTTAATGCCTCAGATGATCAGGAAAATTTGGGACTCACAGGCCTCATGTGACTAATTAGACATTTTCTTATTAGTCCCTGAAAATTCCAAGGTTCACCAGTTTGAGAAACACTGACTTGGAAAACTAAAGGCTTAGACTTTTAAAATGTCTCTCACATGGTAATTATCACTGAAAAAGAGTGCTTAACCTTTAATCTTGTCAAAATTAGTTTTAAGGCTTACCTTTAAATGAAAAAGTAAAATTTTTAAATTCTCAGAGAACTCATAAACCCCCAAGGGAATGTGGGATGATCCTTAGTTGGAGAGACTCAGTTTTACTACAGAGCCAACTATGACAGTTGTCACTTCATGAATTTATTGTCACTTCATTACTTCCTAACTTTTCCTTATGCAGTGTCTCAATTTCTCATTCTAAAGGCATCTGAGTTGTCCTCAGATTTTGCATTTTGGAATACCTAATATATGCCAGTTGGTAAGATGTTTAGGTCTAGCTCTGTATGTGTTATCACATTAGTTCAAAAAAACTATTTCAATAACTGATTTTATTTTCTGTATTCCTCTTTGAGGGTAAGAAGCAAGTCATCTGAAAATGAGGTATGTCGAGAATCTGCGTGTGTGGTAAAACAACTTCTAGATCCCATCTTTTAGTTAGAAATCCACGAGCTCAATCTCCTTCAGTTTCTATACTCAAAAGGAAAAGTGGTTATTTATTTTCAACATGAAGATTCTTAGATTGTGAAGCTCTTAACCATAAAAGCAAGCCTCACCATACAGAATTTAGCTGATTACTCTGATCCAGATATTGCTAAAACATTTTCAAGGATTATTGAAATATAATGTGCAGTCTTTAATTTTTCTGTATGTATTTTTCATATAGTTTAAATCTATCTAGATATCTAGTTTTCTCTCCCATTTTTCTTTCTGTCTCCCTACCCGGACCCACACCCCCAACATACACACACACACACACACACACACACACCCCAGTGTATTTTCCCTTGGAGTGCATCAGTGTTTTTCTGATTAAGTTTGTATATATTTCTGAGACTGCATTTGACCAGAAAATCTAGGACATGGAGGAGGAGAATTGAAACTTTGATTAGAACATGTGACTTTAGGTCATTATAAGAAATTAAATTATGTACTAACTAGTATTCTCTCCAAAAATAATTATGATAAATAATATTTTGCTTTGAGATGTCATCAAGAGTATCGAAAGATGAATTGTCCTAGGCTACATACTATGTATTTTGCAACACACTCCTTATTTTAGATTTATTACTTTAAATAAATCAAATATATACTTAAATAAATATGAACTCTAGGTCCTCAAATAAGAATAAGATATACATTTCCTCCTCTTTTGGCAATCTCTATCACAAAATAGGCCAAGATGTGCCACATTCAGTCCATGGGAAATTTGCTTTATTCTGAAAGTGCTACTCTAGCTTTTCCGTATGAAATAACGATTTGCATTGAATTTGTCTCATACTTTGGAATAGGCCATCAACTGAGTAAACTATTTGGAACGTTCACTCGAATCTTTGTTATCCCAGAAAATCTTTGTATCCTGTTAAGAATTGATATATGGTTTGTCAGTCCTTTTATTATTGTTATTCTTTTTTAGTTGTATGTTATGGTCATGAGTATTGGAAATGGCTAAGATAGATTAAAAATGGTAGGTAATTATACTATATTATTTCTCAGATGGTTAAATTAAGAGCTCACATGATATTAGGTATCATATGTTCTACATGGAAGAAGACCCTAAGACATATTTTAAAGGGTAGTTTCTCACATAGTGATTATTAAAGAAATAATAAATTTCAAAAAGCAATAACTGTGCTATGATAATGCTTTTTTTAATACCAGTGAAATTTAACAAATACACTAAATTACAATTCTATAAATAACTTATTCCCTATGTGATTCATTAAATATATAAATGATCCCTTGTTTAGTCCTTGCTTAGCTAAACCTGTTATAGTTCCATCTAACAATATTGGAAATTACTTTTTTCACAAACATGTCTTCTTTTTCATTTGGTAGTTTGTCACTTTGGAAAAGAAATGATTTCAAAGTAACACTTCATGCTACACACATGCTATCCACCATGTTGGATTTAAATAAGAAATGACAGGACTTCCAAGTTTTACCTTTTTTGTGTGTTACCTTTAGATTATTGGTGAAGAATGAAGAATTCAAAATCACATATAATTTAAAACAAATGAAAATTGATTTTTGAATTTGCTTTCCCATTTTGTGAGGTTATTTCCCAGATCAGAAAATGTCACTGTTATAAAGTAATAAAGCCATACTGGGGCGATCCAACTGAAAGAAAGGAGAAAAAAACTGTACAGTTTCTTATTTTAAAAATGTTTTCCTTTCTTATTAGAGGAAATTTAGAAAATACAAAAAGGAGAAATAAGATAAAAAAACCCACTTTAAATATTATCCTTCAAAGGTCGTGTCTTTTAACCTTTAGTATATTTTCTTCTAATGTTTTATCTATGTTCACCTTTAGGGATTTTCATAGGTGTATATAAGCAATATCAAATTCTATTTAGTTTTCTTTTACCAGTACACATCATATTTTGCTGTATTATTATAAATTTCTCAGAGATACAGTTATGAATATCTGCAGAATATTTCATTAGTTTAATATCCCATAATTCATTCCATTATTACTCTGATTAGACAGTTAAAGGACCTCTAATCTTTCATTATTTTGTGTACAGCTTTGTATTTCTATCATTGACATGTTGCATTTCTCTATGATTCTTTATTTTTGTAAAGTGATGATTTAATTATTGTTTTCAGATTTTGTGATTATATTCCTAGAAAACACAAACTTATCAAAAAATTATATTGACATATTATGCAGAATTGTACAGAATTATACAGACAAAATTCACTGAAGAAACTGAAAGAAGACATGAATAAATAGACTGATGGTTTGTTTCTCTGGATAGAAAGATTCAATAAAATACAAATACACATTATCTTTCCATTGTTTCTTGTTTGTTTGTTTGTTTTAACGTCTTTATTGGAGTATAATTGCTTTACAATGATGTGTTAGTTTCTGCTTTATAACAAAGTAAATCAGTTATACATATACATATGTTCCCATATCTCTTCTCTCTTGCATCTCCCTCCCTCCCACCCTCCCTATCCCACCCCTCTAGGTGGTCACAAACCACCGAGCTGATCTCCCTGTGCTATGCGGCTGCTTCCCACTAGCTATCTATTTTTTATTTGGTAGTGTATATATGTCCATGCAACTCTCTCACATTGTCACAGCTTACCCTTCCCCCTCCCCATATCCTCAAGTCCATTCTCTAGTAGGCCTGTGTCTTTATTCCCGTCTTACCCCTAGGTTCTTCATGACATTTTTTTTTTCTTAGATTCCATATATATGTGTTAGCATACGGTATTTGTCTTTATCTTTCTGACTTACTTCACTCTGTGTGACAGACTCTAGGTCCATCCACCTCACTACAAATAACTCAGTTTCGTTCCTTTTTATGACTGAGTAATATTCCATTGTATATATGTGCCACATTTTCTTTATCCATTCATCTGTTGATGGACACTTAGGTTGCTTCCATCTCCTGGCTATTGTAAATAGAGCTGCAATGAACATTTTGGTACATGACTCTTTTTGAATTATGGTTTTCTCAGGGTATATGCCCAGTAGTAGGATTACTGGGTCATATGGTAGTTCTATTTGTAGTTTTTTAAGGAACCTCCATACTGTTCTCCATAGCGGCTGTACCAATTCACATTCCCACCAGCAGTGCAAGAGTGTTTCCTTTTCTCCACACCCTCTCCAGCATTTGTTATTTCTGGATTTTCTGATTATGGCCATTCTGATCGGTGTGAGATGCTATCTCATTGTAGTTTTGATTTGCATTTCTCTAATGATTAATGATGTTGAGCATTCTTTCATGTGTTTGTTGGAAATCTGTATATTTTCTTTGGAGAAATGTCTATTTAGCTCTGCCCATTTTTGCATTGTTTTTTTTTTTTTTTCTTTTGCGGTACGAGGGCCTTTCACTGTTGTGACCTCTCCCATTGCGGAGCACAGGCTCCGGACACGCAGGCTTAGCGGCCATGGCTCACGGGCCCAGCCGCTCCGCAGAATGTGGTATCTTCCTGGATTGGGGCACAAACCCATGTCCCTTGCATCGGCAGGTGGATTCTCAACCACTACACCACCAGGGAAGCCCAGGTTGTTTGTTTTTTTGTTATTGAGCTGCATGTGCTGTTTGTGTGTCTTGGAGATTAATCCTTTGTCAGTTGCTTCATTTGCAAATATTTTCTCCCATTCTGAGGGTTGTCTTTTGGTCTTGCTTATGGTTTCCTTTGCTATGCAAAAGCTTTGAAGTTTCATTAGGTCCCATTTGTTTATTTTTATTTTTAGTTCCATTTCTCTAGGAGGTGGGTCAAAAAGGATCTTGCTGTGATTTATGTTATATAGTGTTCTGCCTATGTTTTCCTCTAAGAGTTTGATAGTTTCTGGCCTTATATTTAGGTCTTTAATCCATTTTGAGCTTATTTTTGTGTATGGTGTTAGGGAGTGTTCTAATCTCATACTTTTACATGTAGCTGTCCAGTTTTCCAGCACCACTTATTGAAGAGGCTGTCATTTCTCCACTGTACATTCCTGCCTCCTTTATCAAAGATAAGGTGACCATATGTGTGTGGGTTTATCTCTGGGCTTTCTATCCTGTTCCATTAATCTATATTTCTGTTTTTGTGCCAGTACCATACCATCTTGATTACTGTAGCTTTGTAGTATAATCTGAAGTCAGGGAGCCTGATTCCTCCAGCTCCGTTTTTCATTGTCAAGATTGCTTTGGCTATTTGGGGTCTTTTGTGTTTCCATACAAATTGTGAAATTTTTTGTTCTAGTTCTGTGAAAAATGGCAGTGGTAGTTTAATCGGGATTGCATTGAATCTGTAGATTGCTTTGGATAGTAGAGTCATTTTCACAATGTTGATTCTTCCAATCCAAGGACATGGTATATCTCTCCATCTATTTGTATCATCTTTAATTTCTTTCATCAGTGTCTTATAATTTTCTGCATACAGGGCTTTTGTCTCCTTAGGTAGGTTTATTCCTAGATATTTACTTCTGTTTGTTACAATGCTAAATGGGTGTGTTTTCTTCATTTCACTTTCACATTTTTCATCATTAGTGTATAGGAATGCCAGAGATTTCTGTGCATTAATTTTGTATCCCGCTACTTTACCAAATTCATTGATTAGCTCTAGTAGTTTTCTGGTAGCATCTTTAGGATTCTCTATGTATAGTATCATGTCATCTGCAAATAGTGACAGCTTTATTTCTTCTTTTCTGATTTGCATTCCTTTTATTTCCTTTTCTTCTCTGATCACTGTGGCTAAAACTTCCAAAACTATGTTGAATAAGAGTGGTGAGAGTGGGCAACCTTGTCTTGTTCCTGATCTTAGTGGAAATGGTTTCAGTTTTTCACCATAGAGGACTATGTTGGCTGTGGGTCTGTCATATATGGCCTTTATTATGCTGAGGAAAGTTCCCTCTATGCCTACTTTCTGCAGGGTTTTTATCATAAATGGGTGTTGAATTTTGTCGAAAGCTTTCTCTGCATCTATTGAGATGATCATACGGTTTTTCTCCTTCAATTTGTTAATATGGTTTATCACGTTGATTGATTTGCATATATTGAAGAACCCTTGCATTCCTGGAATAAACCCCACTTGATCATGGTGTATAATCCTTTTAATGTGCTGTTGGATTCTGTTTGCTAGTATTTTGTTGAGGATTTTTGCATCTATGTTCATCAGTGATATTGGCCTGTAGTTTTCTTTCTTTGTGACATCTTTGTCTGGTTTTGGTATCAGGGTGATGATGGCCTTGTAGAATGAGTTTGGAGTGTTCCTCCTTCTGCTATATTTTGGAAGAGTTTGAGAAGGATAGGTGTTAGCTCTTCTCTAAATGTTTGATAGAATTCGCCTGTGAAGCCATCTGGTCCTGGGCTTTTCTTTGTTGGAAGATTTTTAATCACAGTTTCAATTTCAATACTTGTGATTGGTCTGTTCTTATTTTCTATTTCTTCCTGATTCAGTCTTGGCAGGTTGTGTATTTCTAAGAATTTGTCCATTTCTTCCAGGTTGTCCATTTTATTGGCATAGAGTTGCTTGTAGTAATCTCTCATGATCTTTTGTATTTCTGCAGTGTCAGTTGTTACTTCTTTTTCATTTCTAATTCTATTGATTTGAGTCTTCTCCCTTTTTTTCTTGATGAGTCTGGCTAATGGTTTATCAATTTTGTTTATCTTCTCAAAGAAACAGCTTTTAGTTTTATTGAGCTTTCCTATCGTTTCCTTCATTTCTTTTTCATTTATTTCTGATCTGATCTTTATGATTTCTTTCCTTCTGCTAACTTTGGGGTTTTTTGTTCTTCTCTCTCTAATTGCTTTAGGTGCAAGGTTAGGTTGTTTATTCGAGATGTTTCCTGTTTCCTAAGGTAGGATTGTATTGCTATAAACGTCCCTCTTAGGACTGCTTTTGCTGCATCCCATAGGTTCTGGGTTGTTGTGTCTCCATTGTCATTTGTTCCTAGGTTTTTTTTGATTTCCTCTTTGATTTCTTCAGTGATCACTTCGTTATTCAGTAGTGTATTGTTTAGCCTCATGTGTTCGTATTTTCTACAGGTCTTTTCCTGTAATTGATATATAGTCTCATAGCGTTGTGGTTGGAATAGATACTTGATACAATTTCAATTTTCTTAAATTTACTGAGGTTTGATTTGTGACCCAATATATGATCTATCCTGGAGAATGTTCCATGAGCACTTGAGAGGAATGTGTATTCTGTTGTTTTTGGATGGAATATCCTATAAATATCAATTAAGTCCATCTTGTTTAATGTATCATTTAAAGCTTATGTTTCCTTATTTGTTTTCATTTTGGATGATCTGTCCATGGGTGAAAGTGGGGTGTTAAAGTTCCCTACTATGAATGTGTTACTGTCAATTTTGCCTTTTATGGCTGTTAGTATTTGCCTTATGTATTGAGGTGCTTCTATGTTGGATGCATAAATATTTACAATTATTATATCTTCTTGGATCAATCCCTTGATCTTTATGTAATGTCCTTCTTTGTCTCTTGTAATAGTCTTTATTTTAAAGTCTATTTGTCTGATATGAGAATTGCTACTCCAGCTTTCTTTTGGTTCACATTTGCATGAATATCTTTTTCCATGCCCTCACTTTCAGTCTGTATGTGTCCCTAGGTCTGAAGTGGGTCACTTGGAGACAGCATATATATGGGTCTTGTTTTTGTATCCATTCAGCCAGTCTGTGTCTTTTGGTGGGAGCATTTAATCCATTTACATTTAAGGTAATTATCGATATGTATGTTCCTATTCCCATTTTCTTAATTGTTTTGGGTTTGTTATTGTAGGTCTTTTCCTTCTCTTATGTTTCTTTCCTCGAGAAGTTCCTTTAGCATTTGTTGTAAAGCTGGTTTGGTGGTTCTGAACTCTCTCAGCTTTTCCTGTTTGTAAAGGTTTTAATTTCTCCATCAAATCTGAATGAGATTCTTGCTGGGTAGAGTAATCTTGGTTGTAGGTTTTTCCTCCTTCATCGCTTTAAATATGTCCTACCAGTCCCTTCTGGCTTGCAGAGTTTCTGCTGAAAGATCAGCTGTTAAGCTTATGGGGATTCCCTTGTGTGTTGTTTGTTGTTTTTCCCTTGCTGCTTTTAATATGTTTTCTTTGTATTTAATTTTTGTTAGGTTGATTAATATGTGTCTTGGTGTGTTTCTCCTTGGATTTAGCCTGTATGGGACTCTCTGTGCTTCCTGGATTTGAATAACTATTTCCTTTCCCATATTAGGGAAGTTTTCAACTATAATCTCTTCAAATATTTTCTCTGTCCCTTTCTTTTTCTCTTCTTCTGGGAACCCTATAATTCGAACGTTGGTGCATTTAATGTTGTCCCAGAGGTCTCTGAGACTGTCCTCAGTTCTTTTTGTTCTTTTTTCTTTATTCTGCTCTGCAGTAGTTATTTTCACTCTTTTATCTTCCAGGTCACTTATCCATTCTTCTGCCGCAGTTATTCTGCTACTGATCCCATCTAGAGTATTTTTTATTTCATTTATTGTGTTGTTCTTCATTGCTTGTTTCCTCTTTAGTTCTCCTAGGTCCTTGTTAATTGTTTCCTGCATTTTCTGTATTCTATTTCCAAGATTTTGGATCATCTTTACTATCATTATTCTGAATTCTTTTTCAAGTAGACTGCCTATTTCCTCTTCATTTGTTAGGTCTGGTGGGTTTTTATCTTGCTCCTTCATCTGCTGTGTGTTTTTTGGTCTTCTCACTTTGCTTATCTTACTGTGTTTGGGGTCTCCTTTTTGCAGGCTGCAGCTTCGTAGTTCCCGTTGTTTTTGGTGTGTGTCCCCAGTGGGTAAAGTTGGTTCGGTGTATCGTGTAGGCTTCCTGGTGGGGGACTAGTGCCTGTGTTCTGGTGGATGAGGCTAGATCTTGTCTTTCTGGTGGGCAGGTCCATGTCTGGTGGTGTGTTTTGGGCTGTCTGTGGCCTTATTATGATTTTAGGCAGCCTCTCTGCTAATGGGTGAGGTTGTGTTCCTATCTTGCTAGTTGTTTGGCATAGGGTGTCCAGCACTGTAGCTTGCTGGTCGTTGAGTGAAGCTGGGTGTTGGTGTTGAGATGGAGATCTCTGCGAGATTTTCGCCATTTGATATTACGTGGAGCTGGGAGGTCTCTTGTGGACCAGTGTCCTGAAGTTGGCTCTCCCACGTCAGAGGCACATTACTGACTTGTGGCTGTAGCACCAAGAGACTTTCATCCACACGGCTCAGAATAAAAGGGAGAAAAATTAGAAAGAAAGAAAGAGGATAAAATAAAATAGAGAGAAATAAAATAAAGTTATTAAAATAAAAAATAATTACTAAGAACAAAATAATATTTTAAAATAAAAAAAACAAAGAAGAAAAAACAATAAAAACGGACGGACAGAACCCTAGGGCAAATGGTGAAAGCAAAGCTATACAGACAAAATCTCACACAGAAGCATACACATACACACTCACAAAAAGAGGAAAAGGGGAAAAAGTAATGTATCTTGCTCTCAAAGTCCACCTCCTCATTTTGGGATGATTCATTGTCTATTCAGGTATTCCACCGGTGCTGGGTACATCCAGTTGATTGTGGAGATTTAATCTGCTGATCCTGAGGCTGCTGGGAGAAATTTCCCTTTCTCTTTGTTCGCACAGCTCCCGGGGTTCAGCTTTGGATTTGGACCCGCCTCTGCGTGTAGGTCACTGGAGGGCATCTGTTCTTTGCTCAGACAGGACCAGGTTAAAGGAGCAGCTGATTCGGGGGCTCTGGCTCACTCAGGCTGGGGGAGGGAGGGGCACGGAGTGCGGCAGCAGAAGCCAGCGTGACGTTGCACCAGCCTGAGGCACGCCGTGCATTCTCCCTGGGAAGTTGTCCCTGGATCCCGGGACCCTGGCAGTGGAGGGCTGCACAGGCTCCCCGGAAGGGAGGTGTGGATAGTGACCTGTGCTCGCACACAGGCCTCTTGGTGGCGGCAGCAGCGGCCTAAGCGCCTCATGCCCGTCTCTGGGGTCCGGGCTGATAGCCACGGCTCGCGCCGTCTCTGGAGTTCCTTTAAGCAGCGCTCTTAATCCCTTCTCCTCGCGCACCAGGAAACAAAGAGGGAAGAAAAAGTCTCTTGCCTCTTCGGCAGCTCCAGACCGTTTCCCGGACTCCCTCCCGGCTAGCCGTGGTGTACTAACCCCTTCAGGCTGTGTTCACGCCGCCAGTCCTCTCCCCGGGATCCGACCGAAGCCCAAGCCTCAGCTCCCAGCCCTGCCCACCCCGGCGGGTGAGCAGACAAGCCGCTCGGGCTGGTGAGTGCTGGTCTGCACCGATCCTCTGTGTGGAAATCTCCCCGCTTTGCCCTCTGCACCCCTGTTGCTGCGCTCTCCTCCGCAGCTCCGAAGCTCCCCGCCCCCCTCCGCCACCCGCAGTCTCTGCCCGTGAAGGGGCTTACTAGTGTGTGGAAACCTTTCCTCCTTCACGGCTCCTTCCCACTGGTGCAGGTCCTGTCCCTATTCTTTTGTCTCAGTTTATTCTTTTTTCTTTTGCCGTACCCAGGTACGTCGGCAGTTTCTTGTCTTTTGGGAGGTCTGAGGTCTTCTGCCAGTGTTCAGTAGGTGTTCTGTAGGAGTTGTTCCACATGTAGATGTATTTCTGGTGTATCTGTGGGGAGGAAGGTGATCTCCGTGTCTTACTCTTCCACCATCTTCCCCCTCTTCTCTATGATTCTATCTATCCTTAGGAAAATAAACCCTATCAATAACCTTGTAAACAAATTTTTCTCAAATGAAGTTCAGTGGAATTTTCCAGAGATGGCAATGGAAATTGACAACATTTCTTATTATTGAATGTGGAGCTATATGGTTTAGAGAAATCATATTAGATATAATTGATTTAGTACTTTAAGAGTTGATATTTTTCAGGAATTCCCTTGTGGTCCAGTGGTTAGGGCGGCCTGGGTTCGATCCCTGGCTGGAGAGCTAAGATCTCAATGTTTATCAATACCCAATTTGAAAATCATTATCTGGAAAGTTATATATAAAGCAATGTAACTTTAACTAATGACAAACATTACATGAAAACAGTACACTTCCTAACTTAAAAAGTATATGTGATTATAGTTTTGCTAAATGCCTGATGTTGAATATTGTCATGTGAGGAATAAAGTAAATTCCAGCGAAAAGAATATTGGAAACCAATTCTGTCCCTCATCTGCTCTTCAATCTCTCCACGAAAGGACCAGTCTGGGACACGATGTCGATGAAATGTAGACTGCTGAACTGCATTTCCTTTTGTGTCTGGGGCACTGAATCCAAGCAAGGTTACACTGTTATTTGTTGAAATAATAGCTGGAAACGGAGAAAGTGCTATTGATCCTTTCATCAATAAATCACGAGTAAACAGTGCACGCTCCTTGAGCTGCTAGGGGAAAATTATATCTCATTTCCCGTTTGCCTCCTCAAGTAGAGCGGGATCATTCACTAAATATGCAAAAGAGAAGTTTCAATTACGAGTTGACTTCTAACATCTTCAGAGAAAATTTTCTATGTGTTCACCTCTCATGACAAACAGCCTTTAATATAACTCTTCCTTTTCATTTCTCCTCCTCTTTTCTTCCTCTTCCACCCCTCCTCCTCCTTTTCTGCTTCATTCTCCTTCTTTATTCTTCATTTAACACTGCTTTCTTTGGAGGAATACAAGGAGACATTTCTGAGAATAAAAATCAGTTTTTAAAAGGATAAAACAAAAAACAAAAAAACAAACCCAACCCTCTCCCCTGTGCTGTCTTCCCTGACAATGCAGATTGAATCGACTTCTGAATGTCTGTCAGCACTGGGTCTCAGGTGGTATTGGGGTTGCTAAGCCCTGACGAGTACACAGCACTACCACGGCAGATGAAGGATCCAGGACAGACTTTAACAGTAGCCAGTGAGGGGCAGGTAGACATTGCAGGTTGTCGAGGAGGATCTGCCTGTTCAGTAAATGCAGCCGGTGATTCAGGCAACAGTACCTGAGTGCTTGTCATGGTCTAAAGATTTCACATATGATAGGCCATTGGTTTTGACATGTTACAAGACACAGGTAGGAAGGGAATTTAAGAGCAAGTAGAGGAAGCCAACTCACCGGAACTGCGGTACAGCCAAAAGACTCCTGCATACAGGGAAAATAGAGCAAGACAAGTCCAAGCCTAGAGAAAATCCTTAGAGAAATATACACTTATGGATGTGTTCATTGCCCAATATTGTTATGCAAATTGTGCTATAATTACATAAAGTTCTGCTGCCTATTTAGAAGTTTTAGCAGATTTTAAAGTGATTGCATCCTCAATATGATTAAAATGAAAATCTAATTAGAAATAAATGTGTGCACACTGATTTGGCAAAATATTTTAGTATAAATGTAATAAACAAGTCACAGTTAGTTTAGGTTCTATGTGTGTCCTTCTGTACAAGAGTAATAAAAAAAGTCAGTTAAAAAGTTAGCAAGCTTTAGATAGACTCTATTATACCATTACAGTGTCAACCAATTTCAAAATGCGATTATATCTGCAAATGGAAATAAACATTAGAGGGTGATTAAATTGAGTGTAGTTACACATCTTTTGGTTATACAAAAAGCAATTATGGAAGGTACGATAGTTGTATGGTGCACTGGAGTTTTATTTTCATACCAGTCTAATGTGCAACTGTAGATAAATTATGTCCCCAAAATGAGTTATTGTTTTTGTGAAAAGATCCACCAACCAACCGAGCACCAACTTGTCAGAATCAAGGCAATGGTACTTTCATTACAATGAGTCACTTCCTAAAGAATATGGGCATTGGTAATTGCTAACACAGGTTTGAGTGATAATGAAAACTCTTGGTGACTTTGACAACATATTTTCTTTTATTCAATCAAATACTGACTATGTGGAAGAATCTAAGTATGCTTGGGGAGAACTGGGGAAAGTTTGTGGATGGATAGAAAAGGCTGGATATTTCCTACCATCAGAATTTACCTATGTCCTTTATTTTTTAGAAAAGAAATGTGACTATAAATGAAATGTTACTGATACTTCAGACTACGAATTTTGTTAGAAGAGTGCTTAGTTTGTAATAAGAATTTTCCCCTACAAGATAGTCTTTCTTCCCCCTCTGCACCTTTAAAATAGAAGCAGTTCCTTGTTAATGTTCAAAAGTCAGTTAATATTTTCTAGTGGAGGAAAATAAAAATTGCCAGTGTCTGCAGAAAAGAGCAGTGTTATTTGTCTGAAGAGCTTTTGTTTTATTTATAGGCTGAGCAAAGAAAAAATCAAGCTAGAATCTTTCTTTTGGTAATTTATAGGTAAATATAAGTCATCTTTTTTTTTTTTTTTTTTTTTTTTGCGATACGCGGGCCTCTCACTGTTGTGGCCTCTCCCGTTGCGGAGCACAGGCTCCGGACGCGCAGGCTCAGCGGCCATGGCTCACGGGCCCAGACGCTCTGCGGCATGTGGGATCTTCCCGGGCCGGGGCACGAACCCGTGTCCCCTGCATCAGCAGGTAGACTCTCAACCACTGCACCACCAGGGAAGCCCCTAAGTCATCTTTTAATAGTACGGCTAAATATTGAAAATGTTTCAGGCAAGCTTGAAAAGATTATTATTTATTGGGTGTAGGATTCTCAATTATATGTCTGTGTAATTGAGTTTATTGTGTTCTTTAAATCCTCTCTGTTGTCAGTAATTGACTCAATCTATCCATGTATAAAAGAAATAGATTTAAATCTCCAATTATATTTGTGACTTTTATCAATATCTTATAATTCCATAATGTTTACTTTACATATTTTAAGGCAATGCATTTATGTGTTTACATAGAAATGATTATTATCTTTTCCATTTTTATTATGTTATTTACTATCATTTGTTTATTGGTTATTATATTCTTGGAGACTATTTATCAATCTTCGCTGTTAAACTTCCCACTTCAAATTTAAGGAGTATATTGGAGCAAGCATCTAGCTAGATTTTGTGTTTACTGATTTTTTTAACTTATATATGTCATTTTACATTTTTACTTTATTCTTCATTTTCTGGAATTACTGTTATGTGTATGCTGGAGTCTCCCAAGCTATAATTTTTAACCTTGTTTTTAAAGTTTCTATTTTGTTATGTTTTTAGTCTACAGTTTAGGTGAAGTTTTCTACATCTTTGAATTTACTAATTTTCTTTTTACAATACTTCAGGTTGGAGTTTACCTTATTTTAAGTTTTCATTTCAATGAATTTATTTGATCATTTCTTAGTATTTCCATTTTGTTTTCACCCATTCTTGCATAATTTCTTCATGATGGTTTCATAATTTCTTGTTCATTTTGATGAGCGCTATCTCTTCTTTGTGCTCGGTAAGGATGCTAAACGTTCGTATTTCTAAAAATATTTTCAGATTGCCTTGTTTTCATTTTATTTAGAGTAAATTTATCAGCTATTTTTTAAGGTTGTAGGCTATCTCCCTATTCATTATTTAGAGGCTTATAATGAGTGGAAGATTTTATTTCTACCTCACCTGCTTTTACCCACTTCTTATTGGCAGTTTTATAATTTTCTCCATCCAAACTCGCTAGAACTCTCAGACCTGAACTAGGTCTTGTATTTGTGACTCAGGGCTCCTGTTCCTCAGAGATTCAGGAGCCCTGGAAACTAGTCACTAGCTAGGTGAGAATATGGCCCATGTCCTGACCTCTAGGCTGCACTTGCTTGCTTCTACTTTCCTTGCTTAATCTAAGTTTTAACCTCTGGCAGAGTTTGGTCACAGACTGGGACAATTGACCAAACCTTGAGTAGGATGAAATTTGTTTTATTGCCTAAGCTGGCATGGATCACTTTAAGTTTCTCATACTTGCCGAGTTGGGAATTCCCATCTGGCCCTGACTTCTTACAGATGCTAAACTTGGCTGGCCCATGTTTGTGTTTTGACTCCATACCTATGCTACAGAGATGGTTGTCTTATTTCACATCTCAACTGTTTCTTTTAATTTTCTCTCTTTTTTTTTAATTGGTATCTTCCACTGCTTTACATTAGAAGAAACAGGTCTCAAAACATGGAGCTATAACACTATATTGTCTTTAGCTGCACTGTACAATATAGTGGCCATCAACCACATGTGGCATGTTAAATTAAAATCAATTAAAATTAAATAAAACAAAAAATTCAGTTTCTCCATCACATTAGCCACATTTCAAGTTCTCAATAGTCCCATGGGGATATTGGCTACCATTTTGGATAGTACAGATGCAGCCTATTTCCATCATTGTAGACAGTTCTCCTGGGTGCTCTGTCTACAGTATGAAGCTAAATATTGAAAAGAAGACAAAAAAGGCTGCAGATATTTAACCTGTTATGAGGTTGTTGGAAGCCCCGAAGCTTACCAAATTATTGCAACAAGACATACATAGACTCTTCAGTAATAGGATTCTGAGACCATGTGCTTTATTGTCAACAACATGTCTGTAGTTGCCCACTGTGAAGTTTTCTCTGAAGTATAATCTTCTGATTTTGGAACCTGAAGACCTGGGTGCAAGTTCCAGTCCTGCCCCTTGCTAAGAATGTGATCTATAGTTATACACCTAACTTCTCTGAACTTCCATTTTCTCATTTGAAAATTAGGATAATAGTTATTTTGCCAACTCTGTGTGCTTTTTGTAGTATATTAAAGTGTATTTCAGAATTAATTAATAGGTGACCTTTTTATATTGAAAATTTTACATTTCTTTAAATCTTGCTTTTTATTGTTTCTTCTCAAGTAACATAATGTTTATTCTATTTTATTTTTATATTAGAAGTATCCATGTCTAATTACATTAATAGAGACGATTTTGAGTAATGAGAAAATTATAACTTCCTTCCCAAACAGGTACGCCTATGGATTAGAGAGTGCTAATGACGGCATTCCACTGAAGAATCTTCCACTTCAGGCCTAGTGAATGAGGTATATATATTTCTGAACCTTAATGTAATAAATTTCAATCTGTAGTGTTATAGCAATTTTAGCACCTATTACACAATATGACTCACTTTTATTAGACATAATCAGGCAAACCATGAAGCAGAGTGCTGAAACCATAAATAAGATTTGACTCTAATACTTGTATCCATCTCCATAATCAAAGAGTAATCTTCATATGTGTGCAGTTTAGTCAGTTTTTTTTTTTTTGGTAGAACATCTTAAGGGAAGCATTTTTATCAAGACCCTTAAGTTTTAATATAACAGATTTTCAATATTGAGATCTATATAATAATTGTAAAATTTCTATATTAATTCCTGAATCATTTCACTTACTTGTAGGAAAGGCAATCTCTAATTGTACAATAAAACGCTAATGTTGAGGGGATGTAAGTAGTTAAATGATGGCAAATTTTTAACTGTTGTATTTTTTTCTACTTAAAAGAAAATATGTCTATTCTTATAATTGTTTGGTCTAAATTAAACAATATTTATTTCTCATATATGAAATTGAGACATGCATGTTCTAAAATTCATCATTTGTAGCCTATTTTAACTGTCACAGAAACTCTTCAAGGTAAGTGTTTATAACAAATGAGGTGACTGAAACGCAGAAAGTTTACTTTTCTGAAACTGGGTTTTCAGTTCAAGCTCTACTCTGTATCTGTTGTATTTCTTGTAATGAGGCCCAAAACAGAGTCCCTAATTATAATATTGGTTATCTGGTTCTTACCCCACAATGAAGGCTTCTAATGTTTGCATTGACTGAATTTTTTATTAGCCCTTTTGGAAACCTATTTTATACTCTTTGTTAATGTGACACCAAATAACTGTTTTTTGGAAACAACCTATGGACAGTGAATCCTTCCCAGAAGGCCTAAATATTCTCTGTTAAAGTAATCTGTAGCTTTTTCTGGACTATGACAGATTTTCTGTAGAATCTCATTTTATAATCCAGTTTTAGCCTGTGTTCTGTAATTGTCCATTCACTAATGATGTCTGTATCATAAAATTATAATTACGAAGTTAACATCTAAGTTTTAGCTTGACAGGGAGCTAATTATTATTTATAATAGTGGAATAGTGTAAATAATAGTGGAATAAAGAAAAATACAAACTAAACATAGATATCTATAGTAAAATGTTGCAATATATGCAGAGAGATAAGAAATATGACCTATTTGTTTCATTTACTGGAAACTACTAAATCAGTAAAACCTTGGGAAATTCAGTTTTCTATAAAAATGATTTTACAAGTTTTCCGGTCCACTGACAATGTGTAAGGTGAACTTGCACATTCATTTTGAATGTATGACCCAAGTTGTTCCTTTGAACTCAGATTGTAGTAATGGGGCGTCTACATGGAAGATTCATGCAACTGTAATGTGAGGCTGAAATGAATTTTAAAAGATTATCTATTCCTATTCCCTTTTCTTCTCATTTTGGCTGGATCATTCCAGGTGCATAAAGTTTTAAGGCAATCAGAGAAGGAAGCAGCCTTTTACTAACTCTAGTAAACTTTATCTTGCTGTATGCTCTATTTTAAATTTATATCAGCCCTACTGGAGACAGCTCATAGGCGAATTATGAGAACAGTAAGAAAACTTGAAACTATATCAAATGAGGACAGTTGGAAGAATTTTTAGCTAACTAGCAGCATAAGCAATTTCTTAAGCATTTGAACAGATGTGAAAGAGAGAAGGAGAGGACTCTTGTCTTTTAAGAGTTACCTATGCTAATGGATAAAAATTGCAGAAAGACAGATTTCAGTGATATATTGAAAATAATTTTATAGCAATCGTTGAGTGTTTTCCATATTTGAAGATGATATTGTAGAAGGAATTAAAGCACTAAATGGGTGTTGGAAGATGGCTCCCATATTGTAGACAATACATTGAACCTCCGGGAACTTAATTTGTATGACCTAATAATTATGTCAGAGATGGAACTTAAAACTAGGTCTATTTGAAGTCCAATAAGTATGGCATTGCATCCAGTTTCTGATGCTCAGAATTTTAGTCAACCACCATCCCTTCATTTTTGCATAGGAGACAACTGAGTCCCAGATTGAGGTGAGAACTTGCCTAAATTTACATGTAAACAAAGTTTATATTTGGGTATGGCTCGTATAAATGGCAAGTTATTAATATGAATTTGTTTGCAAAGATGGGACGAATTATAGATGAAAAATTCTCAAATATTGAAGCAAGAAGACCTGCAGAGGTCATGTGTCCCATGTAAAGCTCCCTTCTGTAGCTTGCTTGACAAATGGTTATTCAGCTAGAGCTTAAAAACTCAACTTTGTGAATATTCCTTTTCATGTTTGACAGAGAGCATTGTTATATTGAACTGAAAAACTGTCTTCTTTTCTGGTCCAACTTCTATACTTAGAAACAATAAAGAATAAATTTGTGGGCTCCCCTGGTGGCGCAGCAGTTAAGAATCTGCCTGCCAATGCAGGGGACATGGGTTCAAGCCCTGGTCCAGAAAGATCCCACATGCCACGGAGCAACTAAGCCCGTGAGCCACAACTACTGAGCCCGCGTGCCACAACTACTGAAGCCCACGCACCTAGAGCCTATGCTTCGCAACAGGAGAAGCCATGGCAATGAGCAGCCTGTGCACTGCAACGAAGAGTAACCCCTGCTCACTGCAACTAGAGGAAACCTGAGTGCAGCAACAAAGACCCAATGCAGCCAAAAGTAAATAAATAAGTATCTTCACTATGATTAACTGTTTGGGTTTTTGTTGTTCTTGTTGGTGTTTTTGTTCACTCAATTTATAGTTGAAAAAGTTAAGACTCAGGTAATAGAACAGAAGTACATATCTTGGGAAACTATATTAGTTTTTGAATTATTCCTGTGCAAAACAGAAATTAAATAACAGAAAGTGCACCAAGGGAAATTTAACTTCGTGAATTGTGAAGTAGGAGGTGAACAATGCTTCCTTTTTACCACCAGAGGTCTTCAAAAGATCTATAATAGCTGCATTTCCTCCAACTGAGGAAGAAAAATCTCTAATGACAAAGCTGACAGAGTCTTAGCAAATAATATACTCAAGAACTTAAGTAATTATTAGTGTTCTCTAGCCTTAAGGCTAAACATTTCCTCTAGGTAGAATTCAGTCCAAGAAAACAAAAAACTAATAACCAAACCCTCAAATGCAGAACAATTAAAATGTATTATTTTATATTTTAGTTTGATTTATTGCTTAATCATCTTAGTTCCTGTTGGGGAACTTCTGATGCTAATTGCAATGATTAAAAACAATATTACATGATTATCAATATTACATGAAAGTGGAAACCCACTATCATTTACATATGTTTAAGAATGTATTATATATTACAAATGTGAAAACATCCTAATTTTGCTTTTCAATTTAAAGGTTAAGGGACAATGTGGCTTAATTCCTTTGATTTATCCTAAACCACTGGGAAGCAAAGCTAAGCAAAGATTTTTGTATCAACTTAGAAATACAGCTACCTGTTTGGATTTTAAAAGAAAGAAAATGACGTTAGATGAACTAATGGATCCTGTAATATGCATAATAATTTGAGTAACAGTTGTCTAATTTCATTGGTACTTTGTATTTCTTATGCTGATTACTATTTAATTCAATATTTACTGAGAGCGTACTACATGCCTGCCATTTTACTAGTGATGGCATATATAAAAATTGCAATCACACATGATCTTGTTCTCAAGAAATTCACAGCTTAGTGCAGGAAAATAGGCAAAGGATTACAATTCAACTTTATAAATGCCACATTAGAAAGATGATCATAAGGGCAATGAGAACCAAAAGGTGGGCACCTAACTCAGGGAGAATCAGAAGATTTCAACAAAAAGCAGATACACGAACTAGGTATTGAAAGATGAAAAGCAGTCACGTTGTTTAAAGTAGGGGGAAGGAGAGCAGTGCTTCATGGAAGAGAAAAAATATGAGCAAAGCAAAGTGAAGGCAGAAGAGAATATAACATATTAAAGAATGATGGGAAGTGGATGAAGAAATATGCCTCGATCTGTAACCCAGGCTAAGCTTTTTGCATCCTACACGTCAAATGAAATCGAGAAATACATCCTCGATTGTTTTATTTTGAGGGTAAAGAAAGGGCTAAGGTGAAAACATTCTTTTTATTTATTTATTTATTTATTTTTATTTAATTTAGGCTACGTTGGATCTTTGTTGCTGAGTGCAGGCTTTCTCTAGTTGCGGCAAGCGGGGTTTACTCTTCGTTGTGGTGCGTGGGCTTCTCATTGTGGTGGCTTCTCTTGTTGCGGAGCACGGGCTCTAGGCGCACGGGCTTCAGTAGTTATGGCTCGTGGGCTCTAGAGCGCAGGCTCAGTAGTTGTGGCGCACGGGCTTATTTGCTCCGCGGCATGTGGGATCTTCCCGGACCAGAGCTTGAACCCGTGTCCCCTGCATTGGCAGGGGGATTCTTAACCACTGCACCAACTAGGGAAGCCCTAAGGTGAAAACATTCTTAATTCTTGTTTGCAATTTTAATCATTAACCATGTAAAAATAAATAAAGGTTCCCTAATCAGTGTCCAAACAAAATTGAAAACATAAACTCACACAATGATCTGAAAAACAATTTAAAAGTTGTTTTTCTTTTTATAATCTAGCCCCCCATCTCCTGATTTTTGTTTTCTCATGAACTTTTTCATCTCCCCGTTCCCCCTTGCCATAGGTTGGCATGCTTCATTTTTTTTTCTTTTTTTAAGTCTAGTGAAATGGGGGCAGTGGAGAATGAGGCATGTCTGACTTGGAGGAGAGGGGACACTAGATAATGTGGGTGTGTTCAAGGAAATGTTTGTGTGTTTAATGTTTTTGTGAGGCAGGAAACAGGAAGCATAATAAAACCATTCAAAATAGAAAGAAAGCAATATATTTTAATTATAATTTATGGTCATAACAGTACTGCCCCAAAGGGACTTAATTCAACCATCCTCTTCACAGACATTGGACACAGCTGCTGTTGTCTTTGGTTTTGATTGAGTAAAACTGTTAAAGAAAATGCTGGATTCTAGAGTTTGAGGGTTTACATTCCTGCTCTTTGCAGGATTCAATACAAATCTCTCTATTTAAATTTGAATCGGAAACAAAACAGACCGGAAACTCCTAGCCTTGCGTTTAATCTTCCTCTGCCCAATTCGTTTGTTTTGTGGACTCCTCTTTGTTTCACTCCAGTGCAGGATCTCCACGAGACCTCTCATGATGGTTTGCCATCTATCTCCCCAGGCCCATTCCTTTCCTGGCTCCACTCTGCTCCAGTTGTACCAAATTTCTGTCATTTTCACATGTTGACATTTTAGGGAAGCTTCTGGGCTTTTGCACAAGTTGTTCCACAGCCTGGACATCATCTTTCTTTTCTCCCATCCTGTCTGTCTATACAATAAGACAATGATGAACTGAAGAAACTACAGTATAACAAAAAGACTTTCTTTTATAGTAGTTGTCTCTTCGCACATCAAATTCTTCCTAAATTATGAAGGGCAAAGCTCTTATGTTTTCACCGTGATATCACCTGCCTTGGTGAGTATATTTGTGTTGAATAAATGAATGAAGGAAGAGCTGTAGGGAGATAAATGGATACTGAAATAATCACATAAATTATGGAACTATTTGGATCAATTTTTTAAAACTTGATAACAGGTTAATTTCAAATCATGGTGTTTCAATATAAATAATCTATGTATCATTTGCTTACTATTACCTTATGTTTTAATTTTTAAATACCAAAGAAATAGATTTCTCACACTTTTCCAGGGTAGTCTGTTATGGCATTTGAATACAAATCTTCCCTACAATTTATTTAAGCCTGTTTGTTTCATCTTCGTGCTCTCACTTTTTCAAAGGGAAATATATTTTGTTATTTATTACTAGATTAAGCACCTGTTGAACGGAGAGTAATGGATATCTCTGGCAAGCTCTTGAGTCTTGTTAATGCTTGAGACAGGAAACAAAGGAAAAGATCCATTTTTTTCCTAATATGCTTCAAGCAATGAAAATGCATCAATACAGGTTTTACACGTTTGATCTCAACTGTCAATGCCTCTTTCCCGGGAAGCCACCTCTACTCATTTTGTTCTTGGGGAACAGCAGTGGGTCAATACTTGGACTAAACATTCCGCAGAGAAGTTAAAGACCTCTGTGATGCTAATCTTCACTTCTGGACTTCGTTATAGAGACATGCTTTCTTTTTAGTGTCACTTTACTTAACCAGTATTTGTGAAGAATCTCACTTGTAGACTTCATGCATTTGGAATGTTGCTTTTGAATAAGGAGGCTGAAACCTTTATATTAGCCAAACAGGAAGTTGGTGTGGTATCAGCCTCTTCTAGTTCTTCCTTTACATCTAACCTGGCATTTGATAACGACACATTTAAACATGTTGCAGAAGCATTTAAACTCGGAAAAACATACCAGGAAAAACATAGCAGAAAGCACTGCAAGCAAATGAACCAGTACCATGTTGCGCTTCATTGTTACTAAAGAAAAACTTTAAATTTGAACTTCTTTCCTACTGTTTATACCATGATTTAATTTTTGAAAAATTTGCTACAAGTTGATTTTTAGTTATATATGTCTGGAATTTGCAAACTACTACTGGCGCCACCGAATCCAGACTGTCCCTTGTTTTTGTTAATACACTTTATTAGAATACAGCCACTCTCATTTACTGTCTATGGCTGCTTTTCTGCTATAACAGAATTGGGTAGCAGTGATAGAGTCTAAAATATTTATTGTCTTACTTTATCCAGAAAAAGTTTACTGACCCCTGATCGTAGTTTATGATACTTAGTACAATTTTCTTCGTCAGTATGATGTTATTTTTTACCACTTTTTCTTCTTGGGTAATGCTGTAACAAGGTTTATGTTATACATTAAAACTTTACAACATACATTAAAAAGTGGAGATATAAATTTGTGTGCATTGAATAGAAAATAGGTTAAAATATGTATAGGAATTTTTATAAGATAAAAGCAAAATTGATAAAAGAGATGAAATAAAGAAATTATGAGCAGAATGAATATAAATATCATTACAAATATCTATCTGTCAAATAACCTGTTTTTAAGAAGCTTTTTTACTCTGACATTGTTTACTATCCATTTCTCAGGAAATAAAGTTTCTAATTAGAAAAGAGTTAATACTACCTGTGAAAATTGATATACTTCATCCATTTTAGGACAGAGAAATTCTACCAAGGTCAATTAAGATAATTTCCCCGTCTTAAGCTCTAACATTGTTATTTGTGTCATTTGTACTGCAGTTCCCAGTAATTAAAACAGCAGGTTACAGATGGGTTATTTTGGCATGGGCACACTCATTTTCTTGCCCCCAGGTTAGATGGACATTGTCTTCTGTAGGCACTGCCCATTGTCCCTCGGCAAGACTCCCTCAGATTGTCCTTGGACGAGAAAATCAGCCTAAATAGATCTCTTTTATTTGTCTCATAAGTCTTTCAAACAAACTATATTAGTGACTGCCAACTGAGTTGTTCCAAACAGGAAAAACAATCTTATGCTTTTGATGTCAACCCAACATAAAGTTAAAAAGAAAGAGGTTCTGTTTTTAAGAGAAGATTTTAAAAGAGTTTCTTTGAAGTCCATATTTATCTGTAAACTTTTGTTTTTAGGTTGACAAAAAAAATCACATTCCTCTGATAACTCTCTAGTTAGTGTACTCCATAGCAATACCTGCTTAAAGAGTGGTAGTTAGGAAAAATTTAAGGAAGAAAGATGAAAGACGAGAAAGTTTCAAAACAATATACTCATATGTTTTGGGGATGGGAAGGCAGAGTATCAAATGCCCATTTACTCACTTACTTAAGGTTGTGTGGAAAGATCTTAATACATACTGCTTACGTCTCTTAGATGATCTAATGTTTCTGCTCCTTTCCATAATCAGAAACCATTTCTTTTTTCTCCCCCCAAGCCATTGAGTAGAAACTCAAATGGGATTTACCAATGCATGATGGAAAATTCTATTTTAAATCTTATGATTTCTATGTGTTAAATGTGTAGTTTAAATTACACGTCAGTACGTTTGAGTTGTCACAAATGCATGGCACTGACCCAAGTTCCTTTAGACAGGTTTCTTTGTTGAGAATTCCTGATGTTCGAATTAATCGGTTGCCTTGGTTTTAGATGTTATATATAGGATGTTATAAATAGACTATATAGGAATATATTCCTCCTTTGAAACAAACACCCAATTGTGAGAAAAACCCTGTTTGTATCTAGAAAAGATGGGGAAATATCCAGATCGATATATCTATGTCTCAAAATCAGAGGATTAAAATCAATGTAGTAATAAATACCTGGATGCTGTATGATATTGTTTTGAGTAATAAAAGGGAGGGCAGTAGAAAAACTTTTTTGGTTTAGCTCTAAACTTATCAGTGTTTTGAAATTTAATTTCTTGAATTATTTTTGAAGAACTCAAGTTAGGCCTCATCTAAAGATTTACCATTAATTTAGACTGGAGCCTAATGCAGCACAATGGAAAGCACGGTATGCAGATATCAATTAGCACATATTGTGTCCACCCCCTTCCAGGTGTTCAGATAATTAACTCCATGAGGTGGTTCAACATTTTTATCCCATTGCTGACTATCAAGGAACCGAGGCCTAGGAAGAGGGTATAGTGTTTGCCCAAGGTCATGCAACTGAGATGCCATGGAGCCAGGGCAGAAAGGCAGGTGCATCTGATTTCAAAGCCAATGCCTCTTCTGTCCTGTGTTGCCTTTTACAAGAATGTGTTATCAACATCTAGAAATCTTGCTTATAAAAATCCCCCCGGAGAGTTTAGAGCAGATACATATAAATTCATAGCTGGAATATATATTCTCTACATATACATAAGTAGATGAAAAGGAAATTTGCAAATATACTTCAAATTACCTTCAATAAACTTTCTACATGCAGCCTTTGGAAAAAGCAGGATCTACCATTTAACAGAAATTGTTGACTTTTAGAAGAGTATGACATTTTCAACTCATATTCAGTGTGTTCTCCATCTGACCTCTGAATCCTTGCCTGTTTTTCGCTTAACTTGCCTTTCTTCTTTTTAGAAAAACAATTTCCCTCTAATGGATTTTCTTTTAGGGTTGAAACTCAGTTTAATAAGAATCAGACTCTCAGAGCTGCAAGAGACCTTAAGGCAAAATTGAACCTCAACCATCATTTTACTGATGAGTAAAAAGCTGACAGTCAGTGAAGTGAAATGATTTATCTAGTCTACAGGAGGAATCCAGGCCTCCTGATTCTCAACTCAGTGGAATTCTGTGACACACTGCATCTTAATGAGATGCTCAGAGATCAAAAATTTTGAAGTTGATCGACCCTTTTTTTTTCGGTATTTATTGACCAGGTTGATTTAAAGCCATCATTACTAATTCATTGTTTGAATGCTATTTTTAATCTAAAGGCCATTGTTTGAAATGCTATTTTTAATCTAAAGGCCATGGAAAATTGAAAGATGGCATATAATGTAGGAAAGTAGATATTATTATACTTCAATATAGGCTTTAAGCTGCCTTTCCAGCCTCACCTTTCACCCATTTTCCCCTAGTTTATTCTAGAATTTGTCATATAGTTCATGCCTCCATGATTTAGCCCCTTGTGCTCCTGCATCTGGAATTCTCTTCCATATCTTGACTATCTGGAGAAATTCTACTTATTTTTCCTTTTGCATATCTTAACGTTAGCCACACCTTCCTTTGACCTTGGCAGAATTAATTTTCTACTTGTCTGTGCTATCATATCAGTTTGTGCCTTTATTGTAGTATTTATCCTTATTTTATTGCCATTATTTCTTCACTTATCTTTCCTCCTCCAGACTGGAAGCTCCTTGAGGGCAAGATTTTTTTCTAATCACCTTAGTATCCCCATGACAACATAATGTTAGACACATAGTGGGAGCTGCAAATACATTTCTCTTGAATGAATTCCTTGCACATCATGGTCTTTCAAAGACAATGCCCTAAAAGAAAAAGTAAAAGTCTAAAAGTTAGGGCTGTACGTGAGGTCACTTGATCTGATAATTATCACAAATTTTGCTGTCATTCTTACAAGTTGAATTCTGTCTAGTCACAAGGTTTGAAGCTATTGCTTTATTTTCAGTGGTCTGTGTTTTCAGTTCCTTTTTTAGTAATAGAGATTTATATGTCCCCAATCAGAATTTCTTGCCTAGTTGTCATTATTGCTAATGACATTAATTTAGCCATCTCTTGACTCAAGAATAAGCTTCTGACTGCTCCTTCTAAGTTGATATAAGAAATTAAGTCAATGACAAGCATAAGTTACAGGCCTTTACATCACTTCAATTTTGGTAGAACTGAGGTTTAATATATTACACACATACATAGCACAAATCTATTATAAATAAAATGTAACTGCTCATATTTATAGAATAAATTCACATACAAATGATTTGCAGAAAGATATGTTTTTCTCTTCACTATCAGTAAGAATGAAAGAAAGCTAAACTTCAGCTGTAGGACATTAATTCAATAGATTATATTTGTTTATTAGCACAAATGCATTCATCAATATAGCCCCGCAGCCCTAGGCATGATTAATAAGACACTGGGCTCCTGAAGATGGTGTCTTCTGGTCCATATATAGCATTACATAACGCACAGCTGTTGGTGATTAATCACAGTTTGTAATGGCTAGTGAGTTCATTCTGTACTCCTTAGAAAAGAAAAAATGCAATTTGTGTGTGTGTGTGTGTGAGATCTGAGTAAACAAATTTTGAACAAATGTAATGCTGGTTTATCAGTTCCCAGTTCATTAATGGGGAGCTTTTCCTTTCCCAACGATTGAAATCAGTGAAACATCTGTCAAATTATAGTTGCATAATCTATGAGTGAAACAATGCTTAGGTGGTATAAATGAGCTACTTCCTTAGAGGTTCTCAAATTGTGCAAGAGGCAGGTGCTCAAGTGTCCCAGAATTCAGGATTCTTTAAATGAAATATCTAATAGATTTGCTATTTTTCTTTGCCATTTCAGTGAGTACAAACATGATCTACCATTTCAATAGCCCTAGTGGAAACCAGATTGTGGACTTAGGTTTTATTTAACTCTCCTTATCTTCACCCTACTTCACTGCCAGCACCCAGATTGTTATGTATTTGTGCATTACATATAGCTAAGTTAGAGGTATCCTACCTAAATGTTTTGATTAATATACTAATATTAATACTGTATTTCTTTCCTCTTTTTCTTAATGATGAAGTAGTTCTCTGACAAAGCATCACTTTTATTCAGGGGAAATGCATACCCTATAGTTAATTAAATGCTATTACAAAATGCATCATCTTCCAGTTAATTCAAGGAATTGTTACAGTCCTTTAGTAGAAATTTTATCCTCTGTTTTGAGAAAAGTTTCTGTGAGTGCCTGAAACAGCTTCCTGCTGATAACTGAAAATGTGTTCCTAAATGTCCCCAGCTTGCCAGATTAGGTACCTAGGTCATTCAGTTCTTTCTTTCTAGCTACTTCTATTCACTGTGAAATTTTTTCCTGTAGAAAATGAGATGTTATGCTGCTTTCACTGAAACATCATATAAGTCAAGGGAAACTAGTGCCATAGGATAGGTTCCCCAAAAAACAGACCCTGAGCCTCTGAGATTTATGTGCAGGGGATTGCTCTGGGGAATAAATAGAAAAAATGATTGAAGAGATGTTGAGCAGGTTAAGAACATGAGCTATGATGCAGTTGCGACATTGGCTTCGGACCATCTTACAGAAAGCTCTCCACCTGGGATGGCCCTTCAGAGTTTTGTGTTTTGAGGCAAGGAGCCAGATTTTATGCTCCCATCAGCCATTGAATGCAGGCCACCTTTGGGGAGAGGGTTGATTTTGAGCCAACCTGCTCTTTCTGGCTGAGGCTGATTCCTGGAGAGAGATTAATCAGAGAGCTGTTGGCCACCAACATTCCCAGCAATGGATGAAATGAGTGTTTCAGTCCCGAAGAGGAGTTCTGGGCAACACACCACAGTATCCACTATAATGAGATGCCTAACTTTGGTACCACATTTGTAATGCCAGTTGTGAGTGATGATTAACTTGCGTGTTGTATAGAACATTGAAACCATTTAAGCAAACTGTGGGTTGCAAGCAGTGGATAACATCCAAATTATTCTATAGCATGGTTATCTTTAGATAACTTTAGAAATGTTAGCCTCTAATTTCCTACTGAGACCCTAGGGAAGTTATAGTCAAGATTATCATTAGCTTTAATGACAATAATTTGTACAGAATCCCCTGTGTTAGACAAAGATAAAAACATCTCTGCATGTGAAGCTTTGAATATACCTTTGTTTATTTTAGCCTTTAAATGAATACAGAGTTGTTTTGTTTTCAGAGGTTTTATCAAAATGACATTGAAAAGTTTCACATTTTTGTTGCTTTATTCCTAATAGATTTTCAACTGTATTAGTACCAGATATGGGTATTTTAAAATATTTCTATTAATCTGGGTTAAAAATTATAAGTAAAGAATTACTCTGACTACTAAATAAAATACTATGATTAAATTCTAAGGGTTAAAAAGATCAATTTTGAAGCTATGTTTAGAGTGAAAAGGATGATAGTAGCTAAATGATGTAAATTTTTTTTTTTTTTTTTTTGCGGTACGCGGGCCTCTCACTGTTGTGGCCTCTCCTGTTGCAGAGCACAGGCTCCAGACGCACAGGCTCAGCGGCCATGGCTCACGGGCCCAGCCGCTCCACGGCATGTGGGATCTTCCCGGACCAGGGCACGAACCCGTGTCCCCTGCATCGGCAGGCGGACTCTCAACCACTGCGCCACCAGGGAAGCCCCAATGATGTAAATGTTGATATTTATTGACACAATTGTTGCCATAGCAAAAATAAATCCAGATGTGTGGTGATTATAAAGGAGTGGCAAAGTGACATAATTGAATCAAGTACATAAAATTTGCTGGTTGAATGAACAGGTCAATTTGCATTTAACAGTAAGGGATCAACTGGTATTTGGAATGAGTATTGGTGACAGATGGTGTAGTTACATAGTCCTGTTTCAGTCAATTAACAAGTAATTGACAGATATACTCATGGTGCTGAACAATTATTTGAATAAAAATGTTTAGGACTGTTTCCTAAGCTTCAAGGTTTACCAAATGTAATTATAGTTAATTCTTTACATAAATTCCACTAAATAAGTTAGGATATTCACCAATTCAGAATGCCAGTATTGTTTTAACCATATAATTAACTCATTCTCATGGTTTGTTTGCTTAATGGAATAATTCATCTGATCTTGGTCTCTATTAATACTATTTCTTTGTCCATCAAAATGATGACCCTAACAAAATGAATACTTCTATAAAGTAAACATCAATTTTATATAGTAAAAGACCCAGCTAAATAAGACATTGGATAAAGAGAAATGGCATAATAATCATACTCAACTTAAAGTTTTGATTATCAGTGGACACTGCCCTCATAGAATTTTGTACTAGCATGTTTAGGTTAACTTATTATTTAAGCTCAGGATATATAATTTCATCTGCTTTATGTTTTCCTAGAGAAAAATGGTTCCTAGGCCATATATTATACCCCTATACTCAGAATAGGAATCAGGTAACTATAGATAGTTAGATAATAGATAGATAGGTAGATAGATAAAGATACATTCTTATGAAAAAATATGGATGACTGATAGAGAAAGAAAAATATCTTAAAGCCTATGTGGGTAAAATTTGTTAAATTTAGCTGACAAAGACATTGAGATATGTCCCCCTTCCTCCACCCACAAAACAAATAGAAAAGTTGAATAAAATATCAGAGCATTAAGAAAGTTAAACTCAAAGTTACCAAGTGGCAGAAATGTTGAGGGTGCTTATAGCTGAAAAATTAAGTTGTAGACAAACTGTCCCAGCCCATGGGGATATTTGAAGCATGTATTCTTAAGAGATGGTTGGTGTTTAAAGGTCAGTGAGCATTGATCATTCAGGGCCACAGGACTGACAACTTTGAATTCTAAAAAAGAGAAGTGTACAAAAAAGTAAAAGACAAAAATTCTAGAGACTATACATACCTACACATAAGGAAATAAAAACCTCATGTGGGTTAAACAATATATACCTGCAGAAAATACTAGTCAAATACAAGCCAGATTTAATGAAATCACTCAGAAGAAAAGAATTATATTGTATTATCCATCATTCATCAAATTCAAACTCAGACAAGAGAGAATTGAAAAGAGACACTATTCTAATATTGATGAAAAATGTTCCAGATTGAAGAGAAATGTAAATTTTCAGATTGGAAGAAAACATCTCAAGTCCCTATAACCAGACACTGTGCTCTGAAACTATAAGGTATCAAAGATAAAAAAAGATGTGAAGAACCTGGAGAGAAATGACAGATAAAGAGACATAATTCAATTGCTATAATATTTCTCATTAGGAAAAAATAAATGTGTGAATACAATGAAATATTTTCTAATTGCTGGGGAGACATAGACATTCATAAACATAAAAACAAAATTAAAATGGTGTCCATAGACCCTCACTGAAAGACATACTAAAGGATATACTTCAGCAAGAAAAAAACTTAATTCATAAGAAAAGTTTGTAAAGCAAGAAAAAATAGTGACCAAACCAATTGACCTAACAAATTTAAAAATACTAAAATACTAATATCACTAACAATAACTACTTTTGGAGGGTTTAAAAACAAGGTGGAACTTAAATACTGAATAGTAATTTAAATGACTAAAGAGGAGTACCTGAAAGGAATATACTTTGTTACATATATTTGAAAGAAAATAGTGGTATTGATTTACTTTAGATTTTATTAGGAAGAAATAAAGTTAAATGCATATGTAAAAGTTTTAAAGGAAATAGAATCACTGCAACAATAGAAATAGAATGTTTAATTTCCCAACAAGGAAGGAAATTTCTATCAAGTCAATAGAAGATAAAAGAAGAAAAAAACCCACAAGATACTAACAAAGGCATAGTAAATTAAAAAACTCAGAATAAGATGTAGAAATAAATCCAGATATATTAGTAATCAGAAGTATAATAAATTAATCATCCTATTAAAAGACCAAGACTGTCAAATTGGATTAAAAACTTTAAAAAATGTTGTTATTCTATATAAATACTAATCAAAAGAGGCAAGGGAATAGTTTTATCTGAAATATGTAGACTTAATTCTACTTCTTCCTTTCTAACATGGATACTGTTTTTTGTTTTTGTTTTTGTTTTTGTTTTGCCTATTTGCTCTGGCTAGGACTTCCAGTACTGTGTTGAATAAATGTGGTGAGAGTGAGCATCATTGTCTTGTTCCTTATCTTAAAGGAGAAGCTTTCAGCTTTTTACCACTGAGTATATGTTAACTGTGAGCTTGTCATATATGGCCTTTATTATGTTCAGGTACGTTCCTTCTACACCTAATTTGTTGAGATTTCTTATCATGAAAGGATATTGAATTTTTAATTGCTTCTTCTCTACTGACATGATCATATGATTTTATCCTTTATTCTGTTAATATTATATATCATATTTATTGATTTGCAAATGTTGAATCATCTTTGCATCCCAGAAATGTCTCACTTGATCATAGTATATGATCCTTTTAATGTGCTGTTGAGTTCAGTTTGCTAGTATTTTGTTGAGGATATTTACATCTATGTTCATCAGGAATACTGGCCTGTATTTGCTTTCCTTGTAGCATCCTTGTCTATCTGCTGGCCTTATAAAATGAGTTTGGAAGAGTTCCCTCTTCTTCTATGTTTTGGAAAAGTTTGAAAAGAATTTGTATGAATTCTTTAAATGTTTGCTAGAATTCATCAGTGAAGCCATCTGGTTCTGGCCTTTTCTTTGTCTCTATTTTCAGGTGACACAATCTTGTATATAGAAAATTCTGAAGACTCCAGAAAAAAAACTGTTAGAACTAATAAATTCAGTAAAGCTTCAGGACACAAAGTCAGCAAGTTGTGTTTCTACACACTGACAGTAAACTATCTAAAAAAGACAGTACAAAACAATGTTCTCTAAAATAGCCTCAAAAAGAATAAAATACTTAGGAATAAATTTAACCAAGGAGATGAAAGATCTGTTACTGAAAACTGTAAAATATTGATGAAAGAAATTGAAGAAGGTACAAGTATAGGGAAAAATATCCAATCTACATTAATTAAAATAATTAACATTTTTAAAATCTCCATACTATTCAAACCTCTATACAGATTCAAGGTAATGCTTGTCAAAACTCCAATGGCGTTTTTCACAGAAATAGAAAAAACAATCCTAAAATTTGTATGGAATCACAAAATGCCTCAGATAGCCTAAGCAATCTTGAGCAAGAAGAACAAAGCTGGAGGCATCACATTTTCTGATTTAAAACTATATTACTAAGCTACAGTAATCAAAACAGTATGGTACTGGCATAAAAACAGCCACATAGACTAAATGGAAGAGAATAGAAAGCCCAGAGATAAGACCACACATATATGGTCAACTACTCTTTTACAAAGTTGCCAACAACAGACAATGAGGAAAGGATAATCACTTCAGTAAATCGTGTTGGGAAAACTAAATAGCCATATACAAAAGATGTGGGGTGATAATAAAATATACCTAAATAATTGTAGTTACATCTTATGTTTATTTAATATTGTTAAGTTCAGAGAGCAGTGTCCTATAAGTCATTGTGATATTTACTGAACATCTGTTACATGCCAGGTGATATGATAATTTCTGGAGATAGCAAATATGTGTCAGTCCCTGTTTTAAAGAACTCAATCTACTCAGTGGTACAGACACACAAAGAATTCCACAGGTTGGAAGAAAAAGAGGACTAAGAAAAGAATTTGAAAACACAGAGAATTTCAGAGACCTTTGAAGGAACAGTTTTGAGTTATGTTGAGAAGAGGGATGAATAACATAGTGGTTTTAAGCAAGGAAACAAGTGGTTGCAGACCCAAAAAAGGAAATTTCCACATCCCAGTTACATAAAGTTGGTTCAGTATTAGGAAATTTAATTTACTTCATGGAAAAAAGAAAAAAAAATTATATTAGTGCCTGCCAAAGTCTTAAATACCCTTAATAGTTTGTTTCAGGAAGTAACAGCAAATATATGTGGTGAAATATTAAGGACTTTCTATTAAAATTAAGAACACAGCAAGCATTCTGATGGCCACTACAATTATTCAATACTCTTTTGGTGATTTTAGGTAATGCAAAAAGACCCAGTGTGGGATAAATGTAGTAAGAAAATGTTTTGTTTTCAGATGATATAATTGAATACCTAAGAATATCAAGAAATTCAACCAACAATCTTTTTGAACAGAAAAAAAAATTTATTAAGATAGCTGGCTACAAAAAGTCAAAACTTTCCTTTTATACTAGAGTAACAGGATGTTAAGTTGGAGGCTTTGACTGAACTCCAAGTTACAATGTGCTATGAGTCAGACTGACAGGCTGAAATTTCAAAGAAAGTGTCTGGGAACCTGCTGGTTGAGTCATCTTCAATAAGGATCTAAAATGGTCAGGTTGCTGGAGATTCAGCAGGATTTGGTGAGAGCCAGTTTGAAAAAAATCTACACTCTAGTCATATCTCCCACTCAAGGGCAGGGAAGGAAATAATTGATCCTCTTGCTCAAATCTAGGGAGAAGCCTTCACTAAGTGGGGAGTGAGCAAAGGGGGCATGAGAGGGGCTCCTGAGTTGTTGGAAGTGGTCTGTGTCTTTATCTAGACAGTTTCACACATGTGTGCACTATGTGAAAATTTCACTATGTGAAAATTCATTGAGCTTTACACTTATGACATATGCCCCCCCCCACACTTTTTTTTTTTTTTTTTTTTTTTCGGTATGCGGGCCTGTCACTGTTGCGGCCTCTCCCGTTGCGGAGCACAGGCTCCGGATGCGCAGGCTCAGCGGCCATGGCTCACAGGCCCAGCTGCTCCGCGGCATGTGGGATCTTCCCGGACCGGGGCAGGAACCCGTGTCCCCTGCATCGGCAGGCGGACTCTCAACCACTGTGCCACCAGGGAAGCCCCACCCCCCCCTTTTAAAAACATTTTTATTGGAGTATAATTGCTTTACAAAGTTGTGTTAGTTGCTGCTGTATGCTCTTTAATGTGTATTATACTTTAAAAATTTTACTTAAAAAAAAAAAAGTCTTTCTTTGGCTTGTTGAAGTTAGACACTATACAGCTAACTGGGCCTTTTCATATCCCCCAGTCTTAAACTGATTAGATGTCTTTAAAATAAAAATATTTTCTCAGGGATTATTGAGAGATGATCCTACATAATTGAAGCTTGCAGGACTGCTATCATCATTATTTTTTACATAACCATTTTCTTTAACTTTTGTAGAACTAAAGCAGGGATGCCAAATTGAATACAAAGACTCCGACAGGTCTGGATGACTGGTGGGATGGGTGTGGAAGTCTAATATCATCCCAAGAAGGTGATAAAATCCTTGTCTAACACTGAGACTTCATTGCACTGTGCCTGGTTCATAGAATTTTCTCAATAAATATTTGTTGAATAGATAGGTTAATGGAAGGATAGATGGATGGGTGGATAAAACAGAGGGAAAGCTTATCATAAATGACAGAGAGAATAGAGATGACTAAGAAATCAATTTCTGGATTATCAGAAGGTGGATCACTCTAATTAGCAGAGGATCTGTCCCTGGTATTTGTTTCCTGTCCTGATTGATTGCATTGACTTCATGTCCAAGTCCAGAGGCTATCAGGAGTGCTGTGAATGATGTCTATAAAAGTGTTTTCATTAAACCTCAGTAAGACTTGAAACACAAGTAACAATGCTCAGAAACAGAGTGAACCCTTCTTCCCCACATTACAACAAAGCATGGTGAAATTTTGAGAGCTGTCCCTGTAGCAGTGAGTTTATCCTTGACCACTTAGAGCACATGTCCTGGGGTTAGCAACAGTAATTGATGGACATTTGTCATGTGGCTACAACCTGTACTGACAGGTGTTGGAGATAATAACCAATATCATTTGAATTTTTCTGCTAATGTGACTTAATTACAGAGCCAGGACCAGGGCCCTGTGCTGCAAGACCCTGAATGTAATTGTCTCCTTGGCTTTTGTACTCTAGGTACTTTTCCTGCTTCACGCTAGTTCTGGCCTTGCTTGATAACATTAACTGATAGTAACTAGAGAATCTCAGGTTAAAAATATGTATTTCACTGTCTCCCATATCCACTGATGAAGCTTCTTAACAAGCAAATACGCAAAATGGTAAAGCTAACAATACTGACCTTAGGTAATTGCTTTTAGTGGAAAATGACAATAAATGTGAATTCTACATCCCAGACAAATGTCAGTTATTACAATTTCTACTCAACTAACTTCCTTACACATTGATTGAGGTCCTTCCCTAGGAGTGAGTAGACAGCCAAAGATGATGACAGCACAATCATTGTACTTGGGAGCCTAACGCTGATTTATTTTACTAGAATATTTTTCCCCCTAACAATGGTAATACGTATACAATGACCAGTCTCCAGTCTCTTATCTTATATTGTGGCTAAGCAAGACATTTTTTTAAAAAAGTTTTAAAACCATTTAAAAATTAGGAAAGCTTTCAAATTATATATGATGTATAGCATGCTGACAGGCAAACTTGTATGCTCTGAAGCAAAGCACCACTCAGCAAAACTTTAGTTTTATTTCTACAGAGAATGATGTCAAAAAGCTAGGACCAATTCTGGTGAATGTAGGCTGGTGTGGGACCTAATTTTAAAAATAGAAGTGTCCTGACTAATCTGTTATGCTGGCAACAGATCTAAAGACTATAGACTGATATTTTTGAAGATCTGAGAAAATGAAGACAAGCAAAGACAGATTTGCCTTCACCATAGTGGTTGAGATAAATACTTCATTCAGTTAGTACCGCAAGGAAATTTCATTTAGATTTTTAACTTTTTGGTATATAATTCACAAAGGGAATTTGTCTCACTTCGAAAATAACTTCAATTATCAAACAACAGAATGCATGTTTTTTTACACTGGAAAAACATTTCAGATTTTTCTGACAATGCCCTAGATTCTGGGAAAAGAAAAAGCAAAAGCAAACTTTGTTTTCTAGAGTTTTCCTAACAAAGTTCATGCATTTGTCTCTGTGGAAACAGTCTAATTGTTCTGGGTAATTTTGCCACCATATGTTGTCAGAAATTTAACTTTTTTTTTTTGCTGTACGCGGGCCTGTCACTGCTGTGGCCTCTCCCGTTGCGGAGCACAGGCTCCGGACACGCAGGCTCAGCAGCCATGGCTCACGGGCCCAGCCGCTCCACAGCATGTGGGATCTTCCCGGACCGGGGCACGAACCCGTGTCCCCTGCATTGCAGGTGGACTCTCAACCACTGCGCCACCAGGGAAGCCCAGAAATTTAACATTTTTTAAAGGTTAGATTGCATACTTCTATTTGTTTCATTAATCTCGAATGAGGGTTAGTCATATAAAACATTTTAAATTGTTGTGAATTGACCAATCTACTATAAGAACTTACATCCTGAAAGAAAGGAAGACAATTGCCTATCGTGTTCCCAATGATCTGACCTGCAAATGTAGACCTGGATGTTGAGAAGCAAACCAAAGAACTTTGCCGTATGGTGGCCCATATGCAGCTTCCATACAGCGCACTGAGAAAGGGCGTTCACATAGTCTGAGCAAGTTCAAGGTGACTTCTGTAGGAGGAGAAGATCCAGCTATTGAGAGAGAAGGAGAAGGGAGGAGGAGGAAGAAAGGGAAAGGGAAGGAGAAAGGGGAAGGCAGGAAGGGATGAGGGAAGACAGATCTAAATGAATTTTTGCATTTAATATCTGAGCTCAGATTTGAGTGAACACAGTGGTGTGCTAGAGCTGCCCGGTACCAGCCCAGAGCAGATTGTGGACGTCTCTTCCCAACTCTATGCTCAGTAATATCATATAGGTTGCTTCAAACAGACCATAGCAGAAGTATTACACTGCAAAAATAAGCAAATGCTACAAATCAGGGCATCATCTGTTGCTCCCCTCCCCCCAACTCCAGGAGCTAAACATTTATGGGCTTACTCTGGTAGACCTGGAAACTCTCAATGGCCGCTGTGATAAAGAAAAGCAATGTAAGGAAATAGAAACAACTCTTGAGCTAGCATGAACGGATCAAGGAGGAAAGAAGGAGAGAAACTCAGGGTGGTCATGAAAATAATTTCATCTCTGAGGTGATCATGCCTACCCGAAAAGCACACCCCGTTACTGAGCTGACTGGGAAAAGAACACTGGCTGTTTCTCTGGTGGAACATTACTGATGTATGACCCAGGCAGACACTAGAAATAGATCAGGTAGTTTTCCTGGGGGGTTCTTGGATTAGCAGGAAGTAGTCCATTTTTAGGGTGTTAAATAAGATTTGGAGGTAAAACATAATTAAAATGTGATATACATTTGGAACAAAATGAGATAAATACAGGCACTTTTCATGAAGATTTGAGGAAGATTATGAGTAGAAAACCTTTTTAATCTCTTGATTCAAATCATTTTGGTATAATCGATTGCCAGTGCTGCTCATAATAGCTGACTTCTTCAAGGTTCCTAGAATGTGCCAGAATGTCCTAGAATGGGTTATTGACTTGATATACATTATCTGATTTGATACTCATGGAAATCATATTAAATAAGTACTATTATTATCCTCATTTTACAAATAAACTAAACGAAATTTAGAAGTGTGAAAACACTTGCCCAAGGTCTGGTCCAGACTCTCAGCTGTTAGCTGTTTTAGCATGTTTTGCTGTGCCATTCCAGGAGTTGCAAAATCTATTTGAAATGGAAAATTCTGCATCAAACTGAGTAACTGAGGAATGATTCTCAAGTCAGAAAAAGTACCAGTGAGCTTAATTTTTCTATTATAACTGTGGTCTAAATTGGTAACTTTTACAGTACCCTTAATATAGAATATATACTTCTCATACATATCCATTATATATAAAGTATTATTTTATTAGTAAAAAAATATGAACAAACCTGATTCACTGTGTAGTGTCTATCTAGAAACTTCAACAAGCTAAAGAAATAATTTTTCTTTTTTTAAGTAAATTTTTGAAGTATAATACACATAAAATACACATGGGCTATGTCATAAATGTAAAGCTCAATGAATTTTCTTATAGTGTATATACAAGTGTAAAAGCTGCTTCAGTAAAGAAATAGACCATTTCCAATAATCCAGGAGCCCCTCTCTTGCCCTCCTTGGTCACCCCTCACCCCATACACAATACAACTACTACTATCCTGACTTTTATCACCAAAGATTATTTTTGCCTATTTTTGAATTTATAGAAATGGAACAATAAAGCATGAAAATGTATTTGACTTTTTTTTTGTTCAATATTATATTTGTTTGGTCCATCCATGCTATTGTGTGTCATTGTAGATCATTATCATTGCTGCAAGATATTTCGTTTTTTATTTACTTATTTGACTACTAATGGAAATATGGATTGAGAAATATCATTAAAGCATATTTCCTCCTTTACTCTTCCATCTTACGTTAAATCTTTTTAGCTGCAGGAGAAGGTCTTGGGAGTTGGAAGGACTTCTTAAAAGAATTTGCCAGCAAATACACTAATATAAATTAATCTCCATCTTTATTCAAATTTAGCTTTACATAAGTTGTCTTATTTACTAAATTCCTAAAATTTTAAACATTCCTAAAGCACTTCAGAGACAGAAGAGTTTCTTATTACCTATTCCACTCAGAGACCTCAAAGGCCTTTGTAAATTTACATGTGATCCAAAGCTTCCCACATACAACCAATATGGATGTAAAGATCTTTAGTAATCCTGCCAGCTACTTTGAAGCTAAAACTTGGACTAAGTATAAACCCTCTCACAAAAACTCTTGTTCTAAGAAAGCTCTTTAAGACAATGTTCCACTTTCTTTATATGTACTATAGCCATTTTCACAGAGTCAATGCTCAACAAATTTTGAAGATCTAAATTGAATTTGGTTATTTCAACAAATGAAAAATGGAAGCTATTATATAAAATTCATTAAGTCAATCAATGCCTAAAACATTTCCAGTCCTGTAGAAAATAAACAATTTTATCCAGCCTACAAATGTCCCTTTTCCTATTGTTCTAAAACCAGTACTTCTTAATTTCTTTAATATAGTGAAATCTGTGGACCTTCTCAGGATAGTTCTTTTTTTTTTTTTAATTGGTTTGTCTTTGTATTATGTTGAGCTCTAAGTGGTCTTTTTGTATTTTGCATGTAAGTCCTTTTTCTCAAATATATGTTTCAAGTATTTTCTCTCAAGTCCCTGGATTGTCCCTTCATTTTCTTGATGGCATCTTTCAAAAAGCAAACTGAGGGCAAAACAGTTGATTTGACTTACTTAAAATTACCTGGCTTATAAATGTTATGTATGAAATTTGAACTCAAGTCTTCATTTTCCAAATCCTAGCTCTTAGCCATTGTGCTATGTTGCTAAAGAGTATTGAAATAATTCATTTATTTAGATTGAAATATTTTAATGAATGGCTACAATTTTTTATGAATTTTAAATTTATTTCTGTATATATGAATTGGATCTCTAAGCATTAAACTTTAAAATTAAAATAATTGATATACATTTGATAAAAACAATATAAATGCATTACTCGTTTGAATAACTTTTAAACAAATGTATTGGAAATGCTTTCTTTTTCTGTTTGTTTTAACTTATTTTATATTGGAGTATAGCCGATTAACAATGTTGTGATAGTTTCAGGTGCACAGCAAAGCGACTCATATATACATATACATGTATCCATTCTCCCCCAGACTCCCTTCCCATCCAGGCTGCCACATAACATTGAGCAGAGTTTCCTGTGCTATACAGTAGGTCCTTGTTGGTCATCCTTTTAAAATATAGCAGTGTGTACATGTCAATCTCTAACTCCCTAACTACTCCTTCCCTCCACCCTTCTCCCCCGGTAACCATAAAATCATCCCCTAAGTCTGTGAGTCCGTTTCTGTTTTGTAAATACGTTCATTTGTATAATTTCTTTTTATATTCTGCATATAAGTGATATCATACGATATTTCTCTTTCTCTGACTTACTTCACTCAGTATGACAATCTCTAGGTCCATTCATGTTGCTGCAGATGGCATTATTTCTCAGAATAGTTCTTGATGAACAATTTTTTTCCATATGATTTTGGTGGACCTACCCAGGAGTCTATGAAGTTTCTGTGGACATCATATTAAGAAACTCTCTTCTAAATATTTGACATCAAACATTTGTTGTGTGGCTACATGCCAAGCAATGTGCTATTTGTCACTCTGTAGCATGCATTTTCCGTGGGGTAATATCACTCTTAAGGGGATAAAAATTAGTTCTTGAGAGGTGAAAATAATCTTACTATATTTTATGTGCAACATGTAGCTATAGATACAGTACTACATTAACTGATTTACAATATATCTGTAGTATTAAAATTTCTTGGAGTAGAAACAAATAGAAAAAGAAAAAGGTATAAAATATCTCCTTAGGGGGGCAATGGAATTGCATTGGAAATGGGAAGGGCTGAGGGAGAAATACTGGGTAAGAGAGGTTTGACTTTAAGCCTTTTACATATACATTGTAACTCACCCTAGTTTCAATTAAACATCTCCTTTTAAATATCTCTGAATATATGTTATTTTAATCAATCCAAAATGTGTTGGTAAGAATATTCAATTCTGGGAGGCATAACTATGGGTGTTTCCCACAGTAAGCAATAACATAAGTCATTTGTTCTTCAAAGCTAAATTTTAGTAATTTTTTCATGTATTTAAAAAATCTCTGAAGATAGTTTTACATACATTATTGGTTCTGACACACTATAGATGAAATTACCTCTAATTTCTTTAATGATATATCTTAGAAAGTTACAAATTATATATAATCTTTTAGTTTTGTACTTAGTGATATGATTTGGGAAGAAATGATTATTCTCTGAAATAAGAAATATCATCATTTAGCATAATTTTGAGTAAATTTATACTTTTAAAGCTTATAGGAAGACTGAAATCTTGGGACCCATTTTTAAAACAATCAGGAAATTATCTTATAGAAAGAATGAACTAATTGTTCTGTTCCTACAGAACATTCCTGGTGGGTGATTATTTTCTAGGTATAAAGAGTATGTAATTTACTACCCAGTGGCATATTTCCTTGGGTGTTTTCTTGTCGTTTATGTTATTCACTTACTCCTTCAATACAATTACAGTGAGTTTCACCATCTACTAAGAGGTAAAAATCAAATACTTAGAAAAACACAATGACTAACCTTGGCATTTTAAAAATGAATTTTAGACATCATCCAGAAAAATATATCATCTCTCTCTTATTAATCTGATGCAGGAAATCACCTTATCAAACAATAATTTTAGCAAAAAAGCAAAAACAAAACAAACAAAGCAAAACCCACCAAAGCAACAAAAACAAAACAAAAAAATGAAAGCAAACCCTTGTTTGTGTTACTATCAATAGCTTTTCATAATGTGGGTCAACTTTCTCAAAGACTTGTATAATTTTGTTGTGGAAGGAGGACCTGCCCATAAGCAAATGAGACTAAAGATCTTATTAAACTTGGTAGATTGTCTTTGGGCAACTTTGTTAAATATTATATTTGTTCCATTGGGTTTTAGTTGGAAAGCTAGAAATAACATAGAGAAATTGTAATAATAATTCTTACTTCAAATTTTTCAGGCTTTTTGTATTTGGCTGAGTGTTATGGGCTGACTTATGCCCTGCCCCTAATTCAGATTTTGAAATTCTAACCCCAGTACCTTAGAAAGAGACAGCATTTGGAAACAGAGTTTTTATGGTGGTAATTAAGTTAAAGGGAGGTCAGCAGGATGGGCTCTAATCCAATAAGACAAAGTGCTTTTAGAAGAAGAGGAAATTTGGACATAGATGCATACAGAGGGAAAATGATGTGGAAATACAGAGAAAAGATGGCCATCTACAGGTCAAGGAGAGAGGCCTGAGAAGGAAACAACCCTGATGAACTCTGGATCTCAGACTTGCAGCCTCCAGAAGTGGAGAAAATAAATGTCTGGTATTTAAGCTACCCAGCCTATGGTACTTTGCTATGACAGCCCTAGAAAACTAATATGCCGGGTTGACATTTATAAAAAGTTCTTTACAATTTTTTGATATAATACACAGTTGACCCTTGATCAACCTGGTTAGAGACACCAATCCTCCATGCAGTGGAAAATGCATGTATAACTTATAGTCGACCCTCCATATGCATGGTTCCTCCATGTTCATAGATTCAACACCTGTGGATTGTGCAGTACTGTAGGACATAATTAGCAAAAAAATCTGCATGTAAGTGGACCCGTGCAGTTCAAACCCTTGTTTTTCAAGGATCAACTGTATTATTTTCTGTGTTATTTTCTATCCATTTCCATCCCTTTGTTATAGTTGTCTCTTAGCTAGAATGGTTGGGTAGCTATAGGTAGAATTCTGTGGGATAAAGGAGGTTGCTTTTAAGAGAGAACTAAGACTATAGAGTTAGGAAGATACAGGTTTCTTTCTACCTGCATCTTA
Source organism: Tursiops truncatus (assembly GCF_011762595.2). Classification (NCBI taxonomy): domain Eukaryota; kingdom Metazoa; phylum Chordata; class Mammalia; order Artiodactyla; family Delphinidae; genus Tursiops; species Tursiops truncatus. The sequence continues at coordinate 37,037,945 of NC_047036.1, forward strand.
AATTGTGCCATTTACTTAGCATTTCTTTCACTTTGAAAAGGCTAATTATACTTCCTTCTGCTTCATAATTACACTTGCTGCCACAATGAGGATAGAGTGATGGGACCAAATATTCCATAAAACTGAGATGATACATGCAGTGCATCTAGCAAAGTGCCTGGATAGAAGAGTGATAATAAATACTGGTTCTCTTTCCGTCTTCGTTCTCTGCTCTCTTAAAGAAATGCCATACAAAATATAAAATTGTAAATAGCTTAACTTTGAATAAACATATCATCTACTAATTATGAAACTAGTAGTGATAAAGCATTTGTTTATTTAAAATTAATTTTGTCTAATAAATACAGGGGTTCTTTTCCAGACATTTATTTTTCACATGGAATTTTTATAGAAGCCATCAAATGATATTGTAGATGACATAGAAACAAACACCATGGCTGATTTGATTAGAGGTAATAATTAATTTCAGAAAAAGTACCTACTATGAGTGATCTTTGTTGAGATATAGGTTTTCATCCAGCTGCATCTTCAAATTTCTTAGTCATTACTTTTGAAATGTATAGAAATTTGTTCTAGGCAGTTCTGATTACAACTGTCTTTGATCATTGTACAGGTTTTTTTTTTTCCTGTAACAAGGAAATCTTCACTTCTATTTTTTATTTCTATGGCCAAAAGAGAGTATTTTGAGGGTACTTTGTACTTTGAAACATGTCTCTCCATTTCTACAAAACCAAAGTCTAAAATTGTCAAATGTTTTAGCAGTGCCAAAACTTGTTACAGAAGATTTCTTCATTTTTAACCCATGGGTTCTCTTTGTTATTGCCATTCATGGTAGCATACTCACTAATGGTGGAATTTGTGTGTATCATAGTCTGCAGATTTTATTATTTTGGTCAGATATCTTTCTGATACCTGAAATGCAATATGATTTTAAAAAATAAATTTCTAGGGACTTCTTTGGTGGTGCAGTGGTTGAGAATCCACCTACCAATGCAGGGGACATGGGTTCGATCCCTGGGCTGGGAAGATCCTGCATGCTGCGGAGCAGCTAAGCCCGTGCGCCACAGCTACTGAGCCTGCGCTCTAGAGCCTGCGAGCCACAACTACTGAGCCCACACACTGCAACTACTGAAGCCTGTGCACCTAGAGCCTGTGCTCTGCAACAAGAGAAGCCACCGCAATGAGAAGCCCGCACACTGCAACGAAGAGTAGCCCCCGCTCACTGCAACTAGAGAAAGCCCGCACGCAGCAACGAGGACCCAACACAGCTAAAAGTAATAAAATAAATAAATAAATTTCTAGTCTTTTCATTCTACATCAGTTCACTTCACTAACCTTCCCATAAATCTGGCAGTATTATCATCCTGTCTGCTTTCCAGTTAAACACACAGAGAGGTTAAGGACTCTCATTCTTTTTTTTCTTTTTTTTGCGGTACGCGGGCCTCTCACTGTTGTGGCCTCTCCCATTGCGGAGCACAGGCTCCGGACGCGCAGGTTCAGCGGCCATGGCTCACGGGCCTAGGCACTCTGCGGCATGTAGGATCTTCCCGGACCAGGGCACGAACCCGTGTCCCCTGCATCGGCAGGCAGACTCTCAACCACCGCGCCACCAGGGAAGCCCAGGACTCTCATTCTTATAATCCTTTGTTCAAACCATTGCCATATCCTACTGCTGCTTTTTTGTATCATCTACTGAGTGAGTTCTTTCTGCTCTAACCACTTAAAAAGCTTTGTGCAAATAATGGATTCGAGTCTGGACAGCAGCAACATTCTTTACAGGGACTTTCAATGTTCAGTCATCCCATCTGCATTAATCCAACTTTCAAGAATGGTTAGAGAGGCACATAAATGCTGATTGATGATGTGAAACACAGTCACAAGCTGGAGAGATGCAAGAGAATTTCTAATGATGAAAATAATCATCTTCATAATGTGATATTCCTTTAATAAATATTTAATGAGTACCTACTATGTGCCAAGTACTATTCTAAGTTATATGTATTTTATTAAGTTCCTCAAACTTCATAATCATGGAATCAGAAGTGAAGGTAAACATCACTTTATAGTATAAAACTGTATACTGTGCAGAGACATTTATAAACCTTAATATGGATGGAAGTTAGTGTATTTAAATGAGATTAAGGGAAAGAATAGGAAAGGTAATTCCGGTATGGCAAAAACTTACCGCTATCTGTCCAGTTAGAGGAAATCAGTTGGTGATGTGTATGTTACACAATCACAAAACTGTTATAATGGAATCTACAGAAGTGACACAGAAACTTCAATCTGTTCACCTTCTGGAAGTCTACTCCACATGAACAGAACAACTGACGAAGTCTTGCCTGGTCTTATTGACATTTTCATGCCCTGGAGGGTAAAGGAAGTGATTATACGAACTATCATTTCTGGCCCAATTTTGATCAGCAAGGAGAATTTAGTTCATAAAGGCCAGTGACAAGAGACTGGAAAAACTGGCCATGCCATTTTTAAGAATTTGGAGTACCTTGGGAGGGACATTCATTAGATGGGTACTCTAGACTTTAAGAAGAAAGGCTTCCAAAATTTCAGATATGAAAAACTTAGAAGAAAGCTCAGAAAGGTAGCAAAAGGTGCTAATGATATAACTCTGACAATGCAAATTTCAAATTATTTAAATGAGAAAGAAAATAAGGCTGTTAGTGGAAGAAAATGACATAATTATGCAGAGAATATATATATATATTAAGTCTACAGATCATAAAAAGACATGTACAGAAGGGGAAAAGGAAGATGGATAACCAAAAGGAAGAAAAATAACTTTAAATATAGGAATGTAGCATGGATTGGCAAGAATAGTGCAGGAAGGTCAACATCCATAATGAGCTGAGGTTTGCAAAATTTGCTACCGACAATTGAATTTGGCCTCAAATGGAAATGAGTAGGGCTATTTTGGGTGAAAAGTCAAGACTGTCTGGTTGATATATTTCCCTCCTTGCTCTCTTGCACTTTGCTATTTCTTTCTCTATTAAACAAAGGCATTATCTAATATTAATACAAATTTCCTTTATTTTCCAGTATTTTCCCTAAGCCTTTCTCAGTCCAATATGTAGGATTCACAGTTTAAAAACTAATTTTCTAATCTACCAATGTAGGAAATGGAAGGGCCCAAGGCAAAGATGTTAAGCTGAATATATTGAGTCCACAAGCTCATAGGCAGAAGATATAAGAAGACCTCAGGATACACAACTTAAATGAAGGGCAAAGGTAGTACTCACAAGAGGGTATTTTCCTGCCTTTTTGAGATATTTCTCTAGGAAATTGTGATAGGTTTTTTTTTTTCAATTTATTTATTTTTTGCTGCATTGGGTCTTCATTGCTGTGCGTGGGCTTTCTCTAGTTGCGGCGAGCAGGGCCTACCTGTTAAGGTGTGTGGGTTTCTCATTGCAGTGGCCTCTCTTGTTGAGGAACACGGGCTCTAGGCGCGCGGGCTTCAGTAGTTGCAACTCACAGGCTCTAGAGCTCAGGCTCAGTAGTTGTGGCGCACGGGCTTAGTTGCTCTGTGGCATGTGGGATCTTCCCAGGCCAGGGCTCGAACCCGTGTTCCCTGCATTGACAGAAGATTCTTAACCACTGCACCACCAGGGAAGCCCCAGGATTATTATTAAAATAGTCAGTGAGAGAGAAAACTGGGGGCAGAAATGAGGGATGAGCTTTCTTTGGCCTGACTCTTTTGAAGATGGTCTGGAAATCTCAAACTTCCCAGTGTACTCTCCTGGCATGCAAAACGTCAAAGCCAGCTCTGATCAGATTCCCGAGGGACCCCAGAAACACCAAAGATTAATGTAAGATATTACGGTGTGAGAAATACAACAGAAAGGGGAATTTAAAATTTATATTGCAATTGGAAGAATAAGGAAAATATGGAATGATTTAAGAAAAGTTGAAATTGTTGACTGTTAGGTAGCTATTAGAATTTTTGTCAAGGAAAATACTTTTCAGGATCATTATAGAAGAAACTAATAATGGAGAGGAGACTAATTAAACACAAGATCTTTCATAAAACAAATAATAGACTAGGTCAATCTCCTGCTTAAAAAACTTTATGGTTTCTCATTGTACTTAGTGTAATAGTCCCTCTGACTGTTTCCTCCATCAAATTCTCCTTTATTCTCCCCTTTTCTCTCCTGACAACACATCATTTAAAAACATTTTTTGTTTTGAGATAATTGTAGGTTCACACACAGATGTAAGAAATATTACAAGAGGTTTTTATATACATCGCCTGTTTTCCCCCAATGGTGACATATTGCATAATTATAGTACAGTGCTACAAGCAGACACAACAGCAGTAAGATCTTACTGTGACTTACAAATCTTAAGTGAACAGGCTGGCCCCTACTCTCACACCATCACATGACCACAGCAATCTGTTTTCCTCCTGTATCAGTTTTCTGTTGTTGCATAACAAATTATCACAAAATTAGTAGCTTAAAACCACACATGAAATATCTTAGTTTTTGTGGGTAAGGCATCTGAGCACAGCTTAGCTGGGCCCTTTGCTCAGGGTCCCACAAGGCTGCAATCACGGTGTCAGCCATGTTGCATTCTAATCTGGAGGCTTGTCTGGGTTAAGAATCTACTTCCAACTTCCCTTGGGTCAGTGGCAGAATTCACCTCCTTGTGCTTATAGGACTGAGTTCCCTGCTTTCTTACTGGCTGTTAGCTGAGAGCCACTCCAACTCCAAGAAGCAGCCATGGTTCCTTTCCGTGTGGTCCTCTCACGACATGATACCTTACATTTTCAAAGACAGTGAGGGGAGTCTCTCACTCCAGTCTACTGTGATGAAGCTTATACAATGCCACTTAATCATGTGAGAGGCAGCTCAACATCTTTGCCATATAGTGTAAACTAATCAAGGCAGTGATGTGCCTTCTCCTTTGCTATATTCTTCTATTAAATGTGATACCAAGTAGGGCCCTGTGGGGCTCCTGGGCACAAAAGCCTTTCTGTGTCCCCCTTTTCATTGGTTACAGGAAATAGGCTTCATTCGGCCTCCATGACTTTCCCTGAGTTCCAAGGGCAGATTCAAGCAGTTGTTAATAGGGAAGGGAGGGGATATGAGACAAGGGAGAAACAGTCATGGGAAACAATAGTGGAGCCTTGGGGCAAGGTCCTAGTTCCCCATCAAGGGACACACACAACAACTTTGAAACCCCCATCAGGTGGGAGAAGTTAATGGTAATGACGGTATGCTGCCCAGAAGCACATAGACCCCAGATGGGTTGAAACCTGAAGGTGGGTGATGCTGACTCCCACTTACCTCACCACCAACCAATCAGAAGAGTGTCCACGAGCTGATCATGCCTTCTTTGAACTATTACTATAAAACTTCTCACTACCCTCTCCAAGCTGGGACACACAGTTTTGAGGACATTAACTTGCTGTGGCTCCCTTTACCTGGCAAAGCAATAAAGCTATTCTTTTCTACTTCACCCAAAACTCCGTCTCCGAGATTTAATTCAGTGTCAGGGTACAGAGGCTGGATTTGGCTTCAAAGGGAGGGAACTTTACTGGTGTAATACCAGGGTGCTGAGATTTGGGGAGCCACCTTAGAATTCTGCATAGCAGACCTCCAAAGGTTCCCATCACTCACTCTGCTCCAGCCCCTTGGACCTACCTTCCTTCTACTTCTTTCTGTCTCTTCGTAAAGGTAACTGTAGTAGAGAGGCCTTCCTTCATGACCATCTTATTTAAAATAGCATTTCCATTTATATCCCCTATATGCCTGCGTCCATCCATCTTGCTTTATCTAGCTCCATAGCACTTTACACTGTCTGGCTTAGTATATACTTGTTTGTTTATTGTCTGTTTATCTTCACTAAAATGAAAATTTCATGAGGCAGGGATTTGATCTCTTTTGTTTTCTATCTCTAGCACTTAGAATGGTGCCTGGTATAAAATTGGTCCACAAATATTTGTTGAATGAACAAATAAATACTTTATTTGGTGAATATGGACAGTGTGGTTACATAATAGAAATAATTCAGTGCCTGGATTTTTTAAATGAAATAATTTTGTTTGAAGGAGCATAGTGGTTAAGCTCTCAAGTTTGGGATAATACTGCTTGTGTTCAGATCCTGTTCTCTGACTTAATGTGTCTTTGTGCAGAGAATTTTACCTCTTTATGCCTCAATTTTCTCAGCTATGTAATGGCTAAAATAATAGTATTTCTTATTTGGGTTTATAAGGAATTCTGGAATAAGACATGGAAAATATTTATTAAGCCATCTTATAAACAGGAAATTCTCTACAATATCAACAAATGTAATTTCCTGTGGTAGTTTATTCAGACACAGTGCATTAGATGATTGCCAACTCATCGCTATTTCATATTTTGTGGGCATGTCTGTTTCAATGAATTCTTCCTGCCTAATAAATTACCTCAAAACTCAGTGGATAAAAATAACTATTTAAAAAAATTTATTTATTTTCTTTTCTTTATTTTTGGCCATATTAGGTCTTCGCTGCTGTGCGTGGGTTTTTTCTAGTTGTGGTGAGCGGGGGCTACTCTTCGTCGTGATGCGCGGGCTTCTCATTGCAGGGGCTTCTCTTGTTGTGGAGCACGGGCTTTAGAGCACAGTCTCGTTAGTCGTGGCGCACTGGCTTAGTTGCTCCGCGGCATGTG